>NC_141689.1:1115547119-1116187119 GCF_964263255.1 Lissotriton vulgaris | reverse complement strand
AGTTCAATCTTAGATTTTCGGGTACAGTGAGTCCAGTGACAGTGGACTAACTGGACCTGAAGGTCTATGTTGAGGAAGGAACCATACAGACCACTCTAGTTTGAGTTTGAGTTTGAGTTTAAAACATTTATAGAGAGCGCGTTCACCTGCCGGTTTCATGGCGCTGTAGTGTGCAGAACCCAGAGAACAAAGAGATCAGGGGAGAAGCAGAACAAAACAATTACAGTGGAAAGGCTTGTGCAAAGAGAAAAGTTTTTAACGCCTTTCGGAAATGTAAATATTGAGTGGAAGATCTGAGATGGGCAGGGAGAGAGTTCCAGAAAGCGGGGGCAAGTGTGGAAAATTTCGTGCCCCCCACTTTTTACGCCTAAAGCGGGGAACTGCCAACAGATATTGGGAGGAAGAGCGCAGCTCCCTGACAGGGGCATAGACTTTGATTTCCGAAGAAATGAAAGCAGGGGCTGCGCCAACCCGTGCCTGAAAAGTAATGCAGCCCATCTTGAACTGAGCTCGTTCTCGTATAGGAAGCCAGTGCAAGTACTTAAAGAGAGGGGTGACATGGTGGGACTTGGCCAGATTGTAAACCAGGCGAGCGGCATGGTTTTGAACCAGCTGTAATCGCCGCAAACTGTAAGCGGGCATGCCACAATATAGTGCATTGCCATAATCGAGGCGAGAAATTACCATCGCCAGGACTATGAGTTTTAAAGCAGAAAATGAAAAAAAAAAACGGGAAACTTTACGGATAGTGTGGAGTGAAAGAAAGGAGGAGGACACCACTAGACTGACCTGGGAGTGCAAAGTGAGTTGGTCATTCAACTCAATCCCGCAAGTCTACTGCGGTAAACTCAATACTTTCCGCCAGTAGTAGCCACCCACCTAAACTTGTCCAAAGCATTCCCTACGGGGAACTACTTAGGTTAAAGAGGAATTGTTCCAAGGAAGGCGAGTTTGAAATGGCTGCAGCGGAAAGCATAGCTAGATTCAGAGTAAGGGGC
Organism: Lissotriton vulgaris; assembly: GCF_964263255.1. Taxonomy (NCBI): domain Eukaryota; kingdom Metazoa; phylum Chordata; class Amphibia; order Caudata; family Salamandridae; genus Lissotriton; species Lissotriton vulgaris. The sequence goes on along the minus strand of NC_141689.1, from coordinate 1,116,186,121 downwards.
TATGATTCTGTGGCTCTGGAAGCCACGTTACAGAAGGTGGGAAACATACAGAGAACTCAGCTGTTAGCTAACAAGGATAAGATCAAAACTGACAAGGGGAAGTTCCGGATGGTAACTCCCTATTCAGCTGAGGCAAATCACCTCAAGAGAATGATCAAGAAAAATTGGCCTATTCTCCTAACTGACACTACCATTAGTGAAGATATCTCACCACAACCGTTGGTGACTTTCAAAAAAGCAAGATCCCTTAGGGACATTTTAGTGAAGAGTCACTTAGAGAAACCACCAGAAAGGATGAGCACACTCAAACAAATGATGGGTTTTTATCCTTGCTGTAAATGCAAGGCCTGCGTTAACAGCAGGAGGATTTTACCGTACAAGATTCTAGACATAGAGATAACCAAAAAAACCAAGAAGTTTATCAAATGTAGTACTCCTTTTGTAGTGTATTGCCTTGTATGCCCATGTGGGCTCCACTATATAGGGAGCACTGTTCATCCCCTAAGATCAGGGTCTTAGAACATATGCAGGCATTTGATAAGATCGATCAGGCATACCCAGTTGCGCGTCACTTCGCTGACAAACATGGGAGTGATCGCAATCAGCTACAATTTTATGGTCTGGATCATGTACTTTTGAATGTGTGGGGAGATGACAGATTGAAAAAGCTGTGCAGACTCGAATCGCGCCACATAATAGATCTGCTTACCAAACACCCAACAGGTCTTAATTGTGGAAAAGAATTATCTGTACATATAGGTCAGAATTGATTAGGAGAACCTGCCAATAATGTAGATCTATTGCTGAATGGTATCTGTATTTTCATTTGCAACATACATTGGTATAATTAGTTGTTTTGTATGATGTGTTTATTTATAAGGGCAAATCAATGACATCCTGACGATAGAGAGCTGTAACATGAAAAGGAATTTGTATGTAATGCAATAAAATGAACTTACGACGCGCTCAAAATGATTGATTTACGCACTAAATGGGTGAAAAGATTGTTTTTGATTACATTTAGAATTAGAATTTCTGATTAATGATGTCTCAGTGAAGGATAATAGCCGATCCACGGCATTATTGAACTTACATCTACGCCAAATTACCGCTATAGTGGTCATTTGTCATGTGCACTGTGTTTGATTTGTCTATAATGAATCATTGATCTAATGAATTAACATTTTATCAGTACACTGATTGATTTAAGCACAATTGGTAAATGGATTATTGTGTTTTACGGCACTCACATTAACAACTGAGTGTTAGTCCTTCTCTTATGTTTATTGTTTGTAGTGTGGTTAAAAACATGGCGTTTCGGGGGAGGAGCTACACTAGCAAACAAGATGGCCGCGTAAGCTCCCGGCTCCGCCGACCTCCGACTTCTGCCAGATGATCCTGTCATTTATCCTGATTTTGCGCCCTGCCTCCGTGTGTATGAACCAAACTACAACTTAATGATGCAATCCCGAGATTTCTACCGGTTTGGTGGACGAAGTTACGTCTTGTGGCAGTTTGCGGCCTAGACCAGCTTGGAAGCCGGGGTCTCGAGTACTGGCCCAGCCGGGTCTCAGTTGAACAACATCGGCTGTGATCGTGGGACAGGGTCCGGTCTACCGAAGTGGAAGTTTTTCGGACCGAAGTTGACGTTGATTGGCTGAGTCGGTAACTTCAAAGGAGGGGTGACGATGCACAACTGAAGTGGTGGGCGGGGGTCCCTGGCCCGGTCTGGCCCCGCCGGTGCTCGCAAGGTTGAGATCTCCGCCTGCGGTAGCTGAGTCCAGATTGATATTGAACCGATCGATAAGTCCCCCTCTACCGTTGTCCGTTCCACATTTATCTGTTCCCCCCGGGGAGACCGGGCTCTCTGGGGCCGTGAACATGACTGAGACGGACCGAGGAGTGGTGGAGCGGACTAAGAGTGACCCGTCACTACGAACTGTGCTGGCAGCCATTGGGTCACTTCATGATCGTGTTGATGCCCGCATTCACAAAATGATGGAGCGTTTGTCTGAAATCGGGTGGAGTGGACCGGACCCTGCTCCACTACAAGCAATGAAACCACTCGGGAACCCCAAGATGGCCACGTCGTTGGAAGAAGCAGACCCCGAACTGTGGGAGGTGTCGGAGCCTCAGACCAATGTTTTGGTTGATGGAAGCGTGCTCAATGCTGTGAATAGATTGTCTAGCCTACGATTGTTGCCGTTTAAGGAATGACTGCTAGGTGCTCCCTTTCCGGAGTCTTTTGATGGGAACTGTTGTTGGCTGGAAACCACGTCTCTCCCCCGTATATCGGTACCACTAAGATGGCGGAAGAAACGAAGCTGGGAGTACATAATGGCGAGGAGAGTTTCTGGACTTGATGGTGTTCTCAGCGTTTTCATCTCTCTGCTACATCTCGATTTGAACTTTGATACATCTTTCTCTTGTTCTCACTATCCTGCGGAGGCGACAGTTTGTCCGGAAGGGGCTCGCACGTCTGATCGGACGGGTCAAGGATGAGACTGAGTGACTGGGTTTAGCATCGAGTCTTGCTGGACAAGGGGTTTGCTATCACGATGCGTTCGGGAGGTTGGGCGGTGTTTAAAGTTTACCCTGTTGCGATACGTATATGCGGCTTAATAGACTTCTTGACCTTAGTTTGGGGATTCTTGGTTCTGGCGGGGAAGAGGGGGGGACCGGGGGCATGTAAGAATATGCCCTCCTCCACTTTCTCTTTCTACCTTTAGAACTTAGTTAGTTGGGGCGACAGGCACACTGCTAGTTGGGGTTAGGCAATAGCCATATGCAGGCGTGCAGGGTGGGGGGATGGGTTTTTTATTTTGTCTTTGGTTCTTGTTGGTTGTCTGGTTTCTTTTTCTTCACTCTCTCTTCACTTTTCTTTATAAGTATAGTTGGTGGAATATCCTGATTTTGATCGTCTTCTAATATCTGGTGATCATGCTTCAGTTAATTTTCTGACTGTTTTGGGTAGACAAGCTCTGAGGACTGGCGCTTAACGTGGATCATATATTGTACTATTGCATATCCTGCTTCGTAAGCGTAGGCGTCTCAACTGTTTTTGCATTTGCTTGTATATATCCTGTTTTCTGCCTGTTCACCTCATTATTGTACTGGAATGTATGGCACTAAATATGTCTATTTTTTTTAAATAATAAAAAGATTTACAAAAAAAAACATGGCGTTTCATCTGTGCTGGTAACATTGACAAAGGCACCTTCACCGAAACGCGTCTGTTGTTGTGAGGTCACGTCATGTTATTAAATGAGCTGAACTTGCCCCGGGAGTACGGTAATTCTTTCGTGCATCTTAAATACCTTGAAGGAGTGGAGCGTAATATATATACGACACTGATTCAGAGGAAAATGAGGAAATGATACAATTGGAATCTAGCTTGGAAGCAAGTGATCATACACCTTTCAGAGCACCTTCTAGGTTTTTACCACAAACTATTAAGGATAACCTTAAACTCTTTGGAGAAAATGTAACCAGGGACCTAAAAAAACTTTATATGTCAGATAATATGAAGAAACATAAAATGGATCCCAGGAAAGCTCAATTTCACAAGACAGTGAAGAAATTACAGGAGGAAGATGGACTCCTTATTAAACCTCCTGATAAGGGAGAAAATGTTGTTTTGTGGGGGAGGGAGCAGTACAAGAAAGAAGCTTTGAATCAATTGCAAGACCATAATTGTTATAGTAAAATCAATCCTAAAGAATATGATCAAGTAAAAATAGATTTCTTTGGAAGGCTGGATACTTGGGGAGACGAGGGACTTTTAAGCTGGGATGAGCACAAATTCATTAAAAGAGAGAAACCGACTATCCCAGTATTTTATATGCTCCCCAAGATCCATAAAAATCCCACTAGTCCACCAGGGAGACCAATTATCTCTCTTTGCAATAGTTTATTTGAAAACGCTTCACGTAATATAGATTACTTTCTCAACCCCATAGCAAGGTCACTTCCCTCATACATCAAAGATTCAACCAATTTTTTAAAATGTATTTTCGACATCCGATGGGATCATGAGACGATGGTTTTGTTGACATTAGACATCTCTACATTGTATACCAGCATTAGACATGTAGATAGTCTAAGAGTAAGCGAACATTACCTGAATAGAAGACCTACCCGCTTTGCTGCCCAAAACAGAATGATATTGGAAATAATGAATGGTGCCTCACAAAAAATATATTCTTATTTGGCAATGAATACTTCCTACAGGAAAGGGGGACTGCGATGGGCACCTGTTTCGCCCCGAGTTACGCCAATTTACATCTCGTCTGGTGGGAGGAACGGGTGCTCGGGCGGTCCCCTGGACCATTGGACTGAACACGTTCTATTGTGGGTTAGATTCATCGATGACGTCTTCGTGCTGTGGCAGGGCACGGAGGCAGAAATTGATTTATTTATCAGTGACCTCAATCAAAATACCATTAATTTGGAATTTGTGGGTCAGTATAGTAAGACCTCAATAGACTTTTTGGATGTTAGGATAAGTCCATGTAATGATAAGCAAGAAACAACAGTTTTCCGTAAAAGCACTGCGGGTAACTCCATTCTCCATGCGGACAGCGCCCATCCTGCCGCATTAATTAGAAGTATTCCCTTTGGGGAGTACTACAGAGCAAGGAGAACATGTAGCATTGAGGAAGAATTCAACAAAATTGAAAAAGAGATGACCCATAGGTTCATTGAAAGAGGGTACAAACCTAGTATTCTGAAAGGAGCAGCTAGCAAAGCCAGGAATTGAAAGCGACAAAAGATCTTGTTTGAACCATCAAGAACTAAAAAATAACAGGAACTAAATAAAATTCAAGAGAATAAGATCAACTCTAGATTTATAACCACATATAATGTGAGACATAAAGAGATAAGGTCCATTCTAAAACAAGCACTGGCGTTGCCAATAGGTCTCGCAGTAGGAAAGTTTGAGCTATTGGTTTTGTAAATGACAAAGCCCTTTATGTTTTTAAAATGTAAACAAAAATAAAAGGCATTGTTATTTGCAATTGTAATAGCTCCAACTTTCCTACTGCGAGACCTATTGGCAACGCCAGTGCTTGTTTAATTAACTATCATCCTCTGGTAATAGCCATTTCAGCACTTTGCCAGAATTAGTGAATTAAATTCCATCTGGTGCCATGTCTGGATCATCTTGTCTGAGGATGTTTATAGTGGACTTTGTTTCTTCCACCCAGATGTAGTGATGATTGATACATTTTGCTGAACCCTAGATAATAAGCAGTGCATATTGAACAAGTTTATACAGAGGAGTTGTTCATTGATCATGTTTATCCTAATCCAAATACTGGCCCAAAAAGTGTGACTTGCACCCGTCATTTTGTAAGTCTCAGTCCTCCTGCTAAAAGGCTTTCTTGGTGGCTGACTGCTAACAACTGTTTTTTAGGTGTTTGTGTAATTTAAAATCTGCCTGTATCTTGTAGCTGCTTCAGAGTGTCGGGTGCACAAATGGCAAAACATTTATGCAGTCACTCGAGGTTAACAGAGTGAGCATAGTGCATCAAGGCATTGGTGCTTTCCCGTGGTGCTCTCTCTCTAAGATGCTGAAACATTTCAGGTAGCCACCAAATGCCTGGCTGTGCTCTGGTCTTCATGGGGTAGTGACACGGCAAAAGGTCAAACCAACCGCAAGGGTAGTACATAAGGGTTGTGAGGACTAATGGGTCTTTGGCTGTTGGGGTGAAGGTGTGGGGGGGGCGTGGGGGGAGTAGTTGCAACATTACTGATGGGGACGGGACTGCTCATAAAGTGGCACAACTTTTTGGAGAGTTCCAGAATAAGGCAGGACTTTTGATTTCTTTTTTTGCTCTTGTGTTTTGACCAGTGATTTCCACTATTTAGTCAGTTCGTGTACCTATGCAAGTAATTTCCTTGGGTATATTCACGTTTTCATATGGAACAGCAGTTGTCAGTCTGGGATTCCGACTTTCCATACTGCCTCTGTTTGCGTGTCAGTTCTAGTGCGGTGCCTCTGGTAGAAATGCGCTTGGCTGGGGTGTTCAACGCCTGCTGTATGGTTAGGTTACGTTGGTTGTTGCACATAGGTGGGCTTTTGAATATTTTAGATAGAAAACGCTATTAACTTAATTACCGAAAAGTTATTACTTATCCCCCCGCAGTAATTGGTAGTTACCGCTATCGGTGTTTACCGCAGCGGTAGTATCATAGCGCTAGCAGTAATTGCCCCGCTTGTGGGAGTGAGACTGGCCGAGCCTGCTTTCTTAGACGGGGCACTGGGTGCGTATGTGGGGGGGGGGGAACTGCCAGGCGACCTCGCAGTGCTGCACAACTGGACGAATAAGTAATGTCAAATAATTATTCTCCATGACTTTTAATTGATCGCCCGGGGTAGCGAATGCCCATTGATTGGAAAAAAGAAGCGGTGTTGCTTTGCACGGGCTTCCCTGCCTGTTTCTATGGCGATCGAGGTAATTTCCCGTCTGAGGATCTCCGCTGCCCTCTGATTGCACTTCTGCGGTTTCATCCAGCAGTGGCAGGGAAGCGTTAAGACACGATAGCTTCCTCCTCTCTTAAATCGCTTTGATCGAGTGTGAATCAACAATGCACGCTGATTTTGCATTGTTGACATATTCACAAATGTCTCCGTAAGTGCTTTCTCGTTTTCTTCCTCATTAAACAGAGCGCTCTTTAATTACGTGGCTTCTGACACATGCTTTTGCAGGCGCGGAGTATGTGTTTTTTTTGCTAGGAGTCTTGCTGTGGTATTTTGTACAATGTAGTCTAGTGCAGTCTAGTAATAAACCTTAATGTACGTGTCTGCACCTCATACGTCATGAGTGCGATGCCCAGGGGAGGATCCTGGCAAACAGGTTTATCGAGAGACAGAGATAAAAAAGAGAAACGGGCGGGAGAGCCTGGTGGGGGGCGGGAGTGCGAGCGAGGGGAGGAGAATGGAGGGGGAGGCAAGACAGAGGCAAGGAGTGTGGCAAATGGTTGGAGGGAAGCCGGATGGGGCGGGAGAGCCTACGAGAGAAGCACACAGTCCTCGGAAAGTAAAACATGAAAAAAAATGTACATGAAATGAAGGAAATGGCAGAAGACAAAATAGAAACAAGACAGTGGCAGCAAGTCAGTAATTGGAAAAATGTAAAGCGGAAGTAATTAAGTAGTCATCCGGTATGACTCACGAAAGGGCCCGGATTGAAAACAGCTGAAACGTGAACTTCGTAGTGGGTTCGCTTCAGTGCATGTATGACAGGAAATAACATCGTATTTCTACACTGCTAAAAAAAAAAAAGTAGTAAATGAATATCGTGAAAGGTGGGCACAGAGATGTTCAAGCAGGCACAGTGTGGCGAAGAGCAAGTGATGCGTGGTTAATGGCAGCGGGCAAGTGATGCGTGCCTCAGGGCAGGGGGCACTAAAATGTGATGTGAACAAATGCGTGAGGGCAGGGGGCACTAAAGTGTGATGTGAACAAATGCGTGTGCCTCGCGCTGAAGCTTTAAACAAAAAGCGTGATACACCTCAGCTAAAAATCATGATAAATAACAACACACATTAGAAGTGAAACTGCAAGTACAGAAGGACCAGCTTTGCTTGTTTAAAACTCCCACTTCAGGCAGATGAGTGTAATGTGTAAAGCGTCTTGTGCACATGAGCAGATCGGAGTCTGGAAGCAAATACAAAGAAGAGGAATGACTGAGGCGCATTGGTGTGAAGCACATCAAAGGGCTTCTCCTCCCCTAATTAGCCGTTCTGGGGAAACTGAAAGTACGGCCGGCCTGCGGCCGGCCATGAATAATTAGGGGAGGAGAAGCCCTTTGATGTGCTGGGCTGGCTGGCCCTGAATGCGCGTGCATGTTATCACGTGGTTCACGGGCACTGCAAGAAAACCGCGGCTGAAAGCCCTTTGGTTTGAAGAGAAAATAGCCGACTTGAATTCTCCCCATTTCCCATTCCTGCGGAATGGTAAAGGCTCGACCTAAAAACATTGGTACCTCATAAAGAATGATCCGGTGTTAGGTTCCAGAGTTAAAAAAAATCCCGAAATCACTTACAGGAAATCTAAATCATTAAAAGATTTAATTGTTAAAAGTGAATTCGTAGAGAGAAAGAAAAGTTCATCTGACTGGCTAAAACAGAAACCTGGTTTTAAGAGATGCACGAAATGCAAGGCATGCACTCATGGTATGAGTCGAACCAGCCTCAAAACATTTTTTAATAAAACTATCACCATTAGGAGCACCATACCATGTAAAAGCAGTTTTGTTGTTTATTTGTTACAATGTTCATGCCCAAAGATTTATATAGGTAGTACGACACTACCTGTTCACCAGAGAATCCTGCAACACAGGCGAGCAATTGTCAATCAGGATAGACCATATCCCGTTGCTAGACATTTTGAGTCCCATCACCAGAGTAACCCTGAGAGTCTGCAATATACCTGTATAGCAGAAGTCCCCAAGAAAAAGAGAGGGGGGGACAGGGAAAGAGAACTTCGATGGTTAGAAACGTATTTTATTCTGGAGTTTAACTGTAAGGAACCATTACGGCTCAATATCGACGAGGATTTATAAACAAGTCTTTCTTGAAACAATTAGCAGAGAATAATAATGAAATCTGAAATGAATATCTGCACTAGTAACCATGAATTGTTTGTGTTTTTAACCAGATATGTATATTTTTTTACGCTTGAATGGAGGTGATGATTGGAGTTGTTATATACATTTTATGGACCAGCATTTTATATATATTCCTTCACCTTAGAGATTGTTATGTATTTTGCACTTTATGATGGAAGAGCAAATAATCTTTTTAGTACGGAAGAGAATCGAATAAGTATATTTGTACAGAGTGGTATGTTTACTATAAGAGAGTTGATTATAGTTTACTAAAGCACTTGCACTTTAATTTTTTGAGTACTGTAGTACAAAATGTTTACATTGAGAAAATGATCAAACTTTACATAAGCACTAGCACTTTATTATGTCAATATAAATATAAGCTGCTTCTGTGCATATCTTATATTTTCCATCTTTTTTATGTAAATTTTTAATGTGTGAGGTTTATTATTTTCCCCGTACTGAAGTTTTGCACTTTATATGCAAATTAGGAAATATTGCACTAGCACTTTTTTCCATTATAACAAAGTTGTTTTGTGCGAGAATATATGGAAATACAAGAAATGGCACTTGCCAATGTAATTGTGATGAAGAAAGAACTAGTTCAAAATCTAGTAAACGGACATCTATACTCTCATTATGTACGATTTGTATAGGGGGATTTAATTACATGAATCCTATTAAAATGCATAGTTGCAATATAGACATTTTGACTATATAAAAAGAAATAACTTTTTGTTACAATTGTACATGAAGTATATTTAAAATAAGGCTTGATGTCTGACAAAATCTTGGCGAAGTAACACGTTATAATATGGCTGCCATGTTATAGAGAATTGTGGTATTCCTAAATGCTGAGTCCATTGTTTGTTTTCACTACCTCCATGAAGTATATTTTAATTCAGCCAAAATTGTGGTGAAGCATCGTGAACAAGGGAGCTAGACTCACGAAACGCGTAGATGTACCTTGTCACAAAAATAAAAAGGACTTTTGTAATCGCCCCTGGAGTGCCGGATGATTTATTATTTTAAAAATTATTTTAAAAATAAGTCCTATATCGAATATATATATATAGGACCTTTAGACTCGGCTACAGGTCGAACGGCTGAATGGATTTATAAGAAATTTCGCAAAACTGTAGAGTCCGGTTCGCAGATTACGCTTTTTTTGGAATGGTGTAAATCCGTTCAGTAGTTGTTGAGAAAATTAAAGTTAAAGTCAATTATATATCTATAGGCGCGCACGCGTGCGCGCACTCAAGCGGCTGCGCGTGAGCGGAATTTTTTTTGCTGCGTGACGTCTGTTAATGTTCAATTCGAAGGAAATCAGGAAGTTTTGTTCGCCATTTTGTCACTGCGAGTAAATATATTGTTCATTTCAAAGCGTTGAAACATGGAAAGGGGAGAAGGTAGAGATTGTTTTGCTGCGTAGCTTTTCTCGGGGTGTGCAGTAAGGCCCTTAAACGCAAAAAGATGTAATTTTTTCCCGAAAAAAAATACGGGGTGCGCGCACCCGGTCGCGCACACCTATTTACAAGAGTGTGAAAATGGAGATAAATCAGAAGTTTGAGTGCTTAGATATAAGGTGGCTCTGAAAAGAGCCCTTGTGTTAATTGAGTGTTTTCTGCATTTATAAGTAAGTACCGATGCAGAGCCTGATGTTGCAGAGGAAGATTCTGTTTCCCTCATTCGTGAAATGAACACCGTCTCTCCTATAGACGTCTTGCATGTGGTATCGCAAGTTGTTGTGGTAAATAGAACCCATGCTATAATCTCTGAGGAACGCAGAAACAGATTTATTTACATGTCTCCTTGCTTTCTCAAATTGTGCACAATGTTGATTGGACCAATTCCATTTCTGTCTTTGGCATATATTGGAATATACCAAGGCAGATCGAGGAAAAAGTGTCATCAATTGTCGAAAGGTGTCTTTTAGAAGCATTTCCAGACCTACCCCAGTGATTGTGCCTAGATCGTTCCCACCACAGTGCACAATTATAAGGTCTGGTTCTGGGAGATGCATAAAAGTTTTCACCAATGGAATCAATTGGTGACATTTCAATCCTCTTTTGCCAATCCATGTTATGTGTACATTTGGTAAGCCGAGGTTGCAAATTCGTCTGCTTACTGCATATTTTTCACTCCAGTGAATATAACTGTGTCCTATTAGCCAGACCTTCATTTTCAAGGGATTTGTAGTCGTCCTCCGATCGGTTCTGGAAGTGGAATGGTAGTTAGAAGTTGAAATTCTAAATAAAGAAAAAGGAAGAGGCTGGGTGTGGTTAAGAAAATAAAAATGATTGGTTGATTGTAATAAGTGGAGATTGAACAGTACGTTGCATGTTAATGTTTATGTTAAACGAAAAGTACTATTGGGTGTGAAAAAACAAGACATGTAACAGAGCTGTGGATTGGCAGGTGTTTCTGGAGGGAAAATAGTCTTCTTAGTTTGTTGTAGAACGTTGAGACATGAACTTTTGACCTGTGCCTTCAGCAAGGTGCAGAATGAGGTGTAACCATGGAAACAGCCGGAGATGGCAGTTGGTGATGGGTTCACTCTTTGGTGCCTCTGCATCTGACTCTGTTCTGTGGTGGCAGGCGGAGACCTGTTTGTTATTGTGGAGATGAAAGGGTGATAAGGAGAGAAATACGACATAGCGTTTGGCCTGTAGAAGCGTGGGAGCAGTGATTAAGTCTGAGTGAAGCGGAACTGTGGCGGTGCTTGGTAACAGTAAAAAAATTTTTTAACAGTGGTATAACTGTCTGTACGGTGCGCGACCTACTAAGAAAGAGTTCACGGGCCGTAATTGGCTTGCAGGTTCTAGTATCAGTAAGTGAGGTCGAGAAAAGAAAACATTCAGGACTTTATTTATGAAGGCCTTGCGCCACCGGTGCGTCACTTTTTCCCATTTTAAAAAATGAGGCACCGGCGGCGGAATGTCTTCATAAATAAGGTCCTCAGTGTCTACAGTTAAGGTTATGTGGAACCCATGAATAGTTTTTCAATATGAAATCATTTCAGTTGAGATTATGGATTAAAAGAGAAACCGTGAATATTTGAAATGTTTATTTAGAAATGTACTGTTTTAAAGGCAAATCATTATGTAATATGAGTACAGAAATTGCAAAAAACACAGTAATTGGTATTGTCAGTAGTACATGGAATACAAACGCTATAGTTGAAGAAAAATGAATATAGTTGGAAAAAAACATTGTACACTCTTATAAGGAAGTATATTATATTTTAATACATGGAAGAAGGTCTCTGGCCTTTCAGTTTAGGAACGATATATGAAAATGCAAGTGGTTATACATCATTACTTTATCAATCAGCTGTCTACATGCGAAGCACTATCAAGTTTGTGTTATGTTACTGTGTACGGGGAAAAAAAGGCGCCAAAAGCGACAAAATGGCGAGAGGTGCATGTATGTAATCTGTTGGATGGTGTGCAAATCAGTATTGAGGAGAACTACTGTATTGAGATATCTTTTGAAGGTTGCAGTATTGCATTTGAAATACAGCACAAGTAACAATGGAAATATTGTTGAAAGAACATATTTTTCTGTAAAGTATTTTAAATGAATAATTTTATAGAAAATTAAAGGAGCAGAGGTGTGTGAGGCGGAAATAAGCAGTTGAGATGCGAAATGGCGTTTACAGTTATAAAAAACTCGTTTAAAATTTACACATTAATTAGGGTACATGTAGCATATATTAGCGAGTTTTGCATCGAGTACGTTTGAAATAACCTTAGATAAGATATGCAATAGAATTGTTGAGATTAGACTGTAAAAAAATAAAGTTGAAAATCGAGTAGCTGAAGAAACAAATGTAGTCCACATAAAAGACCAAAATTTAAACAACACGAAATCATAATGTCCACTGTTAGTAAAGCCAATAGGTCTGTTCTTCAAAAGAAAATATGGAAAAGAACGTGAAGAATATAGGGAAGCAAAAGGAAATGAGGACGTCAATGGCTTGTATAAGAGTTATTGAAGCATTGTTTAGGCAAAATAGGTAGCTTCTGCTTGTAACAGGAAATCACTTTTATCATTTGAAAGTATGTCAGCTATCCAATGGAAAAGAGTAAAGCAGTACTCATGATCTGTTAAAATCGGAGCCTCTTTTATTATCAGAGGGCAGCTCGGTGGGTTTTCGATGTAGTTCTCTGTTAGGAAAGAGTTAACTGTCCATTGTGTAGGCAAAGTATGCAGCAAGTGCTTCTAACAGGAAATCACTGTTATCATCTGAAAACATGTCAGCCATCCAATTGAGAAGTTGAAAGGAGCATTCATGATCTGTCATTATTGGAGCGTCTTTTACCATCATAGGGCAGCTCGGTGGGTTTTCGATGTAGCTCTCTGTTAGGAAATCTTGCGCCGCTGCGAATATATTCCAATGACCCAGAACTTGTATCGCTGCAAAGGCCATAAACCCTCCGTTGTAACAAAGCTGTTCATGATCAAGTAACGGATTCATGAGGTGATTGTAATTCGGTTCAGGAGGTACCAAATTGCAGAGACATAAATCCAGGGCCCACGTGAAATCACAGCTCAGGCAATGAAATACAGGCTGCACACAGGTGAAATACGAATATCGAAATGATAATCGATATGAAGTATTCAAAGTTGAGAGTGGTAAGGTGCCGTAGTACAGAAGCATTCTCTGTCGAAATAGTTCTAAGTGGTCCGGCTCGTTTGCGAAGGCAGGAGGGACATCCATTTTGAATTTCCCAAGATGGTAAAGGAAACGGCGCAGCACTGCCAGTTGTATAGCAACTCCACAGAATTAGGTCGCCGGCTATGCAGTGGAGAGGAGCAGAATGACTTGATAAATTTTCTAGGAGTCTAGTCACTTATATATTGCTTAGTAGTTATCAAAAAAGTAGCTTTTCTTGAAGTGGAGGATGCGTTAAAAAATAAGGGAGTCATTTGAGCAAGTTGTAAAGCAAGGTCAATTTTTTTTACATCAATGCTGTTTTCTGTGAATGTTAGCTAAGTGAAAGATATGTGTGTGAGCAGATGCAACGTTCAGTTTTAAATGTGACAATGGAGCTCTTGTTGATGTCTTCCGATTCAAGGTCGGTATTCGCTGCCAAATACAAAGATCAAGAAACGCATGCGTGGGGTAGATAGTCTGCATTCTTAAAGGAAAGCAAATGAAGGGTTATTTTTACCGCGTTAGCATTGTCGTTTAAAAAGTTATAGTGATTTTCATTATATGTTAAGAAAGTGTCACTGATGAAGACTGAAAATAAATCCTTATAAATAACAGGGACTGGTCTATTTTAGAAAAGGTGTGTAACATTACATGAATTGTAAAAAAAAAATAATGTAATTGAAAGTGTATGGTTTGAAAATGAAAAGTAGAGGTTTATAGTTCACGTTTTGAAAGCGGTTCTAGAGGGTCAGATGCATGATAGATTTATAAAAAATAGAACATGTTTTTCAATAGTATTATGGAAAAAATATGTGCCTTTATGTACTATTTAGATTATCTGCCTGTTGCCTATTCTTTGAGTTTTAGTAATCCTGTGTCTTATAAGTTTTCCAGGGGCGGTTTGAGGTTCATGGTGGGCTTGGGCAGGGAGGGTAGGTTGGGGGTTTGTAATAGGGGGTCCGGGTGGGGTGGAGTGCGGAGTTTAGTGAAGAGTGAGGGGGCGGGGGGTTAGGGTGTTTGGTAATGAAGCAGAGTCAGAGGACGCCAAATTTCTGTTATGGGGTGCCACGGTAATATGTATTTATTCTCAGAGGTTTATTATATTAAGGATATATATTAACATGGTGGCTCTTGTGGTTTTGTGGTTCTGTGCATGTGTATAATGCTGGCCCTGTAGTTTTTGTCGATGGACCTCATTACGACACAGGGGAGCCACGTTGCACAGTTGGAGATCAGAGACTTAGGAAATAAAACTTTATAATTGTAAGGGCTCTAAGCGATACAAATCGCCCGTTCTCGGTGTAAAAAATATCACCGCTATTGGTGGTATTTTCTACGGTGTTAGTGCTCGAAGGAGAATAGTAACATATATGTGAAAGAAAATTCTGTAACAGGCTCAGCATTTCACATTATCGCGTGAAAACAAAAGTTGTTCTCACATAGCAATAAGTCTCTTATAATTAAGGGACGGAGTATATCTAGTGCTATTTACTACACTGCTATGCGAACGATGTCGAATGTTTCATAAGGGGAGGCTTTAAAAGTTTTTCGATAAACTGGTTTTCCAGGGAAGTGGGTGGAGTGTTCCGTGTAAATTGCAGAATAGAAACTAGTAAGAACCAATTGGAAGTGTTGTTTTAAAGTCACATGACTGCACATGCGTGTCTCGACGCCTGTACGCGATAGGTGGGTGCGCGCACCCGGTTGCGCACTAAATGAAAGCGGCGAGAAAATATCAGCTAATATGCTCTTGGAGCTCGTTTTGGTACAAAGAGTTAGTTCTGAAAAGAACTTTTTTTTTGGAAACAAGTGTTATGATGCTTTTGATTTCTTAAAGTTGCTACGACATTTTTTAGTATGTCATACTATCCAAATAAAGTGAAGAAATTTAACTTTTCTTGGAGCATTTATGACTCTCAATTTTGTGTTTAATTAGAATAAAGCTTTGCTCTCCGTATACAAGAAGTTTTCCACAGTTCTTGCATTTCATGTGCACGCTCGCCAGATATGGTTTCAAGTCCATTTCAGCACTCGATGTAGATACAGATCGTCCACCGGAAGATGTGCTGATTACTTCTGATGGTAATAGCGTGGCCTCCGTTTTTCTTGTCAAAGGTGGTCGCTCATTTCCTTCAGATTCAGAAGATGAATGCGGAACGGTAGCCATTGCAGCGAAGTCTTCGGGAAGATGTTCGACGTTGTTCTCTCTTGAGAGTAGAAAAGAAAGTGATGGAAGTGGGCGGAGTGCTGCGTGTAAATTCCAGAATAGAAACTACCAAGAACCAATTAGAAGTGTTGTTTTGAAGTCACATGACTTCACATGCAAGTGTCAGGTCCTGTACGCGATAGGAGGGTGCGCGCACCTGGTCTCGCACTAAAATAAAGCGGCGAAAAAACATCTCATAATATGCTCTTGGAGCACGTTTTGGTAGAAGGAGTTAGTTCTTAAAATAACTTTTTTTTTTTTTTTTTTTTTTGGAAACAAGTGTTATGATGCTTTCGATTTCTTAAAGTTGCTACTACATTTTTCAGTATGTAATACTATGAAAATGAAGTGAAGAAATTTATCTTTTCTTGGGGCATTTATGAGTTTCAATTTTGAGTTTAATAAGAACGAGGCTCTGCTCTCCATACAAAAGAATTTCTCCACACTCGTTGCATTTCATGTGCACCTTCGCAAGATATGGTCTCAAGTCCATCTCAGCACTCAATGGAGATACAGGTCGTCCACCAGAAGATGTGCTGGCCACCTCTGATGGTAATAGCGTGGCCAGGGCTCTTGTCGATGCTTTTGCATAATGCTCAGGGTGCCTTTGTTTAACATGCCGCAGCATGGTGTGTATAGAAAAGGAATATTTTCTATTTGGATTTCCCCTTGAGAGCTCCGAATTGCATATTGTGCAGGTTACTTTTGGCGCATTCACTTTCTTTTGATCTTCAGGATAAGTAAAAAATTGCCAAATGAAAGATTCCTTTTTTCTTCTTAACGGTGGTCGCTCATTTCCTTCAGATTCGGAAGATGAATGCGGAAGGGCAGCCATTTCAGCAAAGTTTTCCGGAAGATGCTTGACGTTGTTGTCTCTTGAGAGTAGAAAAGATTGTGAGGAAAGTGGGTGGAGTGCTTCGTGTAAATTCCAGAACAGAAACTACTAAGAACCAATTGCAAGTGTTGTTTTCAAGTCACATGACTTTACATGCGCTTCTTAGGACGTGTAGGCGGTGACACTATCTAGTTACGAACGTGATTTCATACTTAGGAACTAGCATTCAAAAAACCTATGAAATTCACTGAAAAAACCATAGGTTTTACACACGTTATAGTTAGGAAATAGCTTTTGAAAAACCTATGAAATTCACTGAAAAAACCCTAGGTTTTACACACGTTATAGTTAGGAAGTAGCATTTAAAAAACCTATGAAATTCACTGAAAAAACCATAGGTTTGACACCAGTTATAGTTAGCTGGAAATTTTACTGACATAAAACCAATGAAATTCCACGTTATAGTTAGTTGGACTCACTATAACTTGCGCATGTAATGCACTGCTGATGACATTACATATTATATCACTCATGACATGGTCAGTGACATCACTCATGACATCACTGATGACAGACCTCCTTTAAGTGTAATGTAACCCTTAAAACACATATTGGAAAATAGAAATTAACATTTTCAAAAAAATGGAGATACCCATACCAGTTACAACAACCAATTCAGTAATTCCACCATCTATATACACATTCTCTCATTCACCAACAGTTCTATATATTCACTCATACATATACTCACTCATCATATGTAGTGATACACCTATACATCCTGTTACACACCGACAATCATCCAAAAGTTACTCACAGACATACTCACACATGCAAATAAACTATTGAACATCCATTTATTTGCATATACAACTATACACACACTACCACGTTACTTCTAAGGAAACTTATACATACTTACTCTCTTAAACAATAACTTATAGAAACACATACTTATTTAAACAGGAACTCTTTCTATCTCTTAATCTCACATATACTGACTTATATATATCAATACTCACATATACTAAATTAAAACATATCTTGTTACTGATAAAGACACTAGTGAGGCAGGCATTCACTCACTAACACACACATATACACACTCATCCACCCATACTGTCCTGCACATATGCTGTCTTCAAACAACATAGAAACAGTGAGTCAGTCATTGATGGATCTATATGATAAGTAACACCCCCACCAAACGATAGAGACACTCATACTGATACTAAAAAAACATCTAATAACCCATATACACACACATGTAGGTACTCATCAACCCATGCAGCCACTTATTCACAAAGTGAAACACTGATACACATATTTAAATATTTAAACATTACTCGCTAATATATGTATTCACTAAGATACACTTAATAAGCCAGTTATCCAATCATTTCTTTTTAAAAAAAACATTCATTAAGACAATAATTTAAAC
The DNA here is from genome assembly GCF_964263255.1 of Lissotriton vulgaris. Classification (NCBI taxonomy): domain Eukaryota; kingdom Metazoa; phylum Chordata; class Amphibia; order Caudata; family Salamandridae; genus Lissotriton; species Lissotriton vulgaris. The sequence continues at coordinate 1,116,168,364 of NC_141689.1, read as the reverse complement.
ATTTATTCTTCCCTCGACCTTTACATATACATATATAAAACATATTTATTTTTTAGAAAGACACACATTCACTGGATGGTGTCATTAGTGATGTCACTGACCATGTCATGAGTGATGTAATATGTAATGTCATCAGCAGTGCATTACACGCGCAAGTTATAGTGAGTCCAACTAACTATAACGTGGAATTTCATTGGTTTTATGTCAGTAAAATTTCCAGCTAACTATAACTGGTGTCAAACCTATGGTTTTTTCAGTGAATTTCATAGGTTTTTTAAATGCTACTTCCTAACTATAACGTGTGTAAAACCTAGGGTTTTTTCAGTGAATTTCATAGGTTTTTCAAATGCTATTTCCTAACTATAACGTGTGTAAAACCTATGGTTTTTTCAGTGAATATATATATATATATATATATATATATATTACCTACTGGCTGTCACCAGTAGGTATATATAGTTAGGATTTTTTCCCTATGGGATTTTTGAAAATTCTATGTCTAATAACTTTGGCGTTTGTGGACGGAATCGGCTGAGATTTTCAGGAAAATTGCACATTTTGTTTCTGAGCAGCCCTTGAACATTTGGGGGGGTTTCGTCAAGGGGGGGGCCGAGAAAAAAGGGGGGTCCCAAAACGTGTTGGCCTCACTTTTAGCTCGAACGGCTGAATGGATTTGCACGAAACTTGGCAAAATTGTAGGGACTGTTTGCCCGATGTGCCTTTGCTAGGTCTCAATATATGTGCTTCAGTGGATTTTGAGAAATTATCGTTCAAAAAAAGATATATATCTGTAACAGCGCTCCGGGCTGCGCTCCAGTTCGCGTACTTTTCGCGAAACGGAACTTTGCGATGTGAAGCTGATTGGCTTTCCGGTGTCTGTCAACATTCTAAACAGTCCGGAGCGGCCGCCATCTTGTCTCTCGGTAGGATCGAGAGAGAAGAAGAGGTGAAAAACGAAGGGGGAATTTAATGAAAGGGGGCAAGGTAGACCCCTCTTGACCCCCTAGGAATGATGTTGGGGTTATTAAAGGGTCCCGTGGGGAAAATAAAAAAAAAATGATTTTTCACGGTAGAAGCGAAACGGGAATTCGCCATTTTGTGTTTCGTTTTAATTAAATTACTAGGTATAAGGGGGTGCGGGAGACGTATCCTGATCCCTTATGTTTTCTGAGGGTGGCCGAGGAGGCTCATATATGTTGATACATGTCTTCCAGCGGCTGTGCGTGAGCGTTTGCGATAAAATATTTTGTTATAAATGAATCCTTATTGATAAACATTGTCTGCGCCATCTTGCCTTTTTTCCAATGCCACAATTTTGTCGTGCACGGCAGCCATTTTAGATGCCTTGACCAGACCCACTCTCTGCACGCCGTTGATTCTCAGCACGGCTCCCCACCCTCGCAATCATCTCCCCCACGCACTGGTCACCCCCGCTCTCTCTCTCATGCATGGGCCATAAACTTCTCCCAATCTGCGCTGCTCTTCCCTGAGAATCACACCCTGTGCCCGCCCGACACCTCCCTTTCACCCTATTCACTACCGCACCCTCTGACACTCCTCTTCCTCTGTGTCCGATTGTCCAGGCCGGTCCCAGGCTATCACCTAGCCCTGCGGATGTAGTTTATGGCCCCAGCTGTAGAGAATCCAGACATGCCAACCCTCCCGATTCAGACGTGAGACTACCGATTTCAGTGCTAGTCTCCCGCCTCCCGATTCCTGCAAGCAAAGACCTGATTCCTCGGGGTTTCAGCTGACAGGGCTTGGTATTGTGTTACGTGCTAATTCTTCCAGGAAACGTCAGAGGGCCGATGCAGGGGCTCTAGAAGGGGTGATAAACCATTTAAGTCTCATTAACAAGCGCATGGTCTTTTAAAGATCTGTGAAGTACTCGGGGCGGCGGTGTGTGTGTGCCCTCTTTCAGGAGCGGGCGGGGGGGGGCACTGCCAGCAACTTGCCAGGCCAGGCAGTGTTCAACACTTGCATCACCCTTTCTCTGCCTGCTATTGCGCTCCATGCTTCGGAAAGGTAAGAAAAAGAACGTGCATTTGAGTTTGAAATGTCCGATCCTGTAGCAGCACACTTCCAAAGCCCACACATGACAATAACCCGATTCAAGGCCCCATTCACCCGATTTTTTTTAAATATATAGCACTCCAAGAAAGTAGTAGGATTATAAAACTTTATTAACTTATAAATATATAGAACGCAACAAAAACTGTAAATACATTTAAACATTTTTTGGAAAAAAGAAGCAACAATGGTCAGTAGCTGTCTTTTGTGCGAATAGTCCCAAGGCAGCACAACGTGCTGAGTTCTGGACGGCACCCAGGTGATGTTACCTGGGTGCCGCACTGGTTTTTGGTTTCCTACAATGCAGCTCAGAAAAACAGCGTGGGGCGTCCCGGGTGGTGCGGGGGGAGGCCTCGTCAGTAGCGGTCTGTTGTGCGAATAGTCCCAAGGCAGCAGAACGCGCTGAGATGTGGATGGCACCCAGGTGATGTCCAGTAACTTGCCGCACTGGTTTTGGTATCCTACAATGCTGCTCCGAAAAACGGCGTGGGGCGCCCCGGGGGGGGGGGGCGTGGGGGAGGCGGCGTGAACGGGCCTCCCCAGGTGGAGGCTCGTCTGCTGTACTGGGGCGCCCCTTTACCGTTTCAGTTGCCATTCCGCCCGCTTTTGCTACACTGTGCCTCATCCTCCATTCAGCTGTTTATCGCCCGCTCATGCGGCTACAGCGTCTCGCTCACCATGTAGTTGAGTTGCGCCCACTCTTGCGGTGCAGCGATAGGCGGCTGCCATAGGACTCTTAAAATGGCGGACGGCTCTTCGGATTTGGGCCTGGTCCACTAAAATGGCCCTGGGACACCTTGGAACTCGGACGCTTGCCTGCTAGGGCTTGGGCTCCATTCTCGAAAGCGTCCCCTCAGCCGTGAAGATTCTACAAAAGTCTTGGGGGCCCTCGACTCCTGCAGGCTTCCGGTGGGGAGCGGCTGCCATGATTGCTCGCGGAATGACCACGACGGAGCCACGAGATGGTGGTGCTTTCATGCTGACGCCAGCTTCAGTCTGAAACATCCAGAAACAAGGTGGGGCTTTCATCGTTTGGGAAAAAAAAAATTCTAAACCAATGAAAAGTGTTATTTTTAGGTCATATGACCAAGCCTTCCGTCATTAGGAAACCAAAAGTAAAATGAACCAATGAAAAGTTTTATAAACAAGTCACATGACCTGTTATGCGGCATAGGGCTACAAAAAGCATAGAAAATCTGTTGGCACGTGAGGCGGCGTCAGTAGCGGACCGATGTGCGAATAGGCCGAAGGTAGCACAATGCGCCGAGATCCGGATGGCACCGAGTTGTGTCCAGCAAGTTGCTGCACTGGTGTGGCTATCCTACAATGCTGCGCCGAAAGTCAGCGTGGGGCGCCCCGTTGGCCTGTGAGGTCGCGTCAGTCAGTGGGGGCTGTGCGTCTCCCCCAAGATGGAGGCTCCTCGGCTGCAGTGGGGCGCCCCTTAGCGTTTCACTCGCCGTCCAACTGAGTTGCGTCCGCACTTGCGGCTACAGTAGGCCGAAGGCAGCACAGCGCGCCGAGATCTGGATGGCACCGAGGTGGTGTCCAGCAAGTTGCTGCACTGGTGTGGCCATCCTACAATCCTGCGCCGAAAGACGGCGTGTCCAGCTGAGTTCCGGTCACTCTTGCGGTACAGTGACTCGAACGCGCCGAGATCCGGATGGCACCGAGGTGGTGTCCAGCAAGTTGCCGCACTGGTGTGGCCATCCTACAATGCTGCGCCGAAAGACGGCGTGTCCAGCTGAGTTTCTCCCGCTCTTGCGGTACAGTGACTCGAACGCGCCGAGATCCGGATGACACCGAGGTGGAGTCCAGCAAGTTGCTGCACTGGTGTGGCCATCCTACAATGCTGCGCCGAAAGTCGGCGTGGGGTGCCCCGTTGGCTTATGAGGTGATGTCAGTAGTGGACCGATGTGTGAATAGGTCGGAACCAGCACAAGGCGCCAAGATCCGGATGGCAAGTCCTGGATGTTGAGTGCCATAGTTGAGAGTTCTGAGCAGTGTTTGTAACACTGTCTGAAGCTTATTTGCACCTGCTGCAGCTTCACTATTGCCCTGGTGTGGCCAAAGATCGCCCATGACATCGGCGGCCGGCTCCCGAGGTCTGGCGGAACTTTTTTCCTTTTCCTTTCTGCATCTTGTCACACAATCCGTTTGACCTGAAGGCACGACCAGGTCCCTGAATGTGTGCAGGGGGACGCTATTGATTGAATCAAAATGGCGGCTTCACACAAAGCTGAGTCAAGCGTTGCTGTTGATGCTATACAGACAAAAATTGGTTTTCAGTTTGTACATTCTTCAGGATTTTTTTTTCAATCCAAGGCTGATTGAGAGTTTGTAGAACAATGGCTTCAGATTTTCAACATACTACTCTTCAACATTCTTCCTAAATGTAACAATGTGAGACTCACTAGGAGAACGGCTGTTTATCTTTCCTTTCAAAATGCTGCCAACAATATTTTCTGAATGGAAGACACCATTTTGTAGCATAAAGGGCCGAAAGGGGTTCTGGTCTGGCCGATGGTTGGTGGAGACATTTTGACTATATCTTGGACCTGCCCGGCCTCGCCCAAAATGGCGCCGGTATAAATGGGACTCGTAACTCCTTGTTGTGTACTGGTTGAACAACCTTGATATCATGAGATATGAATGCAGTTTTGATGCTCATGGCGGGCGGGGACGAGAATTGATTGAATATTTCGACATCCCTATTGATATTAAGTTCTGATGTGTTATTGATTACTGTACTATTGAAAGTTCGAATTAACGTCACCCATGGTACTTGCCCGCAAATGTATATCTAGATAATTTTTTTGTAAGTGGCCCTGTCGTATTTTAATTACAAAATGTACGTCCACCGATTCCGCAACTGTTAGACACCTTAGTTCTTGCAACCTAATGGCCCGCTCGTTACGTTCCTCTATAATGTAAATGTCTCCTTATGATATACGATTTCAGTTTGCTCCGTGGCCGGCCCACGTGGTTATAGGCCCGTATTTGTATACTGACATTTTCACAATAAAGGTTTTTAAAACAAAACATGGTACTAGTATTTACATTGGTAAAGTTTTTACTTTTAGTCACTGTTTTCGAATCAGTAAAAGGCAAGTGAAATAAAGCAGTCCAATTACATGACGGATAAAAGGTATAATACGTAGGAACGCAGTAAAGATAAATGGTCAAGGGCAATTGTGTTTTCCACTCCTGCAACATAAAGTGATCGATAAGAATCTGATAATCAGGCGTATCGGTGACTAAGACAGCAGGCCGAGCCTCTTTTACTCAACGGCTCCGTCATGGGACGAAGAAACGCCCTTTTTCTCGAAAAAGGAATATATTTTACTTGCAGGATAGTTGTAAATTTTCCGGGAAAGTACATTAGCCTGGAACATATATGTTTAAAAAAAAATAATGTTCGAAACCAATAAAAAGCGTAATTTTTAGGTCATATGACCAAGCTTTTCATCATTAAAATAACAAAAGTAAAATGAACCAATGAAAAGTTTCATTAACAAGTCACATGACCTGTAATGCTTACGTTACGCGCTGCGCCCCGGATCGCTTCCGGGAAGCTGCGCTTCGCGCACCGGAGCACTTCCGGGTGCGCTAACGCGGCGTGTCATATAACGCATTACGCGACAACGTAGGTCAAGAATATAGTCAAAATGTCTCCACCAACCAGCGTTCGGAACACAACCCCTTTCAGCAGTCCAAAAAGTTCTGTTAAATGACAACAGAGGGGACAGGCAACAAGAACCATCAGTCAAAGAGGGGAGGGCAAGTTCTTCTCTACCGGGTCATGTTGGGGCGCTACCGGAACTGATCGAATTGGTAGTCTACAGTGTTTCTGGATGTTTCAGACTGAAGCTGGCGTCAGCATGAGAGCACCACCATCTCGTAGCTCCGTCGTGGCCATTCCACGAGCAATCATGGCAGCCGCTCCCCACCAGAAGCCTGCGGGAGTCAGGGACCCCCAAGACTTTTGTAGAATCTTCACGGCTGAGGGGACGCTTTCGAGAATGGGACCCAAGCCCTAGCTGGCAAGCGTCCGAGGTCCAAGGTGTCCCAGGGCCGTTTTAGTGGACCACGCCCAAATCTGAAGAGCCGGCCGCCATTTTGAGAGTCCTGTGGCAGCCGCCTATCGTTGCATCCCAAGAGCGGGAGCAACTCAACTACATGGTGAGCGAGACGCTGTAGTCGCAAGAGCGGGCGGTAAACAGCTGAATGGCGGAAGAGGCACAGTGTAGCAAAAGCGGGCCGAATGGCAACTAAAACGGTAAAGGGGCGCCCCACTACAGCGTGTCTTCAGGTCAAACGGATTGTGGGACAAGGTCCAGAATAGAAGAGTCATCAAAAGGCAAAAAGTTCCGCCGGACCCGGGGAGCCGGCCGCCTATGTCGGGGGCGATCTCAGGCTACACCAGTGCTATAAGACTTGGGGAGGGGGTCGGAGCCAAGCGTCTTCTCCGAGTCCGTGCCATCACACCGCCCCTCGGGGGCCTCCGTCAAGCGGTTTAGGGAGGTACCATATCACATTGTTTTCAAATGCAGTCAGGTCCACAAACGACCCTCACTTACTTTGAGAATAGTGAAGCTGCAGTAGGTGCAAATAAGCTTCAGACAGTGTTACAAGCGCTGCTCAGAACTCTGAACTATGGCACCCAACATCCAGAACTTATGCCATTTGAGAATGGCAGTGACATCGAAGCAACTCAGGGACCAAAACCATTAACGTACTTTCACGTATGAAAATCTTACTTGGGGAGGGGGCAGGAGCCAAGCGCCCCCTCCCAGTCCGCGCCACCACACCGTATGTTGAAAATCTGAAGCCATCGTTCTACAAACTCAACCAACCTTGGATGGAAAAATATAGAAGAATGTACAAACTGAAAAACAGTTTTGGTCTGCATAGCATCAGCAGCAACGCTTGCTATCAGAGTGCATGAGTTTCATGCTCGATCGATTGAGCTAGCCGGATCGGGCAACAAAAAGTATAAAATAGTTATGTAAATAGTTATTTAATAAAATGTTTTACCCTGTTACTTTGCTGGTGTGTTGTATATATTTTTAATATTTGCATAGGGTTTGTCGTTATTTTGGGCGGGGTGGGTGACGGAGCTGAGCTGTCTTGCAGCCCTCATGGTGTGGAGCTCAGTTCATCTCACTATTTTCGTATTTCTCATGAAGGGTTGTTCCTAATGTTTCTATTTTAGCAAGGTCAAAAAGAGATCCCATTAGTGGCCTATTGATTTTGCTCGATTACTTTTATTTTTTTACACGATTTTTCACTATCTGCAAAGACTAAACAGAGTATTGCGACTTTGTGCTTGTTTGTAAATAGAGAATGAACCAAAGAGAATCAATTGTAAAACAGTAAATGCTTGGATAACAATCAATCAAATGGAGAGGGAAACAGGCACGATGGATTACAACGAGGCAAAGGCCTGCGTTAACTACCCTTCACTATCTGCAAAGAGAGAGTACTACTAAGAGAAAAGAGGGGCGGGGGGGCAGCGTTCAAAGCACATCAGCGTGCATAAACACGAAAAAGTTTTTACCTATCACGTACTTGACATTTGACAGCTTTTGATATTTGCTATTAAAAAACCATTTAAATTCACAGAAAAAAACATAGGTTTTAGGCCATATATAGTTAGGAATTTGCATTTACAAAACCTTGAAAATTCACTGAAAAAACCATAGGTTATAGACCATATATAGTTAGGAATTCGCATTTACAAAACCTTGAAAATTCACTGAAAAAACCATAGGTTATAGACCATATATATTTAGGAATTCGCATTTACAAAACCTTATTTTACTCACACAAAACCATTGAAATTCCATATATAGTTAGTTGCACTAACTATATATCGCGCACCCGCAATCCACTGCTGATGATGTCACATATTACATCATTCATGACATGGTCAGTGACATCACTGATGACATCACTGATGACATCTCAAATGACATCACTGATGACATCTCAAATCCATCACTGATGACATCACTGATGACATCTCATTTGACATTACTGATCACATCACTGATGATATCATTCATGTGATAATACGAAGAACCTCTTCAGACTCTAATATAACCTTAGATACAATCAGTGTAAACAGACACTCACAGACTGTCACTCATCCATGGAGTTACTCACACACCTAGTCAGTCATGCAAAGAATCAATCACACCTCCATTTCCTCAACTATACAGTTATACAAACTTTACTTATTCAAAGATATACTAACACATATTTACTCTCTTATACAATCCCTGATACAAGTTCACAATGATCCATACAGCCACTCACACATTCACTGGCTCTTATACACAGTTATTTATATATATCAACTCTCACATGTACTGTGTTTTACATATGTACTTACTTTGACATGTAGCACTGAGATATCCATTCACTCACCAATACACTCATGCACACAGTCAACCGCCCATACGGCTGTTTCCACTTGCACTTTTGAAACCATACATCTAGTGAATCAACTGCTCACACATCTATGCACAGAGTCATACACCTCCCAGCCACCCACACACACACTCAGTCTCCCATACAAATACTTGGGCAACCAATCAATAACCCATATAGTTACTCATATAGCTACTTATCAACACATGCAACAGTTTACAGAACAACAGACATAATGATGCACAAATTAAGACAGTTTAGTCACTAACCCATGCACTCAGTGAGACACATTTAATCACTCACTCGTACAGTCAGTCATGCACCTACTAAATCCTTCATCCAGAAACTTATACATCCACTCATTCTTCAATATGTAAGACATATTTTAACTTTACAGAAACATACAGTCACTGGATGTTGTCATCAGTGATGTCATCAGTGATGTCATTTGAGATGTCATCAGTGATGTCATCAGTGATGTCACTGACCATGTCATGAATGATGTAATATGTGACATCATCAGCAGTGGATTGCGGGTGCGCGATATATAGTTAGTGCAACTAACTATATATGGAATTTCAATGGTTTTGTGTGAGTAAAATAAGGTTTTGTAAATGTGAATTCCTAACTATATATGGTCTATAACCTATGGTTTTTTCAGTGAATTTTCAAGGTTTTGTAAATGCGAATTCCTAACTATATATGGTCTATAACCTATGGTTTTTTCAGTGAATATATATATATATATATATATATATATATGCACCAACCTCCGTTCTCCTGCCGCAATCACCTTTGCTCCTGATCGCGCTGGACACAGACACGGACCACAAATTAGATGCTGGTTGTTATCGTTTATTCAGCTGTCGCCATATATATATATATTTTTTTTTTTCCATCAATGACCCGAAAGCATTGGAAGGGCACCCGACCACTCTCCTCTGATTCTCAACCTCAGCTCGCAACAAGAGGCATTGAAATTTGTTAACGCCCACTGGGGGCAATCGCATCAATAAATCAATCAAACAAGCAAAGGTGAGCCGTCAATGTCTGTTTCAGCAAGCCCATGAAGAAAAGGCGGGGTAGCCTTGAAACGCATCGGCACGAAAGGAAATTAATGGGGACTATGGTGCGAGCTGAGGTTGAGAATCAGAGGAGCGTGGTCGAGTGCCCTCCCAATGCTTTGAGGCCATTGATGGGAAAAAAATATATATATATATGCCTAAAAAACAGATGTGACCTTGTGTAATTTAACCGGTGGTCATGTAAAGCACCCCACTACCTTCAAGTCAAGTGTGTGCTATATAAAACTGCCAAAAAAAGATCAACTTAATCTGTAAATGAGCACTGCTCTACAAGAGGATGGAGTCTGTTTATGCCAGAGTCCCACTCTCTCTGCATGACCAGGAACTAATTTTATTTGTGTATTCAATTCAATTGATCTTTATTTCGGCAAACTTTGCCATAAAAGATTTACATATGATATACATTTCATTAAAATATACTCATTAAATCCCCTGGTTAGAACAATTGATTGGTATACCATTAAAACAATATGGATTAAAAAAATACAAATGTGAACGATGGTACATCCCTAGCTTTAAAAGCAGTAGGGAGCGGAGCCGAAAAATACACAGTTTTAAACCATACATTTACACCACAGAGCAGCTAAAACGAGCGAACGAGTGGTTGATGATTTGGACCTTATAGCTTTATGCCTTTTTTCTTACGCACAATGTAGATTGAGTGCAAAAAACGACTGACACTAAATACAATTACGCGCGTTGTAGCAGATTTGATCATTCCCAGTGCCGTCGTGCATGACCTTATACCCAACAGGTTACATAAAGGTTTAATCCACTTCCTTCTGGCCAACACATAGGCTGGACAGAAGAATAGGATGTGCTGGTCATCTTCCTTGTGATTACCCTCACACATAGAACATGTTTCACTAGTTGTATGGTCCTCATCGACATTACCCCTTCTAGACCAATGTGCCAAGGTTGAATTGGTCACAAGGTTACCATATCTAAATTTTTAAAAAAGGGTTTTCGCTAGCGGGGGCTCAACTTCATCTAAAAAGTTCTCAAAAAATGGTTCATCCTTGAACCTGAGAAAGTTATTTACTAATGTCCCACCACTGTTTCCATTGGTCATTTGGTTATTAATAAAGTCCCAAAAGGCCATTTTCACAATTTTTTTAAATTATGGGGCAACCTTTCAGGATTCTCCCAAAATTGTGATAAGCCTATTTTGGTTAACCACAGCTTAACATGTTTTAGCCACACATTAGAGTTCGATCCGTCCATACCCATTATCTCTTTTATCCCATTTTTGTAATCAAGCAGTTCTGGTGTTTGCCAAAGTCTTACCCAGAGCATTAACGGTCAGATAATGGTGTGATGGTCAGTTCTTCTGATATTTAGATCCAACTGTAATGGTACTAGGGGGGTGCCTTTTGGAACCCTTACGAGACTTCTCATAAATGTATTTTCGGAAGTCAAAAAACATCCTTTGACATTGGCCCCCAGATCTCAGCACCATAGAGTGCAGCAGATTGAACTTTGAATTTAAACAGTTCGAATGCTGGAGAAACAGCTTTACTAATACTTGCACCCTGCTTCTTCAAAATGGGTGTAGTATTCTGGGTGAATATTAACTTACTTTTCTCAATTTGTGGTCTCCACGTGAGATTAGAGTCGATTGTGACCCCCAAATAGGAAAAGTTTTGGACAGATTCTAGTCTTTGGCCATTTAATGATAAGTGTCCTTTGTCTGGTTTGATTGGGTTTAAGGCCATACATTTAGTTTTCTTTGCGTTAATTTCCAAGTCTTTCTTGTTACAATATTCCCAAAATTAATGTAGTAATGCCTGTAAGCCTTTCTTAGTTTGGGAAATTAAAATGGTAATAACGCGGGTACCCTTTCTCCATTTAACCTCTTAGCAGCTATGGAACGTCCAGCTCCAGTGCTGAACGTTCCATTGCGCAGGTGAGGTTTGAACATCCAACGGCCGACGGCAGCACTCCTGAGGTAGTGGTGCCGTCGGCCGTTGGAATAGGCGCAGCACCTAAGAGGCTAATTTTGGAGTCGTTTTTACAACCCTCCAAATGAGCGGGAATATCATTCACGAAAATGGAAAATAAAGTGAGGGCCAAAACACAGCCTTGGCGAACCCCACGCTCAATGGGTATGTTCTGGGTCAATTCCTCATTTGGGCCCCATCTTACTTTGGCGAAATTCTTGGCATGTAATCCAATAATCTGAATCAACAGACAGTCCCGCCTTATGAAGTGACATCCATAAAAGATCTCGTGGCACTAGATCGAAGGCTGCCCTGAGATCGGCAAAGGCAACATATAAATGTCCCTTTTTGATCTGAACATTTTTCCAATAAAGGCAGCAAAGTCTAAAAACTTGGTCGATGGTGCTCACTTTGTTCCTAAACCCAGCTTGGAACTTTGTGAGGACCGAATGGTCTTCCAACCACAAGTTAACACGTGTTAGAATATGCCTAGAATAGATTTTCTGAAAAATATCCATTAGGCTAATTGGTCGGTAGTGAGAAGGTTCCGACCGGTCACCCTTTTTAAAAATTAAAACAATTTCGGCTCCTCGCCAGCTTTCAGAGAAATCTACACTACAAGACAGCGTATTACACAGATGATTAATGTAAGGTGCCCAGACCTTTAGATCGTGCTTGTAGAGGTCCCCCGGGATTTTATCTAAGCCAGGTGCTTTACCATTTTTCACAGAATTAATGGCCACCTCAGTTTCCTCTAAAGTAAAGTTCATGCTAGCGCCCGAAGGTATAAACTGTAAAACCTCCTCGCTGGTTACATTGGAAAAATCATCATATTTCTTATAGAGAGTAGTAAAGTGATTAACCCACGTCGCTTCGTCAAGATAAACATCTTTAACAATTCTCCCCTCGTGGTTCCCATTAGCCACTAGCCTCCAGTAGCCTATATTGTCTTTAGCCTTTACAGCTACCAGCATGTCCGCCCCCTTTTCCTCCTCCCAAGCCTTCCTTGAAGCAACCTGCACCTCCTTATATGCTTTCCTTGCCAGCCTAACCTGGTCCAAGGAGTTAGTTTTAATCGCTAGTAGGAGACTTGCTTTGTGCTGTCTACATGTTTTATCACACCAGGTTTTGCAATGGGGCAGATTTTGTGATTTCTGGTGGCACTTTTTTGGTAATTTTGTGACAAGGAGTTTTAAAGTTTTAAAGAGATCATTGTGAAGGGCAATAAAGCAGCCAGGGTTAGCTGCCTTAGTTGGTGAGCTTATTAAGGTTGACAATGTGCTTGCAAATTGTAGATACATTTCAGCAAGAGTATCACCATGTTCCAGTATGTGGGACCACTTTAGGGCACGTCTGTTGTTACTAACAAGGATCTCATCACATTGGCCAGTATTTGAATCTGATATCATTGTGCTCCCAACCCCTGTTACCAAACATGCTTCTAGATGAAGTTCCAGAGGACAATGGTCACTCTCTATTCACCTCTAGGTCAATAATATGGTGCCAAATGGCCAATGAAACGATTACAAAATCTAAGTTACTTCTGCAATTGTTCCTATGAAATGTTGGTTTTTTGACCATGTCTGATGGAAGACGACCATTGCAAGCCCTGAGGCCATGTTCCGCGGACAGCTTCACTAGTTGGACTGCCAGTGCTGTACAATGTACAGGATCATTATTATCTAACAGGGGGATGTTATATGCATGGTCTTCTTCATCAAAAACATCACTAAGCCCTGGAATTGGTTCATAATTACAATTTAGATCACCAGCTATAATGGTCACCTCTTCATTAACTAATCTACTTAGAAAGGAATCCAGCTTTGTCAGGGTTAATGATTCCTCATGTGCTGGAGTGGGTCTATTATAGACATTAATTAAATAAAGTGATTTACCCTCACTGGTTGTGATTTTTAATGCCAGTATGTCCAATGAGCTAGTGTTTATAATTTCTACCTTAATCTTCAGCGCTACTTTAACCCAAGTTATTAAACCGCCTGATGGTCTTCCCCTTGCAGAAGGAATGGCACCAATACCAAAAGACTTATAGCCTACCCTATGTGGCGTATCAAGTGCCCATGATTCTTGCAGAAGGCAAAAATCAGAAGAATCAATGTACTTGGCCCAGTCAGGATCCCTCAAATTCTTTGTTACACCGGCTATGTTCCATGATATTAGTTTCAGGGTCCCATCATTACTGCTTCTAGTGGGTAACAGTCTCAAATTTGGTGTCCTAGTGTCTGGAATTGTGTTTCTCATAGGAAGCTCTCCCGAGGGATTGTGTCTCTCCAGGGATTCCATTCGCTCTTCCTGTGTAAACACACAGTTTGGACGCCCTGTTACGTGTATTGGTGGGTCCTGTGGTTCGTTCCCTTGGTCGCTAGCTATCATGGCTTCTCCTTCACTACTAAGGGTACTAGGGACTTCTATATATCCTTTCCCATGGTCATAATTGGGCATAGGGCTCGCCGTGTATAATTTACCTTCAATACTGGATGCACAGCCCGTGGCTAACTTCAGTCAATCAACTGCATCTAAACAGCTGAATCTATTATAAATTGGTGCCCCTGCCCATTGATTTGGGTTAATCATGCCCCTCTCACAAGTCCTACCCCGAGCATGATAATTGTACCTAGTCCAACTTCCTCCACCTTCCGGACACATCCTGGGAGGATAAAAAAACGAAAGAGGTCTAGTTTCAATTACGGAGTTCCCTCTTTGGGAATCCCACAGACATATATGTTGCACAGTTTGTGGGTCTTCAAAATTAATTACCACACAGTCACCACTTACTGTTTTTCTAGTGGGCCCTATCCAGGGAACCCTTCGTACCATTAAAATGTTACTCTTTATATGAGTAGGGAGGGGCTTATTTTTATTTTAGCCAATAGGATACTTTATTTTTGAGGGACCAAAAGTTTTCTTCATGTTGGATACCTAGCTCAGGGACCCCTGTCAGAACAATGACATAGGGGCTAACGTTTGGTTGGATATTGATATAGCCTCCCGTTGGCTTTTTCTCAAACATATGCCCTTTCTGATCCTGCTGGTTGGTTTTGTGGACCTTATTGTTCAGTATTTGGTTTTCTTTGGCTATTGTATCAGAGTTTGCTAGTTTTTCCACAGTAGCGTTATTTCTATTTTGACTAGTACCCTGAATAACAAGTTCAGGTGTAGTCTTATCAGGTACTGGTGCTATTGGTCCTATTGGTGCAGTGCCCTCAGAGGGTTTCGAGGGTAAGCCAACTATACTAAGGCTTGCCAATGTTATAATTTTCTATCCGTGTCAGTCTCTTTTCCAATGGGTTTAGGAGTTTTTTTATAATGTCTCCCATATTCTTTAGCAGGATTGAGGATCCATCGACTATCGTCCCAGCTCTACTATCTCTCCGCTCATTTCTAAGTGGGAGGTCCTGAGTTTCTTCTATTATATCTCGATTGACGATGGATTGAACATCAACCTCATTACTCCCACTTGATACAGCCTGTCGTGATGCTCCTGTCGACTCCCCCTTTTCATTTGCTATATCCCTATTCTCCTGCGCTTTTGTAACCTTTGCTTTTTTGCTGTTATTATCAGCAGGTGCAAGAGCGGTCGGGCGTTTCTGTTTTGATATAGCACCCTCTCGTCTCCCATGTAATTGTCTTTTACTGGCATCATCTTCCTGTCCCTCCCGCTCCATAGTTTCAATTGAATCTACATCTCCAACAACTGGCCCTGGAGGGATTATAGGGTCATTGGGTTGATGCATTAGTACTTCAGCAATAGTAGAAGACTCAAGGTGTGAGTTAGGAGTGTGGTGCACATCTACAACTAATACAGTAGGAGCTAAATGGTCAGTATGTTCTGGGGTTCTGGCAGATGCTCTCTGACCCAGGGACGATCTTTTGGTCATTGCAGGGTCCTGTGACATTCTTCTAGCTGCTGCTAAGTCCAATGATACTCTTTTTCCCATCAAAATTATACCTTGGTCTATTACGGAATTGGCTCTAGTGATGAAGTTATCAAGAGTACCTGTTAGCTGCCCCCCCCTTTGCTGCCTTGCTCCTGCTTTCACGAGTGGCCATCCTATTTACACTGACTCAACAATGGAGCACAAGCTCACGTAGTCAATAGGACAATTTGCAGTACATACAGTTTATAGTCCCACCCGATTTGACAAGCATGAGGGGTGGTCCGGTCCGGTCTTGCTCCGTCTGAAACGGGCTGAAACGGGCCCGCCCTTGGCCCGGGCTTCGCCCGGCTAGCCCGCCCGCGTGCGCGAGACCCTGGTCAATTAAATAGAGGGAGTAGGTGGGGCGGGAAGAGGACCAGCTGCTGCAGATTGAGCAGCGCACTGCCCGCTGGTCCTCGCAGTCCCGCTGGGGTCCGGAATTAGTCTCGTAACAGCCCTCCAACAAAGTCACCTGCCTCGAGCGGCGCCCGCGGAGCGGGGGCCGCAAGAAGTGGGCTAAAATCCAGTGGGCTAAAATCCAGGGGGCAAAAGGAACAAACGGAGCGCTCCCGTGCGTTCACGCACTGCAATAGCCCTTTAACGCGATGAACAGCAATCCACCAAGGTGCGGTCTGCACGGAGGTTTTCACAGTCCGGAAGGTGGGGCGGGAAGAGGACCAGCTGCTGCAGATTGAGCAGCGCACTGCCCGCTGGTCCTCGCAGCCCCGCTGGGGTCCGGAATTAGTCTCGTAACAGCCCTCCAACAAAATCCAGTGGGCTAAAATCCAGGGGGCAAAAGGAACAAACGGAGCACTCCCGTGGGTTCACGCACTGCGATAGCCCTTTAACGCGATGAACAGCTATGTAAAAACTCATTTATGTCTACCAGGTATTCAGCCGCATATGTAAAAGTGCAGGCCACCTCAGTTTTGGGTTCCTCTACTTAATCAAACAAGTACTGAAATGTGGTTCTCAATCTCAGGAAATCTTGACTGTTTGATTGTTACAGTGCGCAGCAACACTCTAGATACATCATGCTTTGGCTGAGTTCACCTTGAACCAATTGGTAATCTGGGGGAACTAAATCGCATTTTTATGGGGATCGTGCTTGAAGAGCCAGTAGGTAACCATGATTTTGAGAAATTTCAGACATAAAATGTCATTTATGTGTCTTTTGTAAAATAAATATAGCCCAGGAATGTTTAATTTTCAAAAGTAAGTTTGGTGGTCTCAGGCTACTTCATTGCATTGACTGGGTGGGGAATGTGGCTGATTTAGTATATTCACCCAGATGCCATCCCCACTAAACCTCTGTAATTCCCTTGCCTATGTTAAATGTGAACTCTTGTCTCTAGCACTAAGCTTGAGCTGCCAATTCCTTCTTCAGGCAGACTTTCAAAAGAGAAGAGGCATTTGGACTGTCTTTCAGAAGAAGGTGCATTAACACACAATAATACAGTTGTTGAAGGAGAACATGGAGGCTGACAACGAAGTAGGTCGCTAGATCGCCCGTCTAAGTGAGATGCCCCGTTGATTTCTCTGCACATGGAATGCCCCTATTTAAATTTTTTTGTAACATAACAGCTCATTTCATCTCGGAAAATGTGTTACCTTACCATTTGCATGATAATAAATAAATAAATATTTAGTTGTTGATAAATTAAAATCATTACATTCGAAAAAAAACATACATGACCAATAAAAAACGACAGTATAACTTCAAAGTCACTAAAAAAAGGAAAAAGACTTGACCAATTCCTATTTTAAGCGGCTACAGCATAAAATTTCATAAGGTTAACATTTACAAAATCATTATGTACACAAATAAACGACTTGACACAGTTAACTTAGCAACAATAAGAAGCATGGGAAATAAGCAATATTTGTGGTAACAGTTCTTAACAGCTAAAATATATATTGCAGTTTAAATGTTATCAATAAACTTTTACAATTGAGGTAAATGGCAAATAATAAAGTGCATTTGTGCTGACGTTTTGATCATAATATATTCCAACTATAATTCAAGCATCTTTATTCCCTAGCTATAATTATAACCACTTAATGGTGTATGCACCTATTTTATAAAACCGCAGCATCACAAGATAATAGATTTTTTTCAGCTATTAAAATAAACTTAACTAAACAAAAAGTCATTCCTGGTGATACACCAGAAAGGCATGTGATGATGGCATTTCTACAATATCTTACTCACAATTCATTAAAAATGGATTTTAATAGGAGTTTTCGCTCATCTAATAAGTGGGGACACAAAGTTACAATATGAACTAATGTTTCATCACATAATCCACACAGCCTACATACTTTAGAAGGCCATTTTTTTCCCATTTTGGAATTCCATCCTTAGTTTGGTATCGCCCAAACCGTATTAACATAAATCTATTCTTAAAAACGGTTTTAAATAGGACAACAAATATGGTTGTGGGTCCAATTTTCTAAAAGAGTTAGCAATTGCCATGAATGGTTCTTTATCCTAAGCTCATCATTGTCAGTTATTTTCGACAGTAAATTAACTGATTGATTTATTGATCTTTTAAATGCGTGTTTACTTCTGACTTCATCTTCTAAGTTTGGGCATTCGAAATTAAGTAAGCACTCGTTTAAAAATGATCCCCAACTACTTGCATGCTCACTCCTCAGAATCTCATGCCAACACTGACATGAGAGAGAACCTTTTTCTGAGCGTGATAATGATAATAACGTTTTTAAATAAGTAGATTGCCGAGCCAAAGTTTGTCTTTTTAGTCCAAATTCTAATCTTACATTGGCACGGCCTATTTATCTGGGAATCCTATAAACTGATTTATAAACTTTTATTTGAATATCATCTAAGATTTTTGTATCTTTGCCACGGAAGATCATCGAACCATATTCCAAAAATTGAATCAGTTTAGCTTTCATGACCTTCAGCAAGTGCTCATAATTTGGGCAGGATAACTTATCCCTTAACTTTCTAAATGCAAATTATAGCAATGTTGCCTTTGCCTCAATGTTGCTGAAATGCTGCCCAAATGACATTCTATCATCAAATGTAATTCCTAGAAATTTGTACAATTTTATTGATTCAATAAATAACCCATTAATGTTCCATACTTTTGAACCTACTTTGTTTCCTCCTATAGTCATAATGTTTGTCTTTTGAGTATTTATTTGAAGACCATTCAGAGTAATATATTGATTAAAAGAATCAACTATTCTTTTTAAACCTACGGCCGTGTGACTCAGTAAAATTGTATTGTCAGCATATTGCAAATATTTTATCTCATTACCTTGTATGGTTGGAGAGTGGGCATTAACATTATTAAAATGCGATGGTAGATTAGACATAAAAAGCTTAAAAAGACAGGGAGCTAAAACACAACCTTGCTTCAAACCTGTAATAGTTTCTAGCCGGTGTGTAGTGCTTCTACCATCTCCGACTTTAATCTGGACCCATGTATCAGTGTATAAAAGTTTAATCATGTCTAATAAACGATTTGGAATTCCCCAATTCAGAAGTTTAACCCATAATAAGTTTTGTGGTACAGAGTCAAAGGCGGCTTTTAAGTCAATAAAACATATATTCAGCTTTTATTTCCTACATTTAGCCCTATTAGCCAATGAAGTAATTAAAATCAAGTTCGTATTGGTCGATTCTCCTCTTCTAAAACCAGTTTGAAAAATTGGGATAAGATCATTCCTTGATGCCCATGCTTCTAAGTCTTCAAAGAAGACAACTCGCAAATATTTTTGCCTCTACATCCGTTAGGGTAATCAATCAATAATTGGCGGTATTATCATGTGGGCCACTTTTATATATTGGCTGTATAATGCTTCCTTGCCATGACTCAGGAGCAGTTCCAGTTTTGAGAACATCATTCAATAAATATGTTAAAACCTCAGGCCAGTGATTTAGATTAGCCTTAAACACAGAATTAGGAAATCCGTTCGGACCTGGCGCACTGTTAGACCTGATCTTACTTATTGCCTTTTTGACACGATCTGGCGTCCAAAAGTCATTGTCTTGTAGGATATATGAATCGTAGGCATCAGAGCTTGAACCACCAGCTTTTAATTTTCTTTGTTTATTGTAGTGATCTGAATAATTTTTTTTATATTCTTTGCTTTCCAATGTGTTTAAATCAGAATGAACAACCGAGGGGGCAGCATAAAGATTGTAGATATAAGAAGCCAAATTTGATTTTTCGATATTGGCACTGTTCCCTCTGTAATTGCCAAGTTCAAGATTATTAATAATACCCCAAAATGATTTTAAGTCTCTTGTTTTACATGAGTGATGTAATTTGATCCATATTCCTTTGCAATACGCTTGTTTAGCTTTCCATATTTAATTTTTATATTGTTTTCTTTGCTTTATCAGTTGTTGTGATTCTAAAAAAGTAATAGAACCTTTAGATTTTCTGCAGAATGCCCTAGTTGCTCTATTGACATTTATCTTCAGATGAAGCAGCTGGTTAGTAAACCATCCTGACTTTTTTGTTCTCATGGTCGCACCTTTCGATGTTATCGGGGGAGGAAAATTATCCAAAAGGGCTGAACAGAGACGTGTCCACGAATCAACCATAGATTTACCTTCTGCTATTTCTTCTTGAGCATTATTGATTAAGGAAGATAAGACTTTCAATATCTCTTTTTCATTTCTCCGGTTCCATACCAGCCATTTCAAATTAAAAGATGTTGGAATAGTTTTGATTAGTTTCACTTCCGGTAAATTATCCAACGGAATTTCCAAAGAAATTATTTCCGGATTATGATCACTTTCTATTCTCGGTATTACACAATAGCTGCAAAGTGAGTTTATTAACACATTTGAAATTATTGAGTAATCAATAATAGTTGGGTTAACGATTTTTTTAAATGTAGGAGTTTGTCCATCGGCCAGTAACAACTTAAGGTTACATTTTATAAATTGAGAATTAATCAACCTTGATAACAATCTCGTTGGTATATTGGAGGTGTTATGAGTAAAAAAGTGCATGTTAAAATCACCAAAGATGATTATCATTGAATCCAGATGTTCATAATGCAAGATTTTTACGATTTCCCACAAACTCGAGAATTGAGTAGCCTTATCCGAGTTTTTTGCACTTATATAGATATTTAAAAAAAATAATAGAATGATGAAATACTAACTTAATGCACTATAGCCATGCCACTTGAAAATCAATTTCAAAATATTTAACGTCCAAACTTAAGGAAATATAATTGGAGTGTCCTCCACTTGCACGACCAAGGCAGCCTTACGGCGAGCAGTATTTAGATATTCATAGTAACCAATTAGTGGTTCACATTCCATATTCCAAGTTTCCTGGAACATTAGTATATCAAAATCCCTGAGGAAGATTATTGCATCAGGATCCTCTACAAGGTTTTAAGTCCGTTTACGTTCCAGAAACAAATATTAAGTGGTTTTAGCACTTTATGAATTGAGTTTAGACATCAATTATGCTTTATTGGGCTCCCTTTGACCAATATTTTTGGCAGCCAGCTCCAATCGTCAGAAAAATGAATTTCATTTTATAACTCTTCGCAAGTACGAATGTCCGGTTTACCACTCATGATCTTAATCCCAGATGACAGATTAAATTTTGATGATGGCCGTACGGCTCCTTTCAGAGCTATGACTTGTGATTCCGGTTTTAATTTGCCTACACTGGTCATTTGCTTGATAGATCACCAAGGGAACTGGAAGTTGGTGGTCCATGAGCCAGCATTGCAATACACTTGTCACAAGCTGCTCTGGAGCTGCGGAAAATCTACAGAGCAGCTGCATGAGTTCTCCTCCGGGGAATGGGTGCAGCACAAGAGCAGCCTTCGTAGGATCGGCGGCCATGAAGGAGGTAGATTTGGTGGAAACAAGCAGATGAGTGATTGAGCCCACATTGGAAGAACTCCTCCACGGAGCAGCAGAGAATGCCCAGATGCCGAAAGCAGGGGTAACCTGTAAGAGGGCTGAGGTAGGCTCCAATAAATCTGGGAAAGGGTCAAATGGTAGAAGTGATTTAAAGAACCTTGAACAATTAAACAGCTGGTCCATTAGAAGTGCATTTAAATGAAAGTGAAAAGATTCAGCCAGACATACTAGTAAGCCCTCTCAACAGATAGAGCCTCCCTTATCTTTTAAGGCTGACTTGGCTACCATTTCTGCAACTGTTTCTGGATACTCACAGTCCCATATTTGTGTCCCGCAGATAGTCTTAAGAAATAACCCACAAGGAAGGGTGAGCAGATACAAGAAAGCAAATTTAATTGATCAGAAAAAGATTAAAAAAGCACCTTCTCTCTAAGGTCCTTTTTTAAGGTGTTGTCCACTGTAGCAGAACCCAGTGAGGTGGCCAGTGAACCAGGAGGGGACTAAAAGAGAGGCCAGGAGTTAAGAAGGCAGATAATCAAAGGCTAGGGGAGATGGCAACAGGAGGTGACCCTATGAGAGCAGGAGTTAATAGATTCCAGGCCCAGGAGAGGTTGGTTGAAGATCCCAATGTGGAAGCTGGGGAAGCAGCCCGTAACCTGGTGGAAGCCTTACCTAAACCTTTTACCTACTGAGACTGCTTATGACCTCACAACCCAAGTGTCAGAAGAGCAGGCAACTATCACAGCCCTTGGATCAATGATTTTAACATTATCTGTGGATATTAAAAAGGGCATCACCATCTCCGAAGCAAATCAGGGAGAAATTCGGGGGTCATGTAAAGCTCTCAAAAACAAAAATACAAAAAACAAAAACAAGAAGACAGTCGGGCTGGCATAGCCCAGCAACCGAGCCCCGACAGCCCTCACCGTGTCCAGGATGCCCGCATCCTGACTCCAGCTGCTCCCACGAGGGTCCATTGGCACCCCCAGAGCCCAACAAGGGAAGAAGCCAGAGTACATTCACAAAACAGGTAAGAGCCAGGCAATTACCAGAGCATCCCCCGTCATGTACACCGACAAGAAACAAAAAAGGAAGTGCTTTCGGCTGGCTATGCTATTATAGCCCCTGGTTGGAGGGTGGGTGGAGCCTAAAAGTGTTTCCTGTTTTATTTCCTGTCAGTTGGAATACTATCTCATTTGTAATGACTGGGTTGAGGACGAGGGACGTAGAGGTAATAGGAGTATCAGGTCCCCTAGGTAAAAAGAGGAACATGTAATCCTTTTTCAGTGTTTCCACCTTTCTTTAGTAGTTAACATCCTACTTTGCCCTTATGTTTCCTTTGCAGTCTCTTTTATTAGAATTAGTACAAACATTAATTTGGACTACTTCATCTCTAAAACTACCTTTGGCACAGACTGACCACGCTTTTCTGCAAGTACCAGACAGGTACTAATAGTTGTTTTTTTTCGTTGTGGGAAAATGTAGGCACTAGTGAAATAAATATCTTCATTTTAGGAACAGTGCTGCACAGATATTGGTGAGCACAAATTGGCGAAGGGCTGTAGTGTGTTCCTGGGAGGTTCGGAATGAAGTTTAGGCCACTTGTTGATTGTGAGTACCACATCGGATTTAGATTATTACTGGGTTGCCTCCCCTCCTCCTTTTTGCTTGTGTTTTTTTGAATAATTGATTCATCATCCTGTGCCTTGAGGTAGGTGTGTGGTCAGCTGACCACTTCACACCAAAGCACGTGTCGGCACCATCGCTACAGTAATTCAGACCCCGAGACAGTCTATATTGTATCTATGAGATATGCTTTTGCCTCCTATGACCACGACTGTTGTATGAAGTACAGACGAATAATGATGTTCAGGAACATATGTCCTGTTTGATGTATAAATATATACAATTAATATATATGTATACTATATGCTTCTAGTCATCATTTATCATTGGTTAAGTACGTTTGGCAATGTTGAATGTGTCATGCGTTAAGTGTTCTGTTTTCTGGGTTACACTCAACAACAAAAAAATGTAATAATAAAAGAACTAGTAACTTATCCACGATTTTTTATTCAAGATCAGCCCACGTGGGTATGCTATTTATGTTGAACAGAATTTTGTCTCAATAGCACCATTCATTCTGGGACAGGATGTACTCCATTCTTAAGTCTCCAAGGCTTTCACCCACTTTTTATTTCAGATATAATGAACCGAGATTCTGTAAATCCATAAGTTAAAGAAAGAATAAACCAACCTGAGGAATCTTAGTGGGACATAAAGGGAAATTTAGACCTTGCTAAACAAAGATACAAAGATCAAGCAGATAATACAAAAAGAAAAGCACCACAATGCCAGGTTGACGGACAGTTCATAAATGCAATATAGTAAACATACTTGACAATACACATTAACTTTCCCAACCTAGGAATAACTGAGCACCTGGACCTATGTTAAAAAAATTAAACATTATCTATGCCCCTGACAGCTATTTTCCCTTATTTATAGAGCCATAGCCCATTCATCAATACTAATTAAATATTCTAGTAGCTTAAATTTGAGCTGTACCTTTAATTTTATCTTTGCATTTATAAATCTATGGATGAAGAGCTCCACCTCCTATCTTTTCTGTATAGAGATGTCTGGTACGGTAGCGGCGTTCTCCACAGATACAGGTATATGCCTCTTCTCTCTCAGGCCACCTGCTCTTACACTTGATGCGTTCCTATTGCTGTTTTTTTAAAAATTATATATTATAAAATTATTCTCACATGAAATACTTGGTCCCAAACAAAACGAAAGTGTAACGACCGTATGAATTAAATCTTGTGCTATCGTGTAAACTGCACACAAATGTCATTTTAAGGTTTTTCTTAAATCACGTAATACAGATATGTTTTAAATGTATGCTTTTATGATTTTATTACAAAAATCGAATAAAGCTTGTTTTGAGTTGAATTGAATAAGTATATATTTTTATTGGTTGTTGACGTGATACAAGACAAAATGTACAAAGAAGAGACCCAATAGCAGGACCTTAGCGGTATATTGCAATTACTGATCTGATTGCGTTTCTAATATTTCAATTGATTTTCTATAGGAAAGTTGGAAGGTTTATAACCTCACCCTGACCTGCAACAGCTGTTACACCTTGTATATTGACTAGCCAATTTATTCTTTCATAGATTCCATGTTCAATCGTAATTAATGTACATCCGCCATTTTCAAATGTAGCTGCTTTCAACAAAATTGAGACTGAATTGCGCCACAGTTAATGACTGACCTTTACTTCTTCAGCTTGCAGATGCACAGCCCCCAGTTACCAAGATGGGATGGAGCAATTCACTTCACTCCTCTCTTTTTAATCATTGTCATCTTCATGATTTGTTGGGGCCTGGGCAAGACATATTTTGGAATACCTTGTTCAGAACAACTTCGAATTGTATTACCTATTTTCTAATAAAATAAGGCCACATGATCCCAAATAATAGTGTCCTTCAACTTTCACCCAAAAACAGCTGAAGTATGTCTTGTCCTTAAAATCCTTAAAATGACACTGGGTAGAGAGAGACAGAGTCATAGGTAATGGCAGGAAGAGAGAGATTCTGAAAACAAGTAAATAGTAGTGAGACAGAGCGACAATAACTGAGAATGATCACTTTACAAGGGTGAGACATTAGAAGGTGGGGGCCAAAAGCAATTGCCCACTTTGCCCTTGCCTTAAAACGTTTCAGCCTTCCACCGATTGTGGCATAGGCAATGCAGTTGATTCTGAACACAATGTTCAGCTTTTCTGCAATTGTGCAGGCCTGTGAGCTACCCCCGCCAGTCTTTCCCTCATTACATTGATGATACGTTTATTCACTCAAGCCTCTTATGCGGGGGCGTAGTTTCGAGGGGGGTGTTTGGGGAGTAATGCCCCTTATTAAATGTATTTTCTGATAAATAGGTGGGTACAGGTGCTTTCAGGTGTCTGTCGGATTTCGTAATAACAAAATGAGAGAGAGGGTCAAGGGCACTCTCGGTCCCCCTGGTCAGTATTGTTAAACAACTAAAGAGTGTCGTAAAGAATATGTTTTTAGTGCACACTGGACACAGAGAAAAAGGAAAAAACACCCAGAATGAGCCACAATGGACATCAGAGGGGATTTTTCAGGAAGCCCACACTCACCACCCTGGGTGGTGACATGCTTCATCATCGGGCCCACCAGGAGAAGCCGAATGCCTCCCTGGTGTGCTACAACGCCAGGTTACTGCGGAGCTGGTTCTTCGTGGCAAGAGTGTCAAAAAGAAATGTGAATTAAAAATGTCAGTGACTGTACCATATAAAATTTTTATTCAATGGTCAGTTTGGCAAGGATAAAATATGTGTGGGAAAACTACCAGTTTATGACTTGGTTGTTTCCACTTGAAGTGGGGTCAACATCTTTCTGCCCATATATGTGTAATTTACTGTCGGATTTCACCATGAACTTTTACATACAGACAAAAACACACACACACACACTCTATTCTTCCTTGTCTTGAAAGTCTTATTGTTCAATATATTGTGCTTTCTCTCTTAGTATTTATACCAGTTCGCAGTCCTCCCTCTTCCCACTGCTCTTAGGCCCCTCTCATGCACCATGCCTGTCGAATAATGCATTTTAACATTATATGCCAGCCTTATTGTTGGCAAGTCTGAAGCTCACCACCCCCCCAATCTTATTGACCAAGCTATGCCCCTGCTCTTTTGAAACCAATCACCTACAGTTTTCCATGTTCTCTGCAATTTATGTATGCATCAGTCTTGCTACTAAGTTACTTACCTTGTTAAACTAATGACAAATGTTGTTTATATGATAACACAGTCGATATATGGTTGTCGTTTGATATGATTTGTACATCACTCTGAAACTCAGTTAATGGAGTTCATGAGCTATGACACAAAAGTAAGTAAGCAAAAGACACACAGGTGATGGACGAAATGCAGAGCAAATCAAACATTCTCCCCCAGTCAATAGGTCTGGGTTAAATCAATTGTTCTTTTGCTCACCATGCCACTCCATTGCCTCATGGGAACAGTCCAGACCGAACTGCCAAGCCAGGTCCTCCCTGGACCGGAAACAGGCATACTACAGTAATACATAATAAACCTAATTGTTTGGAAATGTTTCCCCTCCTAGTATACTGATGTGTTCCAACCCACATTTTTTTTTTACCTTTCCTTAATATGTTTGATAAAGCAAACCAGGAACATAAATACACGCAATCACCAGAATATAGCAAGGCATTGGTTCAGAGCTGATATGAAACATATCATGAGAATGGATACACATAGTGGACATCGTACATAGTGGAAGAGAAGGTAGGAATTATGTGAAGTCAAGAATCTTGATTGGCCTTCAGGGGATACTCAGTAAAGTATGACCAGAAGTCTTGCATTTGGTATCATGGCCAAGGATGGCACAAAAGGTTTCCTCATTTCATCCAGGTAAGCCAAATCATATCCTTTACTGTTTCAATTATATCATATATTTATTCTTTTGAGTTTTGCACCAACACTATTTTCGCAGTCGCATTATTATGAGAACAGAGGCCCTGATGAAAGCCTTGGGTCAAATTCCCGTTTAGGCTGAAACATGTCGGCCCCTATGCAGATATTTGTTAAACTGCAGGAGTATTGTTTTGCGCTGTTACTTGTTTTTAACCAGGAAGAGGTCTTGGTAGAATAAAAGTTGGAATGAGATTCTCTATCCTATTTTAACTTTTCACACACCTTTCTTTTTGCACTGCACTTACCCGTCTTATCAGATTCTTATGGTTGTCCAAGTGTTGGCATGTGTAAACTATGAGTCCGTAGATGGTACTACATTGTCTCAATGATCTAGAGACACTAGACCAAGGACGGAGGACCACATGAGAATATTGATCATACATGAGATTGATGGGAATCCAACATAGGTTTTCACTTTGCTAACACAGGGTTAACCATCTTCTGGATGACGCCTTGAGCTAGTACTCTTACCAATCTTTAGTTGAGACAATAGCTCTATTCCTGATAAATGATTCAGATGTTAGACCCATAGGTTTTCTAGGTTGATTGGATTCTGGTATATGGGGGATATAACCTATGCAGGTCTTTAAATGTCCCTCAGGCCCTCCCCAATGATGTGTGTTATATAAGCCAAATCAGATAACAAGTAGGAGTACTTCACGAGTGGGGCGTTAAGCCAATTCAATAATGAGTTCATCTTAGCTATGTTAGCCGCATAGCACAAGAAACATTTCCTATGGGAAGGTTATATTTCGAATAAACCCAATAGCCATACCTCAGGTGCCATCTCTGTCTGAGACAAGTCATACAAGCCTCTGCAAATATCCTACCATCAATTGATCAGAGGTCAAGTCCGAGACAGGACAGAAAACTCACTCCTGCAAGCCAACATCTAAGGCTGTCATAAGGGATGGTGGACTCAAACTTGTTCAAGAGACTTAGGCCCAGTGAAGGAAGTTGAAGTGCAATAATGTATGCTTCTAGACTAGGGAAAACATTTCAAACTGTAAGCATGTTCTAGACCATTCAGCATCAATCAGTGGGCAACTCTAGTCTGTCTCCCCGAGAGCTTGAGAAGTTCTTGAAACAGGAATACTACAAACCAATAAGATGAAATACATGTTTGACACAAAGTGCTTTAACCCCTTTGCCGCGGGGCAAATTTTGCCGTAGTGCAAGAGGGCAGGGCTGGGCGTGGCGCCCGGGTACTCAGGACGGCTCCCGGCCGTCATGAGTCACAGTAGGCGTGTGCTCATAACGGCCGGGAGCCATCTGAACTCCACCCACAGATTAATTCTCCCGCACAGACGGGGAATTAATTGCGCATGGGCAGAGCGGCAGCGTTCGGACGGCTCCCGGACGTCATGAGCACACGCCTACTGTGACTCATGACGGCCGGGAGCCGTCCTGAGCATGGAAGATGTTAAGTGCAGAGCAATTAGGGCAAAATGGAACCAATCCAGGCTCAGCATGAATATTCAGAAAATCTGTCAATTTATCCCACAGTTATTATGTAAGGGAAAATAATCATATATCTTCATTGAAGAGACGTCACCTATAGTGCACAAAAGATCAAATGTTAGGAACACCTCATCCAGGTACAAACTGATGTGTGTCCTTTTATCTAGAGCATGAGCACTCATAAACTTTCTCTCTGGGGCCTAATTTACAGTGTGGTTTGTGGCCGAGGACCGCACCGGTGGGGTCAGCGTCAACGGGGGAGGGGGGCAGGGCTAGACATTAAAAATAAATTGTGACCATGAGGTTGAACACGGGCCCCTGCAGCGGACGCCTTCGTTCACTGAGCCACCAGACCTGTCATACCCTCATCTTTCTCTCTCTTTCTCTCTCTCTCTCTCTGTCTCCATCCCTCTCTATCTCTATCTCTCTCTACCCCTCTCTGTCACCCTCCCTCTCTCTCTCTCTCTCTCTCTCTCTCTCTCTCTCTGTCTTCCTCCCTCTCTCTGTCTCCCTCCCTCTCACTATCTCTCTCTCCCTCTCTCTCTCTCCCTCTGTCTCCCTATGTCTCACTCACTGTCTGTCTCCCCCTCTCTCTACCTGCCTCTGTCTGTCCCTATCTCTGCCTCTATCTCTGTCTGTCTCTGTCTCCCTTCCTCTCTCTCTGTCTCCCTCCCTCTCTCTATATCTTCCTCTCTCCCTCTCTCTCTCTCTCTCCCTCTCTCTCCCTATGTCTCACTCACTGTCTCCCCCCTCTCTCTGTCTCCCCCTTCTCTCTCTGCCTCCCTCTTTCTGTCTCTCTCTGTCTCCCTCCCTCTGTCTCTCTCTCTCTCTCTCTCTCTCTCCCGCCGTCTCTCTCTCTCTCTCTCCCTCTGTCTCTCTCTCTGTCTCCCTCCATCTCTCTCTGTCTCTCTCTCTCTCTCTCTCTCTCTCTCCCCCTGTCTTCCTCTGTCTCACTCACTGTCTGTCTCCCCCTCTCTCTATGTCTCCCCCTCTCTGTCTCCCTCTCTCTCGCTTCTCCTCTTCCTCCCTCTGTCTCCCTCCCTCTGTCTCCCTCTGTCTTCCTCTCTCTCTCTCTCTGTCTCCCTCCCTCTCCCTTCCTCTGTCACCCTCTGTCTCCCTCCCTCCCTCCCTCTCTCTCCCTCTCCCTTCCTCTCTCTCCCTCTGTCTCCCTCCGTCTCACTCTCCCTCTCCGTCTCCCTCTCTGCCTCTCTGTCTGTCTCTGCCTCTATCTGTCTGTCCCTGGCTCTATCTGTCTGTCTGTCCCTGTCTCTGTCTGTCCCTGTCTCCATTCCTCTGTCTCTGTCTGCCTCTGCCTCTATCTGTCTGCCCCTGTCCCTATCTCTGCCTCTATCTATCTCTGTCTGTCCCTGTCTTTGTCTGTCTCAGTCTACCTCCCTCGCTCTCTCACTCCTTCTGTCCCCCTCCCTCTCTCTCTGTCTCCCTCCCTCTCTCTCTCTCTCTCTCTCCCTCTATTTCCCTCTCTCTCTCTCTCTGTCTCCCTCTGTCTCACTCACTGTCTGTCTCCCACCTCTCTCTCCCTCTGTCTCCCTCTGTCTCCCTCTCTCTGGATCCCTCCCTCTCCCTTCCTCTGTCACCCTCTGTCTC
Organism: Lissotriton vulgaris; assembly: GCF_964263255.1. NCBI lineage: Eukaryota > Metazoa > Chordata > Amphibia > Caudata > Salamandridae > Lissotriton > Lissotriton vulgaris. The sequence continues at coordinate 1,116,138,428 of NC_141689.1, read as the reverse complement.
CCTCCCTTTCCCTTCCTCTCTCTCTCTCCATCTGTCTCCCTCCGTCTCCCTCTCCCTCTCCCTATCAGCCTCTGTCTATCTCAGTCTTTGCCTCTATCTGTCTGTTCCTGTCTCTGCCTGTCTGTCTGTCTGTCCTGTCTTCCTCCCTCTGTCTCTCTCTGTCTGTCTCTCTCTGTCTGTCTCTCTCTCTGTCTCTCTCGGTCTCCCTCTCTCTCTGTTATCCTCCCTCCCTCCCTCTCTCCCTCTCTCTCTCTCTCTCTCTTTCTCTCTCTCTGTCTCCCCCTCTCTCTCCCCTTCTGTCTCCCTCTCTCTCTGTCTCCCTCTGTATGTCTCACTCTCTCTGTCTCCCTCTCCCTCCCTTTGTTTCCCTCTCTCTCTCTGTCTCCCTCTGTTTCCCTCTCTCGCTGCCTCCCTCCCTCCCTCCCTCTGTCTGTCTCCCTCCCTCTATCTCTCTCCCTCCCTCTGTCTGTCTCCCTCTGTCTGTCGCCCTCTGTCTCCCTCTCTGTCTCCCTCTGTCTCTCGCCCTCTGTCTCCCGGTCTGTCTCCCTCCCTCTCTCTCTCTCTTTCTGTCAGCATATACCAGTGCTTCAATTGAGGCCACCAATTGCCTCACTAGATTCCTTTTGCTGTACTTGCACTGCTCCCAACGAACCAAGATAAGAAACTAACTCACTTTTTAGCCTTCAATTTCAAATTCCTGCACATTTGCAGGCCGTTTTAAAGTTTTGAATTTGTATTCTCCTTTTTCAAGTAGACATGCTTTGCTAATCTACTATTTGTGGATTCCCTGAGTAGGTGTCACGGTTCCAACAGTGGTCCGTGGGTGACAGGTTAAGAATCGGTGGGCTAGAGAAAAAATGCTGGGGTACACTAATCGTTTTGACAAGTGAAATGGGGATGATCATGAATAAAGGCAGCCTAATCCAGGAGTCGATCATCATTTTAAACTAGACAATGCAATGAGGTAATTTTATCAAACAGAAAAAGTAATGAGATTCGATTTGTTCCAATTTATGAGCACCCCTTCGTATTCCCAGAATTTGCATATGTCAGCCATAACTGGGATAAGTTAAACTGAGGGGTTTTGATGTAAAGGAGTAGATCATCAGCATATAAAGTAATACTTTTGCTGCTCCCAATTAAAGAGGGATGTGTGAGTTTGTACTTGTCAGCATTGCCTTGAGGAACAGAAGTAAAATTATGGAAGACACAGAGATAGAATCAAGGAAAAGACACTATGAAAAAGGGAAAAGAAAAGCTTTGAGCAAGTTTTACAATCCTTCATGCAATCTTAATAGAGGACTTGTCTCTTGAGATAAGAGGGTCTGAATAAAGAAGGAGAGCATTTCTGTTTAAATCTGTGTAGAAAATTAAAGAAGGAATAAAAGACGAATAATAGCATTTGCCTCTGCTTTCTGAGTAGTAGGGATCCACACGGTATAAGTACTTTCTTTGCATGATAAGAACAAATTCTGTATGATCTGAAGAGGAATATATAAAAGTATTGTTCCAGTATCCGGCCATGTCAATGTTTTGAGCAATTGCCTGCTCTTACACTGTTAACAGCATTTAAAGAAAGACCTGGTCCATAGCTAGCTATCGTAATATTGACGGCACATTCTGTGTTTGAGGTATGCATTAAATGAGCGGCGAGTCTATAATTGAGTCAATCTGTTTTGGGGGATAATTTTGGATACATTAAGTTTTGTTATTGATATCTCTGCAGAGAAGAGATAAGATTGATTTTGGTAATGGAAGACACATATACCAAATCACTTGAGTTAAACTGTTCAAGCATGGTTAAAATCAGATAAAAACCATTATATAATGCTCTCTCTTCAAAGCCTAAGTTACAAGTGAGCGAAACTTCTTTTGACCGAAGTATAAACTAATAATATGTCTATGTGGAGAAATGTTCCTGTGAGCATGCTTCTCATGCAGAAGACAGGTCAGTCATGTTCCCGTGAGCATGCCTCTCGTGCACAAGACAGGCTAGTCATGTTCCAGTGAGCATGCTTCTCATGCACAAGACGAGCCAGTCATGTTCCAGTGAGCATGTTTCTCACTCATCCACAAGACAGGCAAGTCATGTTCCAGTTAACATGCTTCTCATGCACAAGAGAGGCCAGTCATGTTCCCGTGGGCATGCTTCTCATGCTCAAGATAGGTCAGTCATGTTCCAGTGAGCATGTTTCCCATTCATGCAGAAGACAGGCCAGTCATGTTCCTGTGAGCATGCTTCTCATGCACAAGATAGGCCAGTCATGTTCCCGTGGGCATGCTTCTCATGCACAAGATAGGCCAGTCATGTTCCCGTGGGCATGCTTCTCATTGCACAAGACAGGCCAGTCATGTTCCAGTTAACATGCTTCTCATGCACAAGACAAATCAGTCATGTTCCAGTTAACATGCTTCTCATGCACAAGACAAGCCAGTCATGTTCCAGTGAGCATGTTTCTCATTCATGCACAAGACAGGTCAGTCATGTTCCTGTGAGCATGCTTCTCATTGCACAAGACAGGCCAGTCATGTTCCCGTGGGCATGCTTCTCATTGGACAAGATAGGCCAGTCATGTTCCTGTGGGCATGCTTCTCATTGCACAGGACAGGTCAGTCATGTTCCAGTGAGCCTGTTTCTCATGCACAAGACAGGCCAGTCATGTTCCAGTGAACATGCTTCTCATGCACAAGACAGGCCAGTCATGTTCCAGTGAGCATGTTTCTCATGCACAAGACAGGCCAGTCATGTTCCAGTGAGCATGTTTCTCATTCACGCACATGACAGGTCAGTCATGATCCAGTGAGCATGTTTCTCATGCACAAGACAGGCCAGTAATGTTCCTGTGAGCATGTTTCTCATGCACAAGACAGACCAGTCATGTTCCTGTGGGCATGTTTCTCATGCACAAGACAGGCCAGTCATGTTCCAGTGAGCATGTTTCCCATTCATGCAGAAGACAGGTCAGTCGTGATCCAGTGAGCATGTTTCTCATTGCACAAGACAGCCCAGTCATGTTCCCGTGGGCATGCTTCTCTTGCACAAGACAGGCCAGTCATGTTCCTGTGGGCATGCTTCTCATGCACAAGAGAGGCCAGTCATGTTCCCGTGGGCATGCTTCTCATGCTCAAGATAGGTCAGTCATGTTCCAGTGAGCATGTTTCCCATTCATGCAGAAGACAGGCCAGTCATGATCCAGTGATCATGTTTCTCATGCACAAGACAGGCCAGTCATGTTCCTGTGAGCATGCTTCTCGATGCACAAGACAGGCCAGTCATGTTCCCATGGGCATGCTTCTCATGCACAAGATAGGCCAGTCATGTTCCCGTGGGCATGCTTCTCATGCACAAGATAGGCCAGTCATGTTCCCGTGGGCATGCTTCTCATTGCACAAGACAGGCCAGTCATGTTCCCGTGGGCATGCTTCTCATTGCACAAGACAGGCCAGTCATGTTCCTGTGGGCTTGTTTCTCATGCACAAGACAGGCAAGTCATGTTCCAGTGAACAAGCTTCTCATGCACAAGACAGGCCAGTCATGTTCCCGTGAACATGCTTCTCATGCACAAGACAGGCCAGTCATGTTCCTGTGGGCATGCTTCTCATTGCACAAGACAGGCCAGTCATGTTCCTGTGGGCATGCTTCTCATGCACAAGACAGGCCAGTCATGTTCCCGTGGGCATGCTTCCCATTGGACAAGATAGGCCAGTCATGTTCCCGTGGGCATGCTTCTCATTGCACAAGACAGGCCAGTTATGTTCCCGTGAGCCTGTTTCTCATGCACAAGACAGGCAAGTCATGTTCTAGTTAACATGCTTCTCATGCACAAGACAGGCCAGTCATGTTCCAGTTAACATGCTTCTCATGCACAAGACAGGCCAGTCATGTTCCAGTGAGCATGTTTCTCATTCATGCACAAGACAGGTCAGTCATGTTCCTGTGAGCATGCTTCTCATTGCACAAGACAGGCCAGTCATGTTCCTGTGGGCATGTTTCTCATTCATGCACAAGACAGGTCAGTCATGTTCCCGTGAGCATGCTTCTCATTCATGCACAAGACAGGTCAGTCATGTTCCTGTGAGCATGCTTCTCATGCACAAGACAGGCCAGTCATGTTCCCGTGGGCATGCTTCTCATTGGACAAGATAGGCCAGTCATGTTCCCGTGGGCATGCTTTTCATTGCACAAGACTGGCCAGTTATGTTCCCGTGAGCCTGTTTCTCATGCACAAGACAGGCAAGTCATGTTCTAGTTAACATGCTTCTCATGCACAAGACAGGCAAGTCATGTTCCAGCGAACATGCTTCTCATGCACAAGACAGGCCAGTCATGTTCCAGTGAGCATGTTTCCCATTCATGCAGAAGACAGGTCAGTCGTGATCCAGTGATCATGTTTCTCATGCACAAGACAGGCCAGTCAGGATGTATGTCGTTACAACGCATACTTTTACTCCGCATACCATTACAACGCGGTATTTACAACGCATACCGCTACAACGCATAGCGCTTTGGGGTGCTGGATAGTGGTAAGTATAATTTACTATTCTAACTCCAGTCCCCGTGGACCCTAGGGAAGGTGTTGGATAGTAAATTAAACTTACCTCTTATCCTAGAGCGCCCCCAAGCGCAATGCGTTGTAACGGTATGCGTTGTAATGCCTGCGTTGTAGTGGTAGTGCGGAGTAAAAATTGCGTTGTAACAGGTGCATACCGGCCAGTCATGTTCCAGTGAGCATGTTTCCCATTCATGCAGAAGACAGGTCCGTCGTGATCCAGTGATCATGTTTCTCATGCACAAGACATGCCAGTCATGTTCCTGTGAGCATGCTTCTCATTGCATAAGACAGGCCAGTCATGTTCCCGTGGGCATGCTTCTCATTGCACAAGACAGGCCAGTCATGTTCCCGTGGGCATGCTTCTCATTGCACAAGACAGGTCAGTCATGTTCCAGTGAGCATGCTTCTCATGCACAAGACAGGCTAGTCATGTTCCTGTGGGCATGCTTCTCATGCAGAAGACAGGTCAGTCATGTTCCCGTGAGCATGCCTCTCGTGCACAAGACAGGCTAGTCATGTTCCAGTGAGCATGCTTCTCATGCACAAGACAGGCTAGTCATGTTCCAGTGAGCATGCTTCTCATGCACAAGACGAGCCAGTCATGTTCCAGTGAGCATGTTTCTCACTCATCCACAAGACAGGCAAGTCATGTTCCAGTTAACATGCTTCTCATGCACAAGAGAGGCCAGTCATGTTCCCGTGGGCATGCTTCTCATGCTCAAGATAGGTCAGTCATGTTCCAGTGAGCATGTTTCCCATTCATGCAGAAGACAGGCCAGTCATGATCCAGTGATCATGTTTCTCATGCACAAGACAGGCCAGTCATGTTCCTGTGAGCATGCTTCTCGATGCACAAGACAGGCCAGTCATGTTCCCATGGGCATGCTTCTCATGCACAAGATAGGCCAGTCATGTTCCCGTGGGCATGCTTCTCATGCACAAGATAGGCCAGTCATGTTCCCGTGGGCATGCTTCTCATTGCACAAGACAGGCCAGTCATGTTCCCGTGAGCCTGTTTCTCATGCACAAGACAAACCAGTCATGTTCCAGTTAACATGCTTCTCATGCACAAGACAGGCCAGTCATGTTCCAGTTAACATGCTTCTCATGCACAAGACAAGCCAGTCATGTTCCAGTGAGCATGTTTCTCATTCATGCACAAGACAGGTCAGTCATGTTCCTGTGAGCATGCTTCTCATTGCACAAGACAGGCCAGTCATGTTCCTGTGGGCATGCTTCTCATGCACAAGACAGGCCAGTCATGTTCCCGTGGGCATGCTTCTCATTGGACAAGATAGGCCAGTCATGTTCCTGTGAGCATGCTTCTCATTGCACAGGACAGGTCAGTCATGTTCAAGTGAGCCTGTTTCTCATGCACAAGACAGGCCAGTCATGTTCCAGTGAACATGCTTCTCATGCACAAGACAGGCCAGTCATGCTCCAGTGAGCATGTTTCTCATGCACAAGACAGGCCAGTCATGTTCCAGTGAGCATGTTTCTCATTCATGCACATGACAGGTCAGTCATGATCCAGTGAGCATGTTTCTCATGCACAAGACAGGCCAGTAATGTTCCTGTGAGCATGTTTCTCATGCACAAGACAGACCAGTCATGTTCCTGTGGGCATGTTTCTCATGCACAAGACAGGCCAGTCATGTTCCAGTGAGCATGTTTCCCATTCATGCAGAAGACAGGTCAGTCGTGATCCAGTAAGCATGTTTCTCATTGCACAAGACAGCCCAGTCATGTTCCCGTGGGCATGCTTCTCATGCACAAGACAGGCCAGTCATGTTCCTGTGGGCATGCTTCTCATGCACAAGAGAGGCCAGTCATGTTCCCGTGGGCATGTTTCCCATTCATGCAGAAGACAGGCCAGTCATGATCCAGTGATCATGTTTCTCATGCACAAGACAGGCCAGTCATGTTCCTGTGAGCATGCTTCTCGATGCACAAGACAGGCCAGTCATGTTCCCATGGGCATGCTTCTCATGCAAAAGATAGGCCAGTCATGTTCCCGTGGGCATGCTTCTCATTGCACAAGACAGGCCAGTCATGTTCCCGTGGGCATGCTTCTCATTGCACAATACAGGCCAGTCATGCTCCTGTGGGCTTGTTTCTCATGCACAAGACAGGCAAGTCATGTTCCAGTGAACAAGCTTCTCATGCACAAGACAGGCCAGTCATGTTCCCGTGAACATGCTTCTCATGCACAAGACAGGCCAGTCATGTTCCTGTGGGCATGCTTCTCATTGCACAAGACAGGCCAGTCATGTTCCTGTGGGCATGCTTCTCATGCACAAGACAGGCCAGTCATGTTCCCGTGGGCATGCTTCCCATTGGACAAGATAGGCCAGTCATGTTCCCGTGGGCATGCTTCTCATTGCACAAGACAGGCCAGTTATGTTCCCGTGAGCCTGTTTCTCATGCACAAGACAGGCAAGTCATGTTCTAGTTAACATGCTTCTCATGCACAAGACAGGCCAGTCATGTTCCAGTTAACATGCTTCTCATGCACAAGACAGGCCAGTCATGTTCCAGTGAGCATGTTTCTCATTCATGCACAAGACAGGTCAGTCATGTTCCTGTGAGCATGCTTCTCATTCATGCACAAGACAGGTCAGTCATGTTCCTGTGAGCATGCTTCTCATGCACAAGACAGGCCAGTCATGTTCCCGTGGGCATGCTTCTCATTGGACAAGATAGGCCAGTCATGTTCCCGTGGGCATGCTTTTCATTGCACAAGACTGGCCAGTTATGTTCCCGTGAGCCTGTTTCTCATGCACAAGACAGGCAAGTCATGTTCTAGTTAACATGCTTCTCATGCACAAGACAGGCAAGTCATGTTCCAGCGAACATGCTTCTCATGCACAAGACAGGCCAGTCATGTTCCAGTGAGCATGTTTCTCATTCATGCACATGACAGGTCAGTCATGATCCAGTGAGCATGTTTCTCATGCACAAGACAGGCCAGTCATTTTCCTGTGGGCATGTTTGTCATGCACAAGACAGGCCAGTCATGTTCCAGTGAGCATGTTTCCCATTCATGCAGAAGACAGGTCAGTCGTGATCCTGTGATCATGTTTCTCATGCACAAGACAGGCCAGTCAGGATGTATGTCGTTACAACGCATACTTTTACTCCGCATACCATTACAACGCGGTATTTACAACGCATACCGCTACAACGCATAGCGCTTTGGGGTGCTGGATAGTGGTAAGTATAATTTACTATTCTAACTCCAGTCCCCGTGGACCCTAGGGAAGGTGTTGGATAGTAAATTAAACTTACCTCTTATCCTAGAGCGCCCCCCAGCGCAATGCGTTGTAACGGTATGCGTTGTAATGCCTGCGTTGTAGTGGTAGTGCGGAGTATAAATTGCGTTGTAACAGGTGCATACCGGCCAGTCATGTTCCAGTGAGCATGTTTCCCATTCATGCAGAAGACAGGTCAGTCGTGATCCAGTGATCATGTTTCTCATGCACAAGACATGCCAGTCATGTTCCTGTGAGCATGCTTCTCATTGCATGAGACAGGCCAGTCATGTTCCCGTGGGCATGCTTCTCTTGCACAAGACAGGCCAGTCATGTTCCCGTGGGCATGCTTCTCATGTACAAGACAGGCCAGTCATGTTCCCGTGGGCATGCTTCTCATTGGACAAGATAGGCCAGTCATGTTCCTGTGAGCATGCTTCTCATTGCATAAGACAGGCCAGTCAAGTTCCTGTGGGCATGCTTCTCATTGCACAAGACAGGCCAGTAAAGTTCCATGCTTCTCATTGCACAAGACAGGCCAGTGATGTTCCCGTGGGAATGCTTCTCATTGCATAAGACAGGCCAGTCACGTTCCTGTGGGCATGCTTCTCATGCACAAGACAGGCCAGTCATGTTCCTGTGAGCATGCTTCTCATGCACAAGACAAGTCAGTCATGTTCCTGTGAGCATGCTCCTCATGAACAAGACAGGTCAGTCATGTTCCTGTGAGCATGCTTCTCATGCACCAGACATGTCAGTCATGTTCCTGTGAGCATTCTTCTAATGCAGAAGACAGGTCAGTCATGTTCCTGTGAAAATGCTTCTCATTGAACAAGACAGGTCAGTCATGTTCCTCTGAGAATGCTTCTCATGCACAAGGCAGACCAGTCATGTTCCTATGAGCATGCTTCTCATGCACGAGACAGGTCAGTCATGTCCCTGTGAGCATGCAGGAAAACTCATGACGTTAACTTTTGTAACAATCGTTGCTCTGCCTAATAATTGATGAGGTGTGACTTGAACCTGAACTGGGTTGGTCCTATGATTTGAATCATTAAGATACCTTATTCACAGGTCAACTGAGTCATTGGTTTATTTTCTATAAGCAACAACCAGTATAGATAATGCATCACTATAGGTCTTGAAGAATTGCTGAGTGATCTTTACACATAAGGCGAGAAACATGTTGACCATGACTACGCACACATAGACACCTCTGACCATTGCAATCGTCGGTGACTTCCTTATTTGGTTTTAATTGAGACAAGTGAGCTCGCAGATTAAAATTCATTTTGTAGCACTACCTCACCTCATTTTATTTCTCCTCACATCACCTTACATCTACATCACTAGGCCCCTCACATGCACTTCACCTATATGGCTTGGGAAAAAGATCTCTGACAAAGAGGGTGCCCGTCTGCCGTTGGAGGGTGCCCGTCAGGCATTGCAGGGCCGGCCTGACAAGGAGAAAGCCCTATGATGAAGCATGACCCCCAAATGGGTGTGTGAGGTCCCTACTTCCCAAATTGGGAGACACCCACACTCCACTCCTGAGTAGGGGTGTTGACCAACCTAGCCTCCTTCCCACTCCTCCCCGCCCTACAGTAACTGCATACTCCTTCGGTGCTACTTTGTGTTAATTGGAGCCTGTATGCTGGACCTACATGCGTCCCTTCTCCCTCATTTTTATTTAATTAGTAATTTTTAATACATATTGTATTTGTAAACAACCATTGTTCTGCTCATCTCTAAATTAGATGAGCAGCACCACCATGTGGCAGACTGTCATACGTGTCCTGTTGAAAATTAAGTGCCGGTGCCAAGCACCAGAAACGAATTAAGTGGCAGTGTCGAGCACAGGAAACCATAGGCTCAAACTAAGCATTGGTTGTGAGCTGACTTTATGAATCAGAGAAGTGATGTCGCAGAACAAGATATGGCATACATAGAAAGAGTCAGCAAGCTAGAACTATAGTCAATATCTTATTGTCGATATCTATCTAGGAAAGTGGCATGTACGAGAAAAACAGCCTAGATGGCTTCCCAGGTTTTAATAGCACTAAAAATAAAGCATTTCTAGTAGGGGGTGCCCACTGCCTGCCAGAGAAAGCCTTCTCAAACATTCTGAGAAATAATAAAATAAATAGACAAGCGTATTCTTTGCAGACTTAACACTAATTCCATATGTACCATGATCCTTGTCAATAGACAGTAATGTGACTGCAGCCCTTATCCCCTTACATGTAAGAGGTGTATTTAGTGACTCATATTGATCATACTAAATCTAGACCAGAGCCACGTGATTCATGTATTGTTTAATAAAGTGCTTACCAAACATTTTAGAACTATGATGTAATTTTTAGAATGACAAACTTTTGCGACCAACCTAGCTTTAATGGACATGAGGTGGACGATTTTTTACGGTAAGTAAAGCATTGTGTGGTAGAGCACTGTCATTTATAGACAGCGCATTTTCCATTGAAATGAACACTACATTTGTACAGATATATAGTTTTACTGATAAAACTATATTGCACAAAAATGATAGTGTGTGGAAATCAGGTTTCAGAGAATATTTATCGTTTGTCCATCACCAGGTAAAGTGTCTTGATTTGTTTTGATCCTATTAAAACCTTTGTCTCCATCTCATTTCAGAATTAAAACAAAACTGACCTTCATTTTTTCTCTCTGAACTGCTGAATTTATACAGCTCGTTTGCAGGTATTTACATTTTGTTGTGTGTTACAAAATGTGACATCCTACAGCCTTTGCTTTCCCAGTACATCAGCAGGATTGTCACATAATTCACTTTACTTTTCTTTCTTTGACTGCAAAGTGAGAGGAGCTTGCCTCAAATCCCCATGTTAAAAAATAAGCAGCAATTTATCAGATAACATATCCTGACATTTGACCTCTGTTTTAAAGCGCACCCACAGTTTTGGAAATACTGGTGTAATATCTGAATCAATTTTTTAACTAACAAGAGGAATATACTGAATTATAATAGTGTTAGAGCACGTCTACTATGTTATGGTCGCCCCTGCAAACCTTGCTTCAAAAATTTCACTTCTCTCCCACCCCCTTCCGTACAGACCAAGCAACAAAGCATCCTGGATGACAAACCTCACCATATTGTCTAGACGTGAATCTGTGATGCATAATATTGATCTCCTATTGTTCAACCTTGCAGAATTTCTCCAGGTTTTCTCTAACTTAATGAAACATTGATCTATCTCCTGCGGCTGCAAAGTCTTCTTTCAACCTTTTTGGTGTCTTCCTCAACTCATGGGGTCTGAAGAGACTTAAGAACATCCATTCTCTAAAGATGCATATTAGACAAAGGCCACCCATAGCAGATAGTCACTTTCCACACAGCCATCATTTTCAGCAAAGAAACATTGGATCTCTGTCTTCTGGAGTGAGTATCATAAACAGAAGAGTAGTAGGAATAACAACTAAAACCTCTGTTGAAGTGTTGCCTGGAACAAACTAAATTTGCATCGCTGAACGAGTAGGGGGACGAGCGGAATTACCTGACGGATCGAGGACCATGTCCAACATCGTATTAAAAAATCACCATGGATAAACCTTGAGGGTCTCCCGTAGCATGAAGCAACTTTTCACACTGCCATCATTCACAGCAAAGAGAGACTAGATCTCTGTCTTCAGGAGTGAGTATCATGAACAGAGAATTAGTAGGATTAACAACTAAAACTTGGATTGAAGTATTGCCAAGAGTCAACTAAATTTTCAGTGTTGCATGAGGACGGGGATGAGTGGAATTACCTGACTGATTAAGTGCCATATCCAACTCTGTCCTAAAATCAGCATCCCAGATACCCCAATAGTTGTGGAAATGATGAAACTATATATACACACTGTATTAAAGAACTCAGGGAAGTTCACATTAGGAACATAGCTATAAACAAAATCGTGTTCACAACCCCCAGTCACATAGACTCATCTGCCATCATCATCAAACCCTTTGTTAGTGAACTGAAAACCTAACTCCTTATAGATCAAGATGGCTTGCACCATCCCTCCAAGAGTAGGAACATAATACAGAAAAGAAATATTTCAGGCAGGCAAGCTCCTGCCAAAATAAGATTATGGAGAAACCAGATGTGTTTCTGCAGCATCAGAATGTTAATTTCATTTCTTCGAGAATAGGAGAGGACATTCCTGCTTTATGGGGATTGTTAATTCCCTTTACATTCCACAACACCAGCCTCAGTGGAATTGCAATAAGATTATAAATTAGAAGGCCACAAGAATGAAGAGATGACCAAAGGTAGAATTTTTGCCAATTGAACACCAAACTGCAGTCCAAAAAAGAGGGCTGCTGTTTTCCTACTCCAGCCAAAGCACAACTATAATCTAGCTGTCAATTCACAGTTGCGTGCTAGGACTGATCCTGTACAGATACACTCTCCCTACCCATATGTCAATTGTTAAATCTGGCTTTTTCAGCAGGCTTTATACCCAGACCTTTTGCTTTTTGGCCTCCTGTTTCTGTTGGTTTTATGACAATGGGCACTTTACCACCACTGATCAGTGCTAAAGTGTATATGCTGCCTATGTAAATTGTGTTTATGAATTAGTGTTTCCATGATTTGCTTGTTTGACTTACTACTAAGTCCCTAGTACAGTGCACTGTCTGCCCAGAGCCTGTAAGTCAACTACTGCTAGTGGTCCTGCAGCACAGATTGTGCCACCCTCACAAGCAGCCTTTCGAAGGGGCCTCTAACCAATCCCTCTACAATGTCTGTGCGTGATCTCTACTGCCATGTCAACCTGGCAAGTGCAACCACTTGTCAGACCCTACCTAACCTACCCTTTTAATACATGTGAGTCACCCCTAAGGTATGCCCTAGGTACCCCTGTGGGCGGGGTGCAGTGTATGTGAAAGGTAGGACATGTACCATAGTGTGTGACATGTCCTGATAGTGAAATACAGTGTATTTTGTTTTTCACTATTGAAAGGCTATTTCTCTCATAGGATAAAATGGGGAATACTTTGTAACATCTTACAAGTATAACTTCCCATGGGGACAGGATTGAAAGATGGAGTTTAGAATGCCTGAACTCAGACTATAAACATGCATTTTTTAGCAAAGGTGATTTTTAGGTCTCGCCTGTCGATGCGCATGCGCATCGAGCAAGGCGAGAGTATTGGCACTTATCCGCTCTTTATCCACACTGCAAGGAATCGTGGCGATTCCTTGCAGTGCACGAGAAATTTAAGCTCAATGCGCATGCGCATTGAGCTTAAATGCGCGTGCCACATGCCCCCAGCCGCCTGCCTTGCCTACTCTCTCTCACAGCCTCCCCCAGCTCCGCCCCCTCACTACTTGATTGCACGGCCGCTAGGCCGTGCCTCCCCTACTCTCCTCCCCCCTCCTCCTCTCCTCCCCTGCCATGCCCCTGATCTAGATTGTCCCCGTGTCCCTCTAGCCCTCCTCTGTCGCACCGTGTGCCCCTCGGCAGCGGCCTGGTGTCTCCGCCGCCAGCTCTCCCGCCACAATCCGAGCCCAGAGCTTCGCAGGAAGCTGCGGCGGCACCGACTGCTCGGTTAAAATATCCGCTTGCCCTGTTCGAGGATTATAATTAAAAATAACCATTGCCTACGCGCGCAGGGCCGCCTTTGTTCTGAGCCGTCGCTTTGTGTGGCGCATTCCTCTGAGAGGAGAGGACGAGGTCCCACCCCGGGCTCAGGCAGGAATGACAGAAAACAAGTTTGCTCATCCTCTCAGAGAACATGTCTGAGGCGCTGCTCGTGTGAACCAGGAACAGGATTACCAGGCGACTGCGTCACCGCCTGCGCAGCCAGCACAGATTTGCATTTCTAGCACCCCACACTTGCAATGCAGAACGTTCATTTTCGAAGCACTAACTACAACTCCCAGAATGCAATAGATGTTCATATGCGTTCAGGAGTCAGAACAACGTATCCTCAGCTGAATCAGTCGTTCAGACGCAGCGTTAGAGAAGGTGCTGTACTGGCCTTTCACACGAACACAACAGTAAAGTGAAGGGCCTCTTGGCGCTCTGAATAACAAGTGTTCTAACTTCACAGCGATAGACCTAGATAGAATGAACGCCTCAGCCAGGCCTGCTGGGATTCGAGCTACAGTGTGACCAGTGTGTTAGAAACACAGGTTTCTGCAGCATGTGCGCAGCCCACTGAGCTAACTTAATGGCATGTGCTCCCAGGGAACCCCTGTTTCAACTAATTCCCATAAGCGCCTTTTATTTCTGTTGCAACAGCACCGAGCATGCAACTATCTTTCTTCCCTATTTTCCCTCTGTCTCTCTCCCCATCACATCATCTCACTGGTGGAGAAGGCAGCATCATTGCTGTGTGAGGGTCGGAATTCTTGCACAGTCCCTGCCTATGCTGCCTGCATCCGTCGGCCAATCCCTAGGGCACGGAGTATTCATGTATGTAGTGTGCGCAGGTTTCTTCCAGAGCCGGCACCCTAGGCAGCGTCTGTGCTCACAACGCCAGAGCTGCGTTCAGAGGCAGGCACAACTCGCAGCCCTCGATACATAATGCATAAGCCTGTAAGCGCCCGGCACGTTTGCAGCACGGAAAATGCAGCAATAAATATCCCTTCCGTTTGTGGAATAAACGGCGTCGAAAACCTCCCTCCCTCGCCCTGTGCCGGTCCCGGTTTTAAGCACACGCCTCTTTGCTAGGGGTTTAGACATTATTGTACATAATGCGGGTTTTGATATTGCGTCATTCTATCTTCCAGCGACAATATCAGGTGGCATTGTAACCTGGCACACGGCCCTACTTATTAACGACCCTGGAAGTTTAAACGGAAGAGCGACCTCGTCGCTGTTTCTCGCGTGCGCTGTTTGTAGATCACACCCAGCAGGTGCAAAACCCACTCAGCTATTATAGCAAACGGCGCTGCGCCGCGTCTCCTTCTGGCAGGCCTGCTGAGAAGCGCCAGTGCTGTTCGACTGAGTATGCCTGAACCCTCCTGAGAAGCAAGAGTGCGGTTCGACTGAGTATGCGTGAACCCTGCTGAGAAAAGCGAGGTAATAAGACACTGTTTCCTATGCATATGTCCTGATGAGAAGCGCAGTTACTACCCTTGTAAAAGCGCAGCAGCCCTGCTGAGAAGCATCAGTACCAGAGAATAAAATGAACCAGTCCTGAGAAGAGCCATTACTTTCTAATTTGATGCACAGCAGCCATGCAGTGACAGTGGTATTGCCAATTTAAAGGTACAGAAGCCTCGCCGAGAAGTGCTAGTACCATAACATTAGATGAACAGTCATGCAAAGTGATATCATTTTCAGGTAAAACGTATATGAGCGTTGCTACGTACTGCCAGTACAGACCCAAAGCCTCAGTATGCTAGCCCCAAGAAGTGCATGTCATGCCTAAGTTAAAGTGTAGCATCCAAGATGAGTAGTGGTGATACTGTGCCTTTATAAGTACAAGCCTTTCAGAGCAGTTCCGGCACTGCCCCGTCAGAAATAGAGCAGCCTTGGTGAAGTGCTTGTATTACATCGAGAAATGCAAACTCTCCCATTAAAAGCAAGCAGCCACGCTGAGAAAATCTAGCACCTGTCCCACTGATGAGTGTGATATACCGGGTGAGAAATGTAAGAACTGTCCAATTTAAAATGCTTCCTCGTCGCAGAGAAGCGCCTCCTGTGCCAACAACACAACTAATAAGTGCCGACACTCGTCCCTGAAACCGAAGTGCAGTGTCCGAGCCTGCCAGCGGCTGTCATCTTCAAGGGATCACAACTGAAGAATCTACTTCCTTTTTTTCCTTTTTTTTAATAGAAAAACCAAAGTACGCTGTTTTCAGCCTTGGTCTTACCACCAGGAGGATATATAACCCGCTGTCCCCTCACCCTCACTCTCACTCATCCTCACTCACCCTCAACACCACACACTCACTCACCCTCACTCACCCTCAACACCTCACCCTCACTCACTCACCCTCAACACCTCACCCTCAACTCCTCACTCACCCTCACTCTCACTCATCCTCACTCAACCACCCTCAACTTCACTCACCCTCAACGCCTCACCCAACACCTCACCTTCACTCACCATCAACATCTCACCCTCACTCACCCACAAAACATCAGCCTCAACCCCTCACCCTCAATCACTCACCCTCAACCATTCACCCTCACTCACCCTCCCTCACCCTCAATTCCTCACCCACACCCTCAACACTTCACCCTAAACACCTCACTCATCCTCAACGCCTCCCCCTCCCCCTCACTCACCCTCACCCTCACTCACCCTCAACACCTCACCATCACTAACACTCAACACCTCACCCTCACTAACTCTCAATCCCTCAATCACCCTTCCCCTCACTCACCCTCAATACCTCACCCTCACTAACACTGAAACCCTCAATCACCCTCACTCTTACTCTCACTCACACTCTACACCTCAGCCTCACCCTCACTCACTCACCCTCAACACCTCACCCTCACCCCCTCAACCCCTCACCCCCTCACCCTCACTCGCCCTCACCCTCAACCCCTCACCCTCAACACCTCACCCCCTCACACTCAACTCCTCACCCTCAACACCTCACCCTCACTCACTCTCAACACCTCACCCTCACTCACTCACCCTCAACACCTCACCCTCACTCACTCACAATCAATCACCCTCAACCCCTCACCCTCAACAACTCACCCTCAACACCTCACCCTCAACACCTCACGCTCAACACCTCACCCTCAACACCTCACCCTCAACCCCTCACCCTCAACACCTCACCCTCACTCACTCTCACTCACCCTCACTCACCCTCACTCACCCTCACTCACCCTCACTCACACTCACTCACACTCACTCACACTCAGTCACCCTCACTCACCCTCACTCACCCTCACTCACCCTCACTCACCCTCAACCCCTCACTCACCCTCACTCATCCTCACTCACCCTCAACCCCTCACCCTCACCCTCACCCACCCTCAACCCCTCACCCTAACTCACAATCACCCTCACTCACCCTCACCCACTCTCACTCTCACTCACCCTCAACCCCTCACTCACCCTCAACACCTCACTCACCCTCACCCTCACTCACCCTCAACACCTCACCCTCACACAGTGCAATAGGTCTCAGAGGATTTTTAGTTAAAGCTTTTACAATTGTTTATGGCTTTTTTGATTTGTAATTCTTTAGCATTGGCTACAAAAAATAAAAATGCAAAAGATTTACAACAAAAAACCCATAAACAATTCTAAAAGCACTAACTCTAATGCTGCGAGACCTATTGCATTTCCAATGCTTGTTATATTGTATGTTTGAAAATACCACTTTTAGAAAGTGGCTATTTTCTTGCTTGGCCATCCTGTGTGCATCTGCTGGTTTGTGGGTTGACTGTCTGGCTTTGGAGGGGCAGGGGATGTGGATGTGCATTCTCTCAGATAGCCACGGGGGATTGGGGTGTGTCCTGTCTTTCCTGAATGAGTCAGGGCTGGGCTGAATAGGCCTGGGCTGCATTACAGTAGTGGGAGGAGATTTATCTGCACCTGATAATGCCTGGTCTGTCTTACACAATGCCATCTCCACCTCCTGCTAGGAAGCTGGGCCGGAGAGGACAGAACTGGTTTGAACTGAGAACAGAGGCTCTCTACCACAAGAGAACAAGGATAAATTGAGTATAAATATTGGGGCCCAGACCCCAGAACTTTAGATTACTTCTGGACTCAAGAGGAACCTCTGCCAAGGAGAGGAGCTGGGAAAACTGAAGGAGAGGTACTGTGTGTTGTGTGGGGTTGGTCTGGAGTGGCTGTTTCTGCCAAGAAGAGGACCAAGACTTAGATGTGTGCTGTCTATCCTGCTTTAAGAAGATCTCCAAGGGCTTGGCATAGAGCTTGCCTCCTGTTCTGAAGTGCACAACGCACCACCCTGTCTTGTGTAAGTTTACGATTGTTTGCTATTCATAAAGGCAGTTTACTAGTAGTATCTTTATAACTGCAGAGTCTCTGCACATAAAAAGATAGGACAGGCCTATATTTTTTATCTGCGGAGAGACTCCGCCGTCATAAAGCTACTATAAGTCTTACTAGACTTACAAGAATGTTAGTGGGTGGATACTCTCTTATTTTGTATTATTGTTTGTAAACCTTGCAATTGACTATACTTCCTGTTGCTAGTGACTGTGATAAAGGATGCCCAAATATTCTGCTTCCTTCAATTGTTGCTAAATACTTACCTGGGTTGGGTAAGTATTGGTTTGGTGTCAGGCTTGATAGTGATAGTTTTCGGTCAGACAACTGCCTTCATGCCTGGCCTGGCTTGATAGCTCAGCTCTCTGCCAGAGCTTTTGTCACTGATATATGTAGATATAGTCAAACATGAAGGAGAATATCTGTCTCAACTCATAGCATTGACTGTTTGGCGTATCATTCTGCCTTCTTGGGAGTGCTTCCATATTAAATGTCACAACCACAATGAATCATTTCACGTTTTGCAACACTCATGACTTTTTGAACCTCCACACTAACAGCCTGTTATCACAATACTATTGCCTAAAATACTACAGCACTGCTAGCATGACCTAACTCCTTCCTACAGCACACAAAACCACCCCATCAATGCACTGCCATCATTCAACACTCCAAAAATACCATCCAGCAGCACACTGGCATCAAGCACACTGACACAGCCTCACACTGTTACTATACTATCTGCTCAATGTTTCTACTAATACCTTAAAACACCTATTACACACCTCCATTACACGACTATACCCCTGCAAATACATTACCATATCACAAAACCACACAACCAATGCAGCACCACTTTCCCTCCATTGCTCTGCATTAATACCTCATGACACATAACTACCACTGCACACAACCACACCACCAAATGCATGATGTCACCACACCCGCTACTACAAATCATCGCATTAATTCCACACACTCAGACACCACTCCCTGCACAGCACCACAAAAAAAGCAACATACAGCAGAACCCTGCCCGCTCAACTATGAAATTACCACCCCTTCACAAAACCACTTAACCGGACCACGAGCTCACTCATCAGCATGACACTTTCACACTCCATCACTGTAATGTGATCCCATCCCTGTGCTACCGTCTACCAGAAACACAGTACCATTCACCATTAGGACACGTCTAAGTCTTTCCACTATGCTACGACCGACCACCACTGCACTGCTACAGTTACCAAGGGACTATCGCCTAAAAGCACCACATTATTAACTATCACTAACAGGCTGCACCCACTACTATTGCTGTGCCACCCTTTACCAAATGATAGCAATCATTTACCACACCACTGCTTTACCCTCCCTTAAACTACATAATAGCCAGGGCAACTAGAATTATGAGGCTAAGGAGGACCAAATTATGAGGCAGGGTTGACTAACTTATGTGATAAGACAAACCACATTATGTGGCATAATGCAGCATATTCTGTGGCAGTCTTATTTCAAAATTTGCCATTATTAACATACAAAAAATTAGTCTGAGCAACGGCGTTTCCTCTTTAATACCATTTTAGCATATGGATAAAGCAATCAGCAACTAAAAGGTGACAAGTTAACCTTTTCAAAGTATCTTCCATGGGATGGCTCCACGCGTAGCATTCTGTGGCTGCAACAGAAAGTTTATGGTATAGTGGCTAGCATTTACTGTGGGTTTCTGATGCACTACACATTGTTGTTTGCATGCAAGTGTTGTTGAATGTGACAGTTAAGAGGGATACGAACCGCACATTAGAGGCGTAAAGTGGACATCCGTGGCATGATGGTGATCACACTTAGTATAATAGAAGCACTGGCCTTTTAGTGGAGATCCCTACATCCTGTGGACACCTGGGATGATACCCGCGTCTGGCATAAGGCTAGCCCTGGCTTTACAATGGCACTTCTCAGCATACCGGTTGTAATTCTTGACTGTGGGCCCGATGTAGGTAGCCCTTTACCGATCGGAATCGGCCGAAAATACCGATTTTCGGCCGTTTCCGATCGGTAAAGGGCTATTGAGATGTAGGGGCACATTTTCGGTAATTTTACCGAATCGGTATCATTACCGAATCGGTAAATTTACCGATTCGGTAATATGTACCGAATCGGTAAAATAATTACCGATTCGGTAAAATTACCGAAAATGCAATGTAGGTAGGCAATGTACCTTCTGCACATGGCTTACAGAATCGGTATTTTACCATGGAATCCAAATCCATGGTAAAATACTGATTCCGGTGTGCATGCACATGTGTGCATGCACACCTATGTCATGTGACAGGCAGACCTGCCCTTAGGGCAGGTATGCCTGCCACATGGCACCTGTGCCTGTTTTGGGGGTGCCAGAGGGTGTCAAAGTGACACCCCCTGCACCCTTGTGAATTCTTTAATTACCGATTCGGTAAATACCGATTCGGTAATGCCTAATCATTCCTATGGGCTTCAAAGCCCATAGAAATGAATGGGCATTACCGATTCGGTATTTACCGAATCTGTAATTAAAGAATTGCTAAGGATTCGGTATCGAATCCAGATGTTGGGACCTACATACCATTTACCGATTTTGAAATACCGAATCGGTAGGATTCGGTATTTCAAAATCGGTAAATGGGATTTACCTACATCGGGCCCAGAATGTGGCCATCCTTGCCATGTTTGTACCCACCACAAGCATTGTGCTGGTCATGGCAAACCGGCCGTAATTCTTGACATATGGTTGACAACATTTACATGATGGTGACCACTCAACATAAAGGTGATATTTTAGATGTTATGCATTGTTGCCACGATGATGCCCATTTTGGGATCAATACTTGTGCTGTAATAATATTGACAATTTTCAGATTTTTTTTAATAATCAAATGTTATTGAATTTAGTAATACACAGCTGAATCCACATATAAGTACAATCATGAAATAAAATTCCACTGGATTCGATCAATGGGCACCGGCGGTCCCCCAAACACAATATATCTTTAAAGAGGCTTTCCATAATGGGTACACCACCTTCCCCATGTCTTTTTATGTTTTCGAGGGCAACCACAGGCCTTGTAGATGAGTGTTCTTGGCACACACACCAGTCGACTACCCTCTGTCACATTTCCTGGGTGTGGGCCTCTGGGCACTTCCAGCAGCTAGCAATGGCTCTTTTGGCCACCATGGACACCACCCCAATAAATCTTTCAGCACGGGATTTACCAGTCCCCTACAGTAGGCCCAATAAGACTTCCCGGGGGCCCAATTCAATATTATAATCCAGGGCCACAGAGATCTCCCCTGTCACTCCCTACTAGGAAGCTGTTAGGTGCTAACAGGACCATGCTGTATGAAAGAAATCAGCACTTAGGGCTTGGCAACGTGTACAGCAACTTTGCTCCCTCCCACCCATCTGCTGCAAGCGGCGCACAGTAAAGTAGGTAGCATGAAGATAGTTGACTTGGACCATCTGTGATCTAGAGGAAATAGCTAGTTCAGTGGGTCGAGACAAGCATCTCCCCAGTCCTCGTCTTCTAACTCTCCCATCCAGCCCTCCCACCTACGGCGAAGATGTGCGAAGAGATCCGGGGCATTGATTGATTATCAGGGACCGATAAATCGTACAAATCGCTCCCCTGCCTAGAGAACCCATCAGTAGCTTTGCTTCAAGGGATCTGCTTGTCTTCTGGGATATGAGTTAAGAGGGCACGATACACCTGTAAGTATTGAAAAAACTGCCACGTGATAAGCTGTATTGTTCCTGCAGTCTTGAAAGGACATCGGGAGCCCCCCCTTTACGAATGTCACCCATGTAGGTAATGCCTATGCTGTCCCATTGACAGAACCCAGCAAGGTCGGCCACCTGGTGTAACCAGGTGCCCCTCCTAATGGTGTCATGTCTGTGAGGCAGTGCATCTAGCGGGTGAGGTGCAAGGCCACCCTCCACCAGAGCACCATCACCCTAGTGCAGGACGGAACCACTATGGACAACGGGGTGCCATATAGGAGATCCAGTAGTCTGTCAAAACCCAGCAGCTGTAATTCAAACTGGTAGGCAGGGTCAGGGTAGTGAACTATTATTTACCGGGACCAGATGGGCGGAGAGATAGTAGGGGTAAAGGTCTGGGGCACCAAGGTCTCCGTCAAACTGCGATTTCCTGTCCACTCAATGGTGGCTACCCGCCCAAATGAAAGAAGTTAATTTCAAAGTGATAGAGCTGAACCATGCCTGGGGAATTGGGTGGGAATAGCTGGCCAGGACATGAAGGTATTGAGGCAGGCACCAATTTAAATAAGGCAATGCTTCTCAATAGGTTAAATGGGAGACAGCTCCATTTACATAAATCTCGGTCCAGTGGCAATTGAAGAGGACGAACCTTGAGAAACCAGGCCAAGTCCGGAAAACAAGAAATATGGACCCCAGGATATATAAAAGAGTTCTGTATAGTAGGGATATCGGTGCACCAGTTTTGTCCCATCGCCAGCAACTGACACTAGGACAGACTGGATAGCATTTACCCAAAGGACCGACGCCTCGGCGCAGCGTCGGTTTGGTAACAGGGGCATTCGGGCAATGCCCGAGGGGCCGGGGTCCGAGTTCCACCTGAGGGCTGCTTTTGAGCAGCCTGGGGGCCAATTTGGGCGGTGTCTCTGCTGTTCGACTATACCGCCAGCGGCCCAGTGGGTGTCTGAGTGGCCTTTCTGAGGGAGATGGGCACTCATTACCTCCCTTATAGCAGCAACAGGGAGAGGTGTCACCCCTTTTCTCTCGCTAGGCCTCCCATTAATGTAGATACTGAGCGGGGCAGGGGGCCTGAGCAGAAGTGGCCTCACTTGTTTTCAGGTGTGTTTCACTAGTGTAAACTGATGCGTGCATTCCCCCCCCCCCCCCCCCCCCCCTTTATGTAAAATTATGCTGAAGCAGTGATTTGAGGGAAGGCATTATGCTAATGTGGGCTGATTTTTAATCCCAATCCAACCCTGCCTCGGCGTATAGTCGAAGGATCTCGAGGCACCGAGGTCCCGTTGTCTGAGGGTCGCTGAGGAACAGCAAAACGTCTTCTGCATATAAGGCAATGTGGTCTTCTATACCTAGCCCCAGTGCCAGCCCCAGACCCGCACATCACATAATGTCAGGTGGGCCAACAGCTCTATGGCAAGAGCGAGAAGCAGAGGGGATAGGGGACAGCCCTGATGCATGCCCCACGAATTAAGAATGGTGAGGAGACGATCCCGGCAATTCCCAGAATTTCAATAGCTTTATCTTAATTTCTCACTTTTGCCAAGGACTGGGCATAATATGAATGCGTGCAGCCTTTCTGCATCAGTTGACGCACTCACTCACCATCTGTTCATACACTCACATACCAATTACTTTTCCATGCATTCAATGAACCCAAACATCAATTCACGTATTTACACCTACTCATCCCCTCATCGATACACACAAACTTGCCAATCACTATAGAAGCAGTTATACTTAGCAAATAACTTAATGCATCTCTGTACAGTGTCCAAGGGAATCCCCTCTCTCTTGGTCGTCACCCGAAGCTTGTATGCACTTTCCAGATGGTTCTTTTGTGAGCGCAAATCCTACTTGGGTTCCCAGTGAAGGCGGGGGCTGTCTGTGGCGGCTGCGGATGCTTCGGCTGCACCGTGAGTAGGTGTTGCTGAAGTGATGAATAATCGATTACCACGGATCAGCAGGATCTCTGATTATACAGCAGCACGAGCCCATCCCTCACCTCAGCTCTGCAGAGAAATGCTGTGGGCAGGACATCCTCAGGGAAGGTGGGGGAGACTGACAGCCGCTGTCAGTTTAAAGCGGCACCGCAAACAAGAAATGGATCTACGTATGCTCGATTCCAAGGGGCGTGCCGCAATTGAAAATGCGTATCCCAAAGGCTTAAAACCAAAGTATAAATAACAGAGAAACCGCCAAGAAAAGCAAAGTAAAGCTGTGATAGGAGAGTGAGAGAGACAGGGAGAGAGAGAGAGGGAGAGAGAGAGAGAGACAGGGAGAGGGAGAGAGAGAGAGAGAGAGAGAGAGAGAGAGAGACAGGGAGAGAAAAAGAGGACAGATAAAACGAGTGAAAGAAAGAAGGGGAGACAGCAAAAAGAAGAGGTAAGGAAAGGAAAGAGAAAAGATGGATCGAGATGGAGAGTGAGGAACAGACAGTGAGGAAACGAGGGTTTAATATGTGGGAGAAAAAGAGAGAGAGAGAGATAGAGAGAGAATGAAAGAGAAATAGCGAGGGCTTGCATGCGTGTATTTTTATGCGGTATACGAAGCGACTCTCGCCGAAATTCACAGCCTACAAAACTCTGACGTGTGATGGTCGCCCTTACTGACAGAATGACCTACATTTGTGACTTCCGTTTCAGAGTAAGCGCTGCCTTTCACCAACTTTGAGATCTTCCGGTCAGAATAACAAGATATTTCTTTACACTGCCCGTTCAGTTCACATCGTGGTGTTGGTAAGAACTTTCAACATGGCAGCACTTTAAAATAAAATGTAAATACCATTTAAAAATGTGACTTCCACCCACGGACACGGTATTATAGTTTCACCAGCAGCCAAATGACTATAAACCTAATTCAAATTCTCAGGGCCGGTTCTAGGACTTTTGAGGGCACGGTTAGAAATGGAACGTGCGGCCCGACTAATCTGCAGACAGCCTGAAATAACAGGAAGTTACATCACAGGACGTGTCCAATTGACTACTGTTGAGTGGCTTTGCAAGAAGCAATTTTCTTGGTGTGGATTTCAATAAAACAACAATGCCTTTAGTTTTATCACTACTAAAATACACATTTTTAAATGCTAATAGCCTGGAAATACATTATATCAGTCACAGTTTTTGGAAAGGTTTGATCTATATCCCTTCAAAATGTATATGTTTGATCAAATTCTAACAATGTATTTATTTATTAGTGCATTTGATATGTATGTGGTATTTTTATAGCACAAACCTAGCTGAAAGGGTGCGAGGCGCTGTACAGGGTCAAAGCCAAAGACACAGCCAACATGTGATAGGTGAAATAGATGGTTTGGTGACTGTGACTGCATCATCATGTCATTGTTTTTTTTAAGTTGAGTATTCGCTCTTTCCTAAATTGGAGCTGACTGTGGGCTGTCCGGATGAATGTGGGAATAACATTACAGATGCTTGGTGCATAGATGGGAAAGTCCCTTTTCTTGTTTTTTTTCCTCTTTTTTAGCAGATCTTCCATCTGAAGGTGTCCTTTCTGTGGGTGTGTGAAGAGCCACTGGAAATGGCAAGCTTGTCATCCAAAAAGGCAGGGGTGTCAATCATATACCGTGGAGAAGTGTGGCTCACTGGTTAGAGAAGGCATACCTGGAAGCAGAGGTCAGTCCGGGACCAGGGTTCAATTCCCGGCTTGGCGGGGTCTTGAGTCCTAAAACGTCCATGGACTTGACAATTCTCGCTCCGGTGCCAACTCGATTCACGGGTTCACACTCTGCGACTCTGGGCAATAGCTTGCTTAATCTCCACAACGGCCCCTCGTGGCGGGATGCCTGGCTTTCACCTTGCGGATACCTGCCGGGGTTATCTCACAGGGGAATACCAGGACGGGTTCCCTAAGCAAGCGCTTAGAAACCGGTTGGTGATTTGCGCTGTATAAATTCCTGTACATTTACATAGTGCACACCTAGCCAATAGGCAGTGGTGCACTGCACAGGGGCACTGACTGACACGCGCAATGTCCAGGAGTGATAGGAAAGGTAGCTGACTTGTTGAATGTTAATGCACCATGATGGCTTTGAAGATGATGCAGCTGGGATTCAAGATTGTGTGGGCTGGCTGGAGTTTCAGCAGCGTGGAATGGTGTGGTTACATTTATTCATGTCCTGATGAGGTATGCTACGGAAGGTGGAAAGCCCAATTGGGGGGCTAGTGTGTATTAAAATTCCGAGATGATTTCCCAGATACCTATAACTAGTGCGAGATACGGTATGTGCAATAAAAATATTAAAGCAGTTGAAAACAGCTTGACTTCTATTAAAGGTATCACCCAAGTCACTGTAAAACACTAGAAACTACCAGGATACAATCATATGTAGACTAAAAGGGTTTCATGTCATGTGCTGTGAGCCAAGGCTACAACGTTCCTATCAAAGTCCTCCGAATCCTTTAAGTGTTCTGATACCAATAATTTAGTATACACTTGCATGGCTCCAGGGTGCATTTCATTTTGTAAATTAGAATTATGTACATTCAGTTAATGCATTTGAGATTCATATCCTTTCATCTGATTTCAGCATTTACCCATGTGATGACAAGATGCCACAGAGTACCATGCATGTTGTACTTTTTTGTAAATTCTATAGCCCATGGAGAAAACGTTATATCTTGCCAATTTTAAAGACTCTACAATTTACACAATGTCACCCTGCATATCTTTAATTGCAAACACTGCCTACTGTGGAGCTCTGCTGTGGAATGTCCAATTTTTTTTATGGGCCGTTGTTTATGCCAGAAAGAACATATTTAGAGTACCTCGTTAACGTCTATAAATGATTAACTAAGACACGTTGTTTTATCAATATAGACTCATAATCATTGTTTAAAAATATATTATAAATGAGGATTCTTAGCAATATTTTTTTTATAAATTATGAAATAGAATAGGATTACTTGAAAAAGTTTTATTAATAGGAACATACACTCATAGTATAGAAACACATTATAAATCATGATTTTAGTAATATACAGCCAGATTCATCAAAGAGCCGTTTTGCGAGTCCTTAATAGCGATTATTAAGGAATCGCTATTAAGGACTTGCAAAACGGGATTCATGTAGGAATCGCTAAATAAATTGCGATTCCTACACATTCCTTATTTGCGATTGGCAAATTGCTAATCGCAAATAAGGAATAACTCCCCATTCATTCCCATGGGCCTAAAGGCCCATAGGAATGAATGGGGAGTATTCCTTATTTGCGATTAGCAATTTGCTAATCGCAAATAAGATAGAGATTTCAAGGGTGCCAGGGGTGTCCAAAGGACACCCTGTAGCACCCCTGAAATGCAAATTTACACAGGTGTTGCGCACACACATGTCCAAAGGACATGTGTGTGTGTAACATGCAACAGAGAAAAATGCACTAAAGTGCATTTTTCTTTTATTTCGCTATTTACCACGAGGTCAGACTTCGTGGTAAATAGCGGTCAAATATTGCGAATTCACAATTTAAAATTGGTTAATGAATTGCATTTAGAGATGCCTTAATGCAATTCCTCGCAAATATGCGATTTCGCAAATAGCGATTTTTGCATTTCGGATGATGAATCCCAAATGCAAAAATTGCGCTCGCAAAGGGCCAGATTCTCAGAATCTGGCCCTTTGCGAGCGCAATTTCCTTTCATGAATCTAGCTGATAGAATAGAGGATTATGCGAAAAAGCAAGGTAGTCATGTATAAGGGACCTCTTATCTGAGGTTTTTGTATTTTGTCTCCACCACTTTTTCTCTGTGTCTAATTGATTATGTAAAAGTATTTTATGAATGTTATAATACACTATCAGTATTTAGTGATGATATGAAATGGTTTAAAATGTATTATTTAATTATGTGTGATTAAACTGTATTTTTTGCTTCTTGTACGAATTTTTATTGTCTAATTTATTTAGATTGAATAAAGTTAATAAAGAAGAAAATATTTCTCTCTTTTTTACAATTAAATAATTCTGTGAGCCGACTGACCCATTTCCCTGGGCATCAAAGTGATGGACTATTGCTGCAAGGCTCAGGCGAGGAAGGCCAGGTCTCTAAGTTTGTATCTGGCCAGACGTTTACCATCATGGACAGTATTTTCATGTCATGTCTAAACCATAACAAAAGAGCAACAAATCTCAACAGTTGTCCTGGTCCAGGACACCTGGTTCCCTTCTTTGGCCTTCTCAGTACTGGACAATGGCTGGTAGGGCTAGGGGAGGATGGCCCTTTCCTAGGCTTTGCAGCTCTGGATCATGGTTGTGTGGTGCATGGGAGAAGGAACCAGTGGCATAATAATGTAGCCATGGGCACGATGCAAGAAAATGATGTTAGACAGTCTCTCCTAGGCCTCGCATTGCTGCAGCATAGGGGCGAGATCCAGGTTAGGTGAGCAGGGAGGGGGGACAGAGGCACAAGGCCCGATGTTGGTGGGCTCAGACAGGGCCATGGGCAACTGCCCATGATGCCCATGCCCAGCGCCGGCCCTGCAAATTCTAAACCAAAACATGTAATATGATACACCATATCAGTGGTTTTAAGGGTGGGCACAAAGGGGGCCATGGGTCAAACTGGGTAACTCCTTTATCACCCAGTGATGGGCACTGTGAGAAATTCACACTGCTTTTGACTTGAAAGCTCTATAGTGTGGCCCGTAATAAATAACCAACCACAACCTTGCACAAATACATACAAGTGACGCATTTCACAATATGCACTATATTTGAATAATATGGTGTCTGAATAAACACACTTCAAGGCTGACTATCTAATTTCTATGAGGCTCCCAGTGACTGACAAATACTAGGATAGGATGTGCGCTCACTCTGGGCATGACTACCAAAGAATCCAACCAGCTCACTGATACACAAAGCACATTGAGATGAAAGTGTGTGTGTGTAGCTATTTGATAGACAGAACAACTCATTCGTTTTTATTGCTTAATTAGAAATTAAGGCAGGCGACTTGTTTTCCTAGTTGACTTCTGGGTTACAGTAAACCACAGCTGTGCATCTTGCACCCCATTTCCCAATGATGGAAGTAGATTTAGTGTCAGAGGGGGTAAATGTTTCCTCTGGGGGCACTAGCACAGACCCCTTTCTCAACTTAAAATTACTCTAACACACAAAACCCCAAAATGTGGAAAATATTACAATCATGAAGATACATGAAGAAACATTTTAAGCAAACTGTGAATTAAGCAGTACCTTGGGACTCCTCCTGGTGGCCGTCCGAACTTGGACCCACACCCCCCAACCGATCAAACTAGGGACAAAGGCCTCAGTCTGGACACCAACTTCACCATGAAGTCCCAGATCAACACCATCACCTCCTTATGATTCCACATCCTCCACATGTCATGTAAAATCTTCAAATGCCTCCCACTAGACACTAGATGTACCACCACACAGGCCCTAATCACAAGCAATTTTGACTACAACACTGCACTATGCGCCGGCATCCCAACCCATCTTCTTCACAGAATTCACACATTCCAAAACGCCACAGCCAGACTTGTCCGAGACCCACATCACACCATTCCTCAGGGAGCTCCACTGGCTCCCTATCCAGAAGCACTGCCAATTCAAACTTCCAACACACGCATTCAAATCACTACACAACACGGGACTGACATTCCTCAATCACCGGCTTCACTTCCACCAACCACCAGACAACTCTGCTCAGCATCACTCTGACTCACACACACACCCCTCATCCACAGAAGCAGACTGGGGGGCAGAACATTCTTCTACCAAGCAGCCAAATCCTGGAACGTCCTCCCCTAACACACCAGGGCATCCTCCTCGCTTTTTTAATTCCACGAGAAGCTGAAGACTTGGCTCTTCAATTAGTCTTTTGGAGGGACCATCAAGACTGCCTGTACTCGGGCCCAGCCTCACCATATGCCTACGCTCACATACTCAGCGCCTGGATACCTTCTCGAGTGACAAGCAGCACTCTCAAAATCCACCTTACATTACATTATATTACATATTTTCTGCAGAAGGGGAAGTGGTCTTTGGAGTGTCTCAGTGATTCCAATTATCTTCACACCAATATTCACCAGTCTACAACACACTCTTTTTCTCCTCCTGTTTTTCTGAATCCCTCCATTTCCATATCTCTCACCTCATCTCTTCCTTACTCAGAACCATCTTTTCACTCTCACCTGCATGTACTTCCTTGCATCTCCTTCACTTCACCCCCACACACAGAACACCCACTCACCTGTAAGCACTGCATTTTCTTGATCTTTCTCTCTGTCAGTATTTTGACATCTGTGTACCTCCTTCACAGACTTTCACATAGGGTCACAATTACAATTGGCACATCTGGCCATTGCTCTGTGAACTCTGCAGAGCGGCCAAGGATTGGATAAGCATGTATTCTGAACTCCTTTATCATTCAGTGATGGGCACTGTGAGAAATTCACACTGCTTTCGACTTGAAAGCTCTCAACTGTGGCCCGTAATAAATACCCATCCACAACCTCACACAGATACATACAAGTGACTCCTTTCACAGTTTGCACTATATTTGAATAATATTGTGTCTGAATAGACACACTTCAAGGATGACTATCAGGTTACTATGCAGCTCCCAGTGACTGACAACTACTAGGATAGGATGTGGGCCCACTCTGGACACGACTACCAAAGAATCCAACCAACCAGCTCACTGATACTGAGATCACATTGAGATGAAAGTGTGTCTGTGTAGCTATTTTATAGAACAACTCGTTCGTTTTTATTGCCTAATTAGAAATGAGGACAGAAAATTGTTGTCCTAGTTGCCTTCTGGATTACAGTGAACCACAGCTGTAATCTTGTACACAGTTTCCCAGTGATGGAGGTAGATGTAGTGCCAGAGGGGATAGAGGTTTCCTCTTGGGGCACCAGCACAGACCGTTTTCAACTTAAAATTATTCACTCTCACAAAATGCTAAAATATGGAAACATTTTCACGGCTCGCTGTGCATTATGGATGACATCATATTGACAGCCCCCAAACCAATCTGTTAAGCTTTATCATTGTCAGAACTACGATCATCATGCAGCATGGAGGACTACATTATGCAGCAAGGTTATCAAAACTATGCATCAAAAGTATAACTTATGCAGCACATTCTCTGGCATTATTATTTCCATATATTTTAGCTAGAAACTATTTTTGTGAGATCCGCAAATTATGCAACTTATGTTGAAAATGATGTTATGTTAAAAAGCACACGCGGTGGGCAGGCCAGAAAACCTGGAAGCCAAGCCAAAGGCGTGGCTGAGCCAATAGTTTTTCTTTGGTTACAAGAACCCAAGTATGTGCAGAGCTGGAGGCCTCTGTGCAGTTTACACATGTCAAAGCCAAATTCTAAAACTGGCAGGTATACAAAAAGGCCACCAGTATACGAAGAGTACTACAAATGTAATTTCCACACATGAAAATGCTTTTCTCATTTGACCCATCTTTTTGTGTCTAATTGTGTGACATTTCTTACAGAACAAATACTGGGCTTGCTCTGTTTCTTTTTAACCCAAAAAAGCAAACATTTGTCTCAAGTCATCATTTGCTTGCCCATCTTCACACAACAGTTATGCATGGCTAACAGACTGTATCTAGACCAAAGGCTAGTGAAACAGAATGATTTTCATTAAATCACACAGTTTAGTATAGCATGGAACCTGAGAAGTGTGGCTCACTGGTTAGAGCAGGCAGACCCTGAAGCAGAGGTCAGACCCGGTACCAGGGTTCAATTCCTGACGCGGCAGGGTCTTGAGCTCAAATGTCCACGGACTCGATAATTCTAGCTTCGGTGCCTGATCTAATCATGGGTTCACACTCTGCAACTCTGGGCATTAAGCTTGCTTAATCTCCACAACTGCCCCCCACGGCGGGATGCCTGGCTTTCACCTTGGGGATGCCCTGTAGGGGCTATCTCACAGGGAAAAGCCAGGACGGGTTCCCAAGGCAAGCGCTTAGAGACCCCTGGGTGATAAGCGCTATATAAAGCCAATATACAATACAATACAATACAACCTTAGAGCATGAGAATGTAGCCACCAACCCAGTGTCCACATCTCCTTACACCTGAACTCTATTCGCATGATGTCGCACAGCAATACTTAAAGCAAAATACACACCTCTTGCGCAAAGCTAGTTTTACCCACAGTTTGGCCACAACATCTTACTATCATCCACCCTGCATCTCTTCTTTGACTTCCAGCAACACTCAGACATGTGCCCCTCAATTTGCAATATTGTGCCATCTCACTTTATGTCATTTCGGATACTGTTTCCGCTTCTGGGCCTTTGTGTGACATCCCAATGCATTATGGCTCCTGTGTTACTAGTCAGCTTCCACTGAACTAATTTGACTGTAATGTCTGATAGCAATGATTTATAGATGGATAACCAGGATTGGAAATGATGATCGTAATAACATGGAGAGTGAGAAGGCCACTCTAAACAGCACTAGCAACCACTCTCTGATCAGTCACCTTTCTTTCAAATCATTGCGTTCTAAGAATCCTCTAATTTGACAGCTTTCTCTACACCAGAGAACTCCACACGACACCTTGTTTGTCACATGCTGTCTGTAAGCGAAGAGCTATCAAGCGGTCCAATGTCACGTGTGACACATTCAGCCAGATCTGTCTTTTTTGTTGTTACTGATTGCAACGTTTTATTTATTTTCAAAGGAAGAGGGGGGCGGGGAGAAGGGGAACAACAGCAGTCGTCTACATCCATCGGCCGGTGAGGAATACACATTAAAGGAGGGGGCAGGGAATAAAAAGAAGTCAGAAAACCAATAAGAAAACATAATAAATATGCACTTACATAATGCTTTGGCTCTTCTTCTTGCCCCTTTATGACCTCAACTAATCGTCAGTGGAAGCTGTTGATGTAGGATAAAGGATTCGTAACTATACTGGGCAGGTAAGTTCACGGTTAGTGTTGGATAGGTGTTTAATACATGGTCCCCACATTTTCTCAAAAGTGGGTAGGGTGTGGGTTGTAACGGCTGTTAATTTTTCCATGCTTAATAAGTCCCAAAGTTTATGTAGCCGCTCTGTGTGTGTTGGTACGGTATCAGTACCCCATATAGACAATAACACTTGTTTTGATGCGCAGAGTGCTAAAGATAGCCTTCCCTCTATTAGAGTATAGTGGATATGTATGAATATTGGGGAGGCCTAGCAAAACATAACTAGGGACGCGTGGAATCTCAGTGTGAAACATTTGGTCGATGTCCGTTAAAACGTCTGCCCAGTAACGATGGAGTTTGGGGCAATGCCATAGCAGATGGGCAAGAGTGCCGGACTGATTGCAATGACGCCAACATTGCCCATCTTTTCCCTTTTGCCATTGGGCCAGGCGGGCAGTGGTATAATACCAGTAGTGGGCTAGTTTTAGTAATGTTTCTTTGTCAGAAGCCCTGGCAGCTGATGTGCGTGTTCGGCGTAAGATGTCCACCTACTCTTTTCCCGTGAAGGTACGCTCACACTCAGTCTCCCACCTCTTCCTAGCCGGTGTGTGTGATGGATTGATGGTAGTATTGAGGAATGCATATACGTCTGATAATAATCGGCGTTCGTCCTTTCTAGGGAGTAGCCATCGCTCAAATAAGGTGAGCTTCCTGCAAGCATGTGGTCTAACAGACTGCGACATGACCCAGTGCCGCACCGTAGTATAACGCCAGCGCTCCGAGTTCGGGAGGCAAAAGCTCTTTTAAAGTTCGTCAAAGTCTATTAGGCCGTCTACATCGAACAGATCACCAATCCATTTAAAATTGGCTTCTTGCTATCGGGCGTATGCTTTTTTTCCCATTTAATGCCTACGGAAGGTCTGGGTTTCCTAGGATTGGAGACAGTGGTGAGACCGGAGTAGAAAAACTGCCTAGAAGTGCAAGTTTTATCCCAAGTTGCCACCGTGGTATGAACCACTGGGGAAATATATACACCCACGGGGCTTGATTGGCGTAGGAGGCACAGCATTTTCCATAAATGCATCGCTGCTACTGCTTGATCCAAGAAGCACGAATGCTTCTCTGTGAGTGGGCGTTGCCACTCAACCGTAAAACGTAGCTGGGCTTCTTGGTATTAGCGCATAAGTGTGGTATACCTAGCCCTCCTTTGGTAAGCAGGCGATAGGTTCTTTCCCTAGCCATTCTTGCCTGTTTACCTCCCCAAATGAAAGTTTCAATAATTGATTGTTTTTTTTTTATCACGGTTATGGGAGGTTGTAGTGGCAACACCTGCATAAAATGTAACATTTTGGGCAGAAGTGACATTTTTACAGCAGCTATACGCCCCAACCAGGAGATAGGCACCCATGTCAAGATTGTATAAGCATGCACACTGTTTCCAGGAGCTTGGAGTAGTTATGGGATATGGATTTATCTAGTGTTGACATTATGGTTATACCCAAATAGGGAATCCCTTTAGTGGCCCATTTGAAAGGGAACTCCTGTGCGAGCCGTGCCTGCTCGTCAAAGGGGATGGTGACATTTAGCGCTTGAGATTTAGCATTATTAACTTTAAATCCAGATAGCTCTCCAAAGGCTGCAAGCTTCTCTAGGAGCAGGGATAGGGACTGTCTGGGTTTGGTGATAGTCAATAGAATGTCATCTGCGTATATCAGTATTTTGTGTGAATGGCCTCCCATCTGCACTCCCTCAATAAGGGAGTATCTGCGGATACGTTCTGCAAATGGTTCCATTAACAGCGCGAAGAGGAGAGGTGCCGTGTGCCCCTAGAAATCGGAAGGGGGATAATGAGTTGTTGACCCTCACCAGCACCATTGGCTGCTCATAGCTAGCCCATATCCAGCTCTGAAAATGGGGCCCTAGGCCATATGCCGCCAGTACCATCCGAAGGAAGGGCCAATGCACTCAGTCAAATGCCTTTTCGGCATCTATCGACAGGAGGAGAGTGGGGGTCCTGGCCCTGTGTGTTTTATCTACAAGATGGAAGAGGCGCTTCCTGTTGTCCCCAAATGTACGACCTGGCACGAATCCCGATAGATCCGGGTCCACTAGGCCGGTAAGGTATTGCCCCAACCTGCACGTCAAAATCCCGGTAAAAATGTTTACATCCACATTAAGCAGTGTAATGGGATGATATGACGCACAGGACTGGGGATCCCTCCCTGGCTTTGGTATAACTGTATTGATTGCGCTGCGCATACATGCCGTGAGGGTGCCGGTTGTGCCAAAAGAATTATATACTCAAGTCAGTATGGGAGACAGGATGGACGCATATTGTTTATAAAATGGCGCTATATATCCATCTTGCCCTGGGGCTTTCTCCAATTTCAACCTCCCAATAGCATCAAGAACCTCCTTTTCCGATATATCTGTTTCCAATTGGGCTGCTATATTGCTAGCTAAGGGGGTTAGTGAGCTTTGCGTTACGTATTCGGCACCATCATTGATGAGTAATTTATACCTCCCATATAGGTGAGGGTAGAACTGGACGATTTCCACTGCTATGTCTTCCTCCCGGGTTATCAGTATCTGATCATGTCCCTTCAAACTGTGGTCACAGCAGGCATGGGTTTGAGCTCGCAATCTGTGAGCTAACAGTTTCCCCACTTTATTTCCCCTTGCATAGTACTTCTGCAGCTTACGAAGCAAAGCATACTCAGCAGCATCCATATCCAGAGCTTTAAGTTGTTTGCAGGCTAAAGTCTGCTGATGTCTGATGCGGTGTGCGCCTGTCTTATGTGTTGCATCTAAATCTCTCACCTTCCCCTCCACATCTGCCCGTTTTGTCCTACGTTTCCTATTGAGTTGTGCAGCTATGACAATATATGTTCCCCGCACCACTGCCTTAAGCGTGACCCGTAGCGTCCCCATCCTTACTTGCGTGTTGTCATTCATCGTCAAATAATCTGTGATTGTTTTCTCTACCTCCTTAAATGCCGGCTCATAGGATAGTAGTTTAGGGTTGAGGCGCCTACTTCTGCTTCGTGGTTCGCATAGGGGCAAGCTAAGTGTGAGGTGGATGGGCGCGTGATCTGAGATAGAAGCCCCATCAATGTCGGACTGTGTCACCATTGGAAGCAATGTGGCTGATACCAAAAAGTAATCAATTCTAGCAAATGATTGGTGGACAGCAGAAAAGAAAGAGTATGACTGGTGGGGAGTGACATCCTCCAAGCATCCACCAGCCCCGCATCCGCAAGCCCCCTAAGATCTTGTTGTAATTCTGTACTTGAGCTGTGTGGCAGAGCAGGGCAAACAATAAATTACAGTGCAATAAACATAAAAAAAAATAAACAGTGAAACAAAATAGACAACAGAACCATATGGTGCACAACTTGTGATTTTGTGATATGGGTCCATGTCGTCGGCTGTACGAGCCAGCATCTGACTAATACTGAAGGCACATAAGCCTGCGCTGCAGCCAGTTGCTCAGTTGTGTGTAGGTTGACCCAGGAAAACGTCCATCATTGCCTCGGCCCAGTCCCACCATCAATAGATACCCTTTCAGTTTGCATAGGTCCAGGCCCATACTGGCCCTCATGTTGTAGCTGATGGGTTTTGCCGCAGTCCGATGACCATTATCTTCATTCGTCCGTGTGGTCCAATGACTGTTCCCTCCCTGTAAGATGATGCAGGAGTGCCAAGTGTACCTTGAAGCTTTCGTTCTTAGTAGGGTTGCTTAAGTGTTGCAGTGATTTACTCCCTGCACCACGCCACCTGCCCGACCCCCTCGAGGCCGCTGGGAATCAGCCCGCTGTAATGAAGTCCCTTGCTTCAGTTCGATTCCCAAGATCTCTGCTGCTTCTGGCAGTGTGCGTGCCATGCGTGTCTGCCCGTTCCAGGGAAAGACCAATCGAAAGGGGTAACCCCAATTTGTATCGCACTCGCTTTTCCCTCAGAGGTTCTGTAATGGGTTTCATAGCACGTCTGCGCTGTAGAGTTATTATGGAGAGGTTCTGAAAAAGTCGTATTTTGTTTCCTTTGAAGGATACATGTGGATGATCATGTGTTGCAGACATAATGATCTCTTTTTGTTTGTAATTATGTAAACATGGGAGAATGTCCTGGGGGGTGCTAGGTGACAAGGAGGGTCTACCAGTTCTATGAGTGCGGTCCAACAGTATCTCTTTATCTTTTAGTTCCGGGGCGACAAGGCGAAACAGGGGTAGCACATATTCTTCCAGGTGACCAGCATCTGCCTGCAGTGGAATGCTCTTAATGCGTATATTGGATCTGTGGCATCTATTCCCTAAATCCTCTAGATGATAGTTGAGATCCGCGTTGCGGTCTTTGAGTTCCAAGATTTCTCTGTGACATTCTTCAAGTTCTTCTTCTCTAGCCTCTCCAGACCTTTCAACTGAGTCCACACTTTGTTGCAATTCGTTAATGTGGTGGCGTAAGTCCTTTACTTCTTTAGAGACTTCTGTAACCAATGCCGCTATGCCATCTTGTAGGGAGCCAAAGAGGGTCTCCATGAATCCTCGGGTAATGGGGGCCTCGTTGTGGTCATCAGCTCTCTCCATCTGGTTGACCGAACTGGGGGACGAAACACCTGGTTTCGCCCCTGTTTTCTTAGCCAGGGGTTTAGCAAATATATCTTTAACTGTGGCCTCCTTTTTAGGCCTGGTGGACGTCATCCTGTATCTCACCTACAGAACAGGTCTGGATTGTGGCGGAGCACCTACTAATCCACTGCGGGCAGTGGGCCAGTTCAAAGTAGCAAAGTCGCAGTTGATAAGGTGCCCACAGTCTTCGGCCCAGCTTCTCCAGCCACGGCACCACTGAGCTTGTACCAGTGGCCTGCCCGCCGAGGACACCATCTGGGCCTGCTGTCACCCACCTCTCCAATGGGGGGGATGCCTGCACAATAGGGCTCTGCAGTACCTGCGCTGTCACAAAAATTCCTGTGCCGACTCAAGTAGTTTTTGGCTCTTTGCTCAGCTTTTATGGCCATTGGAAAGCCTCAATCCCCTTCCCCAAGATCCCCAGCGCAGGTAATGCAGTCTTTCAGGGAGTAGTCTCCAGCGGGAGCGTAGTAGGTGAAGGGAGGGCAGGAGCACCGGGCCAACCACAGTGTGAGAGACAGTCAGTGCCCCCCTCAGCTACAATCGATGTTGTGCACTGACCAGTATAGCCTGGTGATCAGCATAAAGCAGTCTGCTAGTGTTGTAGCCCAAGCGCAAGTCTCCAACACTCCAGAAGGTGGGATGACTGTGAGCGCCCGATCGCCCCTCCAGAGGCCCACTCTGTAGCCAGGCCATGCACCGCACCACAGCTTCTGGCTCCACGTGCAGCCCTCGGAGGCACGCCTTCAGCGGATTCCAACTCAGCGGCGCGGAAGGCAGAGGATGGGTCATGTCTCCCAGCGGCATTCCTCTAAAGCTGCAGTCCAGGTTCACCGCTCGCCGTGTAGCATCATCGCGATCCTCCGATCGCCATACTCCTCACACAGCCATTTTGGGGTTAAGCAGCATGTTCTCGATCCCTCCTCAAGTTGCCCTCAGGCATTACTGCTGCCGCAAACGAGACCGGCCGGCCCTGGGATGCTTCCAACAGCTGAATCCGGTGTCCTGGAGCGGCCAGCCCCCTTCGGTCCGCTAATGAAAAATCGGCGCGGCAGAGCCTCTCAAGTAAGCTACTGCCCGGGTGCCATCTTGGACATGCCCCCCCAGATCTGTCTTTTTAGCTAGGAGCATTTTGCATGTTGAGACTCTTATATTACCGAAAATAGATTACAAATATCAGAATGCAAAATAATGTTGCACAAAAGCGAGGGCTGGCTGGCTAGTTCACTAACAACAGTATTTACAAATAGCCAGATAGCTCTGGAATCTATCAGAAGGAAATTAATTAGCATACATACATACTTTATAAACTTATTTACAGAGGACATATATGCAATAAAATAGTTTTGCATATGGCCATGTCTGAACTGGGGTGGCTTGGTGAGCAAAATAATGATGGATTAAACCCAGATCTGTGACTGGCGGTAAATGTTTTGCCATTGTGCCACATTCCGTCCATCATCTTGTGCGTTTTGCTGTTCACCCTATGTGGGAAGGGTATGCCCAGACGTGGGTCCTGTGCTCACTACGCCACTGGAGTCAAGCTATCCTGGCTGAAGACGGCTGATAGCCAGAAACCGGTCCTAGGATGCTTGATTCCGGTCCAGGGAAGACATGGCTTGGCAGTTCGGGCTGACTGTTCCCATGAGGCACAGGGTCAAGACTGATTTGCATATGGCCATGTCTGAACTGGGGCGGCTTGGTGAGCAAAATAACGATGGATTAAACCCAGATCTGTGACTGGGGGTGAATGTTTTGCCATTGTGCAACATTCTGTCCATCATCTTATGTCTTTCATTTGGGTATGATGATCACCAGAGAAATAGTCTAGTATGTTTCTGAACCACCACAAAAACTGCTTTCAGCTATGGTCGGTCTTCTGATGAATGGGAAAGGAAGGGGAGGCATAGCTGTGACATACCTTGGTGGCAGTGCCCTCCAAGGAGAAAGGCAGTGCAAGTTATAATTGGCAAAGTCAGCAATTGACAATTGGCAATTTTTGTAGATCTGGCATTGCGTCAAAAACCATGGGTAGTAATGTTGGAATGTTCAAGTACCACTTAAGGAGCCCCCCTTTGATGTAATGTAGGGAAAAGCAGACCCCAACACTGTTTGCACTACAAAAGGGGCAGCTTTGTGCTGGAAAGTAAATCTACTATCAAGAATTTATGATACTTTGTGTCACTTTGTGTTATTACAAAGTCTTGATAAATCTAGCTGGGCCCTTTCGATCAGGTTGGGTTACAGGAATTGCCATGCATGTAACTTCTGAAATGTAAACAACACATTTGAAAAATTAGCTAGTCAATATTCCTCTTAAGCAAATGAAGTGCTTGCATTTCCATTGTAAAATACAAGCAAATACCCTGATCAAATCAGGCTCCAATCAAGGGAGCCAGTGGAACAGAAGAGGTAACCAGGGTGGCCAGGGCACCCTTCTCCCCATGTTAGCTTCACCACTGCTGTATCCCTTCATAGGGATAGGAAAGCAAATGGATTTAAATCAATGTTCCTTGGGTTTCCACCTTGCTTACGAGTGGTAGTGATCGAAGGAAATAAAACCATTGCACTCAATTATTTTGTATGTCTGTATAAACATAATGTCTAAACCTAAGAATGTATTTAGGGCCCGAGTCCGATGCGGTTAGGAATGGCTCCGACCCTCGTTTTCAGCCATCCTAACTGCATCAGACCTACCCATGCAGTTTTCTTTCTGACCGAGCCATTCCGATGGGATCGGTTGCAAAGGAATCAGACTCTGTTTTCCGGAGGCTTCTGATGTGCTAAGAGAGCCCGTCTGCCATCCAGAAACCCTTCAGTACTCCCCTGGCCGGCTCTTTCCAGCTGAGGGAGTACAATGGCAACTACCACTGCATTTCTGTGCCGGCCTTTTCGACACAGAAAGGCAGTGGGAAACTGTCTTTGGGGGCCCCAAGCAGGGCCCCCATGGGTGCAAGGCTGCCAAGGGGCAGCCTAGGGGGCACCGATGGTGCCCCCCTGTTGATCCCTGCCCCCGGTGGCAGGCACCTTGGGGTGCCTGCCATGGGGTGCAGGTGTAGCGATCACCCTTGGCAGAGCAACAGGTGGCCGCAGACATCAATATTCAGGTTATCCACGGAAAAACTACCAGTCCCAGAAGGCCAAGCGGCGCTGGGAACTGGCACAATGGGAAGACCTTACTTAAGCTCCGCCCCTGGAACAAAACGGGGCTTGTCAATCTTGTTCCTGGTTTGTCCTCGGTATGTGCGATTGTTTGGAAGTCCTGCCTTGGAGAATTCGTGATAAGCCTACTTTGCCTGAATCCAGACACCCGCCGCGACGACGAAGCGCCTGCGTGGCCAGAGTTCATACACCCGCCGCGCCGACGAAGCGCCTGCGTGGCCAGAGTTCATACACCCGCCGCGACGACGAAGCGCCTGCGTGGCCAGAGTTCATACACCCGCCGCGACGACGAAGCGCCTGCGTGGCCAGAGTTCATACACCCGCGGAGTTCCGTGAGTAAAGTGCCTGTGGGGTCTGAGTCCCTACAACCGCCGCGACGACGAAGCGCCTGCGTGGCCAGAGTTCATACACCCGCGGAGTTCCTGTAAGTAAAACGTAACCGCTTTTGGTTTGGAGTTCCCGAAGAGAGTGGGCTCGCTCTCTTCCGCTACTTTGTCAATTTCGTTTGGTAGAAGCCGCAGTCAATACTGGTGCAGGTCGCACTTATCTTCATTTGTTGTACTATTTGGAAACCTATTACTACAGAACCGTTTGAGTCTGTGGATGATCCTCGGCTATTCATACCCAAAAGAAGTATTTTGGGTCTTTCTGGAAACCATTGCTCATATCGTATATTATTCGTGGAGTGCAATACTTCCCTGATTGTCCTTGTTGGATCCTGTTCGAGAAGTGAAGTAACTTTTCGAGACCTTTGGGGCAGACCTACTTCCAGCAATATTTGGTTCAGTCATTATCCACGGAGTCCGCATTCAAGAAACTGGTAAGTCCCGGAACACAGGGGAAGAGAGACTATTCTAGGCAGTACGGAATTACATTATTCTTTATGTCTTGTCACCCACCTCCAGGGAGGTCTTACCAGTAATCCGCTGAGCCTATATTCCGAATCGAAGAGGTCTGAGACACCCACACCCCTCCATCATTTCACCTTGTGGCCTCTGACTGTGCTCACTCAGATAACGGTGACTATTCCTTATTTGGGTGTTGTGCAGAGGGAGGTGGCGAGGACTGTCATCCCTTCGTCTCTGCTGGGCATTGGAGTCAGGTTAGTGGCGCTTGCGTGTTCTTGCGCTGCTTTCAATCATTACAGATTGACAAGCCCAAGAACATTACCCAGCCCGGACGATGGATACCAATGCCGTCCTCACTTCCTTGTTGGAAAGTTTCACTGAATTACAAACCGAGGTCCAGACATCTCGTGCCGAGAATCAAGCCCTATATAAGGAGGTGTCGGACTTGCGCCGAGAGATGTCCGATCTTGCCCATAAGGAGCCGAGTGCCAAACCTTTGATTCGGCCTGCTACCTTGCCCCCGCCTCCTTCATTCCAACCTGGAGGATCGTTTGCAGCCCCTTCCACGTCAACGGACGCGACTCCCACTGTACACATACTGCAAACCCATGGCATACCGCTAGCCCCTCCCGAAAGGTTTTACGGAGACCCCAGAAAGTTTGAAACGTTCCTGAACCAATGTCGCCTTCACTTCCTCTGTAAGCCTCAAATCTTTCAGGATGAATCATCCAAGACAGCCTTCGTAATGTCCTATATGGGAGGAAACGCATCCAGTTGGACCATTCCTTTGTTGGAACGGAATGATCCTGTACTTCACAATTTTGCTGATTTTTGTCTTGAGTTGCGAAAACTGTTTGACAGAAAGTCCCACATGTTATCCTTAGACCGGGAGTTGATGACATTGCGCCAAGGATCACAGGATCTATTATCATATATTACCACCTTCAATCGTCTCATTGTGGAAACAGACTGGCCGGCTCAGAAACGGATCTCTCTGTTCTATCAAGGCCTTCGGGGTGAATTGAAGGACGTATTAGCACAGGTGGTGCAATTGCCTTCTACATGTGAAGAACTGATTGATCTGACAGTACAACTGGACCACAGGTTGTTGGAACGGAGAGGGGATCGGAGCAAAGGGGACGCTAGGTACTCCTACCCTCTGGTTAGACCCCGACAAACGGGTGAGGAGAAGACCAAACCCCAAGAAGGGCCAGAACCCATGCAAATTGGAGGAATCCGGGGCCCTCTTACCAAGGAAGAAAGGGACCGGAGACGAAGACTCAAATTATGCATGTATTGTGGTATGAGCGGTCATTTCATTAATGAATGTAGAACTCGGGCTTCTACATTAGGGAAGAACACCTTTCCCAGAGCACAGGCCACCATGAGGATGGAGGAGCCGTCGGAAAACTGAAGGTCTTGGATCCGAAAGAGACCTCTGATTCAAGACTCCCGTCCATTCCGGTCTCCCCTTACGTAGCTAACACCCTTCACCCTGCAGTTGCACACATGAATATCAATGTGTCTCTACAGGTGATGGATCAGCAACCCTTCCAGGTTGACGCCCTGTTGGATTCAGGGGCCACAGGGAACTACATTGATCAAGCTTATGCCTTTAAAATGGGTATCCCCTGCAATAAGAAAATAAAGCCCGAGACTGTCAAGGCAGTGGATGGCACAGTCTTGTCATCAGGGCCTGTGGTTCAGCACACCCTTGCATTGTTAATGAGATACGGAACGAATCACTTTGAATATATCCAATTCGACCTCATAGATGCCCCGCAATTCCGGCTCATCCTAGGTATGCCCTGGCTTACTTTACATGATCCCTCAGTATGCTGGTCAACTCGCACGGTAAAGATGACATCCAAATATTGCCATGAACATTTTCAGACCGAGGAGAGTCTCCACAGTTCCACTGAACCCTCGCCTGCCTCTTACTTAGCAGGGGCATGCTCAGTCGACAGATTCTGCTGTGCCACGGTCCTGCCGGCTGAGTGTCAGGACTTCGCTTCTTTGTTTGATAAGAAAAAAGCTACTCATCTGCCTCCACATAGGGCATATGACTGCCGTGTGGACCTTGTTCCGGGTGTGGATCTCCCCTGTAGCAGAGTGTATGCCTTGACCGAAAAGGAGACACAGTATCTAAAAACCTATATCGACGACAACTTGGCCACCGGGTTTATCAGACACTCCACTTCCCCTGTGTCCTCACCTATGTTTTTCATCCCCAAGAAGGATTGTGAAGAGTTGCGACCATGTATAGACTACAGAGCCATCAATAGGGTGACGATTAAAAACCGTTATCCTTTGCCCTTGATTCCCGTTTTAATGGACCAACTCAAAGGGGCACAGTACTTCACCAAGCTCGACCTTCGAGGGGCATACCATCTTGTGAGAGTAAAAACCGGGGATGAGTGGAAAACAGCCTTCAGAACCAAATTTGGCCTCTACGAATACCGAGTGATGCCGTTTGGCCTATGTAACGCCCCTGCCGCCTTCCAGTTCTTCATGGATGAGGTATTGCGGGGGTGTTTGGAGTCTTTTTGTATCGTTTACATCAATGACATTCTGGTTTATTCTGCCACTCTCCCTGAACACATCACACATGTAAAGGAAGTATTGGAGAGGCTTCAACGAAACTCTTTGTATGCCAAACTTGAAAAATGCCTTTTCCACGTCCAACAGGTGGCGTTTCTGGGATATGTGATCGATGCACAAGGATTTAGGATGGACATGAGAAAGGTCGAGGCCATTCTTACTTGGAAAACACCGCAAACTGTCAAATCCGTTCAGAGCTTTCTTGGCTTTGCCAATTATTACCGGCGCTTTGTTCAGGATTTTTCCAAAATAATACATCCCATCACGTCCCTTTTAAGAAAAAAGGTTTTGTTCAAATGGGGGGCAGAAGCGGAAACGGCTTTTCAAACCCTGAAGGAGAGGTTCACTCAAGCCCCTATTCTTCGGCATCCAGACCCACAGCTGCCTTTCATTCTCGAAACGGATGCCTCCCAATATGCTCTTGGGGGGATACTGTCACAGCGTCACCCTACCACCGGACAGCTCCATCCAGTGGCGTTTTATTCGAAAAAGCTCACTCCTTGTGAAATTAACTACACCATTACGGACAAGGAGCTCCTGGCCATTAAAAGAGCATGTGAAGAGTGGAGACATTACCTCCTTGGGGCCTTGCATACTGTGGAGATCATTACGGATCATCGCAATCTCCTATTTTTGAAAACAGCGAAGGCATTGACGTCTCGTCAGTTGAGGTGGACCCTTTTCTTTTCTGATTTCGACTTCGTTATCAAATATCGACCTGGAACTCGGAATGGTAAGGCAGATGCTCTCTCTCGGTTAGGGGAGGATGACTCATTGGAACCTGTGGAAACCCCTTCTATACTTCAGGGCATCGAAGACTCCGAGGCCTCTATTGCATTGATCACCTCCGACGACTTTCTTGAGGACGTCAAAGTCACCCTCACTGACTTTGATATACCCGCATGGGTCCTTGAAGAACCAGATCATCGCTGTGAGAAGGATCAATTAGCATATCATAAACATGCTTTATACATTCCTCGAATCGAGTTGCAAAACAAAGTGTTGGGATGGGCCCATGACTCAGTACTGGGAGGACACATGGGTATATACAAAACAATCGCTACTGTGGAACGGTCCTTTTGGTGGCCCAGTATCCGGATTGATGTTAAAGAATAAGTAAAACACTGTGCGATTTGTGCACAAGGTAAATCTTGTCATGCTAAACCAGCGGGATTGTTACACCCTTTGCCTATTCCGTCTAAACCCTGG
Organism: Lissotriton vulgaris; assembly: GCF_964263255.1. Lineage (NCBI taxonomy): Eukaryota > Metazoa > Chordata > Amphibia > Caudata > Salamandridae > Lissotriton > Lissotriton vulgaris. The sequence goes on along the minus strand of NC_141689.1, from coordinate 1,116,093,537 downwards.
CATACCTTGTCTATGGATTTTATAGTGGAAATGCCCCCCTGTGAGAAACAAACAGTCATATTGGTGGTGGTAGATCATCTCACCAAGATGGGACACTTTATATCTCTACCAGGGTTGCCTACCTCTGGAGAATTAGCGAAAGTATTCCTACAAAATATTGTGCGTCTACATGGGATACCAAGTGTGGTGATAACAGATCGGGGTACGCAATTCACCTCTCGATTCTGGAAGGCTCTATGTAACATCTTACAGATCGACGCTCGCCTATCGTCCAGCTATCATCCGCAAACGGATGGTAAGACAGAACGGTTGAATCAAACCCTAGAACAATATCTTCGCTGTTTCACCTTACAAAACGCCACCGAATGGACCACCCTTTTGTGGTTGGCAGAATTTGCGTACAATAACGCGATCCACACCACCCTGGGATGTTCTCCTTTCTTCTATTTGTACGGATTCCACCCAAACATGCTTCCCTTTGAGTGGCCTGGTCACTCCCTAGTTCCTGCCATCCATGAACACCACGCTCATCTCCGGGCGATCCTGATTGAGGCTCGGAACAATTTGAAAAAGGCTCAAGACGCCCAGAAAACATTCGCTGACAAAAGAAGGGCCCAGGAACCCGAATATAAGGTAGGCGATAAAGTCTGGCTGTCCACACGCAATTTGCACTTGAAAGGAGTGAACAGACTGAAACCTAAATATATCGGTCCTTATGGTATCTGCGAAGTGATAAATACTGTGGCCATGAAACTCTCTTTGCCCGTGTCTTGGTCCATCCATCCGGTTTTTCATGTATCGCTCCTACGACCCTGCCTACCTGGTGTCCGGTTGCCAGTGCGCCCTGGCCCTGTGGAAGTGGAAGGGGAGGAGGAGTATGAAGTAGGGTCCATCTTGGATTCACGTACAGTCCGGGGTCGGGTCCAGTATTTAGTTGAGTGGAAAGGCTACGGCCCCGAAGACCGCACATGGGAACCTGTTGAACACTTGCATTGTCCTGAGTTGGTTGCTCTTTTTCATGAACGCTATCCCGGTAAGCCAGGACGACCGCCGGGACGGCGATCCTCGAGAGGGGGTACTGTAGCGATCACCCTTGGCAGAGCAACAGGTGGCCGCAGACATCAATATTCAGGTTATCCACGGAAAAACTACCAGTCCCAGAAGGCCAAGCGGCGCTGGGAACTGGCACAATGGGAAGACCTTACTTAAGCTCCGCCCCTGGAACAAAACGGGGCTTGTCAATCTTGTTCCTGGTTTGTCCTCGGTATGTGCGATTGTTTGGAAGTCCTGCCTTGGAGAATTCGTGATAAGCCTACTTTGCCTGAATCCAGACACCCGCCGCGACGACGAAGCGCCTGCGTGGCCAGAGTTCATACACCCGCCGCAACGACGAAGCGCCTGCGTGGCCAGAGTTCATACACCCGCCGCGACGACGAAGCACCTGCGTGGCCAGAGTTCATACACCCGCCGCGACGACGAAGCGCCTGCGTGGCCAGAGTTCATACACCCACGGAGTTCCGTGAGTAAAGTGCCTGTGGGGTCTGAGTCCCTACAACCGCCGCGACGACGAAGCGCCTGCGTGGCCAGAGTTCATACACCCGCGGAGTTCCTGTAAGTAAAACGTAACCGCTTTTGGTTTGGAGTTCCCGAAGAGAGTGGGCTCGCTCTCTTCCGCTACTTTGTCAATTTCGTTTGGTAGAAGCCGCAGTCAATACTGGTGCAGGTCACACTTATCTTCATTTGTTGTACTATTTGGAAACCTATTACTACAGAACCGTTTGAGTCTGTGGATGATCCACGGCTATTCATACCCAAAAGAAGTATTTTGGGTCTTTCTGGAAACCATTGCTCATATCGTATATTATTCGTGGAGTGCAATACTTCCCTGATTGTCCTTGTTGGATCCTGTTCGAGAAGTGAAGTAACTTTTCGAGACCTTTGGGGCAGACCTACTTCCAGCAATATTTGGTTCAGTCATTATCCACGGAGTCCGCATTCAAGAAACTGGTAAGTCCCGGAACACAGGGGAAGAGAGACTATTCTAGGCAGTACGGAATTACATTATTCTTTATGTCTTGTCACCCACCTCCAGGAAGGTCTTACCAGTAATCCGCTGAGCCTATATTCCGAATCGAAGAGGTCTGAGACACCCACACCCCTCCATCATTTCACCTTGCGGCCTCTGACTGTGCTCACTCAGATAACGGTGACTATTCCTTATTTGGGTGTTGTGCAGAGGGAGGTGGCGAGGACTGTCATCCCTTCGTCTCTGCTGGGCATTGGAGTCAGGTTAGTGGCGCTTGCGTGTTCTTGCGCTGCTTTCAATCATTACAGCAGGGATGAATTGCACATCTGCGCTTAACGATGCTCTGGATAACAGGACGATATTTCCTCCCTTATCAGAAGGTTTGTATATGACACTGGCGGAGTCCGTTCAAACCAGTATCACAATTTCTGCCCCAAACACCACAGGATGCTATCGACATCTTTTCGGAGGCAGTAATAAAAGACTTAGCCAAATTTTGATCAAAGGGGAATGCAGTGAAACCTGGCACAGTCAAAACAAAAAATCTTACCAAAGCCCAAGCCACTGCTCTCAAAGGACTAGAAGATGATCCCAGTGTCATATACAAACCTTCTGATAGGGGAGGAAATATTGTCCTGTTATCCAGAGAACAATATGTAGGAGAAGCGTTGAGACAGCTCACAGAAAAAGATCACTATGAATTGACAACGATGAGAAGATATCAGGAAAGCATCAATGAATATCATGCTTTGATCCAAAAGTGGCATAATAAAACCATGTGGAGCACTGAGGAATATTTGTTTCTAAGAACTACGAATTCTATTATTCCAACGTTCTACCAACTACCCAAAATTCACAAGGATATTAAGGCCCCACCAGGAAGACCTATAGTTTCCTCAATTGGAAGCCTTACTGAAAATATGTCAATCTTTATAGACCACTTTCTATTCCAGTCAGTTTTATCCTTGGAATCGTACATCAGGGACACAAAGGGCTTTATTTCACATATTGAACAACTCACATGGGATCCAGACTATACATTGATGGTTCTAGACATCACAAGCCTCTATACGAGTATAAAACACTCACAGGGTCTAAAGGCAGTGGAGTATTTTTGCAAGAAAAGAGCATTGAAATTCGCAGGACACAGTACAATGTTACTAGAAATGACCGAATTCTGTCTGTTAAATAACATCTTTCTTTTTCAGGGGGACCTTTACAGACAGGTCTCAGGGACCGCGATGGGCACCTGCTTCGCCCCCAGTTACGCGAATTTATTTGTGGGCTGGTGGGAGGAGCAGGTGGCCTGGTCCGTAGGGAACTCAGAATGGACAGAAAAAATTGTCACTTGGTATCGTTATATAGACAATCTCTTCCTGGTGTGGAGGGGATCTGTGGAGAGTGCCAAACAATATATGGAACATCTAAATGATAACAACATCAATTTACGATTCTCGGGCGCGATAAGCTCAGTGGCAGTGAGCTATCTCGACCTTAGGGTCGAAATCAAGAACAATAAAATCACCAGCTTTCTATATCGGAAACCAACCGCTGGAAACAGCATTCCACATGCAGTGAGTGGACACCCAACGAAACTAAAACAAAGTATTCCCTATGGCAAATTATTACGTCTCAAACGGAACTGTTCCCAGGAAGAAGATTTCCAAAAAGCTGCAAAAGAAAGCATAGAAAGATTCTCAGTCAGAGGTTATGAACTCAAACATCTCAAAAACACATTTAAGAAAGTAACAAGAATACCTAGAGAACATCTACTGCGGAAAGATAGAGATGAAAAGAAAAACGAAGATAAATTCCGTTTGATTACAACCTACTCTGAAGATACAAATTTCTTGAAAAACACACTGCGAAAAAACTGGCACGTACTAAAAACTGATCCCATCATTGGTATGGACATTCCGTCTGGACCTCTAGTGACATTCAAGAAAGCTAAATCTCTCAAAGACAAATTGGTCCACAGTCATCTTGAAATGCTTCCATCCAAATCTAACTCACTTGCGACAATGAAAGGCTTCTTCCCTTGTGGAAGATGCAAGGCATGTGCACATAGCAAGAGAGTATTGGGCTACGAGGTTCCAGGCCTAAAAGACAGAAGACTTATAAATAAATTCATAAGATGCCAAACCACGCATGTTGTTTACTGTTTGATGTTTCCCTGCAAGTTAAAATACATAGGGAGTACCATAAATGCTGTGAAATTGAGAATATTGGAGCATATGCGTGCCATCGCCAACAAAGATCTGACATATCCGGTGGCGATGCACTTCGCAATAAAACATCAAAGCAATAGAGATTTGCTCCAATATTTTGGACTGGACCACATCCCGGCACATATAAGAGGTGGGGATATGACATTGAAATTAAGAAGGTTGGAATCCAGATTTATTATTGACTTGCAAACAAAAAATCCTGGGGGACTGAATAGTGGAGAAGAACTTGCGGTCCACCTAGGAACCTAGTCTATCCTTTTTCGTCTGAAAACCCGCAAAACAAATGTGTAATGAACAATAAATCACGAAGTAACTTAATATGCCGATACACGGCTTAATAATAGAGGACACAAGGCGGCTCCGAAACTCGGAACCGCCAAATGCCGATCCACGGCAAGATTGCTGATTTAATGTGCAAAGTAATATATAATTACAGTTCTGTGGTACACAATAATATTATTGGTACGAAGCAACTATGACATTAATTGGGCATTGTTTTTGAAATAACTATGTCGAATTTGCACGTTTTAAGATGGCGCCCACCAAATACTCAGAGTGACTAGTCCTACCTCTAATTTTGTACTTCGTGACTGAAAGTGTTTGCATAAATACATGCTTTCTCGGTTCACATTCTGTGAATGCACTGAGGAAGGGAGTTTCCCGAAATGCGTCTGTGCGAGCGTTGAAAATAAAGAAACAGTTGACAACTACCCCGCGAGTGCCGTGCTTCTTTCCCGGCTGGGAGAGGGGAGTCTAGGAGCGGCAATATTTACACGGAGCACCACCGTGTTCTCGGCACCCGCCTGGGAGTGCCCCGTTGCTGACAAGGTGCACGAGGAGCTATAATATATATATATATATATATATATATATATATATTCCAGCTCCGAAGTACCCAACGTACAAAGGAGCACCTGGACCTCAGCTGCACCAAGGAGCCTTAAATGGTAAGTCATGAGTGATGTCACTGACCATGTCATGAGTGATGTGATATGTGACGTCATCAGCAGTGCATTGCAGGCACGCAAGTTATAGTGAGTCCAACTAACTATAACGTGGGAATTTCAATGGTTTTATGTCAGTAAAATTTCCAGGTAACTATAACTGGTGTGAAACCTATGGTTTTTTCAGTGAATTTCATAGGTTTTTTAAATGATAATTCCTTTCTATATCGAGTTTATAACCTACAATTTTTTTTTTATTTTGCTGTTTTGTGTGAGTATTAATTAGTATTATTTTTTTATAATAATATTTAAAAAACATTTTTTTAAATCATTTTTTCTTGGGGCGCTCTGGGTCCGCGCACCGGTAAGCTCTCCGGAAAGCGCACCCAGAGCGCTACTTGCGTTCGTGTAAAAAAATATGAATGAAAAGTAAATAATAACGCAAGACATTTAGTACCATACATATAAAATAAGTTTTTTGGAATAAGGAAATGAAAATAATTTTGCATTTCCGTGAAACTATCAAAACGTCACTTAGGCGCGCCGCGTATGCGCCCCCGAAGCGCCTACGTTCGCGCCGCGTATGGCCCCCGGAAGCACCTACGTTCGCGCCGCGTAAGCGCCCCCGGAAGCGCTCCGGTGCGTGCAGCGTCAGCGCGTCAAGTCATGTGACCTTCAAATAACACTTTTATTGGTTGCTAACAGTTTTTTTTACAAAGAATGAAATCCCCACACATTTCCTTCACTTCTTCTTTCACTTTTGTGACTGAAAGACCTGCCTTTTTGCTCTTGGATCTTTCTTGGATAATCATGGCTGCCAGACCATCCAGCAGTGAAGATGACCCTGAATTCATTGATGAAGAGCCTCCTCAGCTGAAGGTCAAAGAGCATTTCATCTGGAATGTTTTTTCCATACCTGATGACCAGAAAAAGGTCAATGCTCCAAAAGTGGAGTGCAGGATCTGTCACACAGTCCTGTCATGGGGTGACCCCACTAAGAAATATTCTTTTGGGAACTCCACAATGCTTCGCCATGTGGAGAGGAGGCACCCCCAGAATTTTGCCCCGAAAGTGTCAGGGCTCTGGCACAAGAGGTTCCCAGTGATGGAGCCTCTACATCAACCGGAGGAGCAACTACTTCAGTGAGGGGGCGATCGCAAGAGCTGGTTCCAAACATTCAGCCTGCATTCAACAAAGGCGTCCTGAAATGCAGATACTGTGATCAGCTACTTACCTTTGGGGAGCAAAGTGTTCTGCTCATGGTTCGAGCATGGGAGAACCATCGCTGCCATTCCCAGCCCTAATTTTTTTTGTTTTTTTTGCTCCTGTTGAGCAGTTTCCATTCCCTGTTTTTGTTTTTGTTCTAAAAAAAGAAAAAAGAAGAAAAACAAAGTTATTTTCAGAACTACCTCCAATTCTCATCAAAGAGCTATATTCTTAAAAAAATGAAAAAGAGTAAGTGAAGTAGAGTGCATTGATAATGGAAAGGAAAATGAGTAAGAAAGAACAGAAAGGTATGAGAGGAGAAAGGAAGTGAAGTAGGGGGACTGAAAGAAGGTGAGTGTTGGGAAGGAAAGTAAGGAGAAGGAGAGTGAACATGGGGAATTTGGATATTCAAAGAAAATGTTGAAAAGGAACGGGGGTGTGGAAGGGTAAGAAACGATGCATTGCTGGAGTTGCATCATTTTTGTGACACACTCCAGCAATGCATCACTTTTGCGCTTACAGATACGTCTGAAATACTGACGTATCTGTAAGTACTTCCAACATAATACGTCATATATTTAATATGACGCATGACTAGAAGACTGAAGTCCTCATTTATGAAGCCATGCTTCACTTTAACGCCACCGGTGCGTCACTTTTTGTGACGCACCAGTGCTGTAAAAAATGCACCTTATTCAGTCATATTTACAAAGTGACACATCTAGGTAGATGCGTCACTTTGTAAGCCCCTGCGCCACATTATACGTACGTCAGGTGTAATGTATGCAAAAGGGACGTATTGACGCAAGAAAGGGTCGTAGAGGTGACGCAGTGAAATCTATGAGATATCACTGCGTCACTTTTATGACGCTGTTGCGTCCAAATCTTACGCCTGTTTCAAAGCAGGCGTAAGACTGATGCAGGCCCTTTCACATGGAGCCTGGCCCCATGTGAAAGGATGCATTGCTGGAGTTGCATCCTTTTTGTGACACACTCCAGCAATGCATCACTTTTGCGCTTACAGATACGTCTGAAATACTGACGTATCTGTAAGTACTTGCGACATAATACGTCATATATTTATTATGACGCATGAGTAGAAGATTGAAGGCCTCATTTAGAAGGCCATGCGTCACTTTTACGCCACCAGTACGTCACTTTTTGTGATGCATCAGCAGCATAAAACATGCACCTTATTGTGTTATATTTACAAAGTGACGCATCTAGGTAGATGCGTCACTTCGTAAACCCCTGCGCCACATTATACCTACGTCAGGTGTAATGTATGCAAAAGGGGCGTATTGATGCAAGAAAGGGTCATAGAGATGACGCAGTGAATAAACTGGGTTTTCCCCATGCTACGCTCCCCGGTTCGCTCCCGGTTGGGCGTACCGGGCGCTCCCCCCGCACAAATCGAAAAAAAATAAAAAAAAATTTAGCCCCGCGGGGCCCTTTTATGGCCCCCACATCAAACCCAAGGGTCAGGGGGGGGTCTACCCTGCCCCCTTATGGTCATCTCCCCCTTTGTTTTTGCCACCTCTTGTGTCTCGATCCTACCGAGACACAAGATGGCGGCCGCTCCGGACTGTTTCGAATGTTTAAAGACACCCGAGAGCCAATCAGCTTTCCGTGCGCAAGTCGCGTAGCACGCCCGGTGCGCTCCCCGGTGCGCGTACCAGGGCGCGCTTATAGATATATATATTTATTTGAACCTAAATTACTCAAAAACCACTGGAGCACATATCTTGAGACATAGCAAAGGCACAACGGGCTACCAGTCCCTACAATTTTGCCAAGTTTACTGGAAATCCATTCAGCCGTTCGGGCTAAAAGTGAGGTCGACCGCCCTATGGAAATTAACATGGGGAAAACATGTTTTGGGACCCCCCTTTTATCTCGGCCCCCGCTTGACGAATCCCCCCCACATTTTCAGGGAAGGAGAGGAGCGGAGCGGGCCACCTTCTTTGAGAAATTCGTGAAGATTCGTCCACCGGCGCCAAAGTTATTCCCAATAGAATGTTGCGGATTTCCTATGGAAAGTAGATCCTAACTATAACTACCTACTGGCGACTGCCAGTAGGTAATATATATATATATATATATATATATATATATATATATATATATATATATATATATATATATATATATATATATATATATATATGCTTGCTTTCCACGGCTCTTTCACGGCGGAACCTCCCACAGTCCGGTGGCGCGTTCACGGCTGGCAGAGCCCCGCCAGTCAATTATTTTCCATAAAATTCCAAGTTAGACGCGCACTCAGAGGTAAAGTGTACACAGTGTCGCTTTATTTGCTGTTACGCGTTTCGGAAGCCAAAACTCCCTTGCTCACACAGCAAGCCATTAGCTTTCCACCAGTTACATACACACTGCGTGATAGCCATAGAAACAGGACTGTACACATTTCGTTTTGGCTGACATCTTTGAGTGTACATGTTTTACAGTGTTCTTGTACACACAATGTCTCTTTTTACACAACCACTTATCCATAAAAGTGATTAAGTACATTTCATAATTAATTATTATATCACATTTCATTCGCCACAGTGGCTGATTGTGCAGTTACTGTTTCTAAACCCCTCTTCTTTCGCCTAGTGGCTTAATAAGGGTTCAATGTCTCTGGTTAAAGCTTTATCTTTAAAAACAAAAAAAAGTGCAAAAAACGTGAACTATAAGTGAAGAAATTTCTACTTAGTGAAGAAGTCTTCTACTCTATTTTCGTGAATCTTCTGGGTGACAGGCTCAATTCCTCGTGAAGTGCACGTGATCCCTAATATATCATCGTGATTCCGCCTGTTAGAGTAAAACAAAAATTAAAATTACAATCTTATTCTCATTAAAACATATTTCCAGCTTAGATATTTAAACCAACATTCCTTCATTGTGACAAACATGTATTAGTTTCATAAGTTCAGGATTCTTACTTTGTTTTTTCATGAATCATATAGATGAACTACCAATTCCTCATGGTCATTGTGCCCATTCGGTTGTTGTGTTTCTAGTTCTAGAATCCATTTAGACTCTTTTTTCCTCTCTTTGGTTATTAAGGTGCTTTCCCTTGTCACATTTTCCATCTTTGCCAGGGCTCTATCTAGAACCCACTTGGGCAGCACAACAATAATGGCCAAGAATAGGGTGATGCAACATCTAAGGGCAATCACAAATCAGGACCCTCAATACCCAGTCGCAAGACACTTTGCGCAACATCACAGATCGAATTGCAATTTGTTAACATACTTTGCAATCGAACAGGTGAGGCAAAATCAGAGAGGGGGTAACAGAGAGATGCAGTTGAGGAAAAAAGAGTCTAAATGGATTCTAGAACTAGAAACACGACAACCGAATGGGCACAATGACCATGAGGAATTGGTAGTTCATCTATATGATTCATGAAAAAACAAAGTAAGAATCCTGAACTTATGAAACTAATACATGTTTGTCACAATGAAGGAATGTTGGTTTAAATATCTAAGCTGGAAATATGTTTTAATGAGAATAAGATTGTAATTTTAATTTTTGTTTTACTCTAACAGGCGGAATCAAGATGATATATTAGGGATCACGTGCACTTCACGAGGAATTGAGCCTGTCACCCAGAAGATTCACGAAAATAGAGTAGAAGACTTCTTCACTAAGTAGAAATTTCTTCACTTATAGTTCACGTTTTTTGCACTTTTTTTTGTTTTTAAAGATAAAGCTTTAACCAGAGACATTGAACCCTTATTAAGCCACTAGGCGAAAGAAGAGGGGTTTAGAAACAGTAACTGCACAATCAGCCACTGTGGCGAATGAAATGTGATATAATAATTAATTATGAAATGTACTTAATCACTTTTATGGATAAGTGGTTGTGTAAAAAGAGACATTGTGTGTACAAGAACACTGTAAAACATGTACACTCAAAGATGTCAGCCAAAACGAAATGTGTACAGTCCTGTTTCTATGGCTATCACGCAGTGTGTATGTAACTGGTGGAAAGCTAATGGCTTGCTGTGTGAGCAAGGGAGTTTTGGCTTCCGAAACGCGTAACAGCAAATAAAGCGACACTGTGTACACTTTACCTCTGAGTGCGCGTCTAACTTGGAATTTTATGGAGAATATATATATATATATATATATATATATATATATATATATATATATATAAATATAAATATATATATATATATATATATATATATATATATATATATATATATATATATATATATATATATATATATAAAACGCACGAAGGTTAGCCCCAAGGAGAGATACCACAGGCAGTTAGAATAGTTCGTTTATTCTCATTTGGCAGCTTGCAAACGGAGCTTCAGCATTAACTGGCAACACCTCAATAAATCGCCAAACGCGCTTCAGGAACACACTTACTTTCGTCAGTGGCGCTGGTGCAGTGAACAGCAAGGCAGGGAACTTGCGCGCACGATATTTAGAGAACCTGCCCCAGTGGGCGTGGCCATCTTCACGGCATTTTGGTCCTCGTAGTCCGTCAAGGTTTTCCCATGTGGGTCTGCTTTGTACACACTTGAATATGCAAAACACCTTCGTGGGTTTGATAATTAGCGGCTTTGCCAGCCGCGGAGAGACGCCAACTGCTTGTTTGCGGGCCCTGCCGATCATTTACCAGGAATCGGCCTTTGGGAGGCAGGCTGCTCGTGATTTGGCAGCTGTAAAGCAACACGGAACCCTTTAATCAGAGACTGTCACCAACCCACTGGGGTATTTATTTTGCATATTCAAGTGTGTACAAAGCAGACCCACATGGGAAAACCTTGACGGACTACGAGGACCAAGATGCCGTGAAGATGGCCACGCCCACTGGGGCACGTTCTCTAAATATCGTGTACGCAAGTTCCCTGCCTTGCTGTTCACTGCACCAGCGCCACTGACGAAAGGAAGTGTGTTCCTGAAACGCGTTTGGCGATGTATTGAGGTGTTGCCAGTTAATGCTGCAGCTCCGTATGCAATCTGCCAAATGAGAATAAACAAACTATTCTAACTGCCTGTGGTATCTCTCCTTGGGGCTAACCTTCGTGTGTTTGATAATTAGCGGCTTTGCCAGCCGCAGAGAGACGCCTACTGCTTGTTTGCGGGCACTGCCGATCATTTACCAGGAATCGGCCTTTGGGAGGCAGGCTGCTCGTGATTTGGCAGCTGTAAAGCAGAACGGAACCCTTTCATCAGAGACTGTCACCAACCCACTGGGGTATTTATTTTGCATATTCAAGTGTGTACAAAGAAGAACTACATGGGAAAACCTTGAGGGAATACGAGGACCAAGATGCTGTGAAGATGGCCACGCCCACTGGAGCAGGTTCTCTAAATATCGTGTGCGCAAGTTCCCTGCCTTGCTGCTCACTGCACCAGCGCCACTGACGAAAGGAAGTGTGTTCCTGAAACGAGTTTGGCGATGTATTGAGGTGTTGCCAGTTAATGCTGAAGCTCCGTTTGCAAACTGCCAAATGAGAATAAACGAACTATTCTAACTGCCTGTGGTATCTCTCCTTGGGGCTAACCTTCGTGTGTTTGATAATTAGCGGCTTTGCCAGCCGCGGAGAGACGCCTACTGCTTGTTTGCGGGCCCTGACGATCATTTACCAGGAATCAGCCTTTTGGGAGGCAGGCTGCTCGTGATTTGGCAGCTGTAAAGCAGAACGGAACCCTTTCATCAGAGACTGTCACCAACCCACTGGGGTATTTATTTTGCATATTGAAGTGTGTACAAAGCAGACCCACATGGGAAAACCTTGACGGACTACGAGGACCAAGATGCCGTGAATATGGCCACGCCCACTGGGGCAGGTTCTCTAAATATCGTGTGCGCAAGTTCCCTGCCTTGCTGTTCACTGCACCAGCGCCACTGACGAAAGGAAGTGTGTTCCTGAAACGCGTTTGGCGATGTATTGAGGTGTTGCCAGTTAATGCTGAAGCTCCGTTTGCAAGCTGCCAAATGAGAATAAACGAACTATTCTAACTGCCTGTGGTATCTCTCCTTGGGGCTAACCTTCGTGTGTTTGATAATTAGCGGCTTTGTCAGCCGCGGAGAGACGCCTACTGCTTGTTTGCGGGCCCTGCCGATCATTTACCCGGAATCGGCCTTTGGGAGGCAGGCTGCTCGTGATTTGGCAGCTGTAAAGCAGAACGGAACCCTTTCATCAGAGACTGTCACTAACCCACTGGGGTATTTATTTTGCATATTCAAGTGTGTACAAAGCAGACCCACATGGGAAAACCTTGACGGACTACGAGGACCAAGATGCCGTGAAGATGGCCACGCCCACTGGGGCAGGTTCTCTAAATATCGTGTGCGCAAGTTCCCTGCCTTGCTGTTCACTGCACCAGCGCCACTGACGAAAGGAAGTGTGTTCCTGAAACGCTTTTGGCGATGTATTGAGGTGTTGCCAGTTAATGCTGAAGCTCAGTTTGCAAGCTGCCAAATGAGAATAAAAGACTATTCTAACTGCCTGTGGTATCTCTCCTTGGGGCTAACCTTCGTGTGTTTGATATATATATATATATATATATATATATATATATATATATATATATATATATATATATATATATATATATATATATATATATATACATATATATATATATATACATACATATATATATATATATATATATATATATATATATATATATATATATATATATATATATATATATATATATATATATATATATATATATATTTCCCCACAGTTAGCTCCTCATTGCACAGACCTTGGGCGCATCTCCATCCGGTGCGTCGCCCGCGGCAGAGCCTCGCCGCAAATTTTATCACCGTACACTTTCTTTTCAGAAAAATGACCTCGCACTCACAGATTTTCATTAAATCCCCAAAATTTAATGAAAATCTGTGAGGGCAAGGTCATTTTTCTGAAAAGAAAGTATACGGTGATATATATGTATAGAATATATATATATATATATATATATATATATATATATGTATATATATATATATATATATATATATATATATATATATATATATATATATACATATACATATATATATATATATATATATATATATATATATATATATTTAATTGCATATATATAATTAAAATATTATTAAACTAATATTTTACATTTTAATTTAATGTAAATATTGATTTTAAATGTAAGAAATGAACACACATATACATATACCCAATAACGTAACAAATTAAAACAAATACCAATTTAATTAGAAAAGTAAACAACATAAAAAAACTATCAATTTACTAAAACATATTAAATATTAAAACTACTATTAATTATAAATATTATATTTTGACATACACAAAAATATAACAATTTAATCTTAAATAAAGGAAATTAAACTATAAAATTCTACAAATAACATACACTATTTCCTCGCAGGTTTATACATCAATAGGAAAAATGTTGGACTCAGGAGGGGTAAAATGCACTACTCCCACTCCACGCACTGCAAGGGTATGGAAAATGTTAAATTGCGGAGAGGTAAAATATTTTATTTCCACTACAATCATTGCAACAGTTTGAAAAGTGTTGGGGTAAAATTTAGTATACCCACTCCAGTTAACGCAACAGTAGGGAAAGTGTTAGATGGCAGAAAAGTAAAATGTTCCATTCCCACGCCAGTCGGTGCAAGAGTAGGTAAATTGTTGGACTCATGAGGGGTAAATTTAACTATTTGCCCTCCACGCAATATTGTAGGGTAAGTGCTTAATTTTGTAGAGATCTATGTAACAGTAGGGAAAGTTTTGGATTCTGGAGGGGTAAACTGTACTATTCTCACTCCTGTCAGTGCACAGTTGAGAAAGTGTTGGATTGCAGAGGGGTAACATTTACATATTCCCATTACAGTCAGAGCAACAGTAGGGAAAGTGTTAGATTGCAGAGGGGTAACATTTACTATTCTCACTCAAGTCAGTGAAACAGTAGGGAAAGTGTTAGATTATGGAGGGGCAAAATGCACTATTCCCATTCCATTCAGTACAAGAGAAAGGACAATATTGGATATTGGATAATAGCTCTCTGCTGATATCTGGAGCATCCCCTCCAAACAGATTACCAAAGCACGCTCAGGAGGCAGGACACATCTAAACTCACTCCCTAGTTGTTACACATTGGCGTTGGAACAGAAACGATGCCTAGAAGCAGTATTTAGCAGCTTCATCATTGTGGTAAGCAAGTTCCACTGGCTCATTCGTTCACTTTTGCAAGCCTCAGCTTCATCATTCGCTGGCCACTCTGAAATGAAGCATTAAAGGTGAGTTAGAATCCAGTCCACACATATTCAGCCTGCCAAAGTATGATTTTCATGAGAAAAAAATCAATTGTTATAGGGAGTTAAATCAAAAGTTGTTAGGTGTGTTACGGCAGATAACATGACAAAATATAAAGCAATTGATTGGGATTTGGGAAGAAGCACTTGATGTGAGGCAGCTCAGCTGCAGCATCTTGTGAGTTGCAGCCTCCCCGGGCCCCAGACTGCAGTGAGCAGAGTCCAGGAGGTAGTAAGGAGGCAGATTAGTGCTGTCTCTTCCCCAAAACAAAAGTTTAAAAAAAACGATTTTCCCTTTCTGTGATTTCTGTCTTTGCCCGTGGTTGTTACTGTTTAAAAATTGTAGTTTTAACCTGCCTGTGATTGGATATTTTATCACCTGTTTTGTGTTTTCAACTTGTGTTTTTTCCTGCCCATGATTGCTTCCATTGAACGTGTTGAATTGTGGGATTTGCAGTCCAAACTCTGTAGTTTTTCCCTCTCATTGCTGATGACTTTCAGTTTTCCCTCCAAATTTCTCCTTTGCTCTGTGCTAAGACCTGTATTCTATTCTATTCTGGGTTAGGTTAAAACAGTGCACCCCAGCCACCATTTTGTGTTCACAAGCCAGTGAAACCAGCCCCCCTGCCTCCCCCCCAGCAACAGGGATATTCTACATCAGAGGGTGCTTTTGTGACCTGTTTAAACTGTGATTACTAGGGACTGTGCACTTCGTTTTTTGACCAGTAGAGGGAGTAAAGTTTTATTCAAACAGTATTGTTAGATTTTAAGTTAGTGAGGCCTTTACCTACAGAAGTCCAAAGTGTGGATTGAGCCTGTCTGTCTCCTAGGAGATTCTGAACAGGAAAAGAAGCTTCCAACTCCCTGGCTAGCAAACCTGCTCTGAGGTCGCTGGGACCTCATATGGTCTGATATTGTTTGGTACATGTGTACACTGATTGGTGGTTGTAGCTGATGTATCTATTGGATTAGGGTTAGTGTCCTCATTGGTTGTATATTTGAGTGTTCTGATTGGTTTCTGGGTCTGTGATTCAATCAATGTAGGGTTGGGACTAGGGCTAGGGTTAGGATTTCTATTGGACGTAGGGTTGGATTGGATTGGATTGGATTTAGTTTTTGTATAGCGCGATAGCTACCCGCAGGCGTCCAAGCGCTTATGAGCAACAGGTGTATGTGGCAGGGGCTGAGTTATCTACTGAAGAGAAGGGCTTTTAGTTTTTTCCGGAAAGGCAGAATGTTAGGTTCTGAGCGGAGGGAGATTGGAAGAGAGTTCCAGAGTTTTGCCGCATTTACTGAAAACATTCTGCCTCCGCTCCTCTCTCTTCTAATCCTAGGATTGATGACTTGGAAGGTATGGGCCGAGCTAAGCTGTCTGCTAGGATGGTAGGGGGTGATCAGGGTGTGGTTCAGAGTAGCTCCTTTCCTCCAGTAGGCACGGTGGGCAACACACATGCTTTTGAAGTCAATTCTTTCCCTCACTGGCAACCAGTGGAGATCTTTTAGTTCGGATTTCACAGATTGGCGGCAGTGTTTCCTGTGTTATTGGTTGTTGGGACTAGGGCTAGGGTTAGACTTTTAATTGGAAGTAGCGATTAGGGCTTCTTGTGTGATTGGTTGCTGTGCTGGTTCTGGGACTAAGAGTAGGATTAGGATTTCTATTGGAAGTAGGGACAAGGGCTTCCTGTGCCATTGGTTGCTTGGACTTGGGGTGGGACTACTGGTAGGGCTAGGGCCTCTATTGGACATAGAGATTAGGGTTTTTGAACTGATTGGCTGCTTGGACTGGGGCTAAGATTGACTGTAAAGTTCTGGTCTCCTATTGGTTCTAGATTTTTAGGGCTAGTGTTGTGATTGGATAGTGTTAGGGCTAGGGTTCCCATTGGCTGACGGGGTCACCTGATTACTAGGGCTATAAAAGGCCAGGCTTAGGGCGTCTCAGCTAAGGACAGAGAGGACAAGGGCAGTTGCCTGTTTGAGCCTGTTCGAAACTGACCAATGCCAGGGCCAGAAATGCTGCCCAATATACATACCTCCATTATGCATCTATATACTTTCAATGTACTTATGGATTCATATATTTATCACTTTCTTCTAATTTAGCATTTCCAATGCACTTCCCTATTTCGCAGCATATACTTCACAGAATATATCCTCTGCATCCACTCTCTTATTTAACCCCAACCCCCATACCAATACTATGATCCCAAAATAACCCTTTCTAGACTCTCTCCTACTCTACCCCTCCTTGCATCATCTTACACCTCTTTTACTATACAGATCCCCCAAAACAAATCTTTTTAAACTCTTACCTCTTTTCTACCCCTCCCAAACCCTTCTCAATCCAAATAACTGACCAACATATCCACCACTAAAATTACTTTCATGTTTCACCATACTAATTCAACACTAATCCTGATGGGTTCCAGAGTAGTGTGCTACTTGCGCTTCAAAACCCCGTCAGGGGTAGCAAGCGGTATATAAATACAAACCTCTTTCCCTTCACTATCCCGCCACCTACCCTTCTCTACCCAAATAAAATAACTGAATAACATATCCACTACTCAAATTTACTTCATATTTTACTATACTAATTTCCAATACTAAACCTTTATGAGTTCCGGAGTGGCGTGCTACTCGCCAGAAAAGCGCTTCAACATCAATCAGGGATAACAAGTGCTATATGAATGCAAACCTTTCATCCCCTTTTTATCCCTCTGCTAGCCTTCTCACTCCAAATAACTGACTAATATCCACCACTGAAATTACGTTCATATTTCACCATATTAATTCACCACTAATCCTTTATGGGCTTCCTGAATAGCATGTTTCAACACCCCATCAGGGGTAACAGGCGCTATATAAATGCAAACCTTTTTTCCTCCTCTATCCTTCTGCTATCATTCCAAATCCAAATAACTGACTAACCTATCCACCACTTAAAATGTACCTGCATGTTTCACTATAATAATTCAACACTAATCCTCTATGGGTCCTGGAGTAGCCTGCTACCCGCCGAAAAAGCGCTTTGACGCCTCGTCAGGGGTAGTAAGCGATATATAAATGCAGTTACAATACAATACAATACAATACAATATATATATATATATATATATATATATATATATATATATCACGTTCACACTGCTGCTTGAACGACCCTCAACCAGACAACGCTGATGCCGTCGGTAGCAGCAGCCGCTACCTTAATGCTGTAAGTACTGGATCCCACCAATAGAAGGAAGCAAAGATGGCACACCAGGAAACCTTGCACAAAACCCTTTATTGTGCACTCGTTAACCCAAGACGACGCGTTTCGGCGTAAGCCTTTTTCAAGTAACCACCATTTTGTTTTTTTGCCACATTTATAGTCCCACAACTATTTTAGTACACAATAGACATAAAGAAAATACTTAGCGGTGAAACATTAACAATGAAAGAATAAATTCAACAAATTGTGTTTCTTTATGTCAACAATTCAGCATTCATTGTATGCACATTCGTGAATGCGTCTAGTGTGGAAAATAGGCGATGTCAGATTACCCCACTGACAAAATTACTAGTGGTCGTAATACTGGTTGACGATGAGCCCTGCCGGGAACGTTAGCAAAATAATATATTATGCAACGGAACCCGCATGTATCGGTGTCGAGGTAAATGTTCCTCGTAAAGTGGTGCTTGCACCGGCTTGAAACCGCTAGGTATCATGGGGAATGTAGTCTGATACCGCGGATCGGGACCATAGTCCCGGGATAATATATGGGAGCTCCCAGATTTGAATGCGTGGTTAATACCATCGGATGGGCGGTTACTTGAAAAAGGCTTACGCCGAAACGCGTCGTCTTGGGTTAACGAGTGCACAATAAAGGGTTTTGTGCAAGGTTTCCTGGTGTGCCGTCTCTGCTTCCTTCTATTGGTGGGATCCAGTACTTACAGCATATATATATATATATACACATATATATATATATATATCTGCACAAATCTTCAAACCTCCACTGCACAGCGGCGAGAGAAGAGACAGACCCCACGCTTTCCAGGCAAGATGTTTTATGTAGTTCTTGTGCCTTCCAAAAAATGCAACGTTTCGACTACTGATGTAGTCTTGTTCACACACCATATATATATATTACATAAGCTCATTAAATGATAAATACATATCAGAAAGCAATACAATTAATATTTTACTAAACAAAATACCGAATTATGGCCCTCAATATGATGCTGAGCGGACCGCAACCGAAAGCCAGTCTGTTGCGGTCTGACTGACATTTAGCTATGCATTCCGACTGCCTTATTATGATGCGGTGGTAACGGCAGGGCATAGGGGGACCGACTGCTACTTCATCAAGGGGCTCAAGGAGCCTGTCATGGCAGCGGTCGGAAAGTAATACCCTACAATGGGGCGGTGCCTGCTCAGGCACCGCTGTAGGGATTATGATGTCCCTTTCATACAGACTGTCTTTGGCTGTCCGACTGCCATTGAAAAGGTGTCGAAATTGGCTTTGAGGGTCCATAGCAGGGTCCACGTCCCCCAGAGGTCTCCACTATGAGGCCTCAGGGGCATCTGTGGTGCCAATCCCCAAACATCCAAGCACCTTGTGGCAAGCACTATGTGGTGCTGGCACAAGGTGCATAAATGTTTGTTTACATGCCCTTTAGCATTGCGGGTTATGCCCTTTTCCAATCACCAGCACATGCCGCAATAATAAAGAGAATGTTTCTGACCACTGTGCTGGCGGTCGCACCCTAATGCGGCGTATGGGACCTCCGACTCCTTGAGACGGTCCCATTATCGCAATGATGTTGGTTGGACTCTCGTCCGACCGGCATCATAATTAGGGCCTATATTCTCACTGTAATAACAACAAATAAATCCAATCTTATTTAAATTGAAACTGTACAACACAATCTTCACATACAATAATAATTTACAATTTCTTTTACTAGTTTAACATTTGTTATTACTTAAATACCTTTCCAACTTATACCTCTATAACCTGCACAACACAAATTAAACCATTAGATAAATAATAATAAAATGTACACATTTCACATAATCAAACATCTATTACAATATTTTTAATTACCTTTCCACCATTTATCTGTACAAAACAACCTACATCTAATAAATACATTTAAAAAATATTAATTGCATATTTTATATACAGTTTTCTCAATTAAAATAAGTAATAATAATTAACTAATAATAAATTAATTATGTATCATTACCTTCCCACCATTTACTCCGAAAAATGCAACAACTCACACCTAATATATACCTTAAGTAATCCCCTAATTATGCATTTAATTTACATATTTATCATATAAATAATTATTAAAAATTACAATTCTATTTTGTAATGAATGTAATTAATTTCCTACTCTCCCTTTAGCTATACAAAAGCAACACAATTTATTATGTAGCACAATTTACATATTTAATTACCAGTGAACTTATTAGTATTAATAATACATTAATTATTAATTAATATAATTCCCATCCTTTCCCCCTGTAGAACCCACAACCCGCACCTAAAACTTACCTTTATAGAAAAACCTCCACAATTAACATAAATGTTTATCAATTAAGTAATTATTATTCATTGTGTTCATACACTGCTGCAGTATGACAGGGATGAACGCGCCATCAGCATGCTGTGTGTTTCTTTGTATAACTGCCATCTGAGAATACCTTAAATAAATCTTCCTTTCCAGCACCAATATTAAAGATATTTACCAAGATTAAACACTGACAGTAATGTACAAGGTGTTCATAGGCCTGCCCACTGCACATGGAAATTGCGAAACTGTTGCACACTTATTTAAACAGAAGCAAAATTGTTGTTACTGAAATGGCCTGAGTCATTGAAACTTATACTGGTATCCCCATCTTCAGTGTTGTGATGCTCGTCTGTGTCCTAGTGGTGCAACCATTCTAGCAATGTCTGCATTCTACTGTTGACATAATAGTGATGAGACAATGTCTTCACGAGGTTGCTGCATTTCTTCTTTTATTCAAGTCAGTATGTCCAATATGAAGAACAAATCCATCAGAGGTCTCAGCCACCTTCCAGCTTCGCAGCTCCAACTTTCCTCCAGTTTGAATAATCACATTCTCATTCTGGAGAACTCAATACACTACTATTCCTGAACGCCTTGCTTAGCATACCTCAGCCAGCTGCCTGCAACTGTACTAGAATATGACAGATTGCTGTTCCACATTTCACTTCCAATGCCTGAGACTAAACGGAAGTCTTCTTTAAAGCTTGAGTTTATTGCCCTAGGCACTTAACATATATGCATGACGATTAACTCACATCTACCAAAGAGTGGGTGAGTCGCTTTTAGATGTACGCATGTGACACTCAACTTAAATGTAATCTATGAAATAAGGAGAACGCCTCTCTACAAGGATGCAAGTAAACCTGTCTCCACCTGCCTAGAACCGAAACCATCTGGTCACCTTCGGTGGGTACGTCTACTTTTCCGGTAAAATTTAGTCTGCAATCGTTGTTTGTGTTTAGAACACACTCTCTCTCTGGAAATTCAGGAAGCAAACGTCTCATGTAATTTGTTTTCCATCTCAAAGTACTGAGATGGATTCTGCTTTTTATTGAGTCACATCTTCATGTCACTGTTGTAAAGGTATTTATTTATTGACAGTCAGGTAATGGGAATAGCACTTACTTAGAGACCTCTGTGTAGATCATAGATCAGCTACAATTGGTGCACTATATAAGTATGGATCACTTAAAATCCCCAGGAGAGTCAACCATTTAACGTCCTTTTTTAGCGCTGTTCATTGCCTGCCGACAAGACAAGCATTGGCAAAGCCATTAGGTCTCATCTTTGTGACATACAAACAGCTCATGACAACAACAACCCACGCAGCCGGCCACACGCTTTACCCCATCTTCAGCTCCAGGCCCCACGTCTCCTTCAAACACACCACCAAACCCCATTGGACCGATCACCACTGCATCCACTTCGCCTTCAAGAAGCCCACCACGCACCACCGCACCCAACAGATGCCTCAACACTGCTGGAGCAAGGTCACAGAAGACCAGCTAACCAACACCCTCGCCCAGAGCCCAAACGTCAACCCCACCGACCCCAACACCGCTGCCTTCAACCTCAGACTGTGGATCGAAAACTGCGGCAACACCCTCGCCCCGTTCAAGGCACCCTCCAACAGCCACAACAGCAAGAAAGCCACCTGGTTCACCGAAGACCTCCAGGCCTCCAAATAAACATGCGAAAACTGGAGAAGAACTGGCTTCGCCAATGAACACCGGACAGCTACGCAGCCCACAAGAACGCCACCCGCAGACCCCATCAACTCTTCAGAGCCAAGAGGGCCTCATTCAAAGACCGCCTGGATACCAACGCACACAACAGCAAAGAGCTCTTCAACATCGTGAAGAAACTCTCCAACCCCAGCTCCAACACCAACGATATCCTGCCTTCGCAAGACCTGTGCGACTCGCTGGCCACCTTCTTCCACCGCAAGATCGCCGACATCCATGACAGCTTCAACGCCACGACCGCCCCGACAACCACCCCCGCGACCCCCACGACCACCACCTGCACCAACCGCCTGCTCTTCTGGACCAGCATCAACAACACGGACACCAGCGAGATCATGAACACCATCCACTCCGGATCACCGCTGGACCCATGTCCTCACCACATCTTCAACAAAGCTAGCACAGCCAGTGAACCCCGTCTCCGGAAAGTAATCAACATCTCCTTCGAGACAGCAGCCTTCCCGGGAAGCTGGAAGCACGCCGAGATCAACGCCTTACTCAAGAAACCCAAGGCTGAGCCCAAGGACCCCAAGAACTTCCGAACCATCTCCCTGCTCCTTTTCCCGGCGAAGGTCACCTAGAAAATCGTCAACAAACAACTGACCCACTTCTTCAAGGAGAACAGCATCCTGGACCAGTCCCAGTCTGGGTTCCGCAGCAACCACAGCACCAAAACCGCCCTCATTGCCGCCACCGATGACATCAGCACCCTGCTTGACAACGGAGAAACAGCAGCCCTCATCCTCCTGGACCTGTCAGCCGCCTTCGACACGGTCTGCCACCGCACACTACAAACACGCCTACACAACGCCGGGATCCAAGAAAAGACCCTGGACTGGACCACATCCTTCCTCTCCGGCAGAACTTATAGCGTCCGCCTTCCCCCCTTCCGCTCCACTACCACCAAAATCATCTCCGGCGTACCCCAGGGCTCTTCCCTCAGCCCGACGCTGTTCAACATCTACATGGCACCCCTCGCCCACGTCGCCCGACAGCACGACCTCAACATCATCTCCTACGCCGACAACAGCCAGCTGATCATCTCCCTCACCAAAGACCCTCACACTGCCAAGACCAATCTCCACGAAGGAATGAAGTCTGTCGCCGAATGGATGAGGAACAGCTGACTGAAGCTGAACTCGGACCAGACGGAGGTCCTCATCCTCGGCTTCACCCCTTCAGCCTGAGATGACTCCTGTTGGCCGACAACTCTAGGAACAACCTGACACCCACCGACCACACACGCAACCTAGGGGTCATCCTTGACTCCACCCTTTCCATGACTAAGCAGGAACACCCTTCCCACCAAACTTCGACAGACCCAAGACCTACTGGCCTTCAGAAGACTCCTCAAGACCTGGCTCTTCGATAACTAGCAGCGCCCCCCCCTCCCCCCACCCACCAGGCACCTTGCGACCCTCATGGGTATGTAGTGCGCTTTATAAGTGTCTTGATTGATTGGCAATTTTTATTGGCAGTGCTGAACAGCATCAGTAAAAAAACTGTGATTTGTGCCAAAAAATGAAAAAAGGCACGTTTGTTGGTCATATCATTCTGTAGGTAGAGACATGTGGTCATCATGGATGCATACAACAACAGGATCACGGGGGGGCCATTTTCTTTAATTTGTTATTGACTGATCTATAATAGTGGGTGCCACCTACATTGGTCAATAAGAAAAGAGCTGCAACTGTGTGAAAATGCTTTTGTGAAGGATCAGGAGGAGATTTCGACCTTGACCTAAAATATATATATATTTAAAAAATATATACTTAAACAACGAATGCTAGAGGTGGAGGGTAATGAAGGAATGGGTGGGGGCAAGTTGTGGTAAGGCAACAGTGTGCAGGGGCACAAGGGAGAGAGCGAGGATGGAAAAACCAATGAAGGAGACAGCAACGCGGAGGCAGGGTGGACAAACACATGGAGTTCTTCACCAAAAAAATAAGCAGTCCCCTAAATGTGAGCAATGAAAGGACTCAAGTCAGCTAGTCGAGAGAATTGTAAAGAGGCTATGCCCCTGGACAGGGACAAACACACGATAGACAAGGAAAGACATCAAATAAAGAACAAGAAAATGAGAGTGACAATAAAGAACCTTTGTAAGTTCTTGGTAAGCACACAATAGGTCTTTCACAACTAGGCAGCTTGAGCTGTCTGGTAGGCTCGACTCTGTTTAGAGCTTCGACTCACCTAGCTTCATGGTGCCTAAATGCAGCCGCTGCCTTTTGCAGAGATCTGATGATTTGTCCCAGCTACAGGTGCCTACCTCCAGGGCAGGGAAGCTGGGAGAGAGGCCTGTTAAACTTTAGGAAGGCATTGGAGACGTGTCTATTTTTGTCCTTTCGGAACATCTAGTTGGACTACTCTCATCGCCTAGAAATCTAAATGGTGGTTTGAACATAACACAACACCCCAATTAGTCGAATTGGTAAAACTGAAAACACTTGCAAATAATCATTATTTAGAAGGTTGAATGAAATGAAGGGTGAAAGCATGACCTGATGGAAAATTGAAAGAATAGGTGAATTGATAGATGGTTGGGTTGATAACTGGATGAAGGGAAGGATGGAAAGGGGAGAAAACCTCCTAGGAGGCTCGTGGCCACACTCTGGCTTCGGTCGGTGCTTCTGGCTACAGACTTTTCCCCTCCCCCCGCCTCTAGGCCCCCCTCATCCACTTCACACCTGCTCCTGCCTCCTCTCCCTTCAACCTACACGATATGGAACTTCTCAGACGTATTAGAAGACTGATTCATGTTGAAATTGACATTTGCGTCCGAATCGAAATTCCTGTAGGGCTCAGAATGAGGCCGTAAATGTACATTTCTTGACGTTTGCAATATATGACTCAACTAGTAAATTTCTGTGGATAAATGATAGGAAAAAAATCCATTTTGTTTTCGCCAATGAGTTTGCAGTGCTAGCGTAAGTGGTCTGACTTACCACAGAAATAAGAACGAAAACATAAAAATGTAAAGAAAACCATAAATGTATCAGACATCAAGCCAACAGATAAAAGAATAATATGTAAGGGCGAATATTGCTAATGTAGCAATCAAACGTAGCATGAGGTCTAAGAAATAAATAATAATGACAACTCATCAACCAGGAAAGTTGCAACCGCTGCAGGCACCAGAAATAAAATAACCAAATAAGACAAAGAGAAATCTCAATATAACTATTTCTGACACAGAAACAGATCAACAGCTTTAATATGAACACATATACATTCATGTGTAAGCAAATCTACATTCTCTAAGGTTATTGTTATGTTTAGTACACCAAAGCCTGTCCAAACATGTCCAAAGTAGAATTGTGCTACACAAAAATGTTATTTTTGGGGGATGGAATTCTTTTTATTCATCTGACTTTGACCCAGAGCAAGAGAAAGAAAAGCAGAATAGGACAAAAAAGGAGAGAGATAAAGATAGGAAACAATGACAAAGGGAGAAAGCAGGGATAAAAAGAACCTAAAAGAGTGATAGACAGTTACTGTGAGTGTATACTGGTGGAATATAGACCATGAGCTAGAATTAAGACGACTCCCATCAAAACCAGCATTCAGCAGTGCAGAGACAGGACGTCAGGTGAACGCTGTGTCCCTGAACAAATATTTTTTGGCAAATGCAGCCGCGTCTGGCTAGAACCCTGAATGGCGGGATCAGCTGTAGTGTACAGGAGCGAGCATACGGTGTCAAATACAGCAGGGTGTAGCGTTGTACACACCATGTATTTTGCTGTCCAGCTTAACTCATATTAACAAAGTTGCTTCTCCGAATATTTACCAGTTCAGGAGTTGCTGAATAATACCTTGCTGCTCTCGCCAAAGAAATACCAGCATGCAGATCTTGTGCCAAATATCTCTATTGGAAGGTCAAAGTACTTTGGGTGCGGCCAGCATAAGTGATCCCTCTGTAGGGAAATTAGCTGTCCCAGACCCTCTGGACATTGCCAGGAGACACAGAAACATTCCCTTAGGGACAAATACTATGTATGTATGTATGTATGTATGTATGTATGTATGTATGTGTATATATATATATATATATATATATATATATATATATATATATATATATATATATATATATATATATATATATATATATATATATATATATATATATATATATTGGTAGTGAACAAGGCGGAAACGCCGAAACGCGTCTAAGCAGAAACTGATCAAAGAATAAAGTTTGGATTCAGATTCACGGAGTCAGCGCCTTCTTTACTCATGAAGTATGGTATGAAAGAATATATATATATATATATATATATATATATATATATATATATATATATATATATATATATATATATATATATATATATATATATATATATATATATCCATGTAGCTCCTCCTCGAATCTCTTGGCGTCTCAGGCACAGCCTCGCACACCAGCAAACAAGGGAGACGGACCACAACGAATCAGCATCAGTGAGTTTATTAGTTCACAGAGATCAGCTACGCGTTTCTGGCAAGTTATGCCCTTGATCACGCTGCAACATGAACAACAGACAGAATGCTTTTTTTATGCAGTGTTGAAGAAACACCCCCTCACACTGACGTAATGCATCATGTGATGAATAAACAGTGAAAGAATACTGCCACTGAAAGCTAATGCAGTTAAGTCAGCACATTATAATATGTCTGGATAAATCCAAAATTCACGTGTGTAGACCTCAAAGGTATTAATAGTATATATATATACAACTGCATCATCAAGTTCAAAAGAAATTAACTGTATAAATACAGGACACTAATATGAAATACCTTTAGACATGTACAATGTGATGATAAATACAGCCTTATTGTAATGAGCCTATAATAATACATAGGTTACACGATATGTGCCAATCTAGCTTAAAAACAGTGGTAGGCAATAAAGTGCTAAGTGAGAGTAAAATATGTGCAAAGAGTGCGAGAGAAAAAGTGCAATACCATTCATCATAGAAGAGATAAAAACATCATGATATAAGAAACTTCTCAGATCCCTGAGATCCGTAGACTGCATTTCATCCATGAGTATAAATCATCTCTTAGCAATAAATAGTATAAAAATTTCTAAAATTTGTAAGAAACCCAATAAATACACCTAAATCGTAATAGAATAATAAATATATATATACACAATAAAATATATCCATATATATACATGAGAATAAAAATGTGATAAATAATCATGACTTCATCTCATCAATAAATAAGCAGTCAATAGAAAAGTATCAAGTAAAGAATTACATATGAACCATACACATAAGTCTCATTTCATATTTCAATATATATGTATTAAATTGCAAAAATGTATATACAAAAATATACATATATAAAGCTAAAATTACACGGAAGAAGGAATAAATATATGATAAACAGGAAATATAAAAGGTACTGATTATATTTGATATGAGAGTAGGAGGACAGATATGTATAGAGGAGTGTCTAGACCCAGCCTCAACCTCGAAATAGGGAACCTAACTAAGAAGGAATAGATCATGAATGCTGAGTACTAGATTCATACAGTGGAAGGAACAGCAAAATAAGAAAAGGCATCATAAGAAATGATGCATTTCTTCAATGTTGTTCAATCCATTCGTCCAACGAGTGTCCAATTCAAGAATCATTTTTGTTTCAAGCTGTCTTAATAATGATTCCCGGTCCCCACCTCTTTTAAGAGGGGGGTATAGCTCCAATCACAAAATATTTCAGACAAGAGAGATCGTTGTTATGGATTCTCTTGAAGTGGCGAGCTACAGGATAGGCCGGGTCATTGTGTAAAATGGCGCGTAAATGCTGTAAAATCCTGACGGGCACCTGGAGCTTGGTACTTCCCACATATCTTAGCCCGCAGGTACACGTCAGGACATAGACATCATGGTCGGTCTTGCAATTAAAATTGCCAATGATAGATCTAGGTTCTTCATCAGAGGGAGTAGAGTAGTGCAAAGTATTAATGCCGAACCTGAACGCGCGACAGCTGGAACATTTGAAAAAAACCCTAGATGGTTTTAACCAGGGAATTTTGGATTTTAATTCAGGGGCCGCTTTATCCAAAGCAGAACCCATGCTTCTGGCCCGTCTGAAGGTGATAGTAGGGTTGGCCGGTAACCTAGTGTTCAAAATATGGTCACTGAGAACAATAGGCCAGTTCTTTTTTAGTATTGCTTTTAATTTTCTGTCCTCACTACTAAAGGCAGTAATCAAGCGAGGACAATCTTCTCGAGTTCCAAGGCTAATCTCCTGATCTAATTCTAGCCGAGATTCGGGAAAGAGACTCTGTCTGGATCTGAGCTTAGACTTCTCAACTGCCTTGTTCAAAATAGTATCAGAATACCCCCTGACTTTTAAACGTGCCAACAGATCTTTGAGGCAGTTTTCGTAGTCAGAGGGAGAACTGCATATTCTTTTGAGCCTGAGAATCTCACCATAAGGTATCCCTGCAATGGTGTGTTTAGGGTGCATTCTTGCCGCATGGAGGGTCATATTCCCGGCTGTAGATTTTCTATGCAATGTAGTGTTTAACTTAGAGTTAGCAATATAAACTTCTACATCCAAGAACTGCATAGTTTGTTTATCAATGTGTGCTGTGAAGTTCAAATTCATGGAGTTGTTTTTAATACTCTCAATAAACAGTAGTGCATCATCTTTAGAGCCTTTCCATGCAATGAATATGTCATGTATATACCTTAGATAACATTTCACATGATTGTTCATCCAGGTAGAGTGTAGTATGGCGAGGACCTGCTCCTCACACCAGCTGACGTACAAGCACGCGCAGCTGGGGGAGAAACAGGCCCCCATCGCCACTCCTCTTAGCTGCCTATAGATATCTTTGCCAAAGGTAAAATAGTTATTATGCAGACACCACTCAATGAGTCCCAAGATGACTATGTTTTGTTCATAAAAAACTATGGGTCTTCTGGCCAGGTAATATTGGATAGCATTTAGGCCTTGAACATGATCAATACTGGTATATAACGCTTCGACATCTAGCGAAATTAACCACACGTTTTCTTCCCATTCAATATCAGAAATTTTGAGCAAAAAGTCACTGGTGTCGCGTACGTAGCTGGAAAGATTTTTAACAATGTCTTGAAGGAAAAAGTCTATGTACTGGCCAACCTTCTCACCTATACTTTTAATGGCTGAAACTACTGGCCTGCCAGGCACCTGCTCTACACCTTTATGCACTTTGGGAATTAGATATAGTGCTGGCATGATGGGAAATTCCGTATGCATAAACTTATACTCCTCAGAGGAGATAAGTCCTTCTCTTTTCAACTGTGCTAGCATCTGTTGTAATTTACCTTTGGCATTAGAATATTCTTTCTGGGTAGATATCTTGTAGCAGAGGGGGTCATTCAGCTGTCGTTTAACCTCTATGATGTAATCCTGCTTAGGCCAGATAACTAAATTTCCCCCTTTATCCGATTTTTTCACCACTATTTCATGATTTTCACCAAGTTTCTTTATCAACTTCACATATTCCCTTTTCATGTGTGTAATTTTCTTTTTGGATTTAGTGTTGGTCTGTATGTACAATTTTTTAATGTCATTGGTGACACAGTCATGGAACACATCGATGGCATCTTTAGGCATCAAATTAGCATATTTAGATTTGCTTTTAAACGGGCTTAGCCCTGCTCCCTTTTGTAAGACAGAGATCTTACTTAGACGTGCTTGTGTAGAAGCATCAGGGTCAGCCTCAGAGTCATAGGTAGAAGTATTCAAATCATTGACATCCAGGAATGTGTGCACATCTGATGCTGCAAGTGCACTGACACTATCGTTATTAAGTTCATCAGAAATTTCATTAGCACCTGAGGTCTCTTTGGTAGATTTTAGCGCATAATGTTTTTCCAATTTGAGTTTTCTTATGTAACAAAATGAATCAACCCTAGTCATGGCATAGTTTAAGCTTTGGACCGGACAGTAATTTAGTCGCAAAGATAATAACTGTTCTTCCGCCTTGCTTAGTGTGACATTGGAGAAATGTATTATGGTATTATCATCTAGCGGCGTTTCACCCAAGCTTTTTTCTTTTTGTTTTGTGGTTGGGCACTGTTGTTGTTGTTGCCGCTGTAGGGAAATTAGCTGTCCCAGACCCTCTGGACATTGTCAGGAGACACAGAAACATTCCCGTAGGGACAAATACTATGTATGTATGTATGTATGTATATATATATATATATATATATATATATATATATATATATATATATATATATATATATATATATATTTATATATATATATATATACATATATATATATATTACCTACTGTCGGTCGCCAGTAGGTAGTTATAGTTAGGATTATTTTGAATAGGGAAATCGCAACATTCTATTGTGAATAACTTTGGCGCCGGTTGGGGAATCTGCCTGAAAATTCCCTCAAATTTGCTTTGCGGCGCTCCAGTCCTTCCCTGAAAGTTTGGGGGGGATTCGTCAAGCGGGGGCCGAGAAAAAAGGGGGTCCCAAAACGTGTTTTCCTCATGTTAATTTCCATAGGGCGGTCGACCTCACTTTTAGCCCGAACGGCTGAATGGATTTTCACCAAACTTGGCAAAATTGTAGGGACTGGTAGCCCAATGTGCCTTTGCTATGTCTCAAGATATGTGCTCAAGTGGATTTTGAGTAATTTAGGTTCAAAAAAATATATATATCTATAAGCGCGCCCCGGTACGCGCACCGGGGCGCTAACCAGCGCGCTACGCGAGTTCGCGAGCGGAAACCTTATTGGCTCTCGGGTGTCTGTCAACATTCCAAACAGTCCGCCATCGGTAGCATCGAGACACAAGAGGTGGCAAAAACAAAGGGGGAAATGACCAAAAGGGGGCAGAGTAGACCCCCCTGACCCCCTAGGTTTGATGTGGGGGCAGGGGAGCGCCCGGTACGCGCACCGGGGAGCGAACAGGGGAGCGTACCATGGGGGAAAAAGAATGACAGAGTTTTAAAAAAATGTAGCCTTTTTTTATAAATTGGAGGTAGTTCTAAAAATAATTGTTTTTTTTCTTCTTTTTGTTGTTTTATATTTTTTTTAATGTTTTTTTGAACATTTTGTACTTTTTTTTGGCTTTTATGAACAATTTTATATATTTTTTGTTATTTTTATGGGGAGAAACAAAAAACAGGAAATTGTAAACGGCTCATCTGGAGCAAAAAAAAATCAGGGAAAAATTATTGTTTTTTGGTGCAATTGTGGTTGTCACCAGCACGGTTGATGAGCTTTATGCTTTGCTCACCATAGGTGATGGTCTTACCACAAAATATAAAAGTGATCTTGTATTGCCCAAACTGGGGTTGTATGTTTGGGACCATCTCCCTTGTCTCTGGTCCCGATGGAGTGGGTTGCTTTCTTTTGGAGGTGCTGGGTGAAGATTCAAGAGGGTTTGTGGCCAGTTCACGGACCTCTGCCGCAGCATAGTTGTTGGGATGCCTGCGCTGCATGTGGCGAATCATGGTGTTATTGCCAAATGAGTATTTCTTGTTAGGGTTCCCCCTTGAAAGTTCAGTGCCACAGATTAGGCAAGTCACCTTTGGCGCATTCACCTTTTTGAGGCCACTTGGGATGGAAAAAAACTCCCATACAATGTGCTGCTTTGGCCTATATGGGGTATTGTCTTCTGGCAGGAATGTCCTCCTCCCCTCCTCCTCTTCTTCATCTCCACCACTGTGGTGTTGTGGTGGTCCTCTTGGTGGTGGTAGTGGTGGTGGTGGTAGCTGAGATGCTCCTGCTGCTGCTGCTACTTAAGCCATTTTTCAGTCCAAAAAAGTACAGAGAGGTCTTTCAACAGGTCTTCTTCACTCAAAGTACAAAGTGAGAATGAGGAAAGAAGGTGGGGGCTTTCATAAGTTAGGAAAAAAAACTGTCCTGAACCAATGAAACATGTTAATTTCAGGTCACATGACCAGGGCTTTCATCATTTGGAAACCAAAACTGTCCTGCACCAATAAAAAGTGTTATTTTTAGGTCACATGACTAGACGCGCTTACGCTAAGCGCCCCCGGGCGCGCCCTGGGGCGCGTCACGTAAGCGCGTCGGATGCTTACGTTGCACGATCGTATGTGTTCGAGTGCTTCCGGGTGCGTTTACGCCGTACGTATCACGCGGACGCGGCTGCGCGATACGTCGCGATGATGTTTTCATTTGTGGCAAAAGCGCTAACGGGACGCTCACCGGTACGCGCCCTAGGGCGATCTGCAAGACTGCGCTTTCCGTTGCGCTCACCGGGACGCGCACCGGGAGCGCTCCAGGGCGAAAAAAACCCATGAACAATATACATAAAAAAATAGTATTACATAAATATACATTATAGGATTCATTATAAAAGATATTACATTTCATAGCTATAGAAATTTGCTATTAAAAAAACCTTTGAAATTCACTGAAAAAACCAAAGCTTTCACACCAGTTATAGTTAGGAATTAGCATTTAAAAAACCTATGAAATTCACTGAAAAAACCATAGGTTTCACACCAATTATAGTTCGGAATTAGCATTTAAAAAACATTTGAAATTCACTGAAAAAACCATAGGTTTCACACCAGTTATAGTTAGGAATCAGCATTTAAAAAACCTAATAAATTCACTGAAAAAAGCATAGGATTCACACCAGTTATAGTTAGCTGGAAATTTTACTGACATAAAACCATTGAAATTCACACGTTATAGTTAGTTGGACTCACTATAACTTGCGCGCCTGCAATGCACTGCTGATGATGTCACATATTACATCACTCATGACATGATCAGTGACATCACTCGGTACAGTTCATCACGGTATAAATACCATAGAGCATCTAAGGGATATTTTATATATCTCCTAGATTTTAAATATATAAATAAATAAATATATATACATTTTATTCTAGATATATCTTGTCGGTTTCAATACCAGAAGTGCAAGAACGCATGTGCAAAATTACGCTTTTCTGTATATGTTTGTCACATATTTACGATATCTTTGGGTTTTTTGGGGCCAGATGTTTGTTTTTGACAGATTATAGCGTAATCTAAAAATCCTACTCAGAGGCCTCTGATAAGGATAAGTGTTTAGTGAAAAAGAAAAGAAAAGTGAACTCTCATTGTTAATGTGCAAACCCTGATGATGAAAAAAAGGAAACTTATTTATAGTGTTACAACCAACAACCATAATTTTGTATATTATGATTGTTACTAAAAAGAGTTGCAATTAAAATTCTTTTTTATTATTTTTCCATTTTTTTGTTATTATTGAGGCCATTTCTTTCTTATTACACTTATATTTTATGAGATTACACCAGTTTTCATTATGTTTCTATACTATATGTGTATAGGTAGTTCTCTTCTATCACTTCAGAATTTCTCATCATTCAGATTAGTGATGTTACATAATCTTTGACTATTTTTATAGGCCAGTGTATAAGTCTTCTGTTAAGTTTAGCCCATAAGGATGTTTGGAATCTAGCTTCAATATATAGCTAGTTTCCAGTTTTCTTAGTTTTTCATCCCGGTCCCCCCCTCTCTTACTTGGGGGTATGGTGTCAATTAGATAGTATTGGAGTAATCTGACATCTCCCTGGTGTTTCTCATTAAAATGACGGGCAACTGGGTAAGTTGGATCTTTATTCTTGATTGCACGTATGTGTTGCAATATTCTTTTGTGTCCCTGTAGTTTCGTACTTCCCACATATTTTAACTTACAGGGACACTCGAGGATATAGATCACGTATTCAGTTTTGCACGTTAGCATGTGTTTAATTTGTTGGTCACCGTTCCCAAATGCTAAGGCAAAACTCTTTTTATTCACTCCATTTAGGCAAACTTTACAAGTTTGACACTTGTAAAATCCTTTCCTCTGGTTAAACCAGTTCTTTTTAGGGATTTCTACCAGATTTTTTACTACTAGACGGTCTCTCATATTTGGCGCTCTACTATGGGTGACCGTTGGCTTTTTTGGTAAATGTGGACCTAATATTGGGTCATTTTTTACCAATGGCCAGTTCTTCTGAATGATTCGTCTAATTTCTCTGTGTTGTTTATTGTAGCTTACAATCATTCTGAACTCATCTTCTTTTTGTATAGATGTTTTCAGTACTTCCGTGTTTGCCTTGGCTAGTGCTGTTTTTAGGAGTGAAGTTCTGTCTACCTCGTTGCTTTTCTTTATTGCATCTTCAATGCATACTCTTGAATATCCACATTCTATGAATCGGTTTTTACTTGATTCTTGTGCTTTTAATAGTTCTTGCGGTGTGCTGCATATACGTTTAATCCGTAACATTTCTCCGTACGGAATGCTTTCGACTAGATGTTTTGGGTGGTGGCTGGTCGCATGTAAAATGGAGTTTACCGCTGTCGGCTTTCTATGCATTTTTGTCTCCAAATTGCCATTTTCTATATATACCTCAACATCTAGGAATGTCACTTTAGTAGGGCTAATATCTGCAGTAAAGTTCAAGTTGATGTCGTTTTGGTTAAGTTTATCAATGAATATTTCAGCTTCCATTTTCGTGCCTTTCCATATAACAAACAAATCATCGATATACCTCCACCAACATTTCACATGGTCATTTAGTTTGTTGTTAAAATTTCTATGGAGGACCACTTCCTCCCACCACCCCATATGAAGACAGGCGTAGCTAGGGGAGAAACTGGCCCCCATACTACTATTATAAAGAGAGAACACAAACCTTTGAGCCAGGTAAACTCAAAAAGTACTGCACCAATCACTACACCCAATACACCATTTGAAATTGGAGATGTAGCAGAAGGACATAGGGTATAGATGTGGACACCATATACATTAAAAAAGCAAAAACGCCAAAAGTGGGAAAGTAGTCCCTTGTGGGCGTTAGCGTGGGCGTGTCAAAGAAAAGATGTGGGCGTTTAGAGGGGCGTGTCAAACAAAAGATGTGGGTGTTTACAGGGGCATGGCCCAAAGTACAAACAATAAACATATGCCAAACGATTTCACTGATTTCACTGTGCAAGGCACACACTTCACCACACACTTCAATGTGCATAGCGCAAATGCGATTTCAATGATTTAACTGTGCAAGGCACACACTTCACTGTGCGTCCCGCGCATTTGCAAAGGGCCGCCTATCACTCGCCTCGACATTCGCGCATTTGTCGGCGTTACCATTCAAACATTAACGCCTTTGTGGGATGACATCCAAAAAGGGGCGCGCCTTCCATAATAATACAGTGCCACAGGGGGCAGGCTTAGAAAAAGGGCCGCCTATCATTCGTGTTGCTTCGCACAGCCCACCAATCACGACACACAATGATTAACACACACACACGAGTTGCGATACAAAAATATAACAAATGTTTAACCATTTGACAAACGACAACGTTGTCACAGGGGGAGGAACGTAAACAAATAGGCGCCCATTTCTTAGACAAGAAAGCCAATCGACGGAACATAACCGAGACTTTACTCACACGGCTCCGAATAATTACGTATGCTGCAGACAAAATTTAAAACTTACACAAACACTTCCGAATTTCAAACACTCTGCATTATCAGTGGAACACTGCCAGTACTTGCGCCGATAAAAGCAAAAAAAAAGACATTAGTAAAGGGATCGAAAACGTAAACAAGGAAAGCCCCTTTCACGAACAAGCAATTTCAGGCCAAAACATCTGAGCGACCACTGTAACACTTGCGGCGCAAATTACAACATTTGGTAAACAACAACATTCGCCCACAGGTGGAACACTCTCAACAAGGACAGCAAAAAAAAAATTAGGTGTGGCTCAAAGAAAACCTGCAGATGAATTAAATTCACATTACTACGCAAACAAAAAGTAAAGGCAACACTGAACATCGGCCATCCTCGGACAACGTCGGGACGAGCTGCTAGTATATATATATTCACTGAAAAAAACATAGGTTTCAGGGCTGTTATAGATAGCTGGACATTTCACTCGTACAAAACCATTGAAATTCCTCTGTTATAGTTAGTTCTGCTAACTATAACTCGCTCGCCCGCAATCCACTGCTGATGTCACTGACCATGTCATGCATGATGTAATATGTGACATCATAAGCAGTGGATTGCGGGCACACGAGTTATAATTAGCAGAACTAACTATAACGGAGGAGTTTCAATGGTTTTGTACGAGTGAAATGTCCAGCTAACTATAGCAGCCCTGAAACCTATGGTTTTTTCAGTGAATTTGTAAGGTTTTTTAAATGCTAATTCCTTACTATAACATGTCGGGAACCTATGGTTTTTTCAGTGAATTTGTAAGGTTTTTTAAAAGATAATGTTTATTTTTACATATTTTATTTTTTAAATTACAGTATGGATTTTTAATACAAATGGCAAAAATGTTTTTTAAAATATTAAAACTGAATTTTTTTGTTTTATATTTTTATTTTAATATATTTATATTATTTTCTTATTTTTTTTGGTTGGAATTACCAATGTTATCCTATGGAAGGAAATTCAATTTGCAGGTAAAGTATGTTCATGTTGCATTTGTAATCCAATGCTGGACTCCTAGGTTCAGCACTGGGACCTCTATCTAAAACAGGCAAGTAATTACATTTTTATCGTTGGCATGATTTTTAGAGAATATTTGTAAGTTTCAAAAATCAACACTTAGAAACGTTTTCAGCAAAAAGCAGGCAATAATATCCTATGGAAAGAAATTCAAGTTACTGGTAAGTACGGTTAGAATTACTTTTCGGGATCAGTACTGGGCTCAAAGATGCAGCACTGAGGTCTCTCCTGATAACAGGTGAGTAAATCGGAATTTGTAGTTCGGCTGATTTTAGAGGAATATTTGTAATTTCAAAAACTCAACACTTAGAAGAATTTCCAAGTGAAACCAGCCAATGTTAGTCCGTGGAAGGAAATTCAAGTTACTGATAAGTACGGTTAGAATATTTTTTCAGAATCAGTACTGGGCTCAAAGATGCAACACTGAGGTCTCTCCTGATAGCAGGTGAGTAAATTGGAATTCGTAGTTCAGCTGATTTTAGAGGAATATTTCTAAGTTCCAAAACTCCACACTTAGAAGAATTTCCAAGTGTTAGAAGAATTTCCAAGTGAAAACCAGTCAATGTTAGCCTATGGAAGGAAATTCAAGTTACTGGTAAGTACGGTTAGAATTATTTTTCAGCATCAGTACTGGGCTCAAAGAAGCAGCACTGAGGTCTCTCCTGATAACAGGTGAGTAAATCGGAATTCGTAGTTCGGCTGATTTTACTTTGGTCCATTATATATAGAGCCAGTTTCCTACACCATCCCCTCACTTCACCACTGTGCAAACACGCCCTGTGGCACCTTTTAAGTTGGGGAAATAATTCCCTTTCAATCCTGAGGGTCCCTAGAGTCCAACTAGCCCACTAGGTACATCCAGTAAGCGCCACAGAGCTGCGTAGCAGAGAGATGTAAAAAGGGCCACGACCTGCACTACTTCCTGGAAGCACCTGGTGGGTTACTGGGCCCCCGTCCATCAGGAATGAAGGGGAATTTTTTCCCCAACTTAAAACACGCTACAGGGCGTGTTTGCACACATCACCTCAGGCCCCGTCCCCTCCCTTCACCACTGTGTAAACGTGCCCTGTGGCTGTTCTGAGTTGAGAGATTAAGCCCCCTTCAATCCTAAGGGTCCCTAGGATCATACTAGCCTACTAGGTACCTCCAATAAGTGCCAAAGAGCTGCATTGCAGAGAGGTGTAAAAAGGGGCGTGGCCTCTGAATACCCGTCTGCAACGCAGCTCCTTTGCGCATACTGGAGATACCTGTTGGGCTATTTGGCCCTCAGGGACCCTCAGTATTGAAAGAGAATTGATTCCCCAACTTAAAATGCGCCACAGGGCGCATTTGCACAGTGGTGAAGGAAGGAGGTGTGGCCTCAGGTGACATGTCTGCAAACACGCCCTGCGGCACGTTTAAAGTTAGAGAATTAATTCTTCCTCAATCCTGTGGGTCCCTGGGGGCCAACTAGCCCACCAGGTACCTCCAGTATGTGCCAGGGGGCTGCGTTGCAGAGAAGTATTCAGAGGCCATGCCCCTTTTACAACACTCTGCAACGCAGCTCCGTGGCGCTTACTGGTGGTACCTGGTGGGCTTGTTGGCCCCCAGGGACCCTCAGGATTGACAAGGAATTAATTCCCTAACTAACCGTGCCACAGGGTGTGTTTGCACACATGTGAACTCAGGCCCCGACCCCTCCCTTCACCACTGTGCAAACGTGCCCCATGGCACGTTTTAAGTTGGGGGATTAACTCCCCCTGAATACTGATGTCCCTGGGGTGCAACTAGCCCACCAGCTACCTCCAGTAAGTGCCACAGAGCTGCGTTGCAGAGAGGTGTAAAAGGGGCGCAGCCTCAGAACACCTCTCTGAAACGCAGCCCTCCGGCGCAACCTGGAAAAACCTGGTGGGCTAGTTGGCCCCCAGGGACCCCCAGTATTCAAGGGGAATTTGTTCCCCTCTGCAAACACGCCAGAGGGCGAGTTTGCAGAGTGATGAAAGGAGGGGTGTGGCCTCTGGCGCGATGCCGGTCTTTTTAGAAAAAATATTTAAGAAGTGGGGCTGGGTAGTCCCCCTTCTATTTCTATTTTTTGGCCCTGGGGACCCCATCTCCCAGTGTCTGCCCCCTAATTTATTTTTTAATTAAAAAAATACGGAAGGAGGCCACGTGGCCCCCCTCCCGAGGCCTTAATCGGCCCCGGGAACACAATCCTCCGGGCCATGGCCTTTTCCATTTTTTTTAAACTGTTGAGAGGGGGCCACATGGCCCTCCTCCTGGGCCACATGGCCCTGGAGACCCCGTACCCCCGAGCCGGCCTTTCTATTTTTTTCTTTTTACTTTTGGGGAGGGGATCCACGTGACCCCCCTCCCGGGTCACTTGTAGCCCCAGGGACCCCATCGCCCGGGCTGGCCCTCTCCTTTGGGTACCGTGAGGGGGTCCCCAATCCCCCCATGGTCCCAGCCGGCTTCCCGCGTCCTGCAGGAGCCGGCAGTGCTTTTCCACAGGGGGAGCAGCTAACATGCTGCTCCCCATGTGGAAAAGCAATCTGCTTTGCTTCACTCGCCAAGTGAGTGAAAACAGAGGTTTCCTTGCCTGCAATAACCGTTATGTCCTGGGTTGGGCACCCTGAGACATAGCAGGTGCCTGGCCCTGGGGTTTGGGGTCCCCGGTGCTGAAAACAGCCCAGGGAGGGGGGCTGCATGGTGCCCCTCCCGCTAGGAGTGGTTGTCCCCACAGGCTGTAATGGCCTGGGAAGGAGGGTGTTAGATTTTGGGGTATCTGATTGGCACAGGTAAATACTTGTGACAAGGAGGGACCCTCTCCCCTAGTCAGGATAAGGGGATTACCCTCTCAAATAACCCCTGCTAACCCTCTAGGAAGTGTGGCACGAGCAGACAAGACTTATCTCAGAGTGTTATGGGCTAAGCTTTTGTGAACACATACAGTAACTCAGTGACAACACCGCAAAGGGATACCACACTAGTACCTTCAGTAGAGGGGGCGGCTTTTCCTGATGTAGACAGCGCGGCACGAGGCGGCCGGTACGTGGCGTACGGGCCAGGCTTTGAAGTGCGGGGCGGTCTGTGGGATCCCAGGATCGTGGTGCAAGGCTGCTGGTACGCTTAGGGCGTACGGGCCGTACTTTGCCTTGCGATGCGCTCTGCTCCTAATTTCCAGCAGTGGGGGCGGCGAGGCGATCAGTGCGGCTCAAAGGGGGAGGGTGAAGTGGCGTGCGGGCGGCCCTGGCTGGACGGTGCGAGCTACGGCTCGGGTCAGAGCAGAGTCACACAGGGCGGAGGCGGCTGGGCAATGGCTTCACAGCAGACGGGGGGATGAGGCGAACTGAAATCGCGGCTTCAGCGGCCAGGAAGATCGGGCAAAGTTCAGCAGCTCGCTGGTGAAGGCAGGAGGAGTCCAATAGTCCTGGGACTCCGTTCAGGGGGCAAGCTCACTCACAAGCCCTTGGAGATAGTTGAAGTACAAGTTGAATAAAAATCTCTTTCAGTCTTTTCCTCTCCTTTCATAGCAAGGCAACCACTGCAGGCCAATTCCCCAGGTCAGGGACAATACTCCTCCTGCCAGATTTCCCAGTTCCTTCTTGTTGGGCAGAGGTTCTTCTTGTTTCAAGCAATATCCAATTTCCTAGGAGCAGGGCTCCTATATTTATACTACAAATCTTTTGTTCTTGCAGGCCAGGGGGCCTTTGCCTTGTTCAGTCCAGTTCTTGAGCACTTTGTTGTGGTGACTCTGGCTTGTCTTTTCAGTGTGCTGGGCAGAGACATCAGATGCTCCACGTTAGGTGGAGCCAGCATTGTGGTGGCAGAGCACAGCCCTATTCACTGTCTAGGTGCACTCCTTCCACCCATCCTGGATGTAATCTTCCTATTCACCACCTGGGTACCCAGCCTGTCTCCTGGAATTCCCCAGCCCTGACACTCACATAAACAAGACAGCAGATACACATCAGAGCAGATGCGGGCTGAAATGGTTGGGCAAGCAAATACCAACTTTCTAAAAGTGGTATTTGCAAACACAGAACAATAAAATAAACTTTGCTAAAAGATGTATTTTATTATTCTGAGTTCAGGCATACTAAACTTGAATTTCTACCATGTTCCTTGAGCCTTTTAGGATCATAGGATGTAACAATTCTAACAGCCCATGCTGGCCTATGAGAACAGGTAGCTTTGCAATAGTGAAAAATGAAATTGGCTGTAATTCAGTATTAGGACATGCCACACACATCAGGGCTTGTCCTACCTTATGTTTACAATGCACCCTGCCCTTGGGCCTACCATAGGGGTGACTAATATGAAGTTAAGGGAAGGTTTAGGGACTGGCAAGTGGGTGCACTTGCCCAGTCAGCATGACAGTACCAGACTGCAGGAAGGCTCTGTAATGGCAGACCTTAGACACATTTTACAAGTCTACTTCTGTGGGTGGCACAACCAGTGCTGCAAGCCTACTAGCAGCATTTGGATTTACAAGCCCTGGAACTCCTGGTGCACGTTACTGGGGTCTGACAGTAAATCAAATAAGCCAATCATGGAAACCAATCATTGTATACATTTTTACGTAGGGAGCACTTGCACTGTGGCACTGATTGGCAGTGGCACAGTGCTCTGAGCAGCTAACACCAGCAAAACACATGGGGCAACAGTAAAAATGGAAGGGAGACCCACGCCAATGGTGCCAGGTCTAACAGAGGGGCGCGCGGGCCCTGGGGGATAGAGTTCCTGGTGTTGAAATCTGCTTGCGGAGTGGGGGCCACTGGAGCCACCTCCCCCATTAATCCATCCCTTGGGACCTGGTCTACCAGGGGCATATACAAAACATGCGTGAGAAGCCGCGCTTGTTTTATTTTTTTTACTGCAGATTCACAAATCATGCACCAATTTACAGTAAAAAACAATTTACAACATTATTTGCCCACTTCCCAGCACCAGGCCGAGGGGTTCAGGGTATTTCTACCCTGTTCCCTTTTTTTTTTTTTTTTTGTGGGTTTTTTTTGGGACTCAGTTCTGAGTCCCAAGATATATAGATGTAAATTCACTGAAAAAACACACAGGTTTCAGAGACGTTATAGTTAGTTGGACATTTCACTCATACAAAACCAGAGAAATTCGGCCGTTATAGTTAGTTCAGCTAACTCTAATTCGCGCCCCCTCAATGCACTGCAGATGAGGTCACATATTACATCATTCATGACACGGTCAGTGACATCACTGATGACATCTCAAATGACATCACAGGTGAGATCACTGATCACATCATCCAGTGACTGTGTGTCTGTAAAGTTTAAATATGTTTTATATAACTGTATAGGCCAAGGTGTATTGAAGAATGAGTGGGTGTATTAGTGTCTAAATGGATGTTTTAGTAGGTGCGTGACTGACTGTATAAGTGAGTGATTTTAACGTGTCTTACTGAATGCATGGGTTACTGACTAAACTGTAAATGTCTGTGCTAGTCTGTCAGTTGGTGTGTAATCGGTTGCATGGGTTGGTGAGTAGCTAAATGAGGGTCTAGATGGGTTATTGATTGGTTGTCTGACTGTCTGTGCGGGGTGTGACTCTGTGCATAGATGTGTGAGTAATTCACTGGGTGTATGGGTTCAAGAGTGCATCTGTGAAGGGGTATATGAGTGGGTGAGGGTTTGTATGGGTGTGTTGGTGAGTGAATGGATGCCTCCGTGGTACATGTGTGAGAAACTGCATGTGTGATAGGCAGTATAAGTGAGTGTTGGAGTATATAAATGACTAAGAGGGTCATTAGGATCGCGGACGGACTTGCGCCCGTCCACGACCCCA
Source organism: Lissotriton vulgaris (assembly GCF_964263255.1). Taxonomy (NCBI): domain Eukaryota; kingdom Metazoa; phylum Chordata; class Amphibia; order Caudata; family Salamandridae; genus Lissotriton; species Lissotriton vulgaris. The sequence goes on along the minus strand of NC_141689.1, from coordinate 1,116,051,242 downwards.
GAGCAGGAGGGAACCACCGCATGGCATGCGGAGTTCCCTCCTGTGCAATTAGGATGTGACCGCAAGGGTTGCGGTCACATCCTCTATTTTTAACATTGCTGCGGGTGGAGCTTCAAGCAGCACCCGCAGCAATGTTAAAAACGCACACATTGCATTTGCATGTAGAAAGTGGCAGGCACCGCGCGGTGCCTGCCCCTTACTGCATACAAATGCAGGGGGGTACCATAGGTACCCCCCATGTGCACCCCCCACCCCCCTTCACCTAGGGGGCCCGCAACAGGCCCCCGCAGTGAAGTTTCACATGCTTTTCCACGGCGGAAAAGCCGCTGCGGAAAAGCATGTTTCCATGCACATCCTAATCTGGCTGACGGTGTCTGAGAGACACCGTCACCATATTAGTGCTTTTCCGCCGCGGTTGTAAGCCAACCGCGGAGGAAAAGCTGCGGACGGAAACCAGGACCCACCAGCCATCCTAATGTGGCGGTGGGTCTTGGTGGGTCCGCAGAGGATTTTCCGCATCCTCCAGGCCAGCGGTGGCTTCCGCCGGCCCGGAGGATGCGGAAAATCCTCCATCCTAATGAGGCCCTAAATGTGAGAATGAGTAATTGTGAGAGTGGCTGTATGTGTGTGCTTGTATTAGTTATTGTATAAGAGTGTAAGTATGTGTTAGTATATGTTTGAATAAGTGAGGTGTTGTGTGTATAACCGTATAGGTGAGTAAATGGGGGTGTGATTGATTCTTTGCATGACTGACTAGGTGTGTGAATAACTGGATGAGTGACGGTGTTTGAGTTTCTGTATAGATATGTGAGTGCAAATGATAGTGACATATTGATGGTTGACTGCATGTATGAGTGACTGTATGGGTGAATGAGTGGATGTGTGTGTAGACCTAGGAGTTAGTGAGTGGGTATGTACTAACTGGTATTGGTATGTCTATGATTTCGATAATGGTAGTCAGTATTTTTGAGTGGTTGAATCAAAGGTTATATTAGGGTAAGAGGAGGTGCATCAGATTATCATGTGGATAATGTCATAAGTGATGTCATTTGAGATATCATCAGTGATGTCATTAGTGATGTCACTGAACATGTCATGAATGATGTAATATGTGACGTCATCAGCAGTGCATTGAGGGGGCGCGAGTTGTAATTAGCTGAACTAACTATAACAGCCGAATTTCTCTGGTTTTGTACGAGTGAAATGTCAAATTAAATATAACGTCTCTGAAACCTGGGGTTTTTTCAGTGAATTTGTAAGGTTTTTTAAATGCTAATTTCTAGCCATAATGTCCCTGAAACCTATGGTTTTTTCAGTGAATTTCAAAGGTTTATTAAATGTTAATTTCTAACTATGCCTACAAAGGTAGGACATATGTAGAAAGAGGAAGAAAGGTGCAGAAAGAAGCAAGAGAAATGCAGAAAGAAGCAACAGAAGTCCAGAAAGTCGAAGAAAGGTGTAGAAAGAAGCAAGAGATGTGCTCAAAGAACCAACAGAACAGCAGAAAGAGTCTGCTGCAAAGTCATCCTGTGCCCCCAACTTTTTGCTGACAGTTACTGGTGGTAACTGACTCTGACTAACCAGGCCCGGAGCCAGTGCTATGCTGAAAGGCACTTAGGATACAGTGAAAACACCTACATACACTAGAGAACACTATGCGTTGGGGTACCCCTGTGATTAGCATGATATCCCGTGTAAGGTCCTTGTACATAATAGGGCAGGGGGATTAAAACTACCTCTAACTAAGAGATACAGAAGGAGGCAAGATAAGTACAGAAAGAAGCAACACAGGTACCGAAAGAGGAAAGAGAGGTGCTGAAAAAAGCAAGTGAAGTGCAGAAAGAAGCAAGAGCAGTGCACAAAGAACCAACAAAGATGTAAAAGAGGCAAAGGGGGTGCAGAAAGGGGTTGGAGAGGTGCATAAAGAGACAAGAGAGGTACAGAAAGAGGCATGTGGGGTGCAGAAAGAAGGAAGAGAAGTACAGAAAGGAAAGTGAATTGCTGAAAGAAGCAACAGAGTTGTAGAAAGAAGTAAGAGAAGTACAGCAGAGGCAGGTAAGGTGCAGATAGAAGCAAGAGCAGTGCAGAAAGAACCGACAGAGGTGCAGAGAGAGGGAAGAGGGGTGGAGCGAGAGGCAAGAGGGGTGCAGAAAAATGTAGGATGTGTGCGCAAAGAGGCAAGAGAGGTACAGAAAAAGGCAGGAGGGGTACAGAAAGAAGGAAGAGAAGTGCAGAAAAAGCCAAGAATAGTGCAAAAAGAGGCAAAAGAGGTACATAAAGAGACACCAGGGGTACAGAAAGAAGCAAGACAGGTGCAGAAAGAAGCAAGACAGATGCAGAAAGAAGCATGGAGAGTGCAGAATGGAGCAACAGGGGTGCAGAAAGAGGCAAGAGAAGTGTAGAAAGGAGCAAGTGAGGTGTGAAAAGAGCCAACAGAGGTGCAAAAAGATGCAAGAGAGGTGCAGAAGCAGGCAAGAGAAGTGCACAAAAAGGCAAGAGAATTGCTGAAAGAAGCAGCAGAGGTGTAGAAAGAAGCAAGAAAAGTGCAGAAAGAGGAAAGTGAGATGCAAAAACAGGCAGGAAAGGTACAGAAAGAGGGAAGACGAGTGTAGAAAGAGACAACAGGGGTGCAGAAAGAAGCAAATGAGGTGCGGAAAGAGGCAACAGATGTGCAGAAAGAGGGAAGAGAGGTACAGAAAAAGCCAAGAAAAGTGCAAAAATAGGCAAAGAGGTACATAAAGAGACAACAGGGGTGCAGAGAGAAACAAAACAGGTGCAGAAAGAAGCATAGAAAGTGCAGAATGAAGCAACAGGGGTACAGAAAGAGGCAAGAGAAGTGTAGAAACCGGTAAGAGATGTGCACAAAGAGGCAAGAGAATTGCTGAAAGAAGCAACATAGGTGTAGAAAAAAGCAAGAAAAGTGTAGAAAGAGTCAAGTGAGATGCAAAAACAGGCAGGAAAGGTACAGAAAGAGGGAAGACGAGTGCATAAGAAGACAACAGGGATGCAGAAAGAAGCAAATGAGGTGCAGAATAAGGCAACAGACGTGTACAAAGAGGGAAGAGAACTGCAGAAGGAGGCAAAAGAGGTACACAAAGAGACAACAAGGGTGCAGAAAGAAGCAAGACAGGTGCAGAAAGAAGCATGGAAAGTGCAGAATGAAGTAACAGGGGTGCAGAAAGAGGCAAGAGAAGTGTAGAAAGGAGCAATTGAGGTGCACAAAGAGCCAAAAGAGGTACAAAAAGAGGCAAGTGAGGTGCAGAAACAGGCAAGAGAATTGCTGAAAGAAGCAACAGGGGTGTATAAAGAAGCAAGAAAAGACCAGAAAGAGGCAAGTGAGATGCAAAAACAGGGAGGAAAGGTACAGAAAGACGGAAGACGAGGGCAGAAAGAGACAACAGGGGTGCAGAAAGAAGCAAATGAGGTGCAGAAAGAGGCAACAGACGTGCAGAAAGAGGGAAGAGAGATTCAGAAAAAGCCAAGAAGAGTGCAGAAAGAGGCAAAAGAGGTACATAAAGAGACAACACGGTGCAGAAAGAAGCAAGACAGGTGCAGAAAGAAGCATGGAAAGTGCAGAATGGAGCAACAGGGGTGCAGAAAGAGGCAAGAGAAGTGTAGAAAGGAGCAAGTGAGGTGTAGAAAGAGCCAACAAGGTGCAAAAAGATGCAAGAGAGGTGCAGAAACACGCAAGAGAAGGGGAAACACCTGTTACAACTAATGCATCGCATTGCGATGCCATCGCAACGCAACTATTACATCGCGCCGGGCTCCACAACGTATGCTATATGTACGCATGCTACTACATCGCATTCACAGATACATCGCTAGCGATTACATCACTAGCAATGCCTTAGGTGTGAAGATAACAAGCAAATAAATACATGAAGGAGACTTCAACAACGTGCGCGGCCAGCCTCTTTTGGTGCGAAGTTGTACAAATTTATACATGACTTTGGTGAAATAAATACACGAAGGCAACTTCAACAACGTGCGCGGCCAGCCTCTTTTGGTGTGAAGTTGTACAAATGTATGCATGACTTTGGTGTGAATATCAAATAAATACACGAAGGTGACTTCAACAACACGCGCGGCCGACTTTGGTGCTGGGAAACCAGGTTTGAGCCTGAAATAAACAAGCAAATAAATAGATGACTTCACAACATAAAAATGGATGTTCCCGTTTCGGTGTGAAGTTGTAGACATTTATACATGACTTTGGGCTCAATATGTATGTTGCGATTTTGGTTTGAAGTTGTAAAAATGTATACATGACTTTGGTGTGAATATGTACCATCAAAACTGCAGGGCCACACCAAAGGGGAAAGGATGTGATCTGACGGCTAGCGCTGCCGACTTTGGTGTTGGGAAACCAGGTTTGAGCGTCTTATCGAGCCATAAAAATGTATACATGACTTTGGTGTTAAATAAATAGATGTTTTAAAAAACAAATAAAAATTATGTTCCGACTAAGGTGTGAAATTGGTGTTGAATAAATACATGTTTTAAAAACAATTAATATTAATCATGTATCATTGGTGCTGGAGTACAAGGTTCGAGACTGGTATTGAACACTGACAAGCTGTGTGCAAGTTATATGGTCATAAAAATAGATGAATGATGGATGGATGCAGGGTGGGTGCATTAATGATTGTTGGGTGGATGGATGCATGGATGGATGCATGCATGATGGGTGGATGCATGGTGGATGGATGCATGAATGATGGATGCAGGATCCACGCCACGCCCACCGCCTGGGACGACTCCTTGTGGCCCCCCGCCCTGGGCACCGCACCCAAACCGACGAACCACGCACGCAACCTGGGCTTCATCCTGGACTCCTCCCTCTCCATGACCAGACAAGTCAACGCCGTCTCCTCGGCGTGCTTCAACATCCTACGCATGCTACGGAAGATCTTCTGGTGGATCCCCACGGAGACCAGGAAGACCGTCACCCAGGCCCTCGTCACCAGCCGACTGGACTACGGCAACACCCTCTACGCCGGAACCACCGCCAAGCTCCAGAAGAGACTTCAGCGGATCCAGAACGCCTCAGCCAGACTCATCCTCGACATCCCACGAAACAGCCACATCTCCGGACACCTGAGAGACCTGCATTGGCTCCCCGTCAACAAAAGAATCACCTTCCGTCTCCTCACCCACGCACACAAAGCCCTACACGATCAAGGCCCGAGCTACCTCAACAACCGAGTCAACTTCTACGCTCCCAAACGCCACCTCCGATCGACCAACCACGCCCTCGCCGCCGTCCCCCGCATCCGAAGAGCGACAACAGGAGGAAAGTCCTTCTCCTACCTGGCCGCCAAGACCTGGAACTCCCTCCCGACCGACCTGCGCCTGACCCAAGACCACCTCTCCTTCAGGAAGAAGCTCAAGACCTGGCTGTTCGAGCAGTAACGGCACCCCCCCCCCCCCCCTTAGCGCCTTGAGACCCTACGGGTAAGTAGTGCGCTCTATAAATGTCTTGATTGATTGATTGATGGATGGATGGATGAGTGGATGCATGAATTAATTATGTATGGATGCAGGATGGATAAGTGGGTGGATGGATGGATGGGTGGATTCATGAATGATGTATGGATGGATGCATGGATGCATGCATGATGGGTGGATGCATGATGGGTGGGTGGATGGATGGATGGGTGGATGCATGAATGATGTATGGATGAATGCATGGATGCATGCATGATGGGTGGATGCATGGTGGGTGGATGGATGGATTGATGGATGGGTGGTGCATGAATGAATGATGTATGGATGCAGGATGGGTGGATGGATGCATGGATGGATGGATGCATGCATGATGGGTGGATGCATGGTGGATGGATGCATGAATGATAGATGCAGGATGGATGGATGAGTGGATGCATGAATGAATGATCTATGGATGCAGGATGGATGGGTGGGTGGATGGATGGATGATGTATGGATGGATTCATGGATGCATGCATGATGGGTGGATGCATGATGGGATGGATGGGTGGATGCATGAATGATGTATGGATGGATGCATGGTGGGTGGATGCATGGTGGGTGGATGGATGGATGGGTGGATGCATGAATGAATGATGTATGGATGCAGGATGGGTGGGTGGATGGATGGGTGGGTGTGTTGTGTTCTATCTAGGACCCCAATCAATATTGTGACCGTATGCCCCTATACAGCTATAATCAATACATATCCCTATGATGGCATAAACGATCAGAGCCATATTTCAGTAACTCGTCTCTGCAGCTCATTACAGTACATGACACAGCAGAAGCCACTTCCTAAGATTCCTAGATAACACACTGAGTTCTTTCAACAGCTCAAACCCCCAGCAACCTGGGAAAGCCCCGCTTGCTTTGTTTTGATTAGTAATAGAACTCTTGCAAGCACTGTAAGAACGACCAGTTCTTAGTGACATCTTTATTGACGTCTTATGTCCAAAAACTTATGTCAAACTCGGCACCTTTCAGGTATAAATAATACCAACGTTGCCTTAAGCACACACAATGGTGGTGGTGAATACAGGAGCAGAACAGCTGTCCCTTGCAGAGCCCAGCAGATGCGAGAAGCCCACGGACGCTGCCCCTCCTCCTCCTTGACGCGCTGAGAGAGACGCTGTCTTTTCTCCTGCCGAGAAAATCCAGCTCTGGCGTTTCCAGCCTACCCTTGCGGGTGACTGGAATATCGAGTCCTGAGAGGACATACCAGACCTCCAACATTCTATTCCAGAGGTACAGTGTTGACTAAACCCTTAGAGAGAATTCTTGAAGCAAACTCTTGGCAAAAACAACTTAACTTAAACTGCTACTTACTTACTCCCTCCCATGTATTAGGCTTAGGTCAGGTACACCGGGGTAGGCGTAGTTAGAAGCACCAGTTGAGGACGTTAGCCAAATGTATATATGAATGTATATATTTTATTCACTTTAACTATCGTATGGCTAAGAAACCATATCAATGCTTTTTTTACAGTATTATTTCGCAATACTCCTTTTACTGTACGCACTTTTCATAATAACAAGTCTTGCAATTGTTGCTATTCATTTCTCTTGCATGAGAAGGAAGACTGCTCAATAAATAATATCTTTTATTGAAAACGCCAGTCTCTCTATTCTCTGCATACTGGTGAAAGTAATTCTGCACAACTGACTGAGTGAAATAGCTGTCTATTGTTTCACACGACTCTCGAGATTGACTCTTATTCTGAGGAGCAAAGTTGTCATGTTAATGCGGTTGTCGGAAGCTGAATACCTTCTTGTCTGAGCCAGGGAAGCTGATCACTTCCTATTCAGTCAAGAAAGTTTCCAGTGCCCTCTGAGCTAGCTGGCGCAAACCTAAATTAAGTCTAACATAGTCAGTAGAGACCTAGAAGACCGCACTCCTACGTCTACACTGCTGTTTATGTTATTCCAATGCGCAGGGCCTATAGGGAAAATAGGAACTACACTACATGGCGCCCAACGTTTGGTAAGGCGATAAAACTAACGCAAGACGTTAGAGTAACTCAGTCGTGCTTTTTCACACAGACCCTTTCTCCCATAAATACTCCAATAGACGTCTGGAGTGGGTGAAAGGTTAAAAATCCGCCTGAACTTAGTAGGAGTTTCTGGTTTATTCAACGTTGAAGGATACAGTGTTCCAAAATATTGTGCACCTAATCTTTGTCTCCTTGGAGACCTGCTCTGCAAAACTTTCATTTATACAATGTCAGTAGAAGACAACGGAACCGCTGAAGCCACAGTAAATGCAACTCAGCAGGGTCCCGATGTTACAGGGATTAATGAACCGGGTGCGATTACCATCCCAGTAAACATAAGAAAAACTATAACGTTAAAACTTATAGAAAACGGACTGACCTCACGAGGTGGTACCGTTGTTTTCGTGATAAAGGCACACGAATATTGGCAGACAGAGGTATTCTACTCTTGGATAAAATTTCCAGCGGCAAACGCTACAACACACGAGTTTCACTATTACAAAATAGAGGAACCACCGGAAGAGTATGCTCCTTTCGAGGAGATTGAAATCCCATTAAAATAGCAAGAGCACCTGCTCTGGTTTAAAGGCGCCCTAAAACACAATGATCACATCACCAGGCTCGGTCCACTAGGTAGACCAGGAGCAAAGCGGCCGGTTCTAGCCAGCTACACACCACATCCAGACATTGATAAAATGTCAAAAGAAGAACTTTTAGCACAGCTAAAAACATTAATTAAAATACATAGACAATTAGTCCAATATGTAATGCGGACTGCAACAGTCCAAACAACTGTTAATGTTACACAGCTGACCCCTCATCAGGGGAACACAAATAAAATTACACCACAGAACATACAATCATGTCTTGGTAAAACACCCATAAAACGGGAACAAATTCCTTTCTGGTTAGCGCAGAAAATTACTCAAATAGAGGCAGTATTTCCGAATACTACCCCTATTGAGAAACACAGAATTCTGACCATCTGCCTTCCAATGGGGGTCGCACCACATGTGGAGGACTGTGACACTTGGGGTACAGTTTCTGCTTCCATTTACACAAAAACACATGGTGTTCCGTCAATGGCGGTAATACCAGATGTGCTAAAACAGATTCAGAATGAATACGGTCCAGAACCTGCTTTAACTCTTGGTATGAAATTACTGAAAGACTTCAAGCAGGTCTCGGCTATATTACTAGCCAATATAAAAGGAGAAGCAGCATCTGTGCTGATCCGCCAGAAATTGAAGGAAACAGATATAACAGACCAACCAATTGAGCTTACCAGAATTATACAAAAATGCTATGAAGAATTAGGTAGAGATAGTTTGGGTGGGAAACCAGTAAAACCCCAACTACTCGAAAATCCTGAAAAATTATTTATTAAAAATAATCTAAACACTCCTAAAAAGAGCTGGGATGGAAATAAACAATCCACTCCCGAAGAAAAAGTTTTCCAGTCCAGAGGAAGGTCTCCTCGACGGAGGGAAAGAACTCTGACTCGAGAACACCAGTCTCCCCAGAGGGAGCACTCTGAAAAAAGATAAAACCTTAGAAATAGGGATAACTTGAAAAAGCCTGATAGATATCAAAGTATTGATACACGTCCCTCTCGATCTTTTTCGCAGAAATCGGAAAGAAGAGGACGGTCAGACCCAGGAGAGCACACCAAGTCCAAAGACAAGGAACCTGCTCAAAGTAAAAAATTACAATTTCCAAGAAAGAAGGTAGCCAGTATTAGAGTAATCGAACATGCCGAGAATACTGAGGACACAGCTGAAAAACGGGGACTGGGCACAGACAATGCTAGACAGTGCAGCAGAAATCACCATAGCTCACAAGATCCTGATGATTCATCTGGAGACAGTGGACACGAATGAATACATTCAAGTAGAAACTGCCGACACCAGAGTTAGCGAACCTCATAAGATATACGAAATAACACTGCGTATAGAGGGAGATAAGACTAGGAAAATAAGGGGTCTATTTTGGGATAACCTCTCAAAAGGCTATGACATCCTGTTAGCTGAGAAAGATTGGCCCCCAGAGTTTGTCAGGGAGTGCCCTCATGGCGAAGAAATGATTATGCCTGCCTTCTCAAATTACATTCCGATTCACACTAAATATATATATGTGCAAGGAAATGGGCAGTAGCCCAGGCACCAGCATTATATAAGAATCATGTAAGATGGGATGAGGACTCTCCTCCTCACAAAATCCAGTTAAAATGTCAACCAACTGCACAAAGGCAGTACCCAATTAAACAAGAAGCAAAAAAACAGGTCAGGGAGATTTTAGATCAACTTGAATACCAGAGGGTGATTGAAACATGCACCTCTCTAATGAACAATCCTTTGTTTCCTGTCTCCAAACCGGACGATTCATATCGTCTAGTCTTGGACTACAGACACCTTAACTCATGTTGCAAAACATTTGCAGTACAAAATTCGCATAGTGCTGCACTAATGAATAACATAGTTCGCAAAAAATACAAAACAACATTAGACACATCTAATGGGTTCTTTTGTCAAAATATTGCACCAGAAAGCAGGTACTTGACCGCTATCTCAATAATGGAGTCACAGAAACATTTCTGTAGGCTCCCACAGGGATTCAAGAACATCCCAGGACTATTCTCAGTCAGAGTAACAGAGTTACTACAAATATATGATGATGAGGCATTATCTTATGTTGATGACATCTATCTAACAGACGACGACTGGATACTCACTTGAAAAGGGTGAACACCATAATACTTGGGTTCGCTGCAGAGGGTTACAAATTCAACTTTAAAAAGTCAAGAATTGCCCATCTGACAGTATTATTTTTAGGATACGAATTATCAAGTGAAGGAAAAAGCCTAGCAGACAACTTCTTAGAGAAGTGCGCTGTACTCCAAGCACCAAAAACGCTGAAGAACTTACAATCGATACTAGGCTTTCTTAATTTCTGAAGAACTTACATTCTAAATTATGCAGAGAGGGTTAAACCTCTCTATGAATTAATAAAACCTGATTTTAAAACAATCAATTGGACTCAAAAACACACAAATTTTGAGATCATTGCAAACAGACATGTTAGCAAAAACAAAATTAGAAACACGTGACAATACACGCAACCTTGTAATCCGAGTCATCCCAGGAAGATGCGGATTCATGTACCTGACCTCTAATGAGGGAGAAACGGTACCAATAGCTTACAAAACTCACTTTTACACACAAGCAGAAAAAACATTCAGTCTCACAGAAAATACTGTGAAAGCAGTGCAAACTGCTATAGCGAAAGAACGAGAACTAGCACAAGGCAAAAGGATCACTGTTCTCACAGCAGAATCCGCCTTCGAGGCACTATTCAGCCCAGTAAACATGCCTACAGTATCACTGGATCCGAAATGGATACAGTGGGAAAATTCTCTTGCTGCAGAAGACGTGAAATACTATTTCGCCCAGCACATGAAAAAACTGATTGATTTAACTTATGAAAAAGAATATCCTCTGCCAATCAAAATTTTTCCTCTACAACAGTACTCCTGTATAATCTATACAGACAGATTTGTACAGCATTACAATGTAGAAAATAAATCCTACGATGCAGCCTGCACGATTGTTAAAGGTCGTTGGCTCTGCGGTAAATTCAGACCAAAAATAACAAAAACTGAATCACTGAGAAAATGTTCGGCTCAGCGAGCTGAAATCAGATCTTTAAAGATGGCGCTTGAAAATGCCGAACCTGAATTCCCGACACTAATCGTGTGCGATTCACATTTTTGCGTCAATTCTTACAATAATGATTTGCAGAGCTGGGTTCAAAATGATTACAAAGATGATACAGGTGCCACAATCAAGCATAAAATGCTTTGGAAGCAAGTAGTTCTTTTACAGAAAGAACTACACATGGCGTTCACGTTGCAGGGAATTCATTGGCTAATACAGCCATAGCGGAAGCAACTAAACCGGCTTCCGTAGCCACAAAAAAACGTTCAGAAAAATATATAGACGGGGAAACCATGCTGGCAGTAAAAACGTCTTCAAAAGGCAGCTGTGCAGCATACATACGTATTTGATGCAAACTCCGTTCCTTTTGCTCGAATCCCTGGAGTGGGGGATAGGGTAATTCCAAACACGAACCGGAGAAAGTTACTAATAGCAGACGCACACATGGGTGAAGGTCCAAGGCACAAACAGATGAAGGAATCTCTGACTGAATTACAATCAGAGTACTGTTGGCCAGGGATGAGCCTGCACCACTATAAGTATGTAAAGAACTGTCTGGACTGCGACAGAGTTCGCAGCAATGAGTCAAGCGGAGTAATGTAGGTAGCATAATGCTGTCTATATACAATCCAGCGTCCTATTAATTGTTTAAGACTACATTCACTATAAAAATGTGGCCCCAGCGCTCGGCTGACGCCAAAACCGTTATAAAAGATCTGCGAGTCTTTATCGGCACATACGCGATTGCCATGTTTCATTCTGACCAGGGTCCTGCTTTCAGCTCTCGAGCTTATAGGGAGGCCATGGCCAGTATGGGCATTGGGTTGCGATTCTCTTGTCCATTTCACCCTGAGGTAAACAGTGTAGTGGAAAGAAAAAACCGAGACATAAAGCAATCTATAACAGAGAGGGTATTAGGTTCGGGTGATGGGTGGGTCAAACATTTAATAAGAGTCCAACGTAGTCTTAATAATTTGCCAAGAAATTCTCTAAAAGGTTTCAGCCCGTACGAGCTATTGTTCGGAACTAGACTGCATGTTCAGGACCTTGATAGTCAGGCTTCAGTGGTAAAAGATAAGAATAAAGACTTTGACATCAAAGATCGTTTGGCTATTTTACAGGACTTGAATGAAACAAGAAAATCCTTAAGCAACATAAAAATAAAGCAACAGCCAACTACCACTGAAGACACACCACCTGTCCCAGCAAGACCTGTCTGGATTCCAGAAATTGGGGAAGTAGAGAGAAAATAGCGGTGAAGAAGGAATTTGGGCCTTCCTACAGAAAAGCAGTACATGTCTTAGCAATCAACGGAACAAGATCAGTAGTACTACCGCCCCTTGCTGGTAAAAAGGAGAACTGAGTTGTATCAATCGACCTGGTAAAACCACAATCATGTGGCCTATAATCAACAGTAGGCCAAGTGGACTCCCAAGAAATAACAGAATACCCAAATTTGCAACAATCCAAGAGGTTCAAACTGAAAGACTAATCACATTTGATAAATCTGCAGTGCACAGAGAAGGACTATGCAATAATGCCATGGAACTCGTGCCTCTTGAAACACAGATTGAAACAGTTCGTCATGAAACTCCAGTCTACAATGATGTGGCATCAGAATGTGCTAATGAAAAGCAAATGGAGAAAACAATTCCAACAATTGACAGAACTGCCTCTGGTTACTTTATCAATTTCGATAACTTTTCTGAAGATCAAAGCGACCCTGAAGTGACGCCAGAAACAAAGACTTTTAAAGAAAAAGCAACAGAACTCTTTCATCAAATCAAAGAAGTATATCTAAATGCACCATTGATTGAGCATTGGATTGTATCAGGGGTACTTATACTCCTACTATGCCTAATTCAAGTTTTAATTTTAGGAACATTTATTACAGTTCAATGGACACAGCAAGTCAGAACATCAACTTAGTTCTGAAACCTCACAAATCATCTCACGTCAAGAAAAGAGGACTATCATCAGTAAATGTCATAGCCATTCCAATACCCGGCGGGGTAGTGTGGGACAAGACTGACTATGAAGTATATGGCCCGGTCGAGATCTTGAAATATCCTCACTAGTTCAAGGTTTCATTAAGTGACTTTGTAAAACCAAGTACATTCTCTGATGATTGGGATTTTGAAAGTATAAATAATATGATGTCGGATTTAGTGTTGTTAGCAAAATTTACAGAACATGATTATTTACAAGGTTCATCTAAATATGAACAGATGTACTGTTTTTCACATTACGCAGACCATTACTTACATAAATCTGCTCAACCAAGAATTATTTTTAAATATAACCAATGGGAACATTGTGCTACTTCACCTAAAAGTAGTTAAAAAACGTTTTTTTGAGAAATTCCAATACTTATCAGGGTTTAACACAAGTGATGCAGAAACATTTTATTATAAACTGTTGGATAAAACAGGGACGAAAACAATGCTGACAAATACTAAATTGATATATTCAGAAGCATTTTATGAAAAAATGATGACATTTGGTTTTGATTTCTGGAAAAACAACATTGAAACAAAAACCATCTGGGGTACAAAAGAATGGCAGGTACAAGGTCTAGAAGCAATATTTCGAGCCTGCATGATCCCAGAACAAATAATGTTCTTAAATGACACAATTCACCAAACAACCTGTCTTGGCCTAGCTAAGATTAAAGACCTTAACAAACCGTCTATTCCAAAGCCAATACCTGATAATGCAACCACAGATATTGAAATAGACGTATCAAAAATTTTACATCTAAACAGAACACATCCTGATTGGAAAAAGTGGCTAATCTGGCCTACTGACACGAATAACTGCAAGATAGATTCCTGAACAAAACACAGGGGTTAAACATGACCAGACCAGACCCTAGATACTCCCAGAGACAACATCCAAGGATAGTAACAACATACAGTGTAGGGAAACTGTGCCTTGAATGGCTAGAATCATCCACACTGGCAGAAATTAAGCAACATTTATCTTTACTTAAAGATGGTGCTGACTTGCGCAATTTCATTATGGGACCACGCAAACAGCATCAAAAACGTTTCATAGCGGCAAGTGTATATGCGGCATACAACGAGGCATGGAAAGTAATGCAAATTGAAACAGCAGAAAAAATACGAGAAATTGATCGTAATAATTTGGAAAAATCCCTTTCTGTTGTGGACAATGGGTTAATGACTCTGTCCTCCAGAATATATTCACTGGACAGTATTGTATCATCTGCCATCGATATAATAGATAAAGACTTGCTAATGTTACAACATGGCCAGTCGCAATTACGTTCTATTGTACAGCTAGGCTGGACGCTGCAAAATCTTCGTTCAGGCTATGTGCCATGGCGTCTAATCAACACAACGTCATTGTTTTCCATCTTTAACCTTACTGATAAACAAACCAGTTTGGCACAGAAAGGAGCAGACTATACAATCCTGAGCATCGAAAAACTTGAGAGATTACCATTGACAATGTCAGAAAGACCTGTCATTGAATGGATAATACACGGGATTATCACAATTCCAATAATAACTTTCCGATTTAAAAATTGCCTTGAGTATATACCGACAGGCCAGTATGAACGATTGGGTAAAGGGTACATTAAGTCATCATGGAAATTACCATATACACACACATGCTATAGTGACGACAACAAAAATGTATTTCTTAGTGGTGAAAATTGCAAACATTCACTAAGCGGTATACTTTTGTGCCAGGGTATTAATTTACATGGGGCCTGTAAAGGGACTTCAAACAACCTTTCATGCCACCAGCACGTCACACCTGCAACGCAGATAGAGCCCTTCTTTAGGCAACTTTCTAACGGGAGTTACATTTTAATAACGGATCACAGCTGTTGTGGCTTGGTGCCAGGGAAAGCATATCTCGTAAGCGTGACTTCCATGGTCACTTGCTGTATGCAAGCATTGTTTCCAAACGACCCTGGAGATTCCGAGATGCCGATTTGGCCTCCTTGGAATGTCTCTTCTATACGAATTGATACTTTAAGCAGAATGAAGTCTGTGCTTTTAGAGACAACAGTGCCCATCACGTCATCAAAAGAGACGTATGATCTCCAAGTTGCAAGGACAGCATCGGAGATACATGAACTTTTATCAACAAATTTCCCCGTGCATTTGACAGAAATGCTCAGCCAAATCCTAAATATGTCGGATGCCATTGGTATCTCAAACGTATTTAAGACAATTTTTTCGGGACTGTTAACACCATTCAAAGCAATTCTGGGCATTATTCCCAATTTTGTCCATTCAGTCTTTGGCGGCCTACCACTAATTTTGGGACTTGTAGCAGGCATTTTATTTTTGACCCTCCTGCTCCAATTTGGCAAGCCAAAACACAGACATGACTCCGGCAAGCATGGAAGAAACGATCCTAGCAATACGCTACCGGGACCGCATAACTAGAGTCCTTGGATTGGCCCGGCTGAGAGATCTGAACATGACCTGGTTTCTTTCATTTGGACCTATATGGCAGACCTGCATCTTACCTGTGCTTCGATGTATGCTATGCGGAGAAGAATGCTTGTTAGACATTTGTCTTGCACTACCATCAGCAGTACCAATGGATATCGATACTTTGCTAAGTCCTGTAACGGCTCATGCATCGTGTTGTCCCCAGCGGCTACCAATCCTGAGGACGGCATACGTTGAGACTCCTGCGCTATGACTAGGTGGCGGCAGTGAAGCGGTAAATGAAAGCAACATCACCCAGGTACGGCCTTCTGTGAGCATTGCTGATCCAGACATCGATGATAGCAATCATTCTCACAACTGCCAGGTTACTGCACTATCGAACCTGGTCGAACTGTCACCTGAATATGTAGACCTATTCTTGATGTTCTCCCCTGAACAGAAATAATGACTTTTGGAAAGCATTCCGACGCACAGCGTTCCCATGAACTCTGAATTCGGCCTTCAGTTTTGATAAACAAAAACTACTGCAAAGCGTTTGGAACTCTATTTCCCCGTTCACCATGAAATATTTTTGAATCGGACATTTTTCAAAATATTTACTTTTTTTTTGGCACAAATACTTTTGCTTAAAGTAGAACTATTCATAAAGAACAGAACTTCTATTTTTAGTAGATCTAGAGACAAAAACTTTACCTCAGCCTCTAGCACATTTTACAGCAATTGTATTTATATGTGATGAAATAGTCTCGCCCTTCTTTTCTGTATTAAGAGACATTTCATGTGTAATTTTTTCGCAAAATCGTTCAGCTGATTACATATGCAATAATTTTTCAATGATTACTATGCTTAAAAATGTACAGTACCTATATTTTCGTGTATTTCATATACGCCATTTCAAATGCATTATGTATTTTGGGGTGGGTAGTAATACACGTGCATCTTATTGCTTTAGTTTTTAGTAAGGTGATGGACATAAATTCGTGGAGTGGCTGTTGTATTCTATCTAGGACCCCGATCAATATTGTGACCTTATGCCCCTATACGGCTATAATCAATACATATCCCTATGATGGCAGAAACGATCAGAACCATATTTCAGTAACTCGTCTCTGCAGCTCATTACAGTACATGACACAGCAGAAGCCACTTCCTTAGATTCCTAGATAACACACCGAGTTTTTTCAACAGCTCAAACCCCCAGCAACCTGGGAAAGCCCCGATTGCTTTGTTTTGATTAGTAATAGAACTCTTGCAAGCACTGTAAGAACAACCAGTTCTTAGTGACATCTTTATTGACGTCTTATGTCCAAAAACTTACGTCAAACTCAGCACCTTTCAAGTATAAATAATACCAATGTTGCCTTAAGCACACACGATGGTGGTGGTGAATACAGGAGCAGAACAGCTGTCCCTTGCAGAGCCCAGCAGATGCGAGAAGCCCACGGACGCTGCCCCTCCTCCTCCTTGACGCGCTGAGAGAGACGCTGTCTTTTCTCCTGCCGAGAAAATCCAGCTCCGGCGTTTCCAGCCTACCCTTGCGGGTAACTGGAATATCGAGTCCTGAGAGGAGATACCAGACCTCCAACATTCTATTCCAGAGGTACAGTGTTGACTAAACCCTTAGAGAGAATTCTTGAAGCAAACTCTTGGCAAAAACAACTTAACTTAAACTGCTACTTACTTACTCCCTCCCATGTATTAGGCTTAGGTCAGGTACATCGGGGTAGGCATAGTTAGAAGCACCAGTTGAGGACGTTAGCCAAATGTATATATGAATGTATATATTTTATTCATTTTAACTATCGTATGGCTAAGAAACCATATCAATGCTTTTACAGTATTATTTCGCAATACTCCTTTTACTGTACGCACTTTTCATAATAACAAGTCTTGCAATTGTGGCAATTCATTTCTCTTGCATGAGAAGGAAGACTGCTCAATAAATAATATCTTTTATTGAAAACGCCCGTCTCTCTATTCTCTGCATACTGGTGAAAGTAATTCTGCACAACTGACTGAGTGAAATAGCTGTCTATTGTTTCACACGACTCTAGAGATTGACTCTTATTCTGAGGAGCAAAATTGTCATGTTAATGCGGTTGTCGGAAGCTGAATCCCTTCTTGTGTGAGCCAGGGAAGCTGATCACTTCCTATTCAGTCAAGAAAGTTTCCAGTGACCTCTGAGCTAGCTGGCGCAAACTTAAATTAAGTCTAACATAGTCAGTAGAGACCTAGAAGACGGCACTCCTACGTCTACACTGCTGTTTATGTTATTCCAATGCGCAGGGCCTATAGGGAAAATAGGAACTACACTACAGGTGGATGCATGAATGATGTATGGATGGATGCATGGATGCATGCATGATGGGTGGATGCATGGTGGGTGAGTGGATGGATGCATGAATGATGGGTGGATGCATGATGGATGAATGATTGTTGGGTGGATGCATGGGTGCAGGATGGATGTAGGATGGATGGGTGGGTGGATGGATGGGTGTATGGATGAATGATGTATGGATGCAGGATGGATGGGTGGGTGGATGCACGTTATAACCGCCTAGTGGCAATATCATATACAGAGCCAGCTTCCTACACTTTTTCACATAATTTACTTTCAAAACTCCTCTCACTTTACAGTCATAGAAAGAAAAGTAAACACCAATGCTGCAGCAATTCATCAGAAGACATAGCCAGATATTTGACCTCTGTCTGTGAAGCACTTTCAAATGTGAAAAGTTAAACACAGAACTTATAGTCATCTCTATTTTTTTCTAGGACTTTCCCGAACCACCAAAAATGACACAAAGTGTGATTGAGGATGACACTTTTTCATTGCGCCATTCACCTATGCCTACAATCAAACACCAATGTGCACAGACACACATAGAGCCCACTGCTTTAGACATAGCTACAAGTTGATTATTTTTGACAAATGGATTGCGTGATTCATACCTACAGAGAACCCTTTTTTTGTGATACTGTTAAATACCCATGTTTTAGACGGGAAACCTGGTGACCAAATACTGAGGCCTGCCTGGAAGCCCACCTAGGTGAGATATCAATTGGAATTTGCTCCACTGCCCTACATCATATACAGAGACGTATCTGAGAGGGGCAGGCCTAGACCGGGAGGCTGAAGGAGGGGCATGTGGCAGCACTGATGGATGGACGGTACCTGTGGCTTGTGGTAGTGAAGACCGGATGCCATATTACAACACTAAGGAACTACTGGGACAGGCCCCCATGTTAGAATGTAAATGAAGACTTCTGCTTGAGGTGGCTATTCTCTTACTGCTGTGCTCAACCAGAATACCCATTGTTGTGCACTGAGGAACTTTGACTACAGAAGGTGCTCGAGACCGATGGAAGGATGCCTTGATCTGCTTGCTAAACAGAAACAGAGCATTGCAGTCACGGGTGCCCAAGGAGGTAGGAATATCTTACAGTAGACCAATGGCTTTGACTACTCCCAGGTGTAAAAACGAGTGAGAGGCACTCTACTATACTGTAGTGCATTGGCAAGGGTCTGATTATTTGGGTCTGGTGCCCTCCCCCTTACTCCCCTTTATTTTACAAAGTGTATCGCAGAGTTGGTGGAGGTCTGCTCCCTTCCTGGCCCGACTCAGTACCACTTCCCCAACTCGAGCAGGGGATGGCAGAACAATAGGTATCATGTCACAGGGAGGTGTGACCTCCTCCCAGACAGGATTTAGTATATTAGCGCTGGGCAGTCGCGCTTGCCAGTGACTGATAGTCTGCATGAGGGGCACAATTGGTGTCCCTGTGCATAGTCCAGTTCAAACCAGTCCTTCGGAGCTGTTGGCTTCCGCTCTGGCGAGAACTGGACAAAGGACATGGGAGTAACCTTCACACTGTTCAGCCCCTCCCCTGGCAGGGTCTCCTGAATCTTGTCAACCCTCTCCCTTTGGTACTTTAGGGCTTACCTAGCTGTAGGGTCTTAGATTCGACAAGGACAAGATTCTGAACTAGAAACCACTGAACTTCGACCATCTGGACATTCTGGGCTTTGTTCGACTTCTTTTGGGCCCAACTTTGTCTCCCACTCAGTCTGCTGCATCGTCTGTGCCTGTACACCATACCGGATCTGTTCAGGACCTGTGGAGCATCAAGGACAACCAAAGATATCTCCCTTGGAATGAAGGAGCCACCCCCCTGCATTCGCAGGCACCGTAACACTGCTGTCTGGTCTGCTGATCCTGAGCTAGTATGGACTCCAAAGACTTCAGCAACACAGGAGGTGGGTTTCTATGTACCTCAAGGTCTGAGCTGCCCTCGCATGAAATATGAGGTCAGAATCCCTTGTGGGGGCCTCAATACCTGAACTCTTGTACTTTGTGTACCTTTGCAAGTGTATATGTTTTTTGGTAATTCCTAAACAAATGCATTGGGTTCCAAGTAGCCCCAGCCTCTGGCACCATTTCCTACCAAGAACATTGACCTCCTTGCACTGAGTGCTCTGAGGGCCATTGTTTGGTGAAATCGCTTGAGGTCCCATCGCGACTCCTGCTCCTCCGGCCTGTGGGTCAATTTGTGGGTCAACTCTGCTTTTCTTGGGCTCCCCTGGTTGCTTTAGGCTCAACCTGACTCCCCTTTGTTTGGTGAGTTTCCTGGCCCATGCTGGTCCGACCCATACATATCCTTCACCTTCTGCATGGGTTACCGTTGCCAAGGCTTGTTGGTGCTCCCACCAGACACCGACCCCTCAGTACCCGACATCCTTTGTGGGACAGCTTGCATCCGGCTCCCGGTTGTCCTCAATGTCTCCTGGTGCCCGCAGCTGCAGAGTCAAGGACTCCATCAACCAACCAGAAGCACCCAACATCGGTGGACATTCGTCTACTGAGCCCCTTGGTAACTCCTTAGTGACCCAGACTCTGTCCCTTCTGCTTTCAGGTACTTCTCAACAAGAGTCCACCTTTGGATTCTAACTGACACTTTTATTCCTTTCAGCGGCGGCTCTTCTTCGAAGTCCTCCATTAGGTTCGACGGTGGTTTCAAACGCCAATTGTGACCTATGCACCGGCTTTCCTGGGATAGGTAACTTGGGCACCCTGGTATCCAAGGGTGTGGTGGCTCTCCAACCTCCTAGCTTCTACTGGGTTTCTTCGAAGTCCACTGGGAAGGGTCCTTAAACTCTAAAACTTCAACTGCGACTTTCCCATAGTATTGTACGCAGCACGCAGTCGTGTTCCCACACTGCACCCATCCTCCGTGGGGTCCCTATCTACTCACCTTGGGTGGTTCCTTGGGGTCCCAGCTATTCCACCCTGTCTTGACTCGAGTTGTGGTACTTATACCACTTATTTAGTATATGGTTTGGTCCCCCCGGAGCCCACTGTTTAATAGTGCTATTTACTGTCATTTCTGTGCTTAAGTATTGTGTGCTTTGTGATTATCTCAGTGTAGGTGATACTGTTTTTTTCACCTGTTTTGGAATGTTTTGTGCGCAATTTGCTTTTATGCACAGAAAAGGAACAGCAGGCCCAGACTATAGGTGTACACCTATGGAGGCAGGCTATGGAAGGCCAGCTGGTATTAAGTAATTACAACCCGCCTTGAAAATCTTTCCGCTTACGCATTAGTTGCTGCTTTCTCCTATTATTGTTCTTGTGTGTTTATATTTCTCGCAGTGGACCAAAAAAATAATGGAAAAGCAAAGGAGAACAAGTCAGTATAGAATAGAAGTAGCACAATATTATCTGGCGCTGGACCTGCTGTCTTTAAGGGTTTGCCAGTGAGTCATTTTTTACTGGCCCAACAGTTGCAGTATCTAGTTTTTTCGTCAAAATGCCCCTAGTTTTCCTTATTTTCTTTTTCGTTTATTTTATTGTTCCCGCAGAGTGTCTCTTCTGTATGTACCTCCTTATGGGGGGACTTGTCAAACTTGACGAGATCACATAACCCCACACAGCTGTCCAGTTGTGGTCCCGCTGTTCCTCCCCTCACCTTATCTACAAGTTTCCCGATCTGTAGTGGGAGGGGAAGGGAGAAGAAGTACCCTGTGTGGTATTTCTGTCACACCAGAAGCAGAGGTAGAAGTGAAGTCAGAGTTCAAAGCCAGGACCGGAGTTGCCCTCAGGAGCCGATAGACCAAGGGCTCTACACCGCGGACTGAAGATACGAATGACAACGGAACGGTAAAGCCGTGTGACACCCTCTCAGCATCTGAGGGCCAGTGGAGTCAGCAAAGTCAGCGGAGCCAGGACCGACCCGTCAGTAGTCAGTCAGTTTTTCTCCATCCTCGTTAATGGCGAGATGGTGCGACCTTGCACGCAAGCAGTTCTCCCCCATCAGAGCGGGTGTCGAAGATGTATGATAGCAGATCACCAACCATCTGTCTGCATCAGGGGAGGGTGAGCCTGCCGGCTCTAGCAGCTACTTGTGTGGGCCATGCCTACCATCAAAAGCTCGACAACACCCTGTGTAGGTGATACTGTGTTGTACAAGATAGTAATATATCAATCTATATCTATACTACTATTTTAAAGAGAGAACACAAACCTTTGAGCCAGGTAAACTCAAAAAGTACTGCACCAAACACTACACCCAATACACCATTTGAAAGGGGAGATGTAGCAGAAGGACATAGGCTATAGATGTAGACACCATATACATTAAAAAAGCAAAAACGCCAAAAATGGGAAAGTAGTCCCTTGTGGGCGTTAGTGTGGGCGTGTCAAATAAAAGATGTGGGCGTTTACAGGGGCATGGCCCAAAGAACAAACAATAAACATATGCCAAACGATTTCACTGATTTCACTGTGCAAGGCACACACTTCACCACACACTTCAATGAGCATAGCGCAAATGCGATTTCAATGATTTCATCATGCAAGGCACACACTTAATTGTGCATCCCGCGCATTTGCAAAAGGCCGCCTATCACTCTCCTCGACATTCGCGCATTTGTCGGCGTTACCCTTCAAACATTAACGCCTTTGTGGGATGACATCCAAAAAGGGGCGCGCCTTCCATAATAATACAGTGCCACATGGGGCAGGCTTACAAAAAGGGCCGCCTATCATTCGCATTGCTTCGCACAGCCCACCAATCACGACACACAATGATTAACACACACACGAGTTGCGATACAAAAACATAACAAATGTTTAACCATTTGACAAACGACAACGTTGTCACAGGGGGAGGAACGTAAACAAATAGGCGCCCATTTCTTAGACAAGAAAGTCAATAGACGGAACATGAACAAGACTTTACTCACAAGGCTCCGAATAATTACGTATGCTGCGGACAAAATCTAAAACTTACACAAACACTTCCGAATTTCAAACACTCTGCATTATCAGTGGAACACTGCCAGTACTTGCGCCGATAAAAACAAAAAAAAGACATTAGTAAAGGGATCGAAAACGTAAACAAGGAAAGCCCCTTTCACGAACAAGCAATTTCAGGCCAAAACATCTGAGCGACCACTGTAACACTTGCTGCACTTGCGGGGCAAATTACAACATTTGGGAAACAACAACATTCGCACACAGGGGAACACTCTCAACAAGGACAGCAAAACAAAATTAGGTGTGGCTCAATGAAAACCTGCAGATGAATTAAACACACATTACTACGCAAACAAAAAGTAAAGGCAACACTGAACATCGGCCATCCCCGGTCAACGTCGGGACAGGCTGCTAGTAAATACATCTTTTTATAAGTACTGTGTGCAGTTGCATTTTGATAAAACAAGCTGCGTAACATTCCTTCAAGACTAATCCTGAGGGCTGCTCTCCACAGCTACCACTTGGATAGCTGGTTATCTTTGACTTCTTAAATCACCATTAGGGTTGTTCGGACTGGTGCAAGGTGCCCAATTAAATTAGTGGACTACATATAAATGTAAATGTAAATGCCGGCATTTGTAGAGCGCACAGCTACCTCCAATGGACGTGTCCCGGCGCTGTCCGTATACCGCTTAGGAACCCTTCCTGACTTTTTCCCTGTGAAATGTACACTCCTGGACACCCCCAAGGTGAAGCCAGGCATCCCAACACTGTTGGGGCCGTTGTGGAGATCAAGCAAGATATTGCCCAGAGTTGCAGACTGGGACCCATGATTAGAATAGGCACCGAGTCGAGAATTATCAGGTCAGAGGAAATTGAGCCCAAGACCCGCCGAGGCGGGTATTGAACCCTGGTCCTGGGCCAGACCTCTGCATCAGGGTCTGCCGCTCTAACCATTGATATTTAACAACAAGGGGTGGTGATGGACAGAGTTTCTGAATTAAGCAGAATACTCTCACCCAGTCAAGAGATCAGGGACCGGTTTCTGGAATTTCAGCCGTCGTCGGCCCGGCTTGCTTGAATCCTGATGGTGCAATGAGCAAGGGACTCACATCTGAGTATACCCTTCCACGCTTATGGTGGACAAAATATTTAACAACAAGGGGTGGTGATAGACAGAGTTTCTGAATTAAGGAGAATACTCTCACCCAGTCAAGAGATCAGGGCTAGATCCAACACCTTTTTTTTGCTCACTGCACCATCCCAGCTCAGAACCTGGCTATATGCAAATTAGCCTGTTCCTGTCCCAGTGCATGATGGGAACAGGGCAAACCAAACTACCAAGCCAATTCTTACACTGGGAAGGAAACAAGCTTCCGGGGACCGGTTTCTGGCATGTCAGCCATCGTCGACCCGGCTTGCTTGAATCCTGATGGTGCAATGAGCAAGGGACTCACATCTGAGTATACCCTTCCACGCTTATGGTGGACAAAATATTTAACAACAAGGGGTGGTGATGGACAGAGTTTCTGAATTAGGGAGAATACTCTCACCCAGTCAAGAGATCAGGGCTAGATCCAACACCGTTTTTTTGCTCACTGCACCATCCCAGCTCAGAACCTGGCTATATGCAAATTAGTCTGTTCCTGTCCCAGTGCATGATGGGAACAGGGCAAACCAAACGACCAAGCCAATTCTTACACTGGGAAGGAAACTAGCTTCCGGGGACCGGTTTCTGGCATTTCAGCCGTCGTCGGCCCGGCTTGCTTGAATCCTGATGGTGCAATGAGCAAGGGACTCACATCTGAGTATACCCTTCCACGCTTATGGTGGACAAAATATTTAACAACAAGGGGTGGTGATAGACAGAGTTTCTGAATTAAGGAGAATACTCTCACCCAGTCAAGAGATCAGGGCTAGATCCAACACCTTTTTTTTGCTCACTGCACCATCCCAGCTCAGAACCTGGCTATATGCAAATTAGCCTGTTCCTGTCCCAGTGCATGGTGGGAACAGGGCAAACCAAACTACCAAGCCAATTCTTACACTGGGAAGGAAACAAGCTTCCGGGGACCGGTTTCTGGCATTTCAGCCGTCGTCGGCCCGGCTTGCTTGAATCCTGATGGTGCAATGAGCAAGGGACTCACATCTGAGTATACCCTTCCACGCTTATGGTGGACAAAATATTTAACAACAAGGGGTGGTGATGGACAGAGTTTCTGAATTAAGCAGAATACTCTCACCCAGTCAAGAGATCAGGGCTAGATCCAACACCGTTTTTTTGCTCACTGCACCATCCCAGCTCAGAACCTGGCTATATGCAAATTAGTCTGTTCCTGTCCCAGTGCATGATGGGAACAGGGCAAACCAAACTACCAAGCCAATTCTTACACTGGGAAGGAAACAAGCTTCCGGCGACCGGTTTCTGGCATTTCAGCCGTAGTCGGCCCGGCTTGCTTGAATCCTGATGGTGCAATGAGCAAGGGACTCACATCTGAGTATACCCTTCCACGCTCCATTGAGCCACACTTCTCCACTTGAGCCACACTTCTCTACATATACCAGGCCAACTTCGCACATTGGTGTGCAGCGGCTGGGATTCAAGCCTGCATTTTTTTAATAGATAAATCTTTGTATTGATTAACTGAAAAACTACTAGTACTAGGTACATATAATACTAGCTTAGAATAAGTAAGTTCTAATGAACTTAGGGTTGGGTAAGCCAAGGGTCTAGCACACCCTTTCTCTGACCTCAGAGAGATTAGTTCCTACTAGGTTAGGTAGGTGCAACACTTAACCACACTTAGGGCTTGATTAGGATCGCGGTTTTCCCGTATCCTCCGGGCCGGCGGAAGCCACCGCCGGCCCGGAGGATGCGGAAAACCGCTGCGGAGGCACAGAAGACCCACCGTCAAATTAGGATGGCGGTGGATTTCAAAATCCGTCCGCTGCTTTTCCGCCGCGGTCACCTTCCGACCGCGGCGGAAAAGCTCTAACATGGCTGGCGGTGTCTGTCAGACACCGCCAGCCATATTAGGATAGCGGAAAACATATGCTTTTCCACGGCGGCTTTACCGCTGTGGAAAAGCATACGGAGATTGCCTTCGGGAGCCCGTTGCAGGCCCCCTTGGTGACGGGGGGTGGGGGGTGCACATGGGGGGTACCCCCCTGCATTTGCGTGGACAAAGCGGCGGGCACCGCGCGGTGCCTGCTGCTTTGTGCATGCAAATGCAGAGCGGAAATGATAGAGCGGAAATTACCCTTAAATTGCGGCGGGTGCAGCTTGAACCTGCACCCGTCGCAATGTTAAAGATTGAGGATGTGACCGCCACCCTGGCGGTCACATCCTAATCTGCAGGTCCGCCATAAAATAATCATAATTGGCCCCTTAGTATGTCTATTAAACGAGATGCCTGTGCCTTCTAGATACAGGGAGCTTTTGTTGCAAGAACTGAAAGCCCTGTCTGCCTCTAGAAAGTTGAACACCGGTAGAAGTGCCAAAACTCATCGCCTAGTAGAGGTGTTACTTCTTGATGACTTAAGGAAAAACCCTTGGTCAGATTAACAGGAGAGAGTCGGTGGGACAGGAAATGAGGGTAGGTCAGGAGGTGACACCGTTTGTGACCTGGACTCAAACCTGACGAGATATGATACTAAGAATCCTCATGCATAATAAATTAGGTTAGTTTCAAAGAAACTAATCAACATTTATTAAGCACAGAACTGGGTAAAAGGTCTGTGCTACAACCGTTATCTATAGCAAGGTAGGACAATGAAGGTGAAAGGTTGCTTTACTACTTAGGCCTGGCTCATGAAACATAACAATATTCATTTCTAAATACACCGACACACAGGGGTCCATCTCTGGCACGAAAAAGATGAGAGCTGTTGTGTGAGTGCACATTCACCCATAAAGTGTGAGCAGACAATTTACACCAGGCTCGTTCCTCGCCCTGTGGTATGGAAAGATAGGAAACACTATTGAAGATCACCCACTATTGATAGTATACCCCCACCCGACTGGCCAAGTGGAAACCTGCCAGTAGCGGCAAGCATTGGTGACACTGTGGACATCAAGGGACTCTAACTCACATCCTATGGCATTGCCCGAAAATACAAACGTTTTGGTCAGAGATAATAACGGACCTCAATTAAATATACAATACCGATCTTCCCCGGCTATATATTACTGGACCTCTCCAATGCGTCAACTTACCCTCTGTGCTCGCCCTTGGATGAGCTCTCACTCTGGCCCGCTGCATGGCAAAACAGGTCACCCAGGGCAAGTGAGGGATGACTATATACCAATAAAATTCAAATGGTTAATAGGCTTTGGCACCTCCTTGGCATGGAGAAATAAACAGAAGTGATAGAGCGGAAATTACCCTTATTTGACAAAACTAGAGCACTGTTCTATCACATGAATTTAGGGAATTGATCTGCCCGAGGTACTTGAGGGTGCTGTGCCTTACACAGTCATTGTCGGACCCATTAAACATTGATGCACTTCCAGCAACATAGCTTCACATTGCTAGACAGACTGCTTAAACTACTTTTACCTTTGAGGAATGTTGAGAGTTATCACTCACTATTGTTGATGATGTTCTTGTTTTTCTTTATTTCCAGGGTTCCCTTCCCTTGTGCCTTTTCTTTTTGCTACTAGTCTTGTGACCACTGGCCGGTGATTGTAAGTGCGGGCAATTTGTAATGTTCATGTACCTTCCTTGAAATTTTATTAAACAGATTTAAACCATAAAAGGTCAAGTCAAGTCAAGTCATAAAATTTGTATAGCGCACTACATACCCAGAGGGTTTCAAGGCGCTTAGGAAGGGGAGGAGGATTATTTGTCAAATATCCACGTTTTAAGCTGCTTTCTGAACGCTAGGTGGTTCTGGGTGAAGCGAAGGTAAGCGGGGAGTGAATTCCATGTTTTAGCAGCCAGGTATGAAAAGGATCTGCCTCCCATCGTGGTCTTGTTGATGCGAGGTACAGTGGCGAGGGCTAGGCTGGAAGAACGTAGTTGGTGGGAGGGGGTGTAGAAGGACAGTCGAGAGTTGAGGCAATCTGGTCCGATGTCGTAGAGTGATTTGTGTGCGTGGGTAAGCAGTCGGAAAGTGATCCTCTTATTGACGGGTAGCCAGTGGAGGTCTTTGAGGTGACCAGAGACGTGTTCGTTGCGTGGGATGTCTAGTATGAGCCTGGCTGAGGCGTTTTGGATTCGTTGGAGTTTCTTCTGGAGTTTAGCGGTGGTACCTGCGTAGAGGGTGTTTCCGTAGTCCAGTCGGCTCGTGACCAGGGCGTGGGTGACTGTTTTCCTTGTTTCGGAGGGGATCCAGCGAAATGTTTTTCTGAGCATGCGAAGAATGTTGAAGCAGGAAGAGGATACGGCGCTGACTTGTCTGTTCATTGAAAGTGAAGAATCCAGGATGACGCCAAGGTTCCGTGCGTGGTCTGTCGGGATGGGTGCTTTTCCGAGGGCTTCCGGCCACCAGGAGTCGTCCCAAGCAGAGGGGGATGTACCTAAGATGAGGACTTCTGTTTTGTCTGAGTTCAGTTTCAGGCGGCTTAGTTTCATCCATTCGGCAACTTCTTTCATTCCTTCGTGTAGGTTAGTTTTGGCGGTGTTGGGGTCTTTGGTGAGTGATAGGATTAGTTGGGTGTCATCCGCGTAGGAGATGATGTTGAGGTTGTGTTGGCGTGCGATGGCCGCGAGGGGGCTCATGTATACGTTGAAGAGGGTGGGACTGAGTGAGGATCCTTGTGGTACGCCACAGATGACTTCGGTGGCCTCGGACTTGAATGGTGGGAGGCGGACTCTCTGTGTTCTTCCGGAGAGGAAGGAGGTGATCCATTCAAGTGCTTTTCCTTGTATTCCGATGTTTCTGAGGCGCTGTAGAAGGGTGCTGTGGCAGACTGTATCGAATGCTGCAGAGAGGTCGAGGAGGATGAGGGCGACTGTGTCTCCATTGTCCAGTAGAGTTCGAATGTCGTCTGTTGCTGCGATGAGGGCGGTCTCAGTGCTGTGTTTTGCTCGGAAGCCAGATTGTGAGGGGTCGAGGGATTTGTTGGCTTCGAGGAAGGCGGCGAGCTGGTTGTTGACGGCTTTCTCGATGACTTTGGCCAGGAATGGAAGAAGCGAGATGGGGCGGTAATTTTTGAGTTCGGTGGGGTCCGCTGTTGGTTTTTTCAGAAGGGCGGTGAGTTCAGCGTGTTTCCAGTCTTCTGGGAAGGTAGCGGAGTTGAAGGAGCAGTTGATGACGTCTCGGAGGTGCGGTGCTATGACGGAGTCTGCTTTGTTGAAGATGTGGTGAGGGCATGGGTCTGTGGGGGATCCTGAGTGGATGGAATTCATCAGGCGGATTGTGTCCTCAGTGGAGATTGGATTCCAGGCGTTAAGGGTGTTCACGGGGGGAAGATGGTCAGCAGATGGTAGGGTGGGTTGGTTTCCGGGTTGGTTGTTGAAGCTGTTGTGGATGTCTGCAATCTTGTTGTGGAAAAAAGAGGCTAGGGAGTCGCAGAGGGTTTGAGAGGGGGTGATGTCGTTGGAGTTGGCCGAGGGATTGGAAAATTCCTTGACGATGTTGAAAAGTTCCTTGCTGTTGTGGGCGTTGTTGTCAAGTCGATCCTTGAATGCTGTTTTCTTGGCTTTTCGGATCAGTTGGTGGTGAGTGCGGGTGGCGCTTTTGAAGGCGTCATTGGTGTTGGTGGTTGGGTCTTTTTTCCAGGCCTTTTCAAGGGAGCGGCAGAGTTTCTTGGACTTCTTGAGATCATCGTTGAACCATGAGGCTTTCTTGCTGCCAGGTTTGCTTTGACGTTTTTTCAGTGGTGCTAAGGTGTCGGCGGTGTTGGATAACCATATGGTGAGGTTGGCGGCGGCTTCGTTGGCGTTAGAAGAGAGGGCTGGGGAGTTTCGAAGGAGCGATGCGGAGATTTGGTCCGTGGTGATTTTGTTCCAGTTTCTTTGCAGGGTAGGTTGGGAGTGGTTGATGGGTTTCGGCTTGTTGTAGGTGAAGTGAACGCA
The DNA here is from genome assembly GCF_964263255.1 of Lissotriton vulgaris. Lineage (NCBI taxonomy): Eukaryota > Metazoa > Chordata > Amphibia > Caudata > Salamandridae > Lissotriton > Lissotriton vulgaris. The sequence goes on along the minus strand of NC_141689.1, from coordinate 1,116,021,331 downwards.
GCTGTGGTCGGTCCATAGGAGATCCGTAGTGTGGCTGAAGGAGACATGACTGCTGGAAGTGAAGATGGGGTCGAGTGTGTGACCTGCGATGTGGGTGGGGGAAGTGACTAGTTGTTTAAGTCCGAGGTTGGCGAGGTTGTCCACGAGGGTGGCGGTGTTGTGGTCATTTAACTTTTCAAGGTGAAAGTTGAGGTCTCCCAGAAGAATATAGTCTTTGGAGGGGAGCGCGTGTGGAGAGATGAAGTCCGTGATGTCTTCACTGAATTTTGCGGGGTCCTGGTGGTCTGTAGAGGAGAGTGCCTCTAAGTGTTGTTTTGGGGTCGATGTGGATCTGGAAGTGAAGGTGTTCGGAGTTGGCGAGGTTGGCGTCAGAGCTGGTTGAGATGCGGATAGATTTCTTATGGACGATAGCGATTCCTCCTCCTGTGTGGCTGGTACGGTCTTTGCGGGTAATCTTATAGTCTTCAGGGATGGCAATGGTGATGTCTGGTGCGGAGGAAGCATTCATCCATGTTTCCGTAAGGAAGGTGACGTCTGGAGAGAAGGTGTCTAGTAGGTTCCATAGGTCAATGGCGTGCCTGTGCACCGATCGGGTGTTGAGAAGGATGCATTGTAGGTGGTTGGGGTCGGGAATCTGTGGTGTGGTCGTAGCGGAGATGTTGTCGGTGCCGCTGAATTTGCAGGAGTAGCAGGAGAAAGGTCCATGGGTGTGTCCAGGAGCGGCTTGGACGCAGGTGGGGGTGCGACCGGAGTTAAGGGCTAGGAGGGTGGCGGCATCATAGGTAATGCGGGAGGGCTGGGGAGCGCGAGGGACAGGGGGTATGGCGCTGGGCGCGGGCCAGGCGCGGACGGGCGTAGACGGGCTTACCTTTGGCGCACCTTCGGCGTGGACGCTGCGCGTGGGACCATCTGACATTAATGGACAGAGGAGGGGGAGGGGCGAGGGCGGTTCAGCTGGGAGGCGGGTCGGGCTGAGGAGGAGGTCAACAAACACAAAATGGAGGCGGAGGGGTCAGGACGGAGAGAGCGCTTGGGGTGAAAAAACACAAATGCAGACAAATGCTGTCAATAGACAAAGACAATAGGTAAAGCGGCGATTCTGAGCACACGCAACCAATCAGGGATTAAATCTGCAGCTGGAGTCACGCCGGCAATGCAACAATAGTAGCAGACAGCTAATCAACTATGCAAATGGGCCAAATCGCCACAAGCAGCGCGCAGCGGCAATCAGAAGTTAAAGCAGAATATAAATGCCAAAAAGTACTGTAAGTCTTGTGGTATGCCTTCTGCAGCGAGGACGCAGCAGCAGGGGAGCGACCACTCTGCTCGGAAGCGAGGAGTGAGTCACGGCGCTTTCAGGCAATGGAGCGCTGTTTGTTTACTATGTTAAAATCCATAATAAGCAGAAACAAAGGGGCCAAAACAAATGTACAATAAATGCACACCAGCTCCCTTTGAATGTGGGGAAAATGTGTGGCTTAGCTGTGTTTAATAAATTCTCCAAAACAAAAGCAAGATTGTGAGAGCTCGGAAAGGCGTTTATCTCCCTGCCCTCCTTCGAATGCACCATAAGAAGCCCATTTGCTATCATGCATTTGGGCTTGATGTTATCTAGATCTATGGGGCAAGCACACATATTACAATTGAAATCAACGGCTAGTATAAGCTGCTATAAGCCCTGTTCCACCAGAAAGTCAATAGCCGAGCATAACTGTGGAGGTACTTAGAGGCCCCAGTTCGGCCCAGCTTTCGCAATATAAATGTCGAGCAACGCCACATATATGGAGCCGGGTCATGCAGCGTTAATGCTTGTAACAAATATTACTGCCAGTTAAGATCTTTAGCTTGTCCACATAAATCCAATTCCACAAAAATAATTTGTCCCCCTTTAACCCTCGCTGCTGGCAAAAGATAAGTTTTGCATCATTCTAGGGAAAAAAGATCATATACTTCCTGGGTTTCTTGCCAACAGATGACATAGTAGGTCCTAACAAACTGCACCCAATTACAATCACTAAACACAGCAGACAGACCGGCGTTATTCCAAGATAGCAACCTCGGGTTATCCAGTTTACAAGATGGAATATCCAACAGGTGAGTTGTGGGCAGAATAGGTAAAGAGGGTGGCTCAGGGGCAGCAAGTCAATCACTGGACTCAAGTTTGCTTAGGGGTGCACATCTGTTACATAGGAGGAGAATCAGAGACACTGGTGGGGCCCAAATGGGACACCCACATTAAACTGATCTACGCAGTACCGGGATCCACAAGAGCTGAAAAACAATTTCAGGTTGGTAAAAGAAGCCAAGTGGGAGTGCTTGGATGTTGGTCGACCTAGACGACCGGAGTGAACCTAAGGTGGGCAAAACATGTGCTGCAACAGTGGGTTTGGTAAAGTTAACCACCACACAGCCCCCTGCCCATCGCTTAACATCAGAACCCAACCAACCTACCATCCTGACCATGTTAATTGAGTCATAAATCTCTATGCCTTGGTTGCAGTAAGAGTGAAATCAATTTACCACTTTATTCTTTAGCTCCAGAAAATAATCTGGTGTGGGGTTGTTATGAGGAGGGGCATTCTCTAAATCTACCACATACAGAGTTGCTTCCGGGGGCAGGTTAATCACCACCCCTGGCATAGGAGATAAAAGGTGGGTTACCATAGAGAGGCGTGCCCCAGTTGGGGGGAGTGTAGGGCCTGGGGTAGCAGGACAAACAATAGAGGAAACCCGGTCTGCTAAGAGGTTAAGGAAACTAGCTCTTTGTGACAGGGTTGAACCAATTTTATTACGACCCACCCCAGATGAAGAACTCAGACTCATCACACCACCCCAAAATGCACTAAAATTTCAACCATACACCATGAAAATACCCCTGCATACCATGACTGCCCGCAGCCTCTCACATACTGCCCTAGACTCAACCAATAAAACAGCAAAAATCATGACTTCTTCCAAGTGTCAAAGGAAACCCCACAGCCATATGACCTCCCAGTACTTCCCAAGAGAGTGACTCAAAACACCCCTTAGACACATTCATGAAACTGCTTCAAGTCATTGAAAGCACCAAACAATCGAAGTATTGTTTAGACCCAACAAAAATACCCCTCAAGAACTGACGCCCTCAACCACGTTCAGATACCCCTAAAACACACTGCAGAATCCATCAAAACCATAGAAACAGTTCACACAACACTTCCAGGTATGCTTATATGTACAGGTGAAAGCCTGCATTCTGTTAGTAAGTGGTAAGTACTTATGAGCAGTTCAGATATGGAGACCAACATAGGGAGTTGGAGGATGGCTCAGGCATAGAAGCGTGAGTAAAACGCGACAATAATGTTGACCTTGCTGCCTAATGCAGAAACGTTTGAAGCAAAACCTATGTTGAGACTACCTGGATAGTAATAATGCAGCATGCGAATATATGATTTTACCACGAATACAAGTTCCACGCATGGCAATACCACGCGAATTTTAGTTCGCACGTGGCTTTACCACGCTGGAATTTGCAACAAAGGATTATACCACGCATTTTAACGTACTTTAAACACAAATGATAAATAATATTTTCTTACCTGACACCTTCCTGTCTTTCACCAGCAGCCCGTACTTCCATCCACCATCGAAACAAGCGTCAAAACACGTCTGCCAAAATTAAAAAAGGACTGCTATTTTGACGTAACGGCACGTCTTTGGGGGAGGCACTTTCCTTTTACCTCAGTGCTACTGAAGCGCGTTTTTTATTTTATTTAATTAACCCGCTCCTTTGTTTATTTTTGGGGGGGAGACCCCCCCAGGCCCCCCCAGCCGACCCCCGCCAACCCCCCCAATCCCACGCTGAACGACTGGAAGGAATTCCACGCCTCCCCCCTAGCCAGAACGTATATTCGTGGTAAAGACTGTCGTTGAAGGCATACGCGTGGAAAAGACGTTTGCGAGGTAAGTGCCTCGTAGTAAACGTCACGCGTAGAAAAGCCTTCTTTAAAAATGATGTTTCCCAATTGAGTGACATTCATGCCATTTGCAAAGTTGTAAATACACAAGTATTCATCACTCTAACTTTTGAAAATCCAGATAAACAAAACGTGCATGCATTTCTACAACACCACATTGAATAACTGCAGAGAGATACAAAATACAAAGCCTGCAAATGCACGCATCATGGTCACAGCTGTACTTTTATAGGAACTTCGATTGTGATCATTACAAATATGTGCACAAGTTACAAATCATCCAACATTCTTAGCACAAGAGCAGTTCTAGGGCACACAATCCACCCTCTAATTAAAAGTGTTCGATATGTTTTCAGTTTAGCTGTGTGTGACATTTCCATATTTTGAGTGTGACCATGAGTGACATTTCAATATCACGATTGGACTAAAGTATGACGTCCGTGTGATGGGATGCATTTCAGAAATTATTTTGGTTTGTGTGATTTAATAGTTCTAAAATAAGCTTTAAAACACAATTCTTTATAGACTGAAACAAACTGATGGCATTATTACACCGCTATCACGGCAGAAACATTGCCATGGGAACAAATGAGAGTGAGGGTCCCAACTGGCTCTAACAGCTATGCTTAGGCCCAACCATGGCATACTTAGGGGAAGATGACAGATCTTTGCTCTTACCGAAGGGGCACTCCTGCGAAGCTTTCAGAGACAGATGGGCAGATTATATTAATATGTCAGAAATAGCAGGATGTGGCCATTGCCGTTATGAGAGTGGTGGCAAGTGGACAAGTCATAGCTGACACAGTCAGTGAGTCCTGCATCTTAGCACCTTCTTTGACATTCTGGAAATTTTTAAGCCCAGCTATAGAATGAAAATATTCTACCTATAAGTCCCAAAATGCATGGTGCTGTTGACTACTGCGACAGGACAGGCCAAATGTGTGAAACGTACATCCAACTAGATAACTTGGCATGTTTAGTACCTAAGGCTCGGGCTGTTCACGTTGTGAACCTGGGACCTTGTGAAAATGAAGGGTTTTAGACTGGAAAATAGACACCCAGTGACTATCACACTCAATATAAAATAAACCTGCACAGAATTTAGAGCTCTTAAGTACGCCATTTTCAAGGATAAGATGGTCCTGTCCAGTTTTATGGTTTGCATTCTGCCACTTGCAGGTCTGAATTTATAATGCTATAAACATGACTACAAGTAGCAGAATGCAAAGTAAAAGCCTGGAATGGAGGAGCTGTGCAAGCTTGGGAGCCCTGAGAGTCAGCTGGAAGGTGAAGAAGATGATGATGCTGGACTTCCAGAGTATTTATTTTCTCATGCAACCAATGCTCCCAAGTAGCTCTTTACTTTTAGTAAATAGAATATGTAAATAAATAGGAAATCCTATGGTGACAGGACACATGTGCCTGTTGGGGGAGGGTAGGAAAACCCGTTGCTGTGGCTGGCACAAATGCCTGCAGTGTAGGAGCCAGGGCTGGAGTCGGGGTACCACGTGGGTGGACGGCGTCCCCCTACTTATTTTACTGGGGGGACACCGTCCCCCTGCCAAACAGCTGGCCTTCACTCTTTGGCCTCTCTGGGACTAGGAGCTCGGCACCTTTCGTGACGTCACTTCCTGTCCTTCCGGTGACAGAGTCCCCCCACTTCTTTTTAGGTCGAGCACGAGACCTCTTGTATATACTTTAGTATATACTTACTTGAATGTGGACACGAGTCGGACGCGCGCTTTTGCAGTGTCAGATTTGTCCTTGTGAGCGCGCTTTTGCTGCTGGCTGTTTGCTGTGAATGTGTGCGAGCGCTTTCGCTTTCGATTATGGTCCTTTCCCTCACCCGTAGCTGTTAAAACACTCTGCCCCTGGTTTTATAAGGCCATTAATATAGCGCTTCATTGTGACCCGTAGTAAGCCTCTTATTTTTATTCCCACATGTTTTTCAGAAGCTGCTGTCCCAGATCTATGCGTGTTTCTTTAGGGTAAATGGAGGTTACTGGTGTTCCGTTTTTTCCAGACGTGTATTTGTCTTCCGTCTGTGTGTGTATTGACATTGTGTTTGTTCCTTTCGTGTGTGTGTATTAGTATCTCTCCGGCATTCCAGTTGGATCTAAATTACCTACATCCAGGGAGGATTTCCCAGGTGTCTTTGTGTTTACACTGGGTGTGTTTCTGTTTTAGATGAACGGAATTCGTCTGGAGCGCTTCAAATGAATTGCTTCACTCAAAGGTTGCTTCTGGTCAATTGTTTTTACAGTGTATATGCGTCCACTTCAGACAAATTCAGATCCTGGCCTCTGTTTTGGTCTCTGTTCTCGGACTTTAAATGCAGAGACTTATTCACGTGATTAACCTCTGTGTTTTCCCTGCATTTAAGGGCTCGCCTGATTTCTGCATTTTTTTTCTGGAATAAAAGTGTGTCTTTGCGTTTGTTATTAGATAAACGTTTACTTCTGTACTTGTATTTGATGGATTGTATTTGAAGAGTTAAGAACATACTTCCAGGATGCAGTGTCGATTATTCATGGTGTATGTTTATTTTAAGCAATTTCATGGTATTGAATTGTGAATGTGTATACCTGATATTTGTATGAGCTGTATTTAATTGTACTAAAATGCTAAATAAATCTGAACTTCACTATTTCCCAGGGTTTCTCGCCCGATCTGAATTTTTCATCATGGGGTGTTCTTGTGTTTCCCAGGTGTGCTTGTATTTCCAAGGCATGCTTGTGTGCCCCAGGCATGCTTGTGTTTCCTAGGCATGTTTGTGTTTCCCAGGCGTGCTTTTTGTTCCTTTTGTCATGCACTCGATTCTGCCACCTATCCTTATATTTTAGCTTCCCCCCTGCCTCTTCCTATATCCTGTACTCTATCCTGCCACCTATCCTATTGTTATTTCCTGCTCTGCCTTTTACTCTGCCACGCACTCTCTCCTGCCACTTACACATATGCGCACACTTTACCTTCGCTTCCGACACACTCTCCGTGCCAATACCTCTGCACCTCACTCTCCATTAACACTTATTCTCATGCTGCACACTGCTGCATTACTCATACTGCTGCAATCTGCACACTGCCACATGCCTCACACTGCTGCCCGGCTCACACTTCTGCACACTGCTGCATTACTCACACTGCTGCATGCTGTACACTGCTGCACGCCTCACACTGCTGCACGCCACACACTGCTGTACTCCACACACTGCTAGACGCCTCACACTGCTGCACGCCTCACAACACCACCACATCACTCAGGGACACCACCATATCACTCAAGGCACCACAACATCACTCTAGGACACCACCACATCACTCTGGGACACCACCACATCACTCAGGGGCACCACTATATCACTTGGGGGCATCACTCAGGGGCACCACCTCATCACTCACAGACACCACCACATCACTCTGGGACACCACCACATCACTCTGGGACACCACCACACCACTCAGGGACACCACCACATCACTCAGAGGCACCACCACATCACTCTGGGGAATCACTCAGGGGCACCACCTCATCACTCAGGGACACCGCCACATCACTCACAGACACCACCACATCACTCACAGACACCACCACATCACTCAGGGACACCACCACATCACTCAGGGACACCACCATATCACTCAAGGCACCACCACATCACTCTAGAACACCACCACATCACTCTGGGACACCACCACATCACTCAGGGGCACCACCACATCACTTGGGGGCATCACTCAGGGGCACCACCTCATCACTCACAGACACCACCACATCACTCTGGGACACCACGACATCACTCTGGGACACCACCACATCACTCTGGGACACCACCACATCACTCAGGGACACCACCACATCACTCAGAGGCACCACCACATCACTCTGGGGCATCACTCAGGGGCACCACCTCATCACTCAGGGACACCACCACATCACTCACAGACACCACCACATCACTCACAGACACCACCACATCACTCAGGGACACCACCATTTCACTCAGGGACACCACCACATCAGTCTGGGACGTGATACCACCACATCACTCTAATACACCACCACATCACTCAGCCCAACCACATCATCACTCAGCACCACAACAGCACTGTCCTTGCTTGCTACCAACAAGCATTGCCATAGCCAATAGGACTCGCATTAGGAAAGTGTAAGCTATTTGCTTTGTGAATAACAATGCTATTAATTTATATATATTTCAAAGCCAACACATTAAAAAAAATTGTCATTTACAATACCAATAGCTCACACTTTCCTAATGCGAGACCTATTGCATTGCAAATGCTTGTTTAAGGACTTGTGCCCTGTAGGAGCTAAGGCAGTGGCCTGCTCCCTGACCTCAAAAACCTAAACTCACTTCAAATATTAATGGTACCTGAGCTGCAGTTAATTTTGACCATGGTTTTTTGGCTGCTCCTTCAAGCTCTGCAGTCACTCCAGGCCTCTTCTCTGCTCGTCTGCATGTAGGAGAGGTGCAATGTGAGACTCCAGGAAGGGGCAGCGCTGCCCCTCACCACAGACTGCATGCCCGGGCCCCTCCCTGTAATACAAAAAAAGCAATTCCCCTCGAGCCAAGCCCACTCTGGGGGGCCCAAAAAAAGTATATTGTTTGTGGCAGCTATTTCCTTTCTGATGTTGGTAGCAGCATGCCAACATTTCGTACAATTTATTGATTTGAAAATCTCCCCCAGAGGCGCCGAGATGGGCATTCTTTCAAAGCTTTCAAATGTTTTCAAATTAAAATTACCAAATTGCTGGGTGTGTCATTTCCTCGTCATGACTAGAAGTACCGCTTACCATGCCAGTCTCAGTCCGAACTCCATTCTGTAGTCCAAAAGAGAGATTGAGACTAAGCGGCCAAGGTAGTGACAAGGGTCTTCTTCACCCCTAACCACTGGAAATCACCTCTCCTTGAGCCTGGGCGCCGACCGCAGCCGCAAACGTGAACACTGAGACAGTCAAGTGGCCTCAGATTAGCGCTGACAAATAAAAACTTTGTACATCAGGATGCATATTATAAAGGCAATGTGTGCTCTGAATTGCATTAGATTCGTATTCAGTACGGAAATGCAGGCACTTATCTCTCCAATATGTACTTCCTACGCCCGTTTTTATTTCCTTCTTGCTCCACATATTGGATTAATTCTTCTCTGCCTCCGCCTTTATCTACATTGCTGCATGCACTCAGATGAATCGGTATTTTGTGAAAGCCGGGAGGCGGGCGGAAAAAGTAACAATCTTTGCAGAGTCACCACAGCTCCAGCGTCTGAGCTCAGCTTACATAAAATGTCACATGACTAATGAGGCAACAACTAGTCAGACATTGCTATACTTTTGAAAAATGCATTTTATTTTAGGGTTTTGAAATGTGTGCAAATAGCTCTACACGATTAGTTAGGAGGCCGGCTCTTGATACTTTGGCATGCTTTTTCTGCAAGCCCAGAAGCGGTGCTTCATTTGTAAAATACTGGCAGTCAGTTAGGTGGTGGGCACACTCTGCATTTATTAACTTTCTTCCCGATATAAATAAACTTGGTCTGGTGCTGCTGCCTGCCCTCAACGTCGCCGCGCAATAACTACTCCACGCATCAGTTTTGCGTAAAAGGCCATTTATTAGGACAGGCATGACAGACCATAAACAAACATAACATCTTTTAACAGTTAACAATCGCCCGAACATCCTGCCTTTCAACCCTCATCCATACACATATTCCACTGTGCACTCCCAATTTACACCACGACCTCTCCATGATATACCATTCACACCCCCTTTCACTTCCAAACTCTTCCAGCATCTCCATCCATCGCACTCCCATCTACCACACCCCCATCCTGCACCTGTAACCCCCTCCCCGGAAGGGTGATTCTGCCCGTCATGGACGCCCCACCCCTCCCCGGTCCCGTAAACCCCGCATGTGTCAATCTGTCCTAAACTGGCACTCCGAACCTTTGTCCAACAAACAACCGCACCTCATTCCTGAATCATTTGTAGGGTGGTCGGGCTGACAAACTAAACCTATTCCCTGAGGCACTGGGGACAGGAAGAGGAAGTGCTTCCCCTCCTGTCCCCTTATGTAACCTCCTATCCCCCCACCCCCTAAACCCACCCCCTAACCTAGCCCTCTGCCTGCCGTCCTCTCGCGCGAACACCCCGGGGAAAAGACTGGTCTGTCGACCTGCTTTCCCCGGGGGCCGCATCGCGCAATAACCACTCCACGCATCAGTTTTGCGTAAAAGGCCATTTATTAGGACAGGCATGACAGACCATAATCAAACATAACATCTTTTAACAGTTAACAATCCCCCCCAACATCCTGCCTTTCAACCATCATCCACACACGTATTCCACTGTGCACTCCCAATTCACACCAGGACCTCGCCACAATATACCATTCACATCCCCTTTCACTTCCAAACTCTTTCAGCTCCATCCATCACACTCCCGTCTACCACACCCCCATCCTGCACCTGTAATCCCCTCCCCAGAAGGGTGATTCTGCCCGTCATGGACGCCACCCAGGGAACCCCCGGAGGGCGGTTACCTGCCCCACGAATCGTGCACCTTTCGCACTCAGTCACGCCTACACCATATCGACTCATTCCACAGAAAACGAATCAGATCCCGCAGCTCCATGAGGTAGTACGCATTTCCTAGGTGCGAAAGGTGCACGCCATCATCTCGAAAGAGAAGTGGCTCCTCCAGCCTGAGCCCGCCATGAGCCAGCAGCTTAAGTCCATGATCACCACAAAAGAGTCTCATAGCCCTATTCAATTTCCTACAGGCCCTTTCAATGGCCGCGGGCTTAAGAGTCCCCTCCAGATTCGTCGTGGTATGAACTCAGTCCACACAATACAGGCGCCAATCAGATGGCGCTTCATTGCCTCCAAGTCCAGCTGTATCAGGTGTAACAATGACACCCCCGATTGTTTCACCAAGTCATTTTCTCCCAAATGGATCACAAGCATGTCCGGGCAGCCCAGCTGTGACACCTTCTTTGTAAGCCATGGCAGCAATTCTCCCCAATGCATTCCGCTCTTACCCCACCATTGGACTTCATGATGACTGCTCCTCAGGGCCAGGCTACGACCGTACACCTGCCTGTCCGCATACTTTGATGCCCAATGTACAAAAGAATGACCCACAATACAGGTAACCGTCTTGGCCCCCGGCCCCCGGACACAACCTACGAAGAGAAAGAGATTAGTACCATGGCAAAGACAAAAGTGCAACAACAACCGCAGCCGCCAAGGCTAGCCTGCGCCCCTCGCCTCACTTGCGCACATAGCTTTCACAGCAGCGAGACTGCCAGTGACCAATCCACCGAATCTCCTCCCACGACCAACCTAGCCCCGCCGCTGCCGTGGCTGCCCCGATCCTAAACGAGTGCGTGCCAAAACACGCCGGATCCTTGCCAATGCTCCGCCAGGCCAAACGCAACACCGCCAACAACTCAAACGGCGTCAACGCCTCAAGGAAACATGCACAAAAACCTCACCAGACGACCTCCGTACCCGTCCACAAAAACCCTTCCACTCACGCACCGGGCACGCTCCCACACAACCGCTCTCCGACAGCCACACCCACTTGCCACGACCAACCTGGTCCGTCTTAGTACGTCCCAACCATATTCCCAGACGTGACCCATCCACCCGCACATCCGCAAACATCCTTCCAGGCGCCCCACGAGCCCCCAACAATTCAGACACCAGGAACGCCCCAAAAACATCCACACCATGCATAGATGAAACAACGCCACCTCATCCGCATAAGAACAGCAAAAAGGTAACTCCCCCAACAGCTGTAACAACAACTCAAAAGTAATCGCCTCACAAGGCAACTCCCCCCCTCCCCCCTCCACCCTCAACCGTCCCCAACATTTCAACATTCTGCTCAGCAAATCCGCCCCGGCCGGATCAAAACTCAAATATATCATGCTACAAAATTAAACACCTGCCAACTTGCCCGCAATCGTCGTCTGAGACAAGCCTCTGTCCATGTAGTCCAGAACAAAACGCACCACCCCCCTCTCACACGCTTCCTTAGGCATCCTCCACGCACCCTTCTTCCACCCCAAAAAGGCTCCGAACTCAGACCACGCCAACCTGCACGCCCGCCTAGTGGACTCAGCTATTAAACTTTCAACCAGCCCCACCACTCTCACTCCCCCCAGGCCCAGATACCCTCCGGCACCTTGGTCTTGCAAGCCTCCGCTGCAGGCGCCAGCTTCCTGAAGCACTGCCACTGCGAACGAGATAACGCATCCGCAATTTCATTACTCGCGCCAGGCACATGTTGCGCGCGAACCAGCACATTAAGTCGCAGACACAGCAGCATGAAACTTCGCAGCAAGCGCAGCACACGCAGCACACGCAGGTCCTTTGCCTTCCGATTGTTCACCAGGTCCACCACCGTCATGTTGTCAATCTGGAAAAGCACCGACCTGTTCCGGAATTCCGGGCCCCACACCAACAATGCCACCAACAGGGGAAAGAACTCCAGAAAAGCGATGCTCCTGCCCTGGCGCAACCAATGAGCCGGCCACTGCCCCGCGCACCAACGGACGTCCCAGAAAACCCCGAAACCTGCCGCTCCCGCCGCATCGGAGTAGAGCTGCACCTGCCACACCATCTTGTCCCGGGCAAAATCCAGTGAAACGCCATTGAAGTCTTCAAGAAACACCAGCCAGACCGGCAGGTCAGCTCGCACTCCCAGCGTGACCCTGACCCTGTGGTGAGGGAGAACCGCCCCCGACATGGCCATGCCGAGGCGCCTACAAAATGTCACCCCAGCCCTCACCACCCTGCATGCAAAGTTCAAGTAACCCAGCAAGCGCTGCACAGGCCTCAACTCAATCTTCCTGACACCGAGCACCTGCCTCAAAACCTCCTGCATCTCAGCCACCTTCTGGAGCGGTAACCGCGCCTGCCAAGCCACCAAATCCAGCTTGATTCCCAAGAAGGTCAGACAGCAACTGGGCCCTTCAGTCTTTTCCGGTGCCAGCGGCACCCCAAATTCCTGCACCAACAACTGAAACTGGCCCAATGCTTCGCCACATTCACCTGACTGTACAACAAGAGAACAGGGTTTTAGTTCTGAGGGAAATACTGGGCGCACTGCTCTGGTGACACGTAGAGGAGATGCTGTAATGCAGAAGGAGCATGCAGGTAAGGGGCAAGTCCCTGGAACCCCTCAAAATGTGCTTAGAAAAACACACTGAATATAATGTGAACAAGACCTGCTGCACACGTTATCGCACACGTTATCGCTGGGTTTCTAGTCTCTGTTCCGGGTGCGGTCGGAATTATCACCGGCACCGCGACCTGTGGCTCTCCATCCATTTCCCACAGCCCTGAGGAGTCGCGGAAACTGTGTTTTCTAGCGACGAAACACGTGTCGGCTGGCATACTTGAATAATAAAAGAGGAACCGAAATACTGATGTTCCGTATCTTCACTCGTGGATTGTGAACTTTATGTCCATTGTGACATCTTCTTTTGTTTGAACTCATATTTAAGTGTGCAGCAGGTCTTGTTCTCATTACATTCACCCGACTGACCCGCTCCAACAAACAGAAAATCATCCAGATAGTGAGACACCAGCAGGTGCCCACTGCGATCCACAAACGCCCACTGCAAAAAGGAACTGAAGGTCTCGAAGAGTGCACAAGAAATCGCGCAACCCATCGGCAACACCATGTCCACGAAGATGGACCCATCAAACTGCATCCCCAGCAAGGCAAAATCCGCCGGATGAATGGGGAGGAGGCGAAAGGCCGATTTGATATCACATTTGGCCAGCTCTGCCCCCTTCCCACATGCCCGCACCAGACCAACAGCATCATCCACCGATGCATACAAGTCCCTGGAGTCCTCCTCCGCGATGAAATCGTTCACCGAACGTCCCTCCGCCAAGACAGATGATGTATCAACCTGAACTCGCCCGGCTCCTTCTTGGGCACCACCCCCAGAGGAGAGACAATGAGATCTGACAATGGCCACTCCGTGAACGGTCCCGCGATCCTACCCTCAAAAACCTCCTTCTCCAGTTTGCGTGCCACCACCTCCGGCAGTTCCTTTGCCGATCGCAAGTTCTCAGCCCAATGCCTCGCCCTCGGTCCCTGATAGCCAATCCGAAAACCTTCCACAAAGCCCCAGTACAACCTAGACGCGGCCTCTCTATCAGGGTACCGGGAGAGCCATGGACACATGGCCTCCACCTTAACTGGAGTATGGGCCCTTCGGCCCAGCCTGTCCCCTGCCTCGTGCAAACTTCCACTGTTCTGAGGGCGTGGCCAGAGTGAGACATTGCAAGACCGCGTGACGACCCCCACACTTGGAACACTCATGTTTAAACTTACAGGCCGGTCGATTGCAGAAACCCTTGTTGAAACCCCAGCATGCCCCAGAGGGGGCCGGTTTGTACTGCTGTCCCTGTTCACACCGCCTGCGTTCCCTGCCCTCCGGCACCGCCTTGACCACCCGCCCCGGACTGGGCGGGACGCGACTGAAAAGACCAATAGGTGGAAGACCACTCGCCGTATGCGTAGACACTGCCGCCTGCGTCAAAGACATCCATTGGACACAGAGTTCCTGGTCCACATCCCCCCATGGATTGTCCAGGTTAACACTGATCCGCACCCTAAACTCCTCGTCGTAGCTCAACCAAGCAAATCCCCCGAAGTGCAATTGCGCCTTCCTGATCACATCCATATACTTAAACAACGCAATCGCCCGATCCGCGTGCGCCTGGTCAACTCCCACTCCTCTCCTTTCGACCCCTCCTTCGCCTGAATTTCCCTGTGCAGGAGTTTAAACACATCCACGTATTCATGCAGCAAAATCCTTGCCCTCGTCTTTTCCGACAAATGCGACCCGAGAGGCATCTCCAAACCCATGTACTGCAATTTTTTCTGCAATTTCTCCACACCATCCTCTTTACCCCCTTGGTCCTCTGTCTTGTCAGTCTGCGCGCTCGCCGCCACCAACTGTTTCTTACCATCCAGCGGAACAGGCCCCAGCTCACCCGGTGGCCCGGCCTCCCGCACGAACCCGTCCCCCACACCCACCGACCTGCAGGCCTTCTTCCTGCCCTGTTTTGTCCCGTCCCCCCAGGCGTCCCACCAGGCGCCCTCACCTGTTAAAGTTGCCGGGCCGTCCCGCTCCGTCCGCCGTGTCTCCGCCTGCTTCACACTCCCAGTGATGGCCCGACCGCGCCATCTCGTGTCTCCTGGAAAACACCAAACCTGCTGGTTGCCGCTCTGCCCTTCCCCCAGCTCTCAGTCTCACGCACTTTACCCTCTTCCAACTCATCCTCTTCATCCTCGTAATACAACATCTCATCCTCCATAACCGGAATCTCCAACTCACGCACCTCAGTCACCACTCTCTTCGCACCCTTCTCTTTCACACCAGGCACAAACTCGCACTCTAACATTGCTGGTGTGTGCTCCCTCGATGGAGGGCAGGCCGCTGCGGACCCTCCTGCTGCTTCGTCCCGGCGTTTGGAGGCCGTTTTCCACCCCGCCGGCCCATCCTGGCCTCTGCCAGCTGTCCCTGCTGACCTGCACCCACCCCCCGAGCCGTTTGCGCCTGGGGAGGCCCCAGTGCCACCAGGTCTCTGCGCCACCAAGGCAGACCCTGCCCCCTCTACCCGGACCCACTCCCCCTGGGCCCTCGGAGCACCCCTACCCCTAGCCGCAACCGTACCCCTGCCACGCGCAGGTGCCGAGGCCCCTCTGCCCTGGGCACCCCACCCGCCTTCGCCTCTCTGGCGGCACAAAGGCGCAGCCACTCCCGTTCTGACTCATCAATAATGCAACGCTGGTCGCGGGCCCTCTCCTCCTCTGACATGAGTTCCCACCTGGCATACCACGAACCCCTGCCTTCCATAACCCCCAGGGTCCCTTTCTGCGGTGGGGGCACCGGAGGGCTCCCCGCCGCAGGCCCCTGCCACATCTGCTGAGAAACTTTCAGGGGGCCCTTGCCCTTGGACCCTTGTACCCTGACTACACCCTTCCTGCAGCTAGACAGGTCCATTGGCTGTTCATGTAAAGGGGCCCCCTCTTCCTCCCCAGACTCCCCCCTGACAGCATGAGGGCAAACTCATCCCCTGCTGACACCTCCCACTCACTCAGGTCCTCCCCCCACTGCCTTCACCCTCACTACTAACCCCATAATCCACTAAGGGGCCTTCACTGCCTGGCTCACCAGCCGGTGAACCAGACACCTCCACAACCTGCCCAGGGTCCCCCGCCTGATGCTGCGTGGGCCCCACCCCCCTGAAGGGCCTCCTGCACTGCCGGGGGCCGCCACCACATCCTCCGGTTGCACTGGGGGGCTCGATCGCCTCCCGCCGCGCTTGGGGGCATCCTGCAGTTTCTTCCCCCTCCCCCACCCTGACGTACTTCCTCGAGCCCCGGAGGGCTCGTCCATACAGCAACCCGTGCCGAAGCGGGCCTAGGCGTGCGGGTCATTCTGACCCACGCCTGCTCTAATACGCCGGGCGGAAGGAGGTCGGCCCTCCCTGCCCGGCCGAGCACCTGCAATGCTGCCCTCACCGCCGCTGCATCGGGCGTCTCCATGGCGTCCTCACCGACGATCTTCGCGTTGTTTAAATTATCGCTGCCTGTGGACCGTACCGCTCACCGAGGCACCAGTGGCGGCACACACTTCCCAAATCCCTCGGTCCGATTAAATGACCGAATCCACTCAACTAAATCACAGCCCGCCTAAACTACACGCACGCAACAAACTAAACCTATTACCTGAGGCACTGGGGACAGGAAGACGAAGTGCTTCCCCTCCTGTCCCCTTATGTAACCTCCTATCCCCTCACCCCCTGACCTAGCCCTCTGCCTGCCGTCCTCTCGCGCGAACACCCCGGGGAAAAGACTGGTCTGTCGACCTGCTTTCCCCGGGGGCCGCATTGTCGGGCAGCCTTGCGGGACTGCGGGCGTGCTGGGGCGTGGCCATCTGAATAAAATCTGCGCACGTTGCCGCACAGCCCTTAGCCCGCCAGAACCAAATCCAGCCCAATTTTCAATGTCCCGCCCACCGCAGCATTGCCATAATAGCTGCATCTTTAATCTTGGCTTAGGTTCTCACAGCCAGCCGTATCTGTCTGTGGGAGACATTGAGTACATACTCTGTGCCGAGTACGTTTGAGCCAGAGCCAGGCAATCAATATCAAATGAATAATCATAATGTGAAGTGGCGCCGCAGACAAGTAGACCCAGCCCTGATAAATAAGTGCCGGTGCTAAGCACCGGAAAGCACGGGCACAAATTAAGCACAGCTCAGAAGCAATGTTTATAAGTGTCTGGGAGATTCTGTACATCGCCCTGCGCACACGTAGTACAGTCATGCCTCAGTCCCAGAACTGTTCACAGACTTGCCTTCTCACATGAAGCGATTCAATTATGGTACTTACAAGGGAATTTTTTCAAGGATGAAATCACAGGTAATTGATCACTTATACATTTATACTTCTGATCAACTGAATTAAATTCAAACCTGCTGTTGTTATCTATTGCCACATGAATGTGGAAATGGTAAACAAAATACTCAGAAAGAAGAAAAGCTGCACGGTTATTGAGTTCATAAAATGATATCTCTTTATATGTATTTGTTTAAGAAGGGTACTTGTTACAATAGGAAGAATTCCTCAAGAATAAATGGACTGGGAAAAAAAAATAATAATCAATTGTTCGTCACGTTCACTTGTGTTGTGGTCCACTCTTAGTAGGTTTTAAACATTGAATCTTGCATAACTTAAAACAATGAGTCTTGTGTCTGAGTTCTTTCAACTTTAAAGATGTGGACTTTGAAGTCGACGTTTCAGCCTTGTATTGGTTAAATCCTTAAGGCCATCCTCAGGACAATTCAGTCTTTACAAAGTAGAGACCCCCTGTGAAAGATACAATAATTATTTTGTTACCTTCCATCTATAGAAAATTTAAAAAGAATGAACTGTGTGCATATAGGTATAGCATATTGGTATCGCTTTAGTTGTGAACTAAAGCGATACCAATTGCAGGACTATTAGGCACCTGAAAACAAGCATCAGTAATAGACAAAAACAGATGGTCAAAAGTTGACATGTATGAAAGAAAAATCTATAAATATTACAAAATATGTCACTGATCTAAAATATCATGATGGTCATTACAGTGACGTTTTGTAATGTGATAAAATGAGGCAAGTAATGCTCTTAACCACAAATTCATTAATCACTGTATCAACTTCAGTTTTAAAATGTGGAATACAGTTTATAATAAATTGTTACATCATAGTATTTCTCTAAACAATGCAAGTGAAATATTATATTTGTATTAGATAGCGCTAAACAGCTCTATATGGAAAGGGAAGACCACTCGGTCCCCCCGAACGTATGGATGGGTGCCCCGATCCCCCCCGGGAAACCATTTTGGGCGGGGGGCGTGGTTCGGCTGGTATGCCCAAAGCGGCGTAGCCAGAGCGCGCCCCTTTACCGCCCAGAAGGGGTTGTCCTAGACACCCGCCCGGAAGACCGCGCCCAGGGGGCGTACCTGAGGAGGGTCCCCGCCCTCCCGCAGACGGATAAATAGAGAGGGAATCCGAAGAAGCGTCCTCTTGTTCCAGTGCTCTGAAGGCTGCACCACTCGTTGCTCGTGAGCCCTCGACGGAACAAGCGGCAATTTTGAGAACTGGTAATCTTTGTTCTTTCTTTTTCAGCTTCAGTCGTGTGAAGGATCTAGGAACTTGTCGAGCAACTCGAATGGAGTAAAGGATCGGCAGCGAAGCCATGGCCAGCAAAAAAGCGGGAAAGAGCTCCGATTTGGAGAAGATACTGCGCACTTTGTCGAACCGAATGGCGGTCATTGACAGAAAACTGGGTAAAGTAGATTCGATCGGTCGGGGCTTGGCAGAGGTAAAAAAGCAGATAGCTGCCCAGAACAACGTCGCGGGCCGTCCTAAGAAGGTGATAGGTCCAGCCTTGCCGGGAGTCGTCCCTGAGGGTAGGGGGAGGCGTATTAAGAGGAGGGCGATTTCCGGGGAGGGCCCGGTTCCTGAGGTACCCCCATCAGCCCCCGTAGCACCGGTGGACACCCCGGTACCAAGTCCAGATGTGGGTTTGCCGATTCCTGTTGTAATAACTCCGGTGGATGATGATCAGATGCCCCCAGAACTAGCCCTTCAGTTAGCGGCTGTATTGCCCTGGCTTAAGAAGAACTCAGGGGGGCTGTGGCTGCGGGGGATCCGGCCGAGGAAGCCATATTAATAATCGAGCAGTTACGGCAGGCAAGAGAAGCCGGGACGGCGAATGTTCCTTCTATTCCCCCACAGGTCGCACCAGGAACGACAACAGTTGGCCGAGAAAAGACAGCAGACACGGCGGTTGAACCCGGTAAGAGCCCTTTGCCAATGATGGGGGAGAGTTCAGTGCCTTCGAGGCGCGAAAGGGTGGCCCAGCACATCCCAGCGGCCACGAAGGAAATGATATGGGGGGACAAATATGTTAATATGTTTTTAGTTATTAACCGACCATCGTGAGATAGAGTATGCAAAGACCCAGAAAGATTTATGGCACCCCAGCGTATGGCGGGCCAAGATGGCGGATTTTTGGGTCGAC
Organism: Lissotriton vulgaris; assembly: GCF_964263255.1. Lineage (NCBI taxonomy): Eukaryota > Metazoa > Chordata > Amphibia > Caudata > Salamandridae > Lissotriton > Lissotriton vulgaris. Next base: position 1,116,001,750 of record NC_141689.1, on the reverse strand, counting down.
GAGACCGTAGCGAACTGGGTGAAGTCCTTCTCTGTATTTACGGCAATAATGGGGGAACGTAAACCTGAAGTGTTGCCCGATCTAGCCTGTTATCAGAACAGGATCATGGATTTTTATACCATGTACGGGGGGAATGAGTGGAAAGGTTATGATGTGCACTTTCGAAAGTCAAAAGAGTTTGATGTAACTTTAACATGGGATTGCCTCGACACAGTATCGTGGCACAAACAGCTCTTGCCTGGATCGGCAGGTACGTCCTCGCCGGGCGGGAGTGGGTCTGGGACAGTTCAACAAAGGCCGACGCAGCCCTTTCGAGCAAGCGCCGGTGGGGAATCACAGCCCAAGACCGGCGGAAATGGGGGCAAGCGCGGGGTTTGTTGGGGATTCAACAGAGGTAACTGTAACAGGCCCCAGGGAACATGTAGGTTCCGGCATGCTTGTGCGGGCTGTGGGAACTCCTCACACCCGGAAAGCAGCTGTAGGTCCAAGAATGGTGGTTCGGGAGGAAAGGGGGGATCCAAGCAGGATTGAAGTGATGCTTGGGAGGCTATCGTCTTCACCCATTGATGTCATGGCTCTGACCCCCTGGCTGAACAGATACCCTGATCATGTATCCGCCGGGATTTTGAGGAATGGTTTCCTATATGGCTTCAACATCCCGGCGGGGAATTTTCGAGGGAGCCCCTTTTGTAAAAATCAGCAATCCGTTCAGCACAACCCGGCAGTGGCGGCCAAGAAAATTACCAAAGAGGTCAGCTTGGGGCGGGTAGCAGGACTCTTTCAATGCCCGCCAGTGGCGGATTTCGTGTGTTCACCTCTAGGGGTGGTTCCGAAGAAAGACCCAGGGGAGTATAGACTCATTCACAATCTGTCGGCCCCGAGGGGCTCCTCGGTGAATGAAGCCATTGACCCGGATGTCTGTTCAGTTCGGTACGCATCGTTTGACGATGCCGTTGCCCTACTGAATCACCTGGGCCCCGGTGCTCTGTTGGCGAAATCAGACATCGAATCAGCATTCAGGTTGCTCCCGGTGCACCCGCGGGACCAGCGCTTGCTAGGATTTACGTTCCAGGGGAAGTATTATATGGATAGATGCATGCCCATGGGCTGCTCAATTTCTTGTGCTTATTTTGAGATGTTCAGCTGTTTTCTAGAATGGGCATTCACCGAGGCCATAGGGCATAGACAAGTGATGCACTATTTAGACGACTTCCTGTTCTTGGGACCGGCCGGCACTGCGGAATGTGCACAGGCGCTGCAGGACTTCTGCATTCTCATGCAGGAATTTGGAGTCCCGTTGGCACCAGGTAAGACAGTGGGGCCATCTACTTCACTGGAGTTTCTGGGGATTGAGCTCGATTCAGTGGAGGGATGTTTCCGTCTGCCAATGGAGAAAGTGGCGAAGTTCAGGGCTTCCCTGATACAATGCCTGGGCAAGGAAAAAGTGACCCTGCACCAGTTGCAACAAACAGTGGGTCAGCTTAACTTTGCCTTGAGAGTAATACCGATGGCTCGCCCCTTCTCACGCTCCATTGCACAAGCTATGGTCGGCCTCAAGGAGGGACACCACCGCACGAGACTGTCGGCAGAGGTTCGCCAGGATATGCGCATCTGGTTGGCATTTCTGGCGGACTTCAACGGTCGAGTGGCGTGGACCAAGCCCCCAGCATCGTCTGACGAGCTGGGTTTGTGGACTGACTCAGCTGGGAGCGTGGGATTTGGCGCCATCTTTGGTAACCGATGGTCGGCACAAGTATGACCGACATGGTGGCACTCCAGTGGCCTAACAGGTAACATTGGGTTCTTGGAGCTGTTTCCCATCTGGGTGGCTCTGTTGGCATGGCCAGACGATTTTAGGGACCGCTCAGTAGTGTTCTGGTCGGACAATATGACAGTGGTCGAGTGCATTAATCAGCAGGCAGCACGCTGCAAGTGGATCTTGAGACTGTTGAAAGAAATTGTTTTACGTTGCATGAGATTGAATGTACAGTTCAGGGCAAAACATGTGCCGGGTGTACTGAATAATGCAGCTGATGCACTCTCTCGTTCACACATGCAGGCTTTCAGGGGCTATCTACCCACAGCGGATCTAGTGGCGGCACCGTTCCCCGATGCACTATGGCTGATCGGTGCAACGGATTACAAGACCTCGTGGCTGCCAGCTTAGCGCCCAGGACGAGGAAGGCTTATGAGGGAGCGTTTCGTTCTTACTGCACCTTTTTAGGCCCGGCAGGGAGACAGAGCTGGGGGCAGGAGGAATCCTTCCTGGGGTTCTTAGTAGCGCTGCATAGAGAAGGCCGATCAGCCCTAACTGCCAACAGACATAGGGCGGCCATATCATTCATGGCACAGCTTCACGGCATAAGGGACCCGACGGGTTCCTTTTTAGTGAGGAAGGCGCTCCGAGGGTCGCAGACAAGATTCGAGGCGCCCGATTGGTTTAGAGAGATTGTCTCGGCTTTTAGCAAAGCTGGATGAGACATGCTCCTCCCCTTCCGAAGCAGTTCTGTTCCGGGCAGCTTTCGCCTTGGCATTTCATGGGGCCATGCGGGTAGGCGAACTGGTGGCGAGGAACAAGAAAGATATGGAGGGAGGCTTATGCAGGGATCACGTACAAATACGGGGTGATTCGATGCTGATCTCTATAGTCAGGTCCAAGACAGACCAGGAAGCTATGGGGGATAGTGTTGTTGTGCAGCGAGCTCGAGGGAGCCCCACTTGTCCGATAAAGTGTTTAGAGGAATACTTGGCACAGAGGCCGGCAACATGGGGCACAAGGATGGCACCCCTCTGACAAGATTTCAGTTTCAGAGGGTGCTAGCACTTACAATCGCTGCGGCGGGCATGGACCCGTGCGATTTTGGGACCCACTCATTCAGAATAGGGGCCGCTACTGAGGCCACGGCTCGGGGTCTGGGTGCGGAAGAAGTGAAACAGCTAGGCCGTTGGTCCTCGAAGTGCTTCAAGAGGTATGTGCGATTGCACATGTTGTAAAAAGACTGATGAGATGCACTCACGCTTGTTGTCTTTTGTTTGAATTACAGTTTCGCAAGCCTGTGACTCGGGGTGGAATTTGGGATCAACCCATCACCAGGAGACCAGCGGTCGAGGATCGCCGACTGGAGAGCAAGTGGTATGGGTCGTGGGCCACTCATACGTGAGGCGCGCCGGGGACGTATTCATGGCAGGTGACGCGACTCACGCATCCGGGGAATACGGGTTCAGAGTGACCTTCCATGGGAAGGGAGGCCTCTGTTTTGACCAATTTCAGTCGTTTATGGAGGGGCTCTTAGGGTGGCAAAGGTCACCGCCATCTATAATCATAGTACACTTGGGGGGCAATGACTTGGTGAGACTGGGAAGACGAGTGCTGGTGGAACACATTTTGTCGGCAGTTAGCTGGTTGGCTAAGAGGCTCCCGGGGTGCACAATCGCTTGGTCTCACATGATCCCCAGGAGAGTTTGGCGGGGGGTTTCTCAGTCTCAGCGTTGAACCACTCGGTAAAGAGGGTCAACAATAAAATCGGGAAATTGTTTCGCTCAGCGCATTTGCATAGCATTCCCCATGGGTGTATTCGGGGTGATCACTTCTATTTGAATGATGGGGTTCACCTGTCCAGGGCGGGAAATGATTTACTCATAGGAGACTTCATAGCATGGCTGAGGGGATTGAGGAGGCATGACCTTTAGGAGGTTTTGGGGGGGGGGCGGATAGTCGGTCAACTATCCGGCCTGTGGCGGTAAGGTCATGATCGGTGAGCAGTAATTTCAAGGTCCCTAGGGGGGGCGCCACCCAGAATGGATGGGAGCGCCCGGGGGGAGGCGGCCATTGGCCCCTCCCACAGGGAGGCGGCACCCACTACAGATGGGTCACCTAGGGGGAGACGGCCATAGGCCCCTCCCAGGGGGGAGACGAGTAGATGCCCCTCCTACGAATTTCCCGGGGGGCCGGATATCCGCTCCGGCGGAAGAGAGTGTGGGGAAGGGGAGTAGTCCACGCTGTCCTTCTTACAGATACCTCACACGGGAACTCGGACGACCTTTAAGATGGTGTCGAGTGAAAGGGGGCCCCCACGACAAGGGAAGTTACAGTTGGCAACGAGGGTAAAGTCCTCTGTGCATGCGCCATTCACACCGTGAGGGCGGAAGTTTGGTAGTAGGGATCTGACACCGGTTAAGACCTTGCCGTTGGCCCTTAATGCTAGGATGTACAATTTTAATTTAGAATGTATGCATTTGCAGGATGCTAGACTCGGCTAGGAAACCTTTGTATTAGAGATCTGTTAAGGTTAGCCAAAGAACATGTCTTCATCCAAATGTAATGAAAGTAAAATTGTACATAATTTATGAAACGTTTTAATTTAATGTTTTAAATTTTGTTTCATAATTTAATAAATACGGCCGGGGGGGTAACTCCCCCCGCCTTCCAAAAGCTCAAACCTGTGTCTGTCTCCTCCCCTTGGGGAATTGGTGTTGTGAGGGGGTGGCGGGCATCCCGGCCATATGAAAAGGGAAGACCACTCGGTCCCCCCGAACGTATGGATGGGTGCCCCGATCCCGGTACCAAGTCCAGATGTGGGTTTGCCGATTCCTGTTGTAATAACTCCGGTGGATGATGATCAGATGCCCCCAGAACTAGCCCTTCAGTTAGCGGCTGTATTGCCCTGGCTTAAGAAGAAATCAGGGGGGCTGTGGCTGCGGGGGATTCGGCCGAGGAAGCCAGATTAATAATCGAGCAGTTACGGCAGGCAAGAGAAGCCGGGACGGCGAATGTTCCTTCTATTCCCCCACAGATCGCACCGGGAATGACAACAGTTGGCCGAGAAAAGACAGCAGACACGGCGGTTGAACCCGGTAAGAGCCCTTTGCCAATGATGGGGGAGAGTTCAGTGCCTTCGAGGCACGAAAGGGTGGCCCAGCACATCCCAGCGGCCACGAAGGAAATGATATGGGGGGACAAATATGTTAATATGTTTTTAGTTATTAACCGACCATCGTGAGATAGAGTATGCAAAGACCCAGAAAGATTTATGGCACCCCAGCGTATGGCGGGCCAAGATGGCGGAATTTAGGGTCGACGAGACCGTAGCGAACTGGGTGAAGGCCTTCTCTGTATTTACGGCAGTAATGGGGGACCGTAAACCTGAAGTGTTGCCCGATCTAGCCTGTTATCAGAACAGGATCATGGATTTTTATACCATGTACGGGGGGAATGAGTGGAAAGGTTATGATGTGCACTTTCGAAAGTCAAAAGAGTTTGATGTAACTTTAACATGGGATTGCCTCGACACAGTATCGTGGCACAAACAGCTCTTGCCTGGATCGGCAGGTACGTCCTCGCCGGGCGGGAGTGGGTCTGGGACAGTTCAACAAAGGCCGACGCAGCCCTTTCGAGCAAGCGCCGGTGGGGAATCACAGCCCAAGACCGGCGGAAATGGGGGCAAGCACGGGGTTTGTTGGGGATTCAACAGAGGTAACTGTAACAGGCCCCAGGGAACATGTAGGTTCCGGCATGCTTGTGCGGGCTGTGGGAACTCCTCACACCCGGAAAGCAGCTGTAGGTCCAAGAATGGTGGTTCGGGAGGAAAGGGGGGATCCAAGCAGGATTGAAGTGATGCTTGGGAGGCTATCGTCTTCACCCATTGATGTCATGGCTCTGACCCCCTGGCTGAACAGATACCCTGATCATGTATCCGCCGGGATTTTGAGGAATGGTTTCCTATATGGCTTCAACATCCCGGCGGGGAATTTTCGAGGGAGCCCCTTTTGTAAAAATCAGCAATCCGTTCAGCACAACCCGGCAGTGGCGGCCAAGAAAATTACCAAAGAGGTCAGCTTGGGGCGGGTAGCAGGACTCTTTCAATGCCCGCCAGTGGCGGATTTCGTGTGTTCACCTCTAGGGGTGGTTCCGAAGAAAGACCCAGGGGAGTATAGACTCATTCACAATCTGTCGGCCCCGAGGGGCTCCTCGGTGAATGAAGCCATTGACCCGGATGTCTGTTCAGTTCGGTACGCATCGTTTGACGATGCCGTTGCCCTACTGAATCACCTGGGCCCCGGTGCTCTGTTGGCGAAATCAGACATCGAATCAGAATTCAGGTTGCTCCCGGTGCACCCGCGGGACCAGCGCTTGCTAGGATTTACGTTCCAGGGGAAGTATTATATGGATAGATGCATGCCCATGGGCTGCTCAATTTCTTGTGCTTATTTTGAGATGTTCAGCTGTTTTCTAGAATGGGCATTCACCGAGGCCACAGGGCATAGACAAGTGATGCACTATTTAGACGACTTCCTGTCCTTGGGACCGGCCGGCACTGCGGAATGTGCACAGGCGCTGCAGGACTTCTGCATTCTCATGCAGGAATTTGGAGTCCCGTTGGCCCCAGGTAAGACAGTGGGGCCATCTACTTCACTGGAGTTTCTGGGGATTGAGCTCGATTCAGTGGAGGGATGTTTCCGTCTGCCAATGGAGAAAGTGGCGAAGTTCAGGGCTTCCCTGATACAATGCCTGGGCAAGGAAAAAGTGACCCTGCACCAGTTGCAACAAACAGTGGGTCAGCTTAACTTTGCCTTGAGAGTAATACCGATGGCTCGCCCCTTCTCACGCTCCATTGCACAAGCTATGGTCGGCCTCAAGGAGGGACACCACTGCACGAGACTGTCGGCAGAGGTTCGCCAGGATATGCGCATCTGGTTGGCATTTCTGGCGGACTTCAACGGTCGAGTGGCGTGGACCAAGCCCCCAGCATCGTCTGACGAGCTGGGTTTGTGGACTGACTCAGCTGGGAGCGTGGGATTTGGCGCCATCTTTGGTAACCGATGGTCGGCACAAGTATGACCGACATGGTGGCACTCCAGTGGCCTAACAGGTAACATTGGGTTCTTGGAGCTGTTTCCCATCTGGGTGGCTCTGTTGGCATGGCCAGACGATTTTAGGGACCGCTCAGTAGTGTTCTGGTCGGACAATATGACAGTGGTCGAGTGCATTAATCAGCAGGCAGCACGCTGCAAGTGGATCTTGAGACTGTTGAAAGAAATTGTTTTACGTTGCATGAGATTGAATGTACAGTTCAGGGCAAAACATGTGCCGGGTGTACTGAATAATGCAGCTGATGCACTCTCTCGTTCACACATGCAGGCTTTCAGGGGCTATCTACCCACAGCGGATCTAGTGGCGGCACCGTTCCCCGATGCACTATGGCTGATCGGTGCAACGGATTACAAGACCTCGTGGCTGCCAGCTTAGCGCCCAGGACGAGGAAGGCTTATGAGGGAGCGTTTCGTTCTTACTGCACCTTTTTAGGCCCGGCAGGGAGACAGAGCTGGGGGCAGGAGGAATCCTTCCTGGGGTTCTTAGTAGCGCTGCATAGAGAAGGCCGATCAGCCCTAACTGCCAACAGACATAGGGCGGCCATATCATTCATGGCACAGCTTCACGGCATAAGGGACCCGACGGGTTCCTTTTTAGTGAGGAAGGTGCTCCGCGGCTGCAACGCTTGGAGGGTCGCAGACAAGATTCGAGGCGCCCGATTGGTTTAGAGAGATTGTCTCGGCTTTTAGCAAAGCTGGATGAGACATGCTCCTCCCCTTCCGAAGCAGTTCTGTTCCGGGCAGCTTTCGCCTTGGCATTTCATGGGGCCATGCGGGTAAGCGAACTGGTGGCGAGGAACAAGAAAGATATGGAGGGAGGCTTATGCAGGGATCACGTACAAATACGGGGTGATTCGATGCTGATCTCTATAGTCAGGTCCAAGACAGACCAGGAAGCTATGGGGGATAGTGTTGTTGTGCAGCGAGCTCGAGGGAGCCCCACTTGTCCGATAAAGTGTTTAGAGGAATACTTGGCACAGAGGCCGGCAACATGGGGAGGGAGCCTGCTTAGGCACAAGGATGGCACCCCTCTGACAAGATTTCAGTTTCAGAGGGTGCTAGCACTTACAATCGCTGCGGCGGGCATGGACCCGTGCGATTTTGGGACCCACTCATTCAGAATAGGGGCCGCTACTGAGGCTACGGCTCGGGGTCTGGGTGCGGAAGAAGTGAAACAGCTAGGCCGTTGGTCCTCGAACTGCTTCAAGAGGTATGTGCGATTGCACATGTTGTAAAAAGACTGATGAGATGCACTCACGCTTGTTGTCTTTTGTTTGAATTACAGTTTCGCAAGCCTGTGACTCGGGGTGGAATTTGGGATCAACCCATCACCAGGAGACCAGCGGTCGAGGATCGCGGACTGGAGAGCAAGTGGTATGGGTCGTGGGCCACTCATACGTGAGGCGCGCCGGGGACGTATTCATGGCAGGTGACGCGACTCACGCATCCGGGGAATACGGGTTCAGAGTGACCTTCCATGGGAAGGGAGGCCTCTGTTTTGACCAATTTCAGTCGTTTATGGAGGGGCTCTTAGGGTGGCAAAGGTCACCGCCATCTATAATCATAGCACACTTGGGGGGCAATGACTTGGTGAGACTGGGAAGACGAGTGCTGGTGGAACACATTTTGTCGGCAGTTAGCTGGTTGGCTAAGAGGCTCCCGGGGTGCACAATCGCTTGGTCTCACATGATCCCCAGGAGAGTTTGGCGGGGGGGTTTCTCAGTCTCAGCGTTGAACCACTCGGTAAAGAGGGTCAACAATAAAATCGGGAAATTGTTTCGCTCAGCGCATTTGCATAGCATTCCCCATGGGTGTATTCGGGGTGATCACTTCTATTTGAATGATGGGGTTCACCTGTCCAGGGCGGGAAATGATTTACTCATAGGAGACTTCATAGCATGGCTGAGGGGATTGAGGAGGCATGACCTTTAGGAGGTTTTGGGGGGGGGGCGGATAGTCGGTCAACTATCCGGCCTGTGGCGGTAAGGTCATGATCGGTGAGCAGTAATTTCAAGGTCCCTAGGGGGGGCGCCACCCAGAATGGATGGGAGCGCCCGGGGGGAGGCGGCCATTGGCCCCTCCCACAGGGAGGCGGCACCCACTACAGATGGGTCGCCTAGGGGGAGACGGCCATAGGCCCCTCCCAGGGGGGAGACGGCTAGATGCCCCTCCTACGAATTTCCCGGGGGGCCGGATATCCGCTCCGGCGGAAGAGAGTGTGGGGAAGGGGGGTAGTCCACGCTGTCCTTCTTACAGATACCTCACACGGGAACTCGGACGACCTTTAAGATGGCGTCGAGTGAAAGGGGGCCCCCACGACAAGGGAAGTTACAGTTGGCAACGAGGGTAAAGTCCTCTGTGCATGCGCCATTCACACCGTGAGGGCGGAAGTTTGGTAGTAGGGATCTGACACCGGTTAAGACCTTGCCGTTGGCCCTTAATGCTAGGATGTACAATTTTAATTTAGAATGTATGCATTTGCAGGATGCTAGACTCGGCTAGGAAACTGTCAGGATTCTTGCTTGTTGTTACCGGATTCTTGCTCTTGCTATGCGCCAATGCTTGTTTTGCTTGTTGTTACCGGATTCTTGCTCTTGCTATGCGCCAATGCTTGTTGTTATCAATGTGCCAATACTTGTTGTTACGAATGTTTATCAAAGCGCCTTGCCAATGCTTGTTGCTAGAATCCCTTTGCCAATGCTTGTTGTCGTTGAATCATTTTGCCAATGCTTGTTCCCGCGCATCCTGTTGGCATGATCTTCTTTGCCAATGCTTGTTGCCTTGCGCCTCAGTTCCTATTTCGAGTTTTGCTGCCGAGGTCTTTTTTCCCTCTGCAGCCTCCGTACTTCAGCTTGGGACTATAAAGGCGGCCACGCCCAAACCACCGCGCGGATTATTCCTTTCTGGTTCCTGTGATCGGAGGTCTCCTGCTTCTGATCCGGTCTTCGCTTCCAACGCTGGAGGACTTCGCTGGAGTTCCAAGCAGCCCTGTTTCCTGTACAATGGTAGTAAACTACCACGAAAATCCGCTTGCAGAAAACGCAGGTAGGATTTAATCTATTTCTATTTGCCGGCTGGAGGAACTTTCAAGAGGCTTGTAAGGAGAAACGCGAGGGGCGTTTCCTTCGTTTGTTTTCTGGACTTGGTTTATTGGACTTGGTTTATCGGACTTGGTTTCTGGACCCTTGCTCCTAGTTGTGAGCCTTCTAAACAATTCTTCTGCCTTAGTTGGTTCTTTTTTGAATCGCTTGATCAAAGGTCCTCGGTGAAGGGCTTAGGGCATAGATTCTGTTCTAAGTTCTTTTGGTCTCATCTTGGCTCTATTGTATTTGAAATGTTTGCAATGAACAATGCTGTGAATTGAACAGTAGTTAGTTCTTGAGACCAATACATACTGTTGTGCATCAACCAGAGGTTAATGTGAGGTGACCTAATTTGCGTGTATTATTGTGAGACAAACTTCTATGCATTACGTATTGAATAACTCCTGTGCTATTGAAACCATAATGAGTCTTGACTGAACCTGTGATGCATGTTGATATTTTATGTCTATGCCGATTAACACCAACTTGCGTGCTGAATATTGCTTACTGAATATAAAGACTACATGGTGGAAAGTTACTCTTGTTTTCCTTCAATAGATAGAGTTATTTGTCACGCCTAGGAAAACTGGGAAGTACTAGCGTTTTAGCACATAGTAGGCTTCAGGGTAATGCTCCTGAGAAACTCTAGGGGGGCTTAAGAAACCAAGGCCCTGACAGAATAATCCGCCCACGAATTTTGTTTCTCCCGAGCAAAACCAAATGAATGCCACCATGGATGATCTGTGTGCAACGATTGGGAATTTACAAACTGAATTAACAGTCAGTAGAACTGAAACAGCAGCTTTAGCCAATAAGGTTATTCATTTGCAATCGCGTTTGGACTCAGCACCATCTGCAGCTCAACATCAAACAAATGTATCAGGTTCATCGCCCTCTGTTTCAGTTACTGTTCCTACTACTGTTCCGTTGGCCCAGCCTGAGAGATTTGGTGGGGAACCGAACAAGTTCCAAACCTTTCTAACGCAGGTTCAGTTGCATTTCATGGTTAAACCAGCTTCGTTCCCGAATCCTCAGTCACGAACTGCCTTTCTGATTTCCTTTTTGAGTGGTGACGCAGCTATGTGGGCGGTTCCCCTGGTTCAATCTGATGATCCAATATTATATAACTGGGTGCAGTTTAAACGAGAGTTTGAGAGAATTTTCGATAGACGAACAATAACAGGATCAGCCGATAGAGAACTATTAGAATTAAGACAGGGAAACAAGGAATTAGTACATTACCTTACCCAATTCAACGGTCTTATTGCAGAGACCGACTGGCCTGAAGCCAAGAGGGCAGCTCTTTATTACCAAGGGCTAAGAGATGAGCTTAAAGACCTTATTGCACCAATCGATCCTCAACCTCGAACATGTGCAGATCTTATAGCACTCAGTCTACGTCTGGACCATTGAGTTGCTGACCGCAAAGGAGATAGAAAAAGAACTGATGTCAGAATCTTTTCCAGAACCAAGGATAGATCACTTCCCAGTGCCCAGGAATCCACAGAGCCTATGGAAATAGGAAGTTTGAGGAAACCCTTAACTTCTGAAGAAAAAGAAACCCGGCGTAAGAATGGTCTATGTCTTTATTGTGGAAAAAAGGGACATTTCGTTAGGGAATGTTCACTCAAACCTAAGAACTCTTGGTCTCGAGACAGAAAGGAAACCAAGTCGGAAAACTAGAGAACTCGAAATTGGATCAGGAGACTTTTTCGAGTTGGCAATCCCCTCCTGAACAAACCATCGCAAACACCTTGCAGTTAACAGTGCCTCATCTCACTTTGAATGTTTCTTTCAGAATACCTAATCACAACCAAATCTTGGTGGCAGCAATGATTGACTCTGGTGCCACCGGAAATTTCATAGATTCCAAGTTCATTGCAAAAACAAGTATACCCATTATTGTGAAGGAGAAACCTGAAATAGTCTACGCAGTCGACGGAACCCAATTAACTTCAGGAATGATCACTCACTGTACTTCTCCCATAGTAATGGTTTGTGATGTGGGTTCCGAACAACACCAAGAAACAATATCTTTCGATGTAATTGACGCACCCCAGTTTGGAGTTATTTTGGGCATCCCCTGGTTAACGATGCATAATCCTACTATCAATGGGACCGAACGTACAATTGACTTCACTTCCTCTTGGTGTAAACAGGGAGGCTGTGGGGGACCGGTAAAAGACTCTAAGAACTCCCCAAGTTCCTTTCTACACACTGCATCTGCCCTTTATGTCTCCACAGCCGCTGAGCAAGACATAGATCTTCCTCCCATCTATGAAGAATATACAGATGTTTTTTTTTTTTTTGTAAAATGTTTATTTTGCAATACACAGAGAAAAAACAGTAAACAAAGGTACCGCATCGGGTGCATAGATGATCCCACACAGTGGGAAGCAATAAAGCAAGACGAGGCAATAATGCAATGCAAGAGAAGCAAGTAGAGTCCAAGCTCCAGCATCTGCAGGAGGGACGTAGTCTCTTAAGTAACCCCAATGCGGGGAATACTTCTGGTCCAGCCGGTAGAAATTCCAAAGTCCCAAAGCCGTGTAACTAAGCCTCGTCCCAGCGGCACAAATGTCCCAACAGCGGAACCTAAACTCAACTTCCCTCCCACCTCCCCCCCCCCTTCCCACCCGTGACGGTGCCTCATTCACCCCTCACTCATGCAACACTCATACTTAGAACTGAAACAAATGTAGGGTCCTCAACGATGCCGGGCACACTGCCGAGGGTAAACCAGCAGAAAGGAAGGACACCAGGGGACCCCATATGTGCTTAAAGTTTTTGTAGTTGCCTAGGAAGATGTCCGCCATTCTCTCAAGACTCAGGAGCCTCCACAGCCTAGCGTGCCAAAGTGAGATCGCCGGTGCCTCCTTGCGTTTCCAGGCCGCCGCCAGTGTGAGCTTGGCAGCGCCAAGGCAAAGCCATAGAATCTTCTTGTCCGCGCGAGTCTGATGCTCGAGGCCAGGATCCCTCAGGCCCAGGAGTACGAAAGCCAAAGAATTATCGATGGGATACTGCAAAATATCTTTGATATGGGATAAAATCTCGTCCCAAAAGGGTTTGATGATCGGGCAATCCCACCAAATATGGCGGAAGTCCCCCAGTAGCCCACACCCCCTCCAACATCTATCCGAAACGGCCGGGTAGATACGCCGAAGTCGGGCGGGGACCATATACCATTGCGTGAGTGTCTTCAAATGAGCCTCCCGCAGGAGAATTGAGTGGTTAAATTGCGTCATGTCCTTCCATAACGCCGTCCATTCTCCGTCGGTAATGTCCCTCCCCACCATCTCCTCCCATTGTTCCATGTAGCGCGGTCTAGGGGAAAGGGCTGATCGAAGCAACAAACGGTATAGAAAGGAGATAGCCCCCTTCATGGTAGATGTTTTCAGCAGAAAGGCCTCAAATTCAGAAGGAGGCCTCGTGGCAGCCTCCCGAACTCCCGGCGATGTGGCCCAGTGGAGCAGCTGTAAATGCCTATATTTTTCGGTTGGCAGCACTTGGTAATCTCGCATGCAATTCTCAAATGTCAGGGGTTCAGAGCCGTGGAACAGATGGAGCAGTGCTCGGCACCCCCCCTCCCTCCATGCGTCAAAGGGGCCCTCGGCTAGTGCCGGCGGGAACGCCGGGTTAAGGTGTAACGGAGTGAATGGAGACGGAAAGGTCGTCCATCGCTCGTCCCCCGCCAGGGAGTCCCATACTTTCAGTGTGGTCCCTGTGGGCGTACTAATGTACGCGTTCACCGGGCGATCGCGCCTGGGTTTCCAGGCCAGATCCCAAATGGACCGGCCAGTCACGCTCCGGTCCATATGCAACCAATGTTTGTCGGAAAATTGCTGTGACCATTCTACCATGACTCTCAGTTGGGCAGCTTTATAGTAGAGATGTAGATCGGGGAGGCCGACCCCCCCGTCATCTCGCAGCCGTCGCAAGAGTGTAAACGACAGCCGAGCCCGACCTCCCTGCCAGATAAATTTCAAGATCAATGTCCGGAGCTGTCTAAAAAATGAAGTGCTCAATGGAATCGGTAGGCCCTGAAAAAGATACAAGTATTTGGGGAGAAGGACCATTTTAATGGCATGTACCCTACCGAGCCACGACAGGAATTTGGGCTTCCACTTCTCCAGTTCAGCCCGCGTCTTGGCCAGCAGGGGTGGGAAGTTGGCTGCAAATAAGCCCCCCACCGTAGGAGTGAGGTGGATTCCTAAGTAAAGTATCGAGCCCGAGGCCCAGGCCAGTGGCGTCGATGTTTTAACCTGGGCAACGTCGGCTTGTGATAAGGTTAAATTCAGGACGTAAGATTTGCCGTAGTTCACCTTAAAGCCGGCCACTCCCTCGAAGGCCAGCAATATATCCCGTACGCATGGGAGAGAATTAGCGGGGTCAGCCACCGATAGTAGAACATCATCTGCAAAGAGAGAGATCTTGTGCTGCTCCCCAGTGAATGGAATGCCCTTCACCCCCTCATGCTCCCGGACCGCCATCGCCAAGGGTTCAATGCTGAGCGCAAACAATAAGGGAGAGAGGGGGCATCCCTGTCTGGTACCTCGTGAGTGCTGGAAGAATGCCGACAGGTGTCCGTTCACCGCCACCCTCGATCGGGGGCTACAGAAATTAGCCCTCACCATAGTGAGGAATCTGTCGGAGAACCCAAACGCCTGCATCGTGTGAAAGAGAAAGCTCCAGTCGACACGATCGAAGGCCTTCTCCGCATCCAGGCCCACCAATACCGCAGGAATGCGGAACCTGTTCGCCTTCTCGATGAGATGAATCACCCTGCGCGTATTGTCGTGCGTCTGGCGGCCTTTGATAAATCCGGACTGATCCGGATGAACAATCGCCGGTAACAAGTCCTGAAGACGACTTGCTAGGATCGCTGAATACAACTTCGCGTCGATATTAAGTAAGGCTATGGGGCGAAAGGATGAACAGAGCTCAGGATCCTTCCCTGGCTTCGGCAGGACCGTTATCACCGCCTCCGCCAAAGTCCCGGCATTCACTCCGGACGCAGCCATGTCGTTGAAGAGGGCCACTAAAAAATCACACACCTCAGTCGCGAAGGTTTTATAGAAGACAGCAGTGTACCCATCCGGGCCGGGGGCTTTATGCAATTTCAGCTTTTGGATGGCTGAGAGGACTTCCTCCCTCGTGATCGGAGCCTCTAACAAATCATTCCACACCCTGGAGACTTGCGGAAGCGGTAAGCGCTGCAAGAACTCCCGCTGTGCTGTCGCATCCAGCTCCTCGCCTTTATACAGATCGGCATAAAAGCGGCCAAATATGTCCGCCTTCGCCCCGTCACTATGACAAAGAGCACCTGTGGAGTCTCTGATCCCCCCTATGTATTCTCGTTCCCTCTTGTCCCGCAATTGCCGGGCTAAGTGTCTGCCAACCTTGTTGCCACTAGAGTACGAATGCTGCCCTAGGCGCAAGAGAGTAAGTTCGGCCCTATTCGCATAATGTGCCTTGAGTTTGCCCCTAACCGCCGTAAGTGGACGTAGGGTCACCCTCGAGGGATTGAGCTTATGAGCCCTCTCGAGTTCAAGCACCTCGGCTTCCAGTGCGTCCCGTTCCTTTCTACGCAGGGTATTAAGTTGTGAATTGAGGCCCAAGCATGTTCCCCTGATCGTCGCCTTAAAGGCGTCCCACGTAGTCGTCAGAGAGGTATCCGACGGTGGATTGCAGTCGAAAAATTCGCGGATGGCCAGGCGCAAGGCCTGGTTAGAAACCTCGTCCCTAACCACCGACGCCGGGAAGTACCACTTTTGGTTCGCGGTGTCGGGTGGCGACCAACGAAGAGTGAGCACCAAGAGACCGTGGTCCGACACCGAGATCGGGAGAATGGCGGCATCCAGTATGTTCCCCCGTAGAGACTGGCTAAGAAAAATGTAATCCAAGCGGGAGTAAGAGTGGTGTACGTGTGAAAAGAATGTGTAGTCTTTCATGGAAGGGTGGAAAAAGCGCCATCCGTCTGCTAGACCCAACTCCCCCACCCCCTGCTGCGTGGCCTCCGAAAAGACCCCCGTGTCCGCCCTACGACCCCCTGAGCTATCGAGGTCCCTGTCCCACACCAGATTAAAGTCTCCCAGCACGAATAAGTGTCCCCCCGCAAAGTCCCCAATCTTCACCAGCAATTCTTGCAAATACTTGTTCTGACCCGCATTGGGCATATACACCACCACAAACGTACACAGCCTGCCCTGAATGTGCCCCTTAACCATCAGCCAACGGCCCTCCTTGTCGTGTCGGACCTCTACCGGTTGAAACTGCAACGAAGCTCTGAACAGAAGCGCCACCCCCCGGTGCTTCGTAGCTGCGGAGGACCTGTACACAATGGGGTATGCCCTATGGCGGAGCCTCAACTCATCCTTCCGAGCCAAGTGGGTTTCTTGCAGTCCAACCACATCAAGTTGATGATCCATCACATACTACAGTACTCTCTGCCGTTTCTGTGGCGAATTCAAGCCCTTAACATTCCACGTCCCTATACTAAGCGGCATGACGGAAATACACCCCAGAAGTCGCTCTCAGTGTGCCAAGTGCCATCCATCCCTCGTTCAGCCCCGCCCTCAGGCAACAGACACCTAGCAGTTTCCCGATCATTCGCAGCACAATAGTTCCAACAGTAGAGTACGCACTTAGCCGCAGACACACCACAAACATCCCCTTCAGCCCCCCGTCACGGGTCCCCCCCCATCGACCCCAACAACCCCCAGCCCAACCCCACCCCAACAGACAAGTAAACCAAGCATAGCGCAAGTCATGGAGCCTCCCCGCCCCCGAACCCCCATCCTTCCCAACACCAAACCTTACCCATAAGGAAGGGAACAACAAACAACAGGATTGGAAATCATAAAGGAGAAACAGAATACTCATCAAGTCCAGTAGTCCAAGGTTCCGGAGAGGTCTTCCCAACTGGAAGCGGAGCAGGGGTGCCAAAGGATCAACCCCTTCGGCCATGGTCCGGGGTGTCTCCCCAAAAAGTACATCCATACCCCAGACCGAACTCCGAAGTCCCTCCGGCGCCGAACCTGGTCAAGTCAAATCCGTGGTGGATCATGCCGCTCCAGAGCCGAGTTGCGAATCCGCCAGCGTGGCTGAGGCCACCGAGGCCACTGCGTCGACCCTTTCCTGCTGACTAGAAGCGCGGTCCGGCCGCCGCCGGTCTGGGGAGGCTCCCACCCTATGCCAAGAGGACGAGCGATGACGTCTCCGAGTCGGCGAAGCAGTCGCTCCCTGTGAAGGAGGGTCATCCTGGAGACCCAAGAGGTCCTTTGCTACCTGCAGAGTGTTAATCTGTGCCAGCCGATTCTGCCATCGGAAGATGATCCTGAAGGGGTGGCCCCACGAATAGGAGATGTTGCGTTCTCTCAAGAAGGAAGTCACCGGGCGGAACTCCCTCCTCTTCCGCAGGGTGGAGGCTGCCAAGTCCTGGTACAGCTGAGGGGCATGGCCCCTGAATTGCAAAGACGAGATGGCCCTGGCCTTGCGGAGAATACGTTCTTTGAGTTGGAAGTCATGAACACAGACGAGGATGTCAGGAGGGGGACCCCCACCGCGCCTAGGCAGACCAACTCTGTGTACTCTGTCCATCTCGATCTCCGTCACCTCCTCCTCATCCAAAATCTGTAAAAACAAGTCCCGGACGTAGCCACGCAGGTCTCCCGCCTCGCCATCCCATGGCACCGCCCGGATGCGGATGTTGTTCCTCCTGGAACGATTTTCCAAGTCCTCCGTATGCAACTGCAGGTCCAGATTCTGTTCGGTGAGGCGGATGATATCTTGTTGCAGCAGGTGCACATCGTTAGCCATGCTCAGATCATGGTCTTCCAGGGTCGCCACTCTCTCGCCAATGCCGTCCACGTCCCTGCGCACTTCCCTCAGGTCAGAAGCCAATTGAGCCCGGAGCTCAGAAATATCCTCCTTGATGGATGTAAACAGTTCGGTCATGAAGGCCTTAGTAGCTGGCGCCTCGTCGTCCGATACCTTCTGCGAGCTACTGGCCCCCGCGGATGCCGGCTGCGGAGAGGACTTGGAGGCACCCTCCTTTCCCTGACGACCCCCCTTTCGCGACACGTTGGCCATCTCGGCTGGTGGCACGCAGACCGGGAGGTCAGACCACCCCAATCCGACAGGTAGCAGACGCTATGGGAGCCTGTGGGGCCCGCGAGCCGCAACGCTTCCCTCCAGGCAGCTCAAACGGTGCCCCCTCACTGGCCAGGGCTCAACGGAAGGCAGATCCAAGGCAGGCGGCCCACACGGGGGGGGGTTAGGGGTCCCCACAACTAACTGCGCGTGATTAGGAGGTAGGGCTAGGTAGGGCAATGCAGGCACACTCCACTCCGCAATCAGCGCCGTCCACGTCGTGGCCTCCAGGAAGGGAACTATAATGGGACCGCGCCAGGCTCTGATGTACCCAGACGTTCCCAAGTGCAAGAGTGCAGCAGTCCGGCCCCAGCAATCCGTCCCCCTGGCGGGGTCCGCGGTCCAGACGGCCCTCCACCACCTACACTGGGCCGTGGATCTCGATGCAGGTCGCCGTGGCACCACGCGGCAAATTCAAACGGCCAGCCAGCCCACGCCTATCCGCCAAGAGTAGCGCCGCAGCTGTTGTATGTAGCGCCAGGTCCCGTCGTCCCAGGCAGTATGGCCGCTCCCGCCCTTCCTGGGGAGGCACTCACCCCGCCGACACCGCTGCTGGGCCCCGTCCTCGTCCCTGCACCGCTCGTTCCACCAGCAGTACTGGGCCCCGTGTAGCTCCACTCCTCTCCGCCGGCCCCGCACTGCGCCCCCCGCCGGTGGCCTGCCGTGTCCGGATGCTCCGCGGCGCTCTCACCGCACCTCCTCCGTCCTGCCGCCGGAGTCACCGCTACTTCCCGGCTGTCCTCGCCGTCCTCTGCGACAAGGCTCCAAAGCCCAGGCACGTTTCCCTGCCGGCAGGAGCTCCGCTCCCACCGCCGGCAGGCGCTGGATGTGTTCCGGCGGCGCCTCGCCAAGCACCGCGAGTGCCGCAGTCACCAAGCCGGCTCCCCGATCACGGGAGGCCGGTGCTTCTTAGGCCCCAAAGGCTAGGGATCCCGGTAGGCGTTCCCAGCGTCACACCGCTCCTCTAGCGGCACCGCTGCACTCCGCTGTGCTGGGGGCACTTCCGCCACCCTTCAGGACCCGGGCAGCTACACCAGGATCGTGCTGTAAGTAGCTTTGTTCGGTTCGGCGCCGGAGAGACCCGAGAAAGCGTCTTACTCGGACGCCATCTTGGCCACGCCCCCTACAGATGTTTTTTGTGAACAAAAGGCAGAAACCTTACCACCACACAGAGACTATGATTGTGCCATAGATCTAGTGCCTGGGGCCAAGATACCCTGTAGTAGAATCTACGCCTTGACTGACCTAGAGAATAATCACCTTCGGGAATATCTCGATAAATTTTTGAAAAATGGTTTCATCCGGCCCTCCAAGTCTCCCGCAGCTTCTCCACTCTTTTTTGTACCTAAAAGCAATGGAGAATTGCGCACCTGTATCGATTACAGAGCACTTAATAATATCACTATCAAGAATAGATATCCTCTACCATTGATTCCGGTGCTCCTTGATCAAGTGCGCTCAGCCACAATTTTTACGAAGCTTGACTTGCGAGGCGCCTACCACTTGGTCCGTATTAGACCAGGTGATGAGTGGAAAACCGCCTTCCGAACTCGCTTTGGCTTGTTTGAGTATTGTGTAATGCCCTTTGGCTTATGCAACGCTCCGGCTGCCTTCCAATTTTTTATTAATGACGTCCTTCGGGACTTCTTAGATAGGTTCGTCATAGCCTATATTGACGACCTTTTAATTTTTTCATCCTCAACGGAGGAACACATTCGACATGTGAAGATCATCTTAAACACCTTGAGATCTCATGGTTTGTTCTGTAAGCTGTCTAAGTGTGAGTTCCATACCACCAAAGTTGAATTTCTTGGCTTTATTCTTTCTCCATCTGGAATTACTATGGCCCCAAGAAAAATCCAAGCAATCCTTGATTGGCCTACCCCAACTTCAGTGAAAGACATCCAACGTTTTCTTGGGTTTGCTAACTTCTACCGCCGTTTCATCAAAGATTTCTCAACCTTGGCCACACCCTTAACCCAGCTGTTAAGGAAGAATGTTAAGTTCACTTGGTCCTCTAACACTGACTCATCCTTTCAAACCCTTAAAAGAACCTTTACGCAAGCACCTATTTTGCGACATCCTGACTCGGACTTACCTTTCATCGTAGAAGCGGATGCTTCTGACTTTGCAGTAGGAGCAATTCTTTCACAAAAAGACCAAGAAACCAATGAACTGCATCCCAGTGCCTTTTTGTCCAGAAAGTTTTTGCCTGCGGAAACCAATTATACCATTGCAGAGAAAGAACTCCTGGCCATTCGTTATGCCTTCAAAGAATGGCGTCACTATTTATTAGGAGCAAGACACACAGTAACCGTATACACAGACCATCCTAATCTGCAATTCCTAAGATGTGCAAAAGCCTTAACACCCAGACAACTCCGTTGGACATTGTTCTTTGCAGAATTTGATTTCATCATAACTTTTAGACCTGGAACCAAGAACAACAAAGCAGATTCTCTGTCACGATATGATCATAAACCAGATGATATCCTTTCAAATCCCAGACCTACTAGTATGCTCTCCGAAAAGCAAATCATTGGTGCCACAATGTCCGATGTTTTCTTTTAACAAATTAGACAAGCAATGCCTATACCCAAACTTCTTTTCTGGGTTCGGAATGGGCCTAATAGAACAATCCATCAGAATCTACCCTTCTTCTCCAATCTCTTATTTGTTCCAACCAAGAAACTACAAACACAAGTTTTACAGTGGTGTCATGTTAGTCAATTGGCTGGTCATCCTGGAATCACAAAAACCAAAGAATTGCTACAGAGAAACTTCTGGTGGCCAACCTGGAATAGGGATGTTCAATCTTTCATACAAAACTGTGATGTTTGTGCCCAAGCTAAAACGGAACATGGTCGAAAGAAAGGTCTTCTTCTTCCGCTTCCCACCCCAACACAGGTCTGGGAGGACATTGCTATGGACTTTATAACTGATTTGCCGGAAGAAAAAGGTATGAACACTATTCTTGTGGTGGTGGATCGTTTATCAAAGATGGCCCACTTTATCCCTTGCTCTAGGCTTCCTACCTCGTCTCATTTGGTCCAATTACTCCTGGAACATGTGGTTCGTCTACACGGCCTTCCTAGATCCATTACTTCAGATCGAGGTTCACAGTTTATCTCGCAGTTCTGGAAGGCCTGGTGTAAGGCTCTTCACATTACTTGTAACACCTCCACTAGCTTCCAACCGGAGTCAGACGGACAGACCGAACGAGTTAACCAGGTCCTGAAACAATATCTGAGGTGTTTCCTGTTCAAGAAGCAGGGTTCCTGGTTAACTCTCTTATGGGAAGCTGAGTTCGCTTACAATAACCTGCAGAGTGCCTCCACGGGTCTGTCGCCCTTTTTTGCTGTTTATGGCCGACATCCTCATTTCTCACCCTTGCTACTAGCTCATCACAAAACCCACATACCTTCCTTGGATTCACATTTCAGGGAGATGGAACGCATCACTAAAGCCTTGCGGACAAATGTTTTGAAAGCCAAAGCCACATACAAAAAGTTTGCGGACAGGAAGCGTCAAAAAGGTCCGGATCTTCATGTAGGAGATGTTGTTTGGCTTTCTACCAGGAACTTTCAGTTCAGGAAACGTTACAAGTTCCATCCTAAATTCATTGGTCCATATAAAATTGTTCAGTGTGTGAATCCAGTGACTTACAAGCTGCTCCTTCCTAAGAGTATGAAGATTTACCCTGTATTCCATGTTTCTCTGCTGAAGAGAGCAACTGTCAAACGGCGACCTCACCCTCCTGCTCTTCTTGTGAAGGGTCAGGATGAGTACGAGGTGCGTTGTGTTAAGGACTGTAAACGTGTTAGGGGGAAGCTTTGGTACCTGCTCTCCTGGAAAGGCTATGGACCTGAGGAGGACTCATGGGTCTCTGAGGCCAATGTTCATGCTCCCCGTTTGGTACGATCTTTTCATGCCCAGCACCCGATCCCTCAGTTTTGAGGTCCTGGGGGGGGGGGTGTCTCCATTTTTGTTGGGGGGCACTGTCAGGATTCTTGCTTGTTGTTACCGGATTCTTGCTCTTGCTATGCGCCAATGCTTGTTTTGCTTGTTGTTACCGGATTCTTGCTCTTGCTATGCGCCAATGCTTGTTGTTATCAATGTGCCAATACTTGTTGTTACGAATGTTTATCAAAGCGCCTTGCCAATGCTTGTTGCTAGAATCCCTTTGCCAATGCTTGTTGTCGTTGAATCATTTTGCCAATGCTTGTTCCCGCGCATCCTGTTGGCATGATCTTCTTTGCCAATGCTTGTTGCCTTGCGCCTCAGTTCCTATTTCGAGTTTTGCTGCCGAGGTCTTTTTTCCCTCTGCAGCCTCCGTACTTCAGCTTGGGACTATAAAGGCGGCCACGCCCAAACCACCGCGCGGATTATTCCTTTCTGGTTCCTGTGATCGGAGGTCTCCTGCTTCTGATCCGGTCTTCGCTTCCAACGCTGGAGGACTTCGCTGGAGTTCCAAGCAGCCCTGTTTCCTGTACAATGGTAGTAAACTACCACGAAAATCCGCTTGCAGAAAACGCAGGTAGGATTTAATCTATTTCTATTTGCCGGCTGGAGGAACTTTCAAGAGGCTTGTAAGGAGAAACACGAGGGGCGTTTCCTTCGTTTGTTTTCTGGACTTGGTTTATTGGACTTGGTTTATCGGACTTGGTTTCTGGACCCTTGCTCCTAGTTGTGAGCCTTCTAAACAATTCTTCTGCCTTAGTTGGTTCTTTTTTGAATCGCTTGATCAAAGGTCCTCGGTGAAGGGCTTAGGGCATAGATTCTGTTCTAAGTTCTTTTGGTCTCATCTTGGCTCTATTGTATTT
Source organism: Lissotriton vulgaris (assembly GCF_964263255.1). NCBI lineage: Eukaryota > Metazoa > Chordata > Amphibia > Caudata > Salamandridae > Lissotriton > Lissotriton vulgaris. The sequence continues at coordinate 1,115,978,823 of NC_141689.1, read as the reverse complement.
GAAATGTTTGCAATGAACAATGCTGTGAATTGAACAGTAGTTAGTTCTTGAGACCAATACATACTGTTGTGTATCAACCAGAGGTTAATGTGAGGTGACCTAATTTGCGTGTATTATTGTGAGACAAACTTCTATGCATTACGTATTGAATAACTCCTGTGCTATTGAAACCATAATGAGTCTTGACTGAACCTGTGATGCATGTTGATATTTTATGTCTATGCCGATTAACACCAACTTGCGTGCTGAATATTGCTTACTGAATATAAAGACTACATGGTGGAAAGTTACTCTTGTTTTCCTTCAATAGATAGAGTTATTTGTCACGCCTAGGAAAACTGGGAAGTACTAGCGTTTTAGCACATAGTAGGCTTCAGGGTAATGCTCCTGAGAAACTCTAGGGGGGCTTAAGAAACCAAGGCCCTGACAGGAAACCTTTGTATTAGAGATCTGTTAAGGTTAGCCAAAGAACATGTCTTCATCCAAATGTAATGAAAGTAAAATTGTACATAATTTATGAAACGTTTTAATTTAATGTTTTAAATTTTGTTTCATATTTTAATAAAAATGGCCGGGGGGGTAACTCCCCCCCGCCTTCCAAAAGCTCAAACCTGTGTCTGTCTCCTCCCCTTGGGGAATTGGTGTTGGGAGGGGGTGGCGGGCATCCCGGCCATATGGAAAGGGAAGACCACTCGTCCCCCCGAACGTATGGATGGGTGCCCCGATCCCCCCGGGAAACCATTTTGGGCGGGGGGCGTGGTTCGGGTGGTATGCCCAAAGCGGCGTAGCCGGAGCGCGCCCCTTTACTGCCCAGAAGGGGTTGTCCTAGACACCCGCCCGGAAGACCGCGCCCAGGGGGCGTACCTGAGGAGGGTCCCCGCCCTCCCGCAGACGGATAAATAGAGAGGGAATCCGAAGAAGCGTCTTCTTGTTCCAGTGCTCTGAAGGCTGCACCACTCGTTGCTCGTGAGCCCTCGACGGAACAAGTGGCAATTTTGACCCACCCACCAGCCCCTCCTGCAATGTCTTTTTGAATAAAGTAATTGTTGATGATATCCGAATGTATTAAAGAGATGCAGTCACATTTTTCAGCATTTATGCATGCCTGGGATGGAATAAATGTGTATAGGCCTTTCTTCCTTTGTAGAAAAGTAAAGGAGTGTATAGATAATAAAATTGTCTTGTGCTTTAGGACTTTTTTCCCCTTTTAGAAATGAAAAGTTGATGAATCGTCAAGCTGTTTTAGATTAGGCGTAATTTTTTTTCCTTAGTAGGTAAAACAACCGTCGTATTTATTTTTTGGTCGGGCGGTAAGGTCATGATCGGTGAGCAGTAATTTCAAGGTCCCTAGGGGGGGCGCCACCCAGAATGGATGGCAGTGCCCGGGGGGAGGCGGCCATTGGCCCCTCCCACAGGGAGGCGGCACCCACTACAGATGGGTCGCCTAGGGGGAGACGGCCATAGGCCCCTCCCAGGGGGGAGACGGCTAGATGCCCCTCCTACGAATTTCCCGGGGGGCCGGATATCCGCTCCGGCGGAAGAGAGTGTGGGGAAGGGGGGTAGTCCATGCTGTCCTTCTTACAGATACCTCACACGGGAACTCGGACGACCTTTAAGATGGCGTCGAGTGAAAGGGGGCCCCCACGACAAGGGAAGTTACAGTTGGCAACGAGGGTAAAGTCCTCTGTGCATGCGCCATTCACACCGTGAGGGCGGAAGTTTGGTAGTAGGGATCTGACACCGGTTAAGACCTTGCCGTTGGCCCTTAATGCTAGGATGTACAATTTTAATTTAGAATGTATGCATTTGCAGGATGCTAGACTCGGCTAGGAAACCTTTGTATTAGAGATCTGTTAAGGTTAGCCAAAGAACATGTCTTCATCCAAATGTAATGAAAGTAAAATTGTACATAATTTATGAAACGTTTTAATTTAATGTTTTAAATTTTGTTTCATATTTTAATAAATACGGCCGGGGGGGTAACTCCCCCCCCGCCTTCCAAAAGCTCAAACCTGTGTTTGTCTCCTCCCCTTGGGGAATTGGTGTTGGGAGGGGGTGGCGGGCATCCCGGCCATATGGAAAGGGAAGACCACTCGGTCCCCCCGAACGTATGGATGGGTGCCCCGATCCCCCCGGGAAACCATTTTGGGCGGGGGGCGTGGTTCGGGTGGTATGCCCAAAGCGGCGTAGCGGGAGCGCGCCCCTTTACTGCCCAGAAGGGGTTATCCTAGACACCCGCCCGGAAGACCGCGCCCAGGGGGCGTACCTGAGGAGGGTCCCCGCCCTCCCGCAGACGGATAAATAGAGAGGGAATCCGAAGAAGCGTCTTCTTGTTCCAGTGCTCTGAAGGCTGCACCACTCGTTGCTCGTGAGCCCTCGACGGAACAAGCGGCAATTTTGACCCACCCACCAGCCCCTCTTGCAATGTCTTTTTGAATAAAGTAATTGTTGATGATATCCGAATGTATTAAAGAGATGCAGTCACATTTTTCAGCATTTATGCATGCCTGGGATGGAATAAATGTGTATAGGCCTTTCTTCCTTTGTAGAAAAGTAAAGGAGTGTATAGATAATAAAATTGTCTTGTGCTTTAGGACTTTTTTCCCCTTTTAGAAATGAAAAGTTGATGAATCGTCAAGCTGTTTTAGATTAGGCGTAATTTTTTTTCCTTAGTAGGTAAAACAACTGTCGTATTTATTTTTTGGTCGGGCGGTAAGGTCATGATCGGTGAGCAGTAATTTCAAGGTCCCTAGGGGGGGCGCCACCCAGAATGGATGGGAGTGCCGGGGGGAAGGGGGCCATTGGCCCCTCCCATGGGGAGGCGGCACCCACTACAGATGGGTCGCCTAGGGGGAGACGGCCATAGGCCCCTCCCAGGGGGGAGACGACTAGATGCCCCTCCTACGAATTTCCCGGGGGGCCGGATATCCGCTCCGGCGGAAGAGAGTGTGGGGAAGGGGGGGGAGTCCACGCTGTCCTTCTTACAGATACCTCACACGGGAACTCGGACGACCTTTAAGATGGCGTCGAGTGAAAGGGGGCCCCCACGACAAGGGAAGTTACAGTTGGCAACGAGGGTAAAGTCCTCTGCGCATGCGCCACTCACACCGTGAGGGCGGGAGTTTGGTAGTAGGGATCTGTCACCGGTTAAGACCTTGCCGTTGGCCCTTAATGCTAGGATGTACAATTTTAATTTAGAATGTATACATTTGCAGGATGCTAGACTCGGCTAGGAAACCTTTGTATTAGAGATCTGTTAAGGTTAGCCAAAGAACATGTCTTCATCCAAATGTAATGAAAGTAAAATTGTACATAATTTATGAAATGTTTTAATTTAATGTTTTAAATTTTGTTTCATATTTTAATAAATACGGCCGGGGGGGTAACTCCCCCCGCCTTCCAAAAGCTCAAACCTGTGTCTGTCTCCTCCCCTTGGGGAATTGGTGTTGGGAGGGGGTAGCGGGCATCCCGGCCATATGCACACGGTTCATTGTTTTTAAATTTTACAGCTTGACTCCAGTGGCGTAGTGAGCACGGGACCCACACAGTTTTTGCCATTGTGCAACATTGACCCGTAGAAGAAGACCCTGAACTGGACCACATCCTTCCTCTCAGGCAGAGCTCAGAGCGTCCGCCTCCCCCCCTTCCGCTCCACTACCACCAAAATCATCTGTGGTGTACCCCAGGGCTCTTCCATCAGCCCAACGCTGTTCAACATCTACATGGCACCCCTAGCCCACGTCGCCCGACAGCACGACCTTAACATCATCTCCTATGCCGCGACACCCAGCTGATCATCTCCCTCACCAAAGACCCTTACACTGCCAAGACCAATCGCCACGAAGGAATGAAGGCCATTGCTGAATGGATGAGGAACAGCCGACTGAAGCTGAACTCGGACCAGCCGGAGGTCCTCATCCTCGGCTCCACCCCTTCAGCCTGGGATGACTCCTGTTGGCTGACAACTCTGGGAACAACCTGACACCCACCGACACACACGCAACCTAAACGTCCCCTCATCCTGCTTCAACACCCTCCGAATACTCTGCAGCATCTTAAAGTGGATCCCCACAGAGACAAGAAGAACAGTCACCCAGGCCCTCGTCACCAGAAGGCTGGACTACGGAAACGCCCTCTACGCAGGAACGTCGGCCAAGCTCCTGAGGCGACTGCAACGTATCCAGAACGCGTCAGCACATCTGATCCTCGTCATCCTCCGCCGCAGCCACGTCACCCCCCCCTGAGAGACCTGCACTGGCTCCCCGCCAACAAGAGGATAACCTTCAAACTCCTCATCGACACACACAAAGCTCTCCACAAGACCGGCCCAGCATACCTCAACAGACGACTCAACTTCTACACCCCCACCCGCCAGCTCCGCTCCGCCAGCCTCGCCCTCGCCACAGTCCCCCACGTCCAAAAAATGACCACCGGCGGCAGATCCTTCTCCCACCCAGCCGCAAGACCTGGAATACCCTCCCCACCAACCTTCGACAGACCCAAGACCTACTGGCCTTCAGAAGACTCCTCAAGACCTGGCTCTGCGATAACTAGCAGCACCCCCACCCGCCCCGGCGCCCTGCAACCATCACGGGTATGTAGTGCGCTTTATAAGTGTCTTGAATGATTGGCAATTTTTATTGGCAATGCTGAACAGCATCAGTAAAAAAACAGTGATTTGTGCCAAAAAATGAAAAAAGGCACTGTTGTTGGTCACATCATTCTGTAGGTAGAGACATGTGGTCATCATGGATGCATGCAACAACAGGATTACGGGGTGCCATTTTGTTTAATTTGTTATTGACTGATCTATGATAGTGAGTATAACCTACATTGGTCAATAAGAAAAGAACTGCAACTGTGTGAAAGTGCTTTTGTGAAGGATCAGGAGATTTCGACCTTGACCTAAAATATATATATATAAAAAATGTATACTTAAACAACGAATGCCAGAGGTGGAGGGTAATGAAGGAGCGGGTGGGGGCAAGTTGTGGTAAGGCAACAGTGTGCAGGGGGCACAAGGGCGAGAGCAACACAGTGAGGACGGAAAAACCAATGAAGAAGACAGCAACGCGGAGGCAGGGTAGACAAACACATGGAGTGCTTAACCAAAAAAATAAGCAGACCCCTAAATGTGAGCAATGAAAGGACGCAAGTCAGCTAGTCGAGAGAATTGTAAAGAGGCTATGCCCCTGGACAGGGACAAACACAAGATATACAAGGAAAGACATCAAATAAAGAACAAGAAAATGAGAGTGACAATAAAGAAACTTTGTAAGTTCTTGGTAAGCACACAATAGGTCTTTCACAACTAGGCAGCTTGAGCTGTCTGCTAGGCTCGACTCTGTTTAGAACTTTGACTCACCTAGCTTCATGATGCCTAAATACAGCTAGTAGATCCGCTGCCTTTTGCAGAGATCTGATGATTTGTCCCAGCTGCCAGTGCCTACCTCCAGGGCAGGGAAGCTGGGAGAGAGGCCTGTTAAAGTTTAGGTAGGCATTGGAGACATGTCTCTTTTTATCTGAAATCTTTCGGAACATCTAGTTGGACTACTCTCATCGCCTAGAAATCTAAATGGTGGTTTGAACATAACACAACACTCCAATTAGCCAAATTGGTAAAACTGAAAACACTTTGAAAACACTTTCAAATAACCAATATTTAGAAGGTGGAATTAATTGAAGGGAGAAAGCAAGACCTGATGGAAAATTGAAAGAATAGGTGAATGGATAGATGGTTGGGTTGATATCTGGATGAAGGGATAGATGGAAAGGGGGGAAAACCTCCTAGGAGGCTCATGGCCACTCTCTGGCTTCGGTCGGTGCTTCTGGCTACAGACTTTTCCCAGTCCCCCGCCTCTAGGCCCCCCTCATCCACTCCACACCTGCTCCTGCCTCCTCTCCATTCAACCCTACACTATATGGTACTTCTCAGACGTATTAGAAGACTGATTCATGTTGAAATTGACATTTGCCTCCGAATCGAAATTCCTGTAGGGCTCAGAATTAGGCCGTAAATGTACATTTCTTGACGTTTGCAATATATGACTCAACTAGTACATTTCTGTGGATAAATAATAAGAAAAAAATCAATTTTGTTTTCGCGAATGAGATTTCAGTGCTAGTGTAAGTGGTTTGACTTACCACAGAAATAAGAACGAAAACATACAAATGTAAACGAAACCATAAATGTATCAAACAACAAGCCAACAGATAAAAGAATAATATGTAAGGGTGAATATTGCTAAGAAAACGTAGCACGGGGTCTAAGAAATAAATAATAATGACAACACATCAACCAGGAAAGTTGCAACCGCTGCAGGCTCCAGAAATTAAATAAGCAAATAAGACACAAGATATATCTCAATATAACTACTTTTGACACAGAAACAGATCAACAGCTTTAATTTGAACAAAATATACATTTAAGTGTGAGCAAATCTACATTCTCTAAGGTTATTGTTATGTTTAGTACACTAAAGCCAGTCCAAACATGTCCAAAGTAGAATTGAGCTATACAAAAGTGTTATTTTTTGGGGATGGAATTCTTTTTAATCATCTGACTTTGACCCAAAGCAAGAGAAAGAAACGCAGAATAGGACAAAAAAGGAGAGAGGTAAAGATAGGAAACAATGACAAAGGGAGAAAGCAGGGATAAAAAGAACCTAAAAGAGTGATAGACAGTTACTGTGAGTGTATACTGGTGGAACATAGATCATGAGCTAGAATTAAGAAAAGACCCCCATCAAAACCAGCATTCAGCAGTGCAGAGTTAGGACGTCAGGTGAAAGCTGTGTCCCTGAACAGATATTTTCAGGGACACAAATCACACGGTCTGAAATACAGCAGGGTGTAGCGTTGTACACCCCATGTATTTTGCTGCCCAGCTTAACTCATATTAACAACGTTGCTTCTCCGATTATTTACCAGTTCAGGAGCTGCTGAATAATACCTTGCTGCTCTCGCCAAAGAAATACCAGCATGCAGATCTTATGCCAAATTCTCTATTGGGAGGCCAAAGTACTTTGGGTGCGGCCAGTATAAGTGATCCCTCTGTAGGGAAATTAGCTGTCCCAGACCCTCTGGACATTGTCAGGAGTCACAGAAACATTCCCTTAGGGAAAAATACTATGTATGTATGTATGTATGTATGTATGTATGTATGTATGTATGTATGTATGTATGTATGTATGTATGTATGTATGTATGTATGTATATATATATCTATACTACTATTATAAAGAGAGACCTGTGTCCTTTGAGCCAGGTAAACTCGAAAAGTACACCACCAATCCAAACACCCAAGACATCTTTGGAAACCTCAGGGCAAGCAGAAGGACATAGGCTATATAAAAATAAAAAATATACGTTCTTTAAAAAATTTAGGAATAAAAAAAAATTAGTCCCTTGCAAGTAGCGCCGGCCGGACGTGCGTGATGACATCGGTAGCGCGGGGAGGGGCGGTGTTCAGGAGCAAGAGGAGCTGAGGACAGGCGGGGAGGAGCGGCGAGCTGCGGACAAGCGGTGAGGAGCGGCGGAGCAGTGGAGCGGTAAACTCAGCAGCGCGGGGAGGAGCGGCGGCTGAGGTAAGTGAAGCAGCCGCGGGTGCGCACCAAGGGACGGGCGTGGGCCATGAGTGCTCGCAAGCCTTTTACTCAAAGTCGGGACATCGGGGGAAACAGCGGACAAGAGCCGCGGGTGCGCACCGAGGGACGGGCGGAGGGACGGGCAGGGGCCATGAGTGCTCGGAAGCCTTTTCCTCAAAGTCGGGACGTCGGGGGGAACAGCGGACACGAGCGTGGTGTGGTAAATAATTTTACCTAATCATTTTTCCGTATAATTATCATTACAAGACAGCTCATTCAAATGAGAGGCAGAGCCCGTGGCATCTGAGTCATACGGGCTTTAATGGACAATGAACCTCGAGGTTGGATATCATGTTCCGTCACCACTAGGGTTCGGGAAGGGACAGTCAACGTTTTATTAACATTACACATTATATATAGTAAAGTAACATAATTGAATCCAATACAGTAGGCGTAACAGGTGAAAAGAGTGAGATAAGAACACATGTGCGTAAGAGGAGGCGTGAAAAAGAGGCGTACACATGGGCGTGCACTGTACATGTCAGAGAAACGTCACAAGAATCGTCACATGTGGGTGGATGCATAGAGAGAAATTGCAGAATCAGCAGAATCCCTTAACCTGGATGCGCGCGCAACTAGCATGACGTGAAACTGGGGGCTTTGACTTTAGTACTAGTGGAGGAGACTGGTGTCTGGAGTGTCAGGGCAACCTGTACCTATAGCATATCTGGTATCTTATGTTTGGAGGATGTAGTGTCTGAAGTAAAAGGTCTCTCGGGCAGGGGGCATCCAATACTGAAAAGCTAGTGCGTGCATACGTGTCTGGGTGCAACGTCTGGAGCCATGGGCCTACCATGGTAACGGAGTCAGTAAATCACTTGCAAGGAGGACAGAAGAGGCCGGGCCCTTTGCTCTGCAGCCGGGAAGATGTTTACCTATTTCACTAGACTGGAATGTGTTTTCGAGGAGGCTGAGCAGATAACTGTAGGCAAAACATGAATTTGGCAGGCAGTCCAGGCCGAGCCGGGCACCGCTGCGCTGGCAGGAAGTAAGGCAGGGGTCAGGGATGCGTACAGTTTTCGGAGACAGGAGAGATGGGGCAGAGAGGCCTCGTTTAAGGGCTTAGCTCGACTGGGCCAGGAAACATGGAGAAAATGTGTGCGAAATTCAGAAGTGCACCATGTAAAGACGGTGGCACCGTATACCTAGGAACATATTTGACGAGATTTCTTGGTATGTTTGGATAGCTTACATGTTAAGGATGGACGCAAATGTATTTGCGTCTGTCTAGCACATACAGAACAGAAGTTACACAACATACATGGAACATGGGTGCATGGATAGGGTGCGAGTGGGGGACATATTGGCTACCTGAAAATTTCTATTACCTCAGTGGGCAGGACCAACAAAACCGGAGCAAAGAAACACTGTAAGTACGCTCTGCTGCTCGTGGCCACTCTGCTGCGCCTCTCCTGCTGCGATGCTGCCCCCAGCCACCTTCTTCCCCGGGCAACGCCGGGGCGGGCTGCTAGTATATACATATACATATGTATATCCAGTTAAAAACCCATAGGTTTCAGGGCTGTTATAGATAGCTGGACATTTCACCCGTACAAAACCATTGAAATTCCTCTGTTATAGTTAGTTCTGCTAACTATAACTCGCGCGCCCGCAAGCCACTGCTGATGATGTCACACATTACATACAAGTGAAATGTCCAGCTAACTATAGCAGCCCTGAAACCTATGTTTTTTTCAGTGAATTTGTAAGGTTTTTTAAATGCTAATTCCTAACTATAACATGTCGGAAACCTATGGTTTTTTCAGTGAATTTCGAAGGTTTTTTTAAATGATAATTTTTAAATGTAATATTAGTTATATGTATTTTTTTATACTATTTTTCTACAGTTTTTTAACTGTTTATTTTTACAAATTTTATTTTTTAAATTACATTATATATTTTTAATATAAATGGAAAAACATGTTTTTTAAAATATTGAAACTGATTTTTTTTGTTTTATATTTTTATTTTAATATATTTATATTATTTTCTTATTTTTTTTCATTACCAATGTTATCCTATGGAAGGAAATTCAATTTGCAGGTAAAGTATGTTCATGTTGCATTTGTAATCCAGTGCTGGACTCCAAGGTTCAGCACTGGGACATCTATCTAAAACAGGCAAGCAATTATATTTTTATCGTTGGCACGATTTTTAGAGAATATTTGTAAGTTTCAAAAATCAACACTTAGAACCTTTTTCAGCAAAAAGCAGGCAATGATATCCTATGGAAGGAAATTCAAGTTACTGGTAAGTACGGTTAGAATTACTTTTCAGGATCAGTACTGGGCTCAAAGATGCAGCACTGAGGTCTCTCCAGATAACAGGCGAGTAAATCGGAATTCGTAGTTCGGCTGATTTTAGAGGAATATTTGTAATTTCCAAAACTCAACATTTAGAAGAATTTCCAAGTGAAACCAATCTATGTTAGCCTATGGAAGGAAATTCAAGTTACTGGTAAGTACGGTTAGAATTACATTTCAGGATCAGTACTGGGCTCAAAGAAGCAGCACTGAGGTCTCTCCTGATAACAGGTGAGTAAATCAGAATTCGTAGTTCGCTGATTTTAGATAAATATTTTAAAGTTCCAAAACTGCACACTTAGAAGAATTTCCAAGTGAAACCAGTCAATGTTAGCCTATGGAAGGACATTCAAGTTACTGGTAAGTATGGTTAGAATTACTTTTCAGCATCAATATGGGCTCAAAGATGCAGAACTGAGGTCTCTCCTGATAACAGGTGAGTAAATCGGAATTCGTAGTTCGGCTGATTTTAGAGGAATATTTTAGGTTTAAAGCATTTTTATTAAGACAAAAAAACATGGGGAAGGGGAATAGGAGGTTGAGGTTACATACAATGCAGTGAAAAAAAAAAAAGCGTGTTTCAGGAGCGTTGGTCAAAAGGGTAGGTCGGTGGTCCAGAAGGGGAAGACAACAAATGTAAGGCAATAAGGCAATTTACATAACCCTCTCATGTACCCCAACTCCCCACCCAAAGCCGAGCGCGAGTAGCCAACAGCGATCCAACAAGGCACAACCCAGTCCCTCCGAGCCCCCCACCCCCAAGAAAGGAAAAATAAAGAAAACAACACCCCAACTCCCCCGTCCAATGGCCCTGTATTAGGATAACCCGCCCCAAACAGCCCACACCCCAACCCCTAAGATCTTATCCCCTATGCAGTCTAATCCACCGGGGTCGCCGGTGGCGTCAGCCGAAGAAGACGAAGGTACCTCGGGCAGGTGAGCTCCCGGAATTCCGTGGACAGTAGTGCTAGGAAGGGTTGCCATAGCTCCTCGAATTGATCTACATTCCCAGCCACTGTTAGCGACATCTTCTCCATACCCAATACCTGCCAGAGTCTATGCAACCAATCAGCAATGGAGGACAGTGGCGGTGCGCCAGTGGACAAGAATATTCTGGACCGCTGAGCCTAGCGCAATAGCAATCTGTCTACCCCTGCGGGACTTCAACGGGTACATTAGATCATTGGGAAGGCCTAACAAAACATACGCTGGGAAGCGCGGTAGCTCAATCTCAAAGTGCCTATCTACCTCATCCAAGACCTCCTTCCAATAAGCAGTCAGCACCGGGCAAGCCCAAAGAATGTGCGAGAGGGTACCCTCCTGTCCGCAGCCCCGCCAGCACCCCTTGTCAGTGTGTTTATGCATTTCATATAGCCTCTCCGGGGTGTAATACCAATAAGTAGACACCTTAGTAAAGGTCTCCGTAAGCCCAGTGTGGTATGCAGAATGCCTCGCCCGATATGCGATTTTGTCCCATTCCTTGTGGCTTAGTGTCCTGCCCAATTCTCTGTGCCAGCGCTCCCTCCCCGGGTTATGATAGTGGAACGTCGGGGGTTGAAGGAATTTATACAAATCGGTAATGAGCTTGGCGTCCGAGGTCCGGGTCACCAGCCACCGCTCATATGGTGTGATTTGGCGGGCTGCGATGTCGCGTACCTGGGGTTGGAGAGCCCAGTGTCGGACCTGCATATAGCGCAGTCTGTCCATCTCCGTCAGGCCGAATTCCTGTCGGAGTTGTTGGAAAGGAATCACGCCCTCCGGCCCGTAGATCTGGAAAAGTGCCCTGCAGCCCGCGCTCACCCAATGGGAAAAGGCTCCCGGCTCTAGGCCTGGGGCAAAGTCCGGGTTACCCACTATAGGCGTGAACGGCGAGGGGAAGGTAGTCAGTTCACGGGCCTCGCAAACCGCATCCCACACCCGCAGGGGGACCCGCGTAACAAAGGAGGCGTAAAGATTAGCCGGGCGATGCGCGCGGCGCAGGAACGGAACCTCCTGGAGGGTACGTCCCGCCACCGCCTGGTCTTGAAAAAGCCAGTGTTTGTCGGATTCCCACCTGCTCCACTCCACCAAGTATCGCAGTTGCGCCGCCTGAAAGTACTTCCGGAGGTCCGGGATACCAAGACCCCCCGCCTCCGGAGCAAGCGTGGAGAGGACCCTCTTCATCCGTGGCTTGCGGCCTTGCCAAACGAAGCGGGAGATGTCAGCCTGCGTTTGCTGTATCCAACCCACAGGGGGTTGGAGAGGTAAAGCGCGAAAGAGGTCATCTTAACCACCGCGATACGGCCCAGCCACGAAAGCAGGCCCTTGCTCCAACGGCCGAGTTCCTCCTTGATCTTCCTGCTAAGGGAAGTGTAGTTGGCTGTCACCATCTCAGGCAGCGTGGGCGCCAGCAGGATCCCCAGGTATGGCACCGTAGACGAGGACCACTGCATGGGAAAAAGACGCTGAAGGTCTCTCCTGGTGTCCGAGGCTAATGACACGTCCAGTGCCGCCGACTTGGTCATATTCATTTTAAAGCCGGCCACACGTGCAAAGGCGTCTAGTTCTTGGACGCAAGCAGGGAGTGACCTCCTGGGTTCATCCAGGGTCAGCAGGACATCGTCCGCGTAAAGGCTGACAGTGTGGACATATTGGCCCATCTTAACCCCAATGGCGTCAGGATTATTGCGAATCCTCTGAGCAAACGGCTCCATGTAGAGGGCGAACAAAAGCGGCGAGAGGGGACAACCTTGTCTCGTACCGCGTTCGATGGCAAAACTACCGGAGCTACACCCATTGACCCGCACCGACGCCGATGGTCTTTTATAACAGTTGAAGACCATGGTGCGGAACTTCTCGCCGATTCCCAGTTTCCTGAGAACCAACTCAAGGTACGGCCAATGAACTCTGTCAAAGGCCTTCTCCGCATCAACTGATAGCATCAACTGATAGCAACATCCGTTCCCCCGGGAAACGCGAGGCCTTTTCTAGTATGTGCGTCACTCTCTTGGTGTTGTCCACCGTCTGTCTACCGGGTACAAAGCCAGCCTGGTCCGCCTCCACCAGGCCCGGTAGGTGTAGACCAAGCCTGGACGCTAGAATCCCCGTATATAGCTTGAGGTCAACATTTAAGAGTGAAATGGGCCTGTACGAACCACACAAGGTCCGATCCTTCCCGGGTTTCGGGATGACCGACACCGTAGCGTTAAGAAGGTCCGGTGGGATAGCGCCAGGCTCGGAGAAGGAGTTAAACAGTTGAGCCAGGATTGGCGCCACAACGGAGCAGAAGGTCTTATAAAACAAAGCTGTGTAGCCATCCGGGCCCGGGGCCTTACCGTGCTTCAGTCGCGCTATAGCGGAGATGACTTCCTCCACATGGATGTCCCTCTCTAGATGGTCCGCCTGGGCAGGCTCCAGCACCGGGAGGGCCACTGACTCCAAATAGTCCTCGGCGTCTCGCGGCGAGGAGGGCTCCCCAGCATATAGTGCTTCGTAGAAGCTACGAAAGGATTCCGCCACCTCCGCGTCACCAGAAACAGTAACCCCGTCCGTACCTACCAGTTCCTTCACGACGTTACGCTGCTGTGCAACCCTGAGCCGAAGGGCCAGGAGCTTACCACATTTGTCCCCCCCTGAGTAAAAGGCATGCTTCAGGCGCAAAGCGGCATACCCCGCCCTATCCAGGTCCAATGCCGACAGGAGCTTCCTCGCCGCCTTCAGTTGCCTCTAAACTCGAGGAGCCCCTGTGCGGCGATGAACCTGCTCAAGCTCCCTGACCTGCGCAGTCAGTTCGTCCCTCTTACGCTGCCGTTCCTTATTCTCGGCTAAGGAGATGGAAATAAATTCCCCACGGAGGACCGCTTTCAAAGCTGCCCACTGCGTTGCTTGAGACGTGTCGGAGTTGCCATTGTGAACCAAATAGTCCTGAATGACCTCTCCTATGCGTTTCACAACAGACTTCTTATGTAAAAGAGTATCCCGAAGACGCCACGCTCCTCGAGAGGGAGCGGCCGCTGGCCACTTGAAAACGTCGGAAACTGGCGCATGGTTGGACAGGGACAGGACCCCGATGTCCGCCGCCGTGGTGGCAGTGCGTAGCGGGCCACTCACCAGGAGGTAATCCAGCCACGAATAAGTGCGGTGCGCATGGGAGAAATAGGAATAGTCCCTATCAGTGGGGTGCATAGAGCGCCAGAGGTCGTGCAAATCCATCTCCACAATCCGGTCCTTCACCGCGCGGGAAAGTTCCCCCGTCTGCGGGGAGCGTTGCGCCGACCTGTCCATAGCGGAGTCGAAAACGATGTTAAGGTCCCCCCCCAGGACAACATGGCGATCGGGCGAGGCAGTGACGTCCACCAACACTGAATCCAGGAAGCGATCCTGGTGATCATTCGGGCTATAAACGGAGCCAACCGTAAAAGCTATTCCCCCAAGTCGCATGCGATATGCAAGGAGCCTCCCCTTCTGTTCAGCATATTTATACAGAACCTCACCTCTAAAGGAGATAGCTAAAAGAATGGCTACGCCCGCAGTCTTGGTCGCTGCTGAGGAGAAGAACTGAGTGGGGAACTTGGCAGAGCGCAGCCTATGGCAATCCCTGGGCAGCAAATGGGTCTCCTGCAGGAGGCATATATCCGCTTGCGTCCCCTCCAGCAGGGATAGGATCGCTCTACGTTTCACAGGGTTATTCAGACCCTTAACATTAAGGGTCACTACCTTTAAGGACGGCATTCCACCCGGGGAGCAGAAGCGCTATGCAGCAAGCAAGGGATCAGCGGGTGGGGCGCATGGGGCAGGCGCGCGGGAAAGGCCAGGACAGGCCGAGTGTAAACATGGACAACATCGGACGGGACCCCCCCCAACAACAGAACAACCCTTACACCCTCCCAAAACATACTCATGGCAACTAGCCAAAAACAAAAACAAATGGAAACACCCCATTGTCTCAGTCAAGCCCAAAAGGGCAAGTCCGTAGAAACCAGCAAAGTGGACGTTCAGCCACTCCCCTCCAACCGCCCCCCCCCAACCCCCAGCCCCAACCCAGCATCGTAGAGGCTAAGAATCTCTCCCCCCGGAGTGAAGTTAGGCCGTCATGGCCACGCCATTGGAGTCGGGCAAGTTCCTGGCCGCCGCTCTCAAAGCATCTGCCATGTCCGCCCTGATGGTAGGGGAATCAGGGCGACTCGCACTCGCTGGTGACTGTCTCCTCGTCGATCTCCGTCGGCTCCGTCTCTCTGGGCGCCTCCACGACGGCGTAGCTCCGTCCTCCTCCATGGCCGTGAGTCCCAATACTCCGCAGATGTCTTGTAGGGAGCGCAGTTGGTGTAGCGCCCCGTTCCATCTAAAGATCAGACGGAAAGGGTGTCCCCAGGAGTAGGGCGTCTCGTGTTCGCGCAGAAAGTCAGTGGCAATCCTGAAGGACCTGCGCTTCTGCAGCGTGATGGCGGACAGATCTTGGTAGAGTGCTACAGGCCGCTCCCTGAAAGTTAAAGGCTGCTTCTTTCGGGCCTCCGCCATGATGCGTTCCTTCAGTGGAAAGTCGGGCAAGAATGCCAAAATGTCCGGAGGGGGCGCCGATGACTGGCGCTGTCGGCCCACTCTATGCGCTCTGTCGATGCAGACCGGGAAGTCTGCATCTTCCCCCAAGATCTCATGGAACAGGTCCTGTAGATAGGCCACCAAATCGGCCCCCTCGTCCGCGGACGGGACACCCCGCACCCGGATGTTGTTCCGTCTGGACCTGTTCTCAAGGTCTTCGGAGTGGGCTTGGAGCTCAACACATTGCTCCCGGAGGCGGAGAACGTCCTGTTGAAGATGGACTATCTCTTCGTCTCGGCGCTGGCCCGCCGTCTCCGCAGTTTCAACTCGCTCGCCAAGGCCCTCCACCTCCCTGCGCACTTCGCGGACTTCACTGGCCACTTCTCTCTTCAACGTCTGAAAGTCTTCCTTGAGGGAACTAAATAATTCCTCCATAAAGGACCTCGTGACCGGTGGTTCGCCCCCAGCCGCATCTTCCGAGGCCCGGGAGGATCCCGGCGACGGCTGTGTTCTGTCCCGCAACTGCTGGGCCCTGCCAAGCATATCCGGCAGGGTGCGGTCCCCCTTCCTCGAGCCGCCTCTTCCAGACATCGTGGCCGCTACAGTGGACGAGGCCCAAGTCCGGCCGCCTCAGAGGTGCCCAGTCGCCCGTGGGCGCCAGATGTGGAGACCCCACTGCAAGCAAGGGTGCTGCGTCACAAGCGACAAAATGGCGGTCCGGCCCGGGCACAGCCAGTCGCGGCACCCGACCAGGGTGGTGACCGGGAGCCAAAGCAAGGATTGAAATTCAAGTTACTGGGAAGTATGGTTAGAATTTTTTTTCAGGATCAGTACTGGGCTCAAAGATGCAGCACTGAGGTCTCTCCTGATAATAGGTGAGTAAAACGGAATTTGTAGTTCGGCTGATTTTACTTTGGGTCATTATATATAGAGCCACTTTCCTACTCCAACCCCTCACTTCACCACTGTGCAAACACGCCCTGTGGTGCGTTTTAAGTTGGGGAAATAATTCCCCTTCAATCCTGAGAGTCCCTAGAGTCCAACTAGCCCACTAGGTACATCCAATAACCGCCACAGAGCTGCGTAGCAGAGATATGTAAAAAGGGGCACGACCTGCTCCACCTCTCTGCAACGCAGTGCAGTGGCACTTTCTGGAAGCACCTGGTGGGCTACTTGGTCCCCCCGTCCCTCAGGATTGAAGGGGAATTTTTCCCCAACTTAAAGCCCGCCACAGGGTGTGTTTGCACACATCACCTCAGGCCCATCCCCTCCCTTCACCACTGTGTAAACGCGCCCTGTGACTGTTCTAAATTGAGAGATTAAGTCCCCTTCAATCCCAAGGGTCCCTAGGGTCATACTAGCCCACTAGGTACCTTCAATAAGTGCCACAGAACTGCGTTGCAGAGAGGTGTAAAAAGGGGCGTGGCCTCTGAACACCTGTCTACAACACAGCTCCCTGGTGCATACTGAAGATACCTGTTGGGCTATTTGGCCCTCAGGGACCCTCAGTATTGAAAGAGAAGTAATTCCCCAACTTAAAATGTGCCACGGGCGCGTTTGCACAGTGGTGAAGGAAGGGGGTGTGGCCTGAGGTGACATGTCTGCAAACACGCCCTGTGGCATGTTTTAAGTTAGAGAATTAATTCCTCCTCAATCCTGTGGGTCCCTGGCGGCCAACTAGCCCACCAGGTACCTCCAGTATGCGCCAGGGGGTTGCGTTGCAGAGAAGTGTTCAGAGGCCACGCCCCTTTTACAAAACTCTGCAACGCAGCTCCGTGACGCTTACTGAAGGTACCTGGTGGGCTAGTTGGCCCCCAGGGACCCTCAGAATTGACAAGGAATTACTTCCCTAACTTAAACCGCGCCACAGGGTGTGTTTGCACACATGTGAACTCAGGCCCGACCCCTTCCTTCACCACTGTGCAAACGTGCCCCATGGTGCGTTTTAAGTTGGGGGATTAACTCCCCTTGAATACTGACATCCTTGGGGTGCAACTAGCCCACCAGCTACCTCCAGGAAGTGCCACAGAGCTGCGTTGCAGAGAGGTGTTAAAAGGTGCGTGGCCTCAGAACACCTCTCTGCAACGCAGCCCCCCGGCGCAAACTGGAGGTTCCTGGTGGGCTAGTTGGCCCCCAGGGACCCCCAGTATTCAAGGGGAATTTGTTCCCCTCTGCAAACGCACCAGGGGGTGAGTTTGCAGAGTGATGAAAGGAGGGGTGTGGCCTCTGGCGCGATGCCGGTCTTTTAAAAAAAAAAAAAAATTAAGAAGTGGGGCTGTGTAGTCCCCCTTCCTTTTCTATTTGTTTGGCCCTGGGGACCCCATCCCACCCAAACCGTAAGCGTTTCAGCCGTTTAGGGAGAAGGGAAGGATCACTCTTTCTCTGACGGCACCGCATGACAAGCAAGTATTTTGGATAGCGGAGATACCTGCACTATGCTGAGAGGATGTGGTGCAATGATTGGGACATTGTGAATGCACGCACATTGTGCAACATTGAAAATATGCTGTGTCTCAAATGAAAAGAACATTGCATTTTGGGGCTTGCAGTCAAAATACAAATCGTCTGACCACTGGGGACTACAAATGAATATTACACTCACCTGTGAACAAGGCCTAAACGGCTGAAACACCAAAGGATGATGTGTTTTTCTCCGTTTTACATAACGAATAAAAAGTCAAGCCTGTCAGTCAGTCGGGCTCTGTTTGTGTTGTGTGTGCTGAGAATAATTGAGAGGGCATGGACCGCTCGTGGATCGCCAGCTAAAGGACAGCATTCTGCTCGAGAAAGGGAGAAGGGAAGGATCACCTAAACGGCTGAAACGTGTAAGGATTGGGTGTTTCTCTCAGCGAATAAAAAGTCAAGCCTGTCAGTCATTCGATGTTGGGCTTTGTTCGTGTTGGAGGAAGTACTGTGTTACCATGATCTTATTCCTGGCTCTGAGAGCTCGCCCTGCAGGTCCGGGGGCCCCCGGTAAAATGGAGATGCTTTACTTGCGCGCCCACAATACACTGCTGATGACGTCACATTTTACAACACTCATGACATGGTCAGTGACATCACTCATGACATCACTGATGACATCTCAAATGACATCCCTGATGACCTCATCAAGTGAATGTGTGTCTTTCTGAAAAATACATTTTTTTATGTATGTATATCTAAAGGTCGATGGAAAAATAAATGGGTAAATAAGTGTCTAAATGGATGTTTTCTTTTGTAAAATTCATTGTATAACTGACTTATCAAGTATATCTTAGTAAATAGGTGTGCTACCGAGTAATCTTTAAATATTTAAATATTTGTATCAGTGTCTCACTTTGTATATAAGTGGCTGCCTGGGTTGGAGAGTAGCTACATGAGTGTGTATATGGGTTATTAGTTGGTTTTTTGAGTACCAAAATGAGTGTTTGTACGGTTCAGTGGGGAGTATTACTTAGCGCACAGATGCATGAATGACTGACTCACTGTTTGTATGTGTTTTGAAGACAGCATGTGTGCAGGGCTGTATGGGTGGATGAGTGTGTGTATGGGTGTGTTAGTGAGTGAATGACTGTCTCAATAGTATCTTTATGAGTAACTACATATGTTTTAAACTAGTATATGTGAGTATTGATGTATATAAGTGAGTATATCTGAGAGCAACAGATTCTAAGACTTCCTGTATAAATAAGTATGTGTTTCTATAAGTGATTGTTTAAGAGAGTAAGTATGCCTACGATTCTGTAGAAGTTAGTGGAGTGGAGTATGTGACGTCATCAGCAGTGCATTGCGGGCGTGCAAGTTATAGTTAGCTGAGCTAACCATAACGGAGGAATTTCAAAGGTTTTGTTTGAGAGAAATGTTCAGCTAACTATAACATGTGAAACCTATGGTTTTTTCAATGAATTTGCAAGGTTTTTTAAATGCTAATTCCTAACTATAATGTGTGTGAAACCTATGGTTTTTTCAGAGAATTTCATAGGTTTTGTAAATGATAATTTATAAATGTATTAATTATTATGTCTTTCTTTTTATACTAATTTCTTATATTTGTACTATAAATATTTATATTTATTTTATTTTTTAGATTATATTTCATATTCTTATATAATAAGAAAACTAAATTGCAAAGTAATTTTTGAATGAATTATTGCTTGACGTTGGTTGCAAGTATAACACAGCTCCAGCAATTCTCTTGCGGCCCTATGCTCACAATGCTGTATCAATCCTTACACCTGCTTTAAGCACGTGCAAGGTTTTGACGCAGCATAACCTCAAAAGTCCCTGAATAAAATGTTATACATTTCACTCAGTCACTTTTAGGAGGCCTTGCTGCACCCCCTTCTGCACAAGAAAGCATCATCTGGCACAGCGCTTTATAATGTAATGCAGCTTCCAGATGCGTAACATTGTTAATAGCACACACCATGGCACATCTTTTGCACCACCGCTGTGTCACGAAAGTGACGCAACTGCTGTGTAAAAGAGGCACAAGGGGATTATAAATCCGCCCCTAACACATACAAATTCACCCAGGCACTTTCACCAGCAGCGCAAATTGAAACATAGACTAGTAACATATTTATGTACATATGATACATCCAAGTGCTTCGGACATACTGCAGTATACTATAGATAAACACCTTATAGATTCATGCTGTAGCAGTTCCTTCTAGTTCTGCACTTTCACATTCTCCATACACTAGTAACATATTCATTCATTCTTTTATGAACTACACATTCATTCTGACAAACTTTTACACACTAACATAGAAATATAGTTCTTTGTTTGACCAGTAAAGGTAGTTCTAAAAAGATTTTTTTTTTGTGTTTTCTCAACAAATTCCAAGCGGAACAAAAAAATGAAAAAAAGAACAACTAATGTCGAGGACAGCAATGATCCTGCATCCTGCGTTTCATCAAGTCTATAGACTGTTCCCCATAATACAAAAGTTTATTGCAATAAATGCATACAGCCAGATTCATCAAAGACCCGTTTTGCGAGTCTCTAATAGCGATTCATAAGGAATCGCTATTACAGACTCGCAAAATGGGATTCATGTAGGAATCGCAAAATAAAATGCGATTCCTACACATTCCTTATTTGCGATTAGCAAATTGCTAATCGCATATAATGAATAACTCCCCATTCATTCCTATGGGCCTAAAGGCCCATAGGAATGAATGGGGAGTATTCCTTATTTGCGATTAGCAATTAGCTAATCGCAAATAAGATAGCGACGCAAGGGTGCCAGGGGTGTCCAAAGGACACCCTGTAGCACCCCTGAAATGCAAATTTAAACAGGTGTTGCGCACACACATGTCCAAAGGACGTGTGTGTGTAACATGCAACAGTAAAAAATGCACTAAAGTGCTTTTTACTATTTTTTCGCTATTTACCACGAAGTCAGACTTCGAGGTAAATAGCGACCAAATATTGCGAATTCGCAATTTAGAATTGGTTCATGAATTGCATTTAAGGAATCTCTAATTGAGATTCCTTAAATCCAATTCCTCGCAAATATGCGATTTCGCTAATAGCGATTTTTGCATTTGGGATGATGAATCCCAAATGCAAAAATCGCACTCGCAAAGGGCCAGATTCTCAGAATCTGGCCCTTTGCGAGCGCAATTTACCTTCATGAATCGGTCTGATAGAATTTTAACTTTAGCAAAGTCAGAATCAATATGTGGGTGCTGAAAATCCTGCTGGCGCAGTTGATGTGCTTGGGGTAGCAGCAGGTGGGTTCTGGTGCAACCTCCGTCTTGCAGCTCGAGCAAAGTTCTTGGGGTGCAAAATATTCACGTGCCGTACCATATTTGCTGTGCCAAAGGAGTATTTTTTACATGGATCACCCCTTGAAAGAGTTGTTTCGCAAATTTTACAGGTTACTTTTGGAGCATTAACCTTTTTTTCACCTTCTGGAAAAGTTAAAAACTTCCAAATTAGAGCTTCTTTCCTCTTCTTTGGAGGTTCTTCAGGAATGAAATCTCCCTATGAAGAACTGCTGGAAGATGACTCCATTGCTCTTAATATTGTGATCTTCCTTCTATTTGAGAAGATTCTCAGAACAAATGCTTCTTCTTAGAAAGTCAAAGTCGAATAATTATAATGGGACGGAACTTTCAACAGTAGCAATAGGAAAAGTTATGAACCAATCAAATCTCTACTTTTTAAGTCACATGGCTCTACGTACGCCTATGATGCGCTTGCGCAACTCTTTCAATACGAGTACGCATGATGTTCTACGGCGATTTGTGTGATTCTTTTTAAAAGTAATAAATGATTATTACAAGTATTTAAAAAATTCATAGTTATCCCAAGTTATTACAAATGTCTGCCCTTAGTATGTACATTAAATACATACATGTTTTAAACCACGTAGAAACATTGCCCCCTTTCGCATACAGAACGCCGTACATGACGTCACACATAAGCTTTAATGCGACGCGTAACGTCAAAGCATATTCGTACTGTATGCGTGGGTACATGCTGAGTATGATAAGCAGTACAAACTATGGTGCGATCACCTTTCAGTGACAAATCAGAGCTCAGGGCGCGCTAAGAAGAATGATTAGAAGTGCTGACTCATTACAGATCCGATTCTGGGCCTGCCTCTGCGTACATTATAACACCACCCCCATCTCTCTCTGTTGTTAATTGTTAGTGCACACACTCATACTTGCACATGCACGGTGCACGCCCGCCCACACTACACACATGCCACCACCACCAAGCATGCTTGCTATCATTTAGCCTGGAAACCAATACATTAGCCAATGGGATGTCCCCCAGGGCCATCATTCTTGCAGACCGCAAAAACGCTACCAATAACGGCCCAGGGCTTGGTTTTGTCAGCCGCCGCGGTTCCCATATAATGCGGGCAC
The DNA here is from genome assembly GCF_964263255.1 of Lissotriton vulgaris. Lineage (NCBI taxonomy): Eukaryota > Metazoa > Chordata > Amphibia > Caudata > Salamandridae > Lissotriton > Lissotriton vulgaris. Next base: position 1,115,956,487 of record NC_141689.1, on the reverse strand, counting down.
TGACGTGAGCACGCCCTCTTTTGCCTGCCTCTGCTGCGATGACACACAGACTGTCGAAAACACCCAAGACTCAGCAAAACCACAGCCTTTCAAGACACGACAAAAGACGACAAAAACAAAGGTAAGAGAAGACGTCACAACATCAGCCTCCACTGTAAATTGTATATGCATAATACTATTTTTTTTATCCTTTATATGGCTTTCCTACCCCTCAATGGTTTTAAATTGTACTTACATAATTGAAATATTTCTTTATAAGTCACGAGGTCCTATACACCTCTAATCTTAAAAATTGTGCGTGCATATATTTCTGTGTCGTATTTCTGTTCTACGCCACGTGCTTAGGCCTCTATTATTATTAATTGGGTGCCCATGATAGTATTTTTTTTTCTGCGTCACAAGGCCGTCCCAGGCCTCTATTAACTAATTGATCTTCCTTTGTTTGTTTGTTAAATACGGAATATTAGGAACCCACATGAAAATTCACTTTTGATAGTAGTTTACGATGACTAATCAAAATGTCCTTTTGTTTCCTTCAGCAAACATCGTTCACAAGCAACCACGGCCTATCGAGCAACAGCAATGGAATTCTCTGCAACTTATTGAATATACTTCGACGTATAGAAGCAGAGTTCAAGTGGAGTGGTGAACTCCGGTGGCCGCACCCTTTATACAAGTTAAGCACAGCAGCCTAGATCTCCAAAGCCTTCATGGGAATGCTTTAGAAATAAGTTGGCATAACGGGCGTCAGTAACGCACTAGGCACTTCCATATAGACACCACTTGAACGCGGCACTATAAGAACTGAAATATACCAGGTACACTGCACTCGTAAAACTGTAGTGTTAGCTTTATTTGTGAAACGAGAGAGGGCCATATTATCAAGCCTGGGCAACCAAATTATCGCCACTTTATCGGCAGGAAAGTGGCGATAATGGGTTTGATAATATGCTCTATGGAATTCCAATCGAAGCTCATGTTAGATGTGAAGGACATCAGACATGAGCTTCGATTGGAATTCCATAGAGCATATTATCAAACCCATTATCGCCACTTTAACAACACTTTCCTGCCGATAAAGTGGCGATAATTTTGTCGCCCAGGCTTGATATTATGGCCCAGAGTGCGTACTGTACAGCAGCTTCTTTTTAAATTCTATAATTACCTCTGAGCAGTGACAACATATAGGTTACAACAGTCTGACAAACAGATCTACAACCTAATTACGCCACTTTTGAGTCACTTTTAACATGGTTAAAGTGATGCAAGGAGCTTGTAAATCTACATCTCACTTTTCAATAAAAAATTTAAACTCCAGACTCTGCGACACAGTTTTCATGTTGTTTTCCCTCTCTTTCTCTCTCTCTCACTCTCCTTGACATCACTTCTCTTTCTCTCTTAAATTTAGACACTGCTGTCTGCTTAAGCATGTAGAAGAATTGTTGAAATCAAGTTGTCAATCCAACTGCCTGAAGGGTATGGCCGCAAGGTTTATACCCTTAAGCACTAGATCTACAAATCCTTCATAGGAATACATTAGAAATAATTCGGCATTACGGGCGTTAGTAACGCAGTAGCCACTTCTACATAGACACCACTTGAAAGCGGCACTATAACAAGTAAAATGTACCAGGTACACTGCACTCGTAAAACTGTAGTGTAACTTTTATGTATGAAAGGAGAGAGGGCCATATTATCAAACCTTGGCAACAATATTATCGCCGCTTTATTGGCAGCAAACTGCCGCTAAAGTGCCAATAATAGGTTTGATAATATGCTCTATGGAATTCCAATCGAAGCTCATGTTAGATGTGAAGGACATCTAACATGAGCTTCAATTGGAATTCCATAGAGCATATTAACAAACCCATTATCGCCAGTTTAGTGACACTTTCCTGCCGATAAAGTGGTGATAATTTTGTCCCCCAGGATTGATATTATGGCCCAGAGTTTTAATGTTTTCTCTCTCTCTCACTCTCTGTGACATCATTTCTCTTTCTCTCTTAAACTTAGACACTGCTGTCTGCTTGGACGTGTAGAAGAATTGTTGATGTGAAGTTGTGAAGTCTACTTCCGTATGTGTTTGGCCGCAAGGTTTATACAACAGTAAGCACAGAGGCCTAGATCTGCAAATCCTTTATAGGAATGTATTAGAAATAATTCGGCATAACGGGTGTTAGTAACGCAGTAGGCACTTCCATATAGACACCACTTGAACGCAGCACTATAACGAGTAAAATGTACCAGGTACACTGCACTCGTAAAACTGTAGTGTTGGCTTTATTTGTAAAACGAGAGAGGGCCATATTATCAAGCCTTGGAGACAAAATTATCGCCACTTTATCGGCAGCAAACTGCCGCTAAAGTGGCTATAATGGGTTTGATCTATAATTACCTCCGATCAATGACAACAGATAGGTTACAACAGTCTGACAAACAGATCCACAACCTTATTATGCCACTTTTGAGTCACTTTTAACATGAGTAAAGTGTTGCAAGGAAAAAATCTAAACTCCAGACCCTGCGACACAGTTTTAATGTTGTTTTCTCTCTCTTTCTCTCTGTGACATCATTTCTCTTTCTCTCTTAAACTTAGACACTGCTGTCTTTGACGTGTAGACGTGTAGAAGAATTGCTCAGAATAAGTTGTGACACCCAACTGCCTGAAATGTTTACCCTCAAGGTTTATACAACGGTAAGTACAGAGGCCTAGATCTACAAAGCCTTCACAGGAATGCATTAGAAATAAGTCGCCATAACGGGCGTCAGTAACGCACTCGGAACTTCCATATAGATACCACTTGAATGCAGCACTATAACAGAACTGGAATGTACGAGTCACACTGCACATGTAAAACCATAGAGTTACCAAAACTTGTAGGGGCATAGTATCAAGAACGGCGATAAAATTACCGCCGTTTCACCGAGAAGAAACTGCAGCTAAAGCAGCGATAAGGAGCTTGATAATATGCCCTTGTAAATTCCCATAGTAGCCCAGGTTAACACCAGAACCTGCACTGCTATGGGAATTCACAACAGCATATTATCAAGCCTATTATCGCCGCTTTAGCTGTAGTTTCCTGCAGCTGAAAGGGCGATAGTTTTATCGCCGTTCTTGATAATATGCCCCGTAATGCTTCAGCTCATTTACTCACATCTACATAATTCTAAACTCTAATTTTCTTTTTTCTTTTGCAGATTTCCAATCGGACACCTTTTGGAATCCATTTCACAATTTGTTTATAAGATTGTTTAAGTTATTTTTCCAGTTCTAATATAGTTATAATTGAGTTTCGTTTATATTTATTGTTTAATAAAAGTTAATTAAAAAAAACTACACACTTCTTTTATTTTGTGGGGGAGGGGTATGACGGCCCACAATAAAAATAATGTTGAAATACTATAGTAAGATATTCAAGACTAGGATTGAAAACTACTGAGATCTAACTAACAGATATAATAAAAACAATGGTGAGAAACTACGAAAATGGCGATGGACGGAGTACGTAATCAACGTTTGGCGCCCCGGCACTACCTTTCAAATAAATATATAAAAAATATGACTATTAATACTGTACAAAAGTACAGCAGCGGATGACACACATGAACCGGGAAAAGAAAGCGACAGATATACTAACTGATACAAAGAAAGGTTTGCTTCTTGAACTTGAAGAAAAAGAAAACGTGGGCTTCGAAACGACGCTGAGCATGCGAAGAGAGTACAATTGCTACACCAAAAAAAAAGGAAAGCTTTACATACTATCATAGAAATGAAAATTGTAACACCGGTCTTTGATAATATTCACCTAAGTATACTGGTCAAAAAAAGAGCAAGAAGTCATATTATCCACAAAAGGTGATACATTATCGACAGGAAACTGCAGATAAAGCGGCTATAATAGGCTTGATAATAGGCCCTTGTAACTTCTCATAGCAGGCCAGGTTCTGGTATTAACCTGGGCTCCTATGGTTATTCACAAGGCCATATTATCAAGCCCATTATCGCTGCTTTATCTGCAGTTTCCTGCTGATAAAAACGACGATAATATATCGCCTTTTGTGGATAATATGACTCATTGCTCTTTTTTTGACCAGTAAACTTAGGCAGACCCTGAGCAAGGGACTCACATCTGAGTATACCCTTCCAGAAACCGGTCCCCGGAAGCTTGTTTCCTTCCCAGTAAAAGAATTGGCTTGGTAGTTTGGTCTGCCCTGTTCCCATGATGCACTGGGCCAGGGACAGACTAATTTGCATGTAGCCAGGTTCTGAGCTGGGATGGCGCAGTGAGCTAAAAAACCGTGATGGGTCAAGCCCTGATCTCTTGATTGGGTACGAGTGTTCTGATTAATTCAGATACTTAGTCCATCACCACCCCCTTTTCTGAATCAAGAATATAATGCAGACATATAATTGAGATCTCATATTGGACAATTTACATGCATAGTGTTATACGATTTAAGTAATGGCAGATTTGATTGTATTTCATAACATTTATAATGACCTGTATTAAGCAGTGATTTGCACAGTCCATAAATAGAATGTGTGGAAGTTTGATTTGCAACTACATATCTGTAGAAAGGAATACGTGGGAAATCGATCTTTTACCACAACAAGTTGATGTTACTTCAAAAGTATTTATACTGTGATAAATTCATTATTATTATTTTACACTTATAATGCATGTTACAAACATTTATATTTTGTGCAATAGTTTGTGATCTTTTATTTATCTGGAAAAAGACCCATACATCGAAGTCTGTTCGCTGTTAGTTAACTCAGGAACGTATGTCTGTTATTTATGTTCATCAAAGGTCACATGATAGCGGCGATTTCTATTGGTGGTGATCTGTTTAAATACCTGTTTTGAACTTTCCACTTTTATCTGGTGAGCAAGGCGACTGGGTTCGCCGAAACGCGTTGGATTGTGACCCTCACAGTTCACTTGTTAATTGAATAAAGAATTGTGCAAGACGAAGTCCAGTTTGGAGTGTTCGTTTCTCCCTTGCTGGAAGCATACGTTTGATATATCTACACACACATTAGTTTTCATTTATGAGGCCCCTTGTGCCACCAGAAAGCCACTTTTTGTGACGTTCTCTGGCGCAGGAGCTGCTTTATAGCTGCTTCCCACCCCCACGGTTGGGGCGAAGGGAGACACAACAAGGAGAAATATCTTTATCCCTCCTGCCACTGTTCACTGTGCGCCAGGACACTCCAGAGTATTAGTGCGCAATATAAATTCCCCTATAACATAACATAACATAACATATCTCCTCGTTTTTCCTTTTTCTATGTATGGAATGCCTCTTTTGATTATTTCTGTGCAGGAAGGTTTCCCTTCCTGCACAGAAATAATAATCCTTGCAACGCAGGCACACTTGCACCATGGTGTAAAGGTGCCTGCGTTGGCACACAGCAGCCCATTATGCTCTAGCGCAGGGGAAAGGACAGGAATGCGCCGTATCTGATAGATACAGCATATTCCTGCCCTTTTCTTTTATCTTAGGGCAGCGCTACAGGAAGACCTGTGGCGCTGCCTACGGTAAAACCTCATAAATGAGTCCGATAGTGTTTGTGTAGTGTAAACCTAGCTAAAGGTAGTGCAGCAGTGTACAGTAATAAGGCAAAGATGCAAACAACAAATGATTGGAAATGCAGTTGGTATCTGGGAGTAGAAGTGGATTGTTACTGCATTGCACATACAAGATGCAGGATGTTAGAGTCTGGATTTCACGTCAACTGCCTAAACTGATTCTCTCTAGGCAGCCGTGCCACTTACCACTGTGGCATCACTAACACTGAGCACACTCAGTAGCTAGATCAATGTAAAACTGTCTCCTAAGAATGGACTAGGAAAGTCTGTGGGTCATGGTAAATATCAGACACCGTTTGAGGAGGACACAGGGAAGACAGGGGCTACTGTGCACCAACTGTGGTAGTTGTGGTTGTTTGCAAGTGGTTCTTTTGGGTCCATCTTACTACACTGGACTTGTGTCCAAACTACAGCATCCATGATATTTGCAAAATAAAAAGTTAGGCTTTGTCACCTGGCTCTCATCAGCCTCTCTGTAGCCTCTCCAGAGCGGGGAACATCCATTACTACTCGGTTTTTACACTGCACTACCATTACAACGCGGGCTTTACAACGCAAGTCGTTACCACGACTTGCGCTGGAGGGCGCTCTAGGGTAAGGAATAGTAGATTTCTTATTCCAACACCTTCCCTACTGTACGTAGGATGGTGTTGGAATAGTAAATCTTACTATTCCTAAGTCCAGCACCCTACAGCGCAAGTTGTGGTAACGACTTGCGTTGTGAAGCCCGCGTTGTAATGGCACGCGGGGTAAAAGCCCACGTTGTGTTGACATACAACCCTCCAGAGCAATAATCAGGGGCAGACCAAAGGGCCAGCCTAACCTAGAAACGTCTTTACCTAGCACAACGAAACTACAATCTCATCCCTGACCCCTACCATCAACCAATTGGTGCTCAAGAAGAACACCAATGCTAGCAAAAGTCCTCATGAAAATTCTAATGGTATTCGGGCATCATCCATCTTTCAATTTCTGGATCTTTTTTCTCCAGACACAGAAATGCAGGCAATATACTTCCATTTTCTGGGGAAGAGTTCTCATGCTCCATTTTGTGCCATACCAAACCCAGGTCTTCCAAAATGGATCTCATTTAATTCAGTACTCAGGCTCACTAATATACAGATTCCTACTACCGCACATGGGCGCAAGCACTTGACATACACACAGGACATCAGCACAAGGTTCAGAGAATTCACATAACAGCTGAACTTTACACAAGAGTGGCCTGTGGCCACACTCTCAGTGACACAGAAAAAGGGTATAGTGACACTGTCAGTCGCATAACACAGTATGCTACCTCTACTACTGTAAGTGCTAAGCCCAGCACATAAACAGTAGTCCTGTCTTTTATGAGGGCCTGCTTGGTGCATCTCTCCAGGGTTCAGGACAGGATCAGGCCCTTGCATAGTCAGGGACAGTCGTAGGTCTCTGTATTCATGCTTACATTAGCATGATGCTGATGGAGCAGGGTTTTTGCGAAATAAAACCTGCTTGGATTGAACTCCTCAACATATAACTCACTAACCAAATGCTGTGAAAAAACACAAACTGCGCCAGACTAAAGTGGCAAGATGAAAACTGCACAAGCGCGTGCCTTTAGTGTTAGAGTAGGCCGCAAATGCACATGACTAATGTAGAAAATAAGACAAAAAGTCAAGGGTTTATTTTTCACTAACTGTTATAAAATATTAAGCAGTGCGTAAGAAAAGAAAGCAAATTAAGGCATTCAAAGAGCGTTTAATAGGTTAGCTTTATAAAATGATAAATAACACTTGTATTTGTTTACTTCAGAAGTGTACTTACTGCCATGCAGAAAAGACCCGAGAATCTTTTTAGAATTAACATGGTATATTAGAAATGTAGACGGGAGAAAGAAAATGTGATGTGTCCTTCGCATGTTCCTGATGATGACCAAGGTTGCGCAGAGAGGAAAAAATAAATAAAAAGAATGGAACTTCCTTGTCAAGCGGAGTATGAGGACATTTGTACTACAAATTGATACATGAGTGAGACGGAGAGATGAACAAAACACGGAAGCCTGATACTAGAGTTTCCTCTGTTGGAAGTGATTACAGTGAGTGAAGTTAGAACAATAAGATGTTTGAAAGTTAGATACATCTAGAGTGGCGTGATTGAACACCCCTTGGTTTGGACCAATCAAAAATGCAAACAAAACATGTGAGCTGACACAATGAGGGTTGGACTTTTAGTGAATTTAGAGTATATCTAGTAGTAGTAAGAGGGTGGGGTTTAGGAGCACGTGTTCTTACTTTGCGAGAGGAGAGAGCTGTGTTGTTGTTTCCTAAATTCTATGGGCAGGCTGTTGTTCTGCTGATCCTGACTCTTTGACTTTGCTCCTTAACTCTTCTTGAGGGGCCTATCTTACTCTCAAGGCCAGATGGTAGCTTTCAGATTTCTAGAACCTCATATGATTGGTTAGTATGATATTCTGAATTTGAATAAAATCATTTTGCAGATCTCTTTATTCTTTTGTCTCCATGCCTATCCACTCACTTAATGTGCTGACAATTGAGAAGTGCAATTGGTGTTATTTTGCTAATGTTTATCTCTGGTGTGATGACTTATGATTCGAGCTGCATTGTACTTGATGAGCAATTCTAACTCTCAAAAGGAGTTTGTCATTATTAATGTCATTTATTTAGCTATTTGAAATGATTATTCTTATGGTGATATTTTAGAAATTCTGATATTATTTGCCAAATCCCTGAATAACTTTAAAAGATTCATCGCCAAGTAAAGAAATAGGATGAACAAATTAGTAAATTTGGTTGAAACTCACCCAGAGTGAAAGGGACTGTTGGGTATTGCATTGGGTTCCGATGATAAAAATTGCCAGTTCTTGAAAGCTGGATCAATGCTATGGACAAAATAAAAGTCGCTATCCCAGATATAGATGCAGTTGGGGACTCAAGCCAGGGGAACATGCCTGTATACATAGCATGAGAAATTTCCATCCCAACAGTGAAAAAGCATTCTCTAGTGTCCATCTGTAGGAAACCATCTCTTGCCTTTCCTGCCTTTAGGACATTTAGGGTACCGCATGGACAGTCTCATAAACCTTAACAAAGCAACCACCCCGGATAAAAGGTAAGGGACTCTGCCAGTGCCTGACCCATCCACAAAGTTCTAGCCATTAATGGTGACATACAAACGTTCCCTACTTGCAAGCTGCACTTTTCCCCTTCAAGGCTTGCCCCATGTCACAAGTGAATCTGGAATTCTCTGTTCTCTGGACTGACGCTTGGGGCATGTCACCTCAAAGGATTGCCTGCCTAGAACTTATGCCAGTCTAAGAGTCCATCTGGATCTATACCTGTTCCCTAGTTCTTGTCCCACACCTGAGAGGAACCTTTTAGGCCAAGCCCATCAGCCGAGGCCCATCACACACTGTACAATTGACCTATCTTACTAGAAATATTCTTCTTACTATAGTTCACTTTCACAGACATTTAGAGCATTCTGACTCAGGCAGACCAGTTCAGAAACACCAATAGTCCCATCTTCTCACACCTGGAAGGTGGCCAGCGTCCTGTTGTAAGTGACGGATGGCAGCTGTCCCATCAATACTAGGCCAGGAGTACCACTGCCACTTTAGGAGATTAATGAGAGCGTGCACATAGTTTAAATCCGCCATTTTAATACTGACATGCATACACCAGTGACCTACTTACCGCAGTCATTAACTCGCTTGCTCTTTTGGAAGGCACCTTCTCTACCCCAACTATTGGGAAGGACCCAAACGTTTCTATTTAAACCACTTTGATCACCTACTTATGCTGTAAACACCAAAAATGGAGAGAAGTCAGCCTGTGCCATCTACCTCCGGTGCAAAACAAGATGTAAAATAAACAGGCACTTTCCTCAACTATCTGCACTTCCGTTTGCAAAAAGAAGTGTTCATTGTGTCAGCTCAGGTCAGGTTTTGTATCATCAGTGGGTTTATGAAGCGCTCTTTCAGCTCCAAAGTAGCTTGTTAATTTCAGTGCTCCAGATACACCTTTGACGTCTAGGCTATAAATGTTGTAGCCGGAGGTTGTTGGACTTTTGAGCCTGCTACGACTTTTCGTCTTCTATTATTGATTCGGACCAACCTGCATGAGCAATGGAAAATTATATTGCCTTCAGGTGACCTGTGCCACGGGATTAAGGTTTTTCTGCATTGATTTGATCGCCCTTGCTTTGTGCCCGACTGCATATGAGCTTTTATCAGTAGATAGCGGCAAGATCTAACATTAGCTTTTATTAAGTGTTCATAATGTTCCACTTTAGCTAAGGGTCAAGAAACTTTGCTCGTGACCTTCTCGGTTGGTGAACACCTAGATTTATTAATGTAGCTGTATTGCAACCAGTCAGGTAAAAGTATTACTTGAGAAGGGCCTCTTATTGTTGGTGGTTAGTATGCGTGTATTCATCACTAGTTTTGACAGACAAGGAAACTGAGAGCCTGGGAGATAACTTACTCAGAATTACACAGCTAGTTTCTGTTTTCATTATCACACCATCATGTCAATTCATAAAGGCATTTATAGGTATGTGAATTGACACCCCTTTAGTACTACTTGACCTACTCCTATTATACTATAGTACAACTTGACATACTCCTGCAGTACTATTTATACTTAAATCCACTTGTGAACTGGCCTCATAATATTTAGGCTATGTAGATGTTGTTACGCAGATTGTACTTTTTGTTGTTCGGTGCAAATCTGTTCAGTAGTGGTTGTGAAATGAAAGCTAGACAATATAATGATCTCTCTTGCTGCGGCTATTTTGCGATGGTTTTGCAATGATTGCAGAGAAACATGACGTGTTCGAGGTAAATTGCAGAAGCGCGCACCAGCGGGGATACTCTGATTGGCTGTATGGATCCCGAATAGAAAATTGCGGTGGCTTCACGGTGATCGCGGTTAAATCATGACGTGTTCAAGGTAAATCATGAAAGTGCGCCAGCGAGAATGCTCTGATAGGCTGGACATAACCTGAAAGTAAATCTCACCAGTTGTTTCCGCAGGAGAGAGTTGCAAGGTTATGATGCTGGATCCAAACTTCCCACACCTACCAGTACCAGCCCAACAAAGTGAGAGCAAGCACAGTAGAAATGGGGGAAGAAGGGAAACAAAACAAGGGAAGAGAAAGGGAGATGTGTCACTGATGCACTTCAGGAGCAGATGTCTCTGTGTTGTGGTTTGTATGGTTCCGGTAATGGAAACACGGTTACATGCATTACTAAGTGTGCATATGGAACACTCCTCACTACCAAAGACTGTATTCCACTAAATGTAACTACCTGGGCTCATCCCCTTGACAGTATAAATAGGGTAAGGATAGTTGATACTATATATATATGGTGGATTTATCTACACAAAAATTGTCATATATTAGGTGTTCTCACTGGAACAACTTCATGCTAAATTAGAGTAAGTATTATACTAACCTTTAATATCTCTAATGAAACCTTTGATCAAGCCCAAAAAGAATTATATCCAACATTTATCAGAACATATTTTCCATACTGGATAAACTATGATATACAAAAATGTGCAGGGCCTTTGATAAGAATAATTAGTTCCTTATAAAATCAGGAAACTAATATCTAGACTCTTGTCTTTATAGCATCCATACACCAAATGAGAATCTACATTAGATAAGTATGTTAGTAGAGCTTTGTTTTTTTATATTAAAAAAGTAAAGAAAATGTTACCGCCTTGAGTCAATAAATGAGTGAGATACTTTGTCTTTTTTCTTCTGTCCTCCTTCATGAATCAGCAATGAAACTCCATCAGCGCTGAAGGATCTTCTTGAATGCCAGTATCCAGAAAGAGCAAACAAGGAGAAATGTGAGCCGAAGCCTGCTGAGGGAAAACGCGGCACAACATGCGTCCAGAAAGGACTCCAGATCAAGACCCTCCGAACCAGAATATGAAGACGCAGACGGATATACGATGGGAAGAAGTTGGAACACATCCGAATGTGGCTCAGGAATTCAGGTAAGTGCTCTGCGGGGGATGGGCGCTAGGAATACTCAAGTGAAACTGAATGCAAAGCTCTTTCTCAGTTCACTCATCTTCCTTTATTCTATTTTATTCCACCCTGTGCACACATGCGATTGGTAGTGGCGCTGGAGCAGGAGAAGAAGCAGGACCGGCACTGAAAATAAAGTTACGGATGTCATTTTATCGATCGGTAATGATTCCCAGGGCTGAAAATATCTGTGAAAGCTAAGATGAGGGGTCAGGGTGAAGCTACTCTGACCCCATGTTTGAGAAATGGGGGTGTTAGTGACACAAGTTATATGTCCAAAATTGTTTGTTTTTTCAAACTCTTTCTATTAACATTGCACAATAGACCATACACCATATAAATGGCTTGCAGTGACATACAATAAGGTGAATGTAGGGGTAAGGTACGAACAAAAGTACACCGGGTTATGTGCCTGGTAGAAAAATGGGGAAGGAAAACTAAATAACTAATGACTGGAAACACTCTAGTGTTGATTTCTTATGATATTTTATTTTTTTTAACATCTTTTTTTTCCTTAGCAATTGTTTTTCTTAATTCATTATACGTGCAAATTGTTATAGGTAAAAAGAGACAAGATATGTGCAAATAGTGCAAAAATAGACAATTTGATTAATTATTAAAAATACAGATGTGCATTCCTTTTCAACGCGTTTCGGCGTGAGCCTTCTTCAGGAAGTCTGTATTCATGCACCAGTATCTTAAATTGAGAAATAAAGATTACATGTCATTAGTCTGATATCTTGTTTTCATACCTCACATGATTTATAAATGCATTTCAATTGATAATTTGTTCGTTTTGAATGGATCTCTTATGTGGCACCCTTTGGTGACGGCTAGGCTAAACCTTAAATTCCCTGTGTATACATACATGTTAAAAATGGAAAAGAACATATTTTTTATATATACATAGCGACAAAGATTATTTAAATTACATCCTTAAAAACTCTAAGTGCTTAGTGCATTGTCTACATTCTATTATTGTTTAATTATACACATTGTGACTTCTATATACACTTATATACATTGTATTTATACATTTTACTGACTCATAGTATAGGAACATGGAACTAATGTTATAAGTTCTCTGATGATTACATCTTCTAATGCATATTGGACTAATTAATGCAGGATGGCTGCATGATCGTGTGTTGGATGGGGAAAAAAGGGGGGGCACAAGGGGACCCTATTGTACAGAACTGGAAACGAAAATTACAAGTAAGTGGGTAACCTAACATGTAGGTAACTATGATGGTGGATATGGATGGCATGCGATGGTCAGAAACATTTCACATACTTAAGTATAGGGCACCTCTAATATCCACATACTAAAACACTGTCTGTTTTCTAGATCTAGCATACAAAGACAGGAAAGAAAGGCACTTATGTATATACCTGCTGGCGGATAAAGCCCAAGCCGATGTAATATGGTAAGGAAGTCAAGCCACCTGCTGGTTTTTTGTTGTGTGGAAGATATCCTATCTGGCAGACACAACACATTCAAATAGGTGGTTAATTAAGGAGGTGGAGCACTACTTAACGCTGGATGACAAGAAGATAAATTTATATACCTGACGGTGGTCTATGGATGCGTGAACGATGGGTCCTCCTATGTACAATGATTGAATCGGTGGAATTGCGTGGTATTCTTTCCAATGGATTGACTCTGGGGCCAGGAAACAACAGAAACTAATGAGCAATGTACCAGCTATATAAGGTAAGTAATTTAGGGGTGGCAGGTGCCTGCCGGATGTCTTACCTATATAAAGGTATATGGTACCATTGATCAGGACACGATTGTTTGATGCAGGTAAAGTGTTTACCCTCATGAATCCAGGGAGGACTCCATCTGTAAATGATTGTAGTATATCAGCTTTAATAAGTTTTCTAACCGATAAGGGGTACTGTGCTGACTAGTGTCTTAATGTGCAGATGATCGAAACTGTGGTCTGTGTATAATTCTGACCGCATACTATTGAATGTAGCCCCTTATATGCGTTGTTTGCTGATATTTTACTTTCTTGGTGATAAATGTCATTGATATCAGGAATCTAAGGTTTCTGCGTATGTTGCAACGTAATTGCTGCCTCAGACTAGGGGAATGGGCATCTTCTTACCAAGGGCGCCAATTGCATCAACACCGTGCAAAAAGCTGAAGCACAATTCTAATTTTTACACGAGGCGGAGTGTTTCAATGTGATATTAAGATAAATAATGACTGACTAAGGCTGATGGTATCGGCGTCTGCTACCCGAGGGCGCCAATAGCATTAACTACGCTACGAGCAGGTAGCTAGGGTGCGCTGATAAGTAATTACTGACTAAGGCTGATGGTAACAATAAGGTGAATACACTACATCAATGCTAGGAATCGACCTGAGTGAACATAAAATAATGAGAGCCCAGGGAGCGTTTCTCCAGGTGAACCTGCACACCATAACAAATACATGTAGCTAGTAGCACTTCCCAGGTCGCACAATACTGTGCTACCCACCCCCTTATGGCTGGTGTACGTTATCTCCCATGCACATTCCCCTGTACCTCTGCCAGGACCTCCATATTTTCTTTCACTTCTTAACACCCCCCAACTTTTGTACACAGTTTCCTTGGCCCGCTGGCACCAGTCAAGGTCACGCCTCCATTCTTCCAGTGTCGGAGGTAAGGACGCCTTCAACCCCCTGGCTATATTTCGCTTTGCTATCCACTCTACAAGAGCTAACCACATGCCCACATATCTGGACCAGTCAGAGTCGCCCTTAATCATTGGTAAAAGCCATTTAGCGTCCATGGGTATCAGCACTCCCATCACCTCAGACATGGTATCGGTGACTCTCCAGTACCTTGTGATTTCAAAATTGATTTATTTGATCGCGTGTGATATTAGTGATGATGCTGCTACCGCCAGTGTGGCCCCCGTGTACTGTCATGGGGACATTGCAAATATCGCAGCAACATTGTAAATATTTATGAAAATATATTTTAAAAATTTGAATAATTGTACACACTTGACGATCACTGTCACAGACTCATGTACACACTCACAAACTTATACACCCATTCACAAACCTACTCACACACTTATACATCCAGTCACATGCCCACTCAGATACTCATGAACCCACTCACATAACCATGGAGGTACTCATGCACCCAATTACAGATTCACTCGGAGAGTGAAGCACCCATGTACAGACCCACTCAGAGACTCACACACCTACCTCTATACCCACTCATAAACTGTTGCACACAGTCTCATACCTACTTAGAGACTCTTACAACCACTCACAGACTCACTTGGGCACATTGAGATACTAATGCAGCCACTTACAGACTCACTCGTAGAGTCACTCATGCATGCCCAGACCCATTTAGAGATTCAAGCAACCCCTTACCGACCCACTCACACATGCACGCATATACTCACAGACCCACTGAGACACTCACACACCCACTGACAGACCCACTGAGACACTCATACACCCACTTATAGATCCACTCAGACATGCATACACCCACTCACAGACCCATAGAGTCACTCACCCACTCTCACAGATCCTGTCAGAGAGTTATGCACTCAGTCACTCACTCAGAGACTCACACACCCAATCATAGACTTACTCTGATGTAAACACACCCACTAACTCTCCCACTCATAAATGCATGTATTCTTTATTTAAATTGTGCTGTCGCCATAACGTTTTGGCTCCGTGGAGCCTTGATCACATGACAACATGATCACTTACACCACCCACTATTAAAGTGCCTGTTACAAAATTATGTATCCACCCACAGATCCAGTCAGACAGTCATATACCTACTTTCAAATGCTCAAAGGTAGTCATGCACCTACTCTAATCAACTGAGACTCATGCAAGCAAATCACAGAGACACTGGTGCACCCAGTCATAGATGCACTGAGGCAGTCACGCAGTTTGTTACAGAACTACTGATAGATTGATGCACTGTCTCACGAATCCATTGAAATACTTAAACAGTGAATGAGAGACTTACTGAAACATTGATTCATGCAGTCACAGATTCCACTGAAAGAGTTATACACTGTATTATAAATATATTAAGGGCATTATACATGCTATTTAGATAGTACTGTGACTAGTGTGTTGGTTATAATCTATTTTACAGTTATACGTTTTACATGTGGTGGTGGCTATTGATTTTGTTTAGTCATTTCGACAAGTATTAACGGTGATCGTGGTTACCGATATCATCACAGCGCCCAGCATCATCGCAAAAACTGAAAATCGGCATTAAAGTTGTTTCTTATACAAACTCCTTATAAAAATATGACTTGAAACAATGCAGTAATAAAATCCTGGTGTTTGAAATACTGTAAAATGTGTTCATATATGTGTTTTACACTTTATAAAAAGAGGCAGGATCGTCGCGGTTAATCCAAGTCATTGCGACTCTCGTAGTAATCGCAAAGACGGAGAGTAGGGTTCAAACAGTTTAAAAAAAATCTTACTGGAAAAATATGTGTATAAACATGTTTTTTTAAGTAGTGATGTAGTTAGTAATGTGTGTATTGTAGTACTTAGAATGAATTTTTTAAGTTAACATTTTTGAATGTGGTTGGTTTTCACTACAGCAATGGTGGTAGTCAAAAGGGACATAGCGGCCTCCTGGAAATGCCCCGACCCCCCAGAGTGTTGGACGCTGGCGGACTGGGGTGAATTGGTGTGCCACACAAGATAAAATCATGTATGAGGCACGTGGGTGTCCCAAGAAATATCGTAGGGTTTGGGGGAAATGGTTGGGGGGTATGGTTTAGTCTCAAGCGGAATGTCCAAATCCATGTTGCTTTGCATTTATTCGTGTTTGTAATTTGAGTCGTGCAAAATCTTGTATGTACTCCTGGACTTTCATGGTATTGTGATGACTAGCTGGTGTCTTTTGTCAAATCATAAAAATCAATAAAAATGTGTTTATCAAAAACAAATGTTTTTTAATGTGGCGGTGGTTGTTGAATGTCTGCTTTTGTTCTGCAAATGCACGACGGGATTGCAATGATTGTAACGTCATCACAGATTTCAAAAATTCTTTAAAATATTTATGTAGCATGAGAATGAACAAAATGTTGGGCTCTTGGTTGGCTCTGACAAGAGTCTCTGTGTTGAGAGTGAGCAGAAGACAGCTACAGATAAGACTGTATGTTGAGTTTCAGGTTGCTTAGAAACAACCTGTTCCCTTCATCTGTAAAGTGAACTCCATCACTTGTATACATTCCATGCATGTCAAAACGCAGGATGTTTTTGTAGGTAGAGCCCATGTTATGGTCTCTGAGGAAAGCAGCAACAGTTTTATTAACATGTTTCCTGGCATTGTCAATCTGTGGACAGTATTGATTTGACTACTTCCATTTCTGTCTCTGGCATATATCAGAGTACATTAAGGCAGTGTGAGGGAAAAGTGACATCGGTTCTGCAAACGTATCCTTCATTAGGATTTCCAGCCCTGCCCCAGTCAATGTGCCTTGGTCATTGCCACCAAAGTGCACAATCATGAGGTGAGGAGCTTGGCAATCCATAATGCGTTTAACCAAAGCTAGCAACTTATGAAACGTTAACCCTCTCTGGCCAAACCAACTATTCTCCACATTTGGCAAACCCAAGTCCCTGTCAACACTTCTCTCTTTTGCAGCCTCTTTAGCCCAATAGACATAACTGTGGCCCACAATCCACACTCTAAACATTTTGTAGGAAGGAGGAGTAGCACACAGGACAGGTCTGCAGCTCAATATCACAGTTGGTGCAATGAAAGACAGTGAAAATGCATGTGTTCTGGTGGTTTGAAAAAAACGAAACATTTGATTGGGTGGAATAAATATGCAGGGGAAAAAGTAGGTAACATTTGGAAATGATTAGTAAATAGATCTTTGATTGGGTCTGGTAAATAGAAAAAAAATGTAATAGAGAGTTGGACATGCTTTACTGTCTGCGCAGTAACCCACACCTACTATAGTTCATTTTGTAACTAGGATGACCCTTCTGGAATATATTGTGAACTTGTGACCTACTGGTTCTAGCCGGTTTCTATGGAGAATCTGCAGAGGGTGTATTAGGGGAAGGGTGTTAAAGAGACAGGCATTGATTTTTTCAAACAGGAGAGGTTTAGGTTCATTGTTTTATAAGGTGAGTAAGATTACCTAGTGAGGATTTTGCATAAAAGTGTATTACAGTGCTAAAAACATAAAACTATTTTAAGAAAAGTAGGTTTTCCGGGTCCCATTTTTTTGTGTGAATTCATTGTGATGATCGCGATTACGTCGCGAGTATTGACACAAAGTCATGCATTTTGGCCTACCTCTAAAAAGGAGTGAAAGGGTTAACAGACAATAACAATTCAGAAATGCAGTTACAACAATGAAATATTAAAGGAATCTTTTCATTTGCTGACTTTTGCTTTATCAGGTAATGCAAAGTTCAGAAGGTTGCCATTTGTGGTTGGTTTGTATGAGAGTGGTATGCCATTCTTGTGCTACGTTTTTACAAACCCTGACAATATTACATCTATATAATAAGAGAAAAAAAGTGATTTTACCAACAAACCCAACAAACTCAATATTCTAATATGTTAATTATATTTCTTTGTAAGCAAAAAATGATTAATAAGGTAGATAATAATGTCTTATTGTGATAAAAGATTTAAACATATATATTTAAAAAAGAAAGGATGATATATAATTGGAATTGTAAGTGTATACCTATTAATAGACTAGGTGTCTGTCAGGTTAATTTAGACTGTTTCCATGGAGGTCTATATTGCACTTGTATTACCTTACTCTATTCTGTAAGTGGTGAAAGAAAAGAGTGCATAGTAATGGCAGTAATGGTTAAACTTACATGCAATAATGTAGATTAGGATGTAAGAGTTTTATGTGTGTATATACATTGAGCAGCTTATAATAAATGTTTTTATTTGAGTTCCGGGAGTTATAGTCTTAGTTGTCCCATTATAAAAGAAGACTACAACACTCCTATTTGAAAGTGGAACGTATGCACTGTAGCTGTATTTGAATTATGAATCTCTCAAAGTTGATAGCTATGTATTACATACTCTTTACTGTAGGTGTTGGATAATTACAGGGTAGATTTGTATGTGCATACATGGGGCGATATGTTCTTTAGTTACATTCAGATTGGGATATGTAATATATAACACTGCTAGGCACTGTTATGCCAAGTACTATATAAAGTATAGCACCTTTGATACATGTGAATACATGTTTCTAAATTATAGAGGCTCTCGCCCAACCCGTGGATTAAGAGAAGCACTTATATATATTTACTATGATACTCACAAAGTATATATATTTGTAGCAGTATCAAAGGCAGTAAGAGATATGTTTCAAATTCATTATACGGGTACTGAGGTATTTATTCAGCAATTTACGTTGATATTTTTAGAGCTTTCAAAACAGATAGTCAGATACTGGTACATTTTCTAAAACATGTTAGGAAACTGCTAGATAGACCATAGGGCTGGGTCCTATGTGGCTAATATGTAAGATATTTCCTTTGAATATTTGATTGAGCTTTATCTGCTTATAAATAGTTATGCTCTGAAGTGTACATGCATTGTGCCAGCCACATTTTAATCTGACATATCTACGTATAAACCTATACATTATGTGTTAGATGTGGAGTAACTGATCCGTGTATGCAGTTTTACTGTTAGGAGTGTTTTCTTACACAAGGTGTAAACTGCTCTTTTAGAACATATGTTATGTTATGTTATGTTAAAAACATTTATACCCCGCACAGTCACCAAAATGGTTTCATGGCACTCAAAGACAATTGTGGGTAAACAGTGTAACAGAATAACTCAATAGGCTAGCTGGAAAAAGTGAGTTTTGAGAAGTTTACGAAAATGAACATAACTGGGGCATAGTCTGCGAGAAATAGGGAGGGAGTTCCACAAAGTGGGAGCCAAAACGGAAAAACATGAGCCACCATGCTTTTTACGTTTGTACCTTGGGACCATCAAAAGGTTGTGGGAGATGGACCGAAGATCTCTCGAGGGGGTGTACCGCTGAAGGCTGGATGTGATGAAGGCGGGAGCTTGATCAGCAAGAGCCTTAAAGACAATACAGCCAAGTTTGAACATGCAGTGGTAGGCCACGGGGAGCCAATGCAGTCTCCTCAGCAGGGGCGAGACATGTTGATGTTTGGGCTGATGAGAGACCAGTCTAGCAGCCTGGTTTTGCACCAACTGCAGCCGATGTATATGGTAAGCCGGTATTCCAACATAGAGGGAGTTGGCGTAGTCAATACGGGAGGTGACAAGAGCCATGATGACAAGGATGAGCGCCTCAGTGGTAAGGAACCTACGGATTTTGCATATCCTGCGCAGATGGAAAAAGCAGGATGATGTAACTGCATTAATTTGAGGCCTCATAGACAGGTCACTACATATGATGGCGCCTAGGCTCTTTACCGAATTGACAGGGCAGGGCGAGGTCCCGAGAGCGGGAGGCCAGAAGCTAGAATTCCAAGGGTTGGCTGACCCACCCGTCAACTCCAGCTCCGTCTTGTTGGGGTTAAGCTTCAGCTGGCTATAGTGCATCCACTCAGAGATCGCAAGTATGGTGGATTGAAAGTTGGTGCAGGAAGAGGGGGAGGGATCAACAGGGAAAATCAATTGTAAGTCGTCAGCATAATTAAAAATGGTGACTGGGGTATGACGAAGGGAAACAATAAGGGGTTGCATATAAAGGTTGAACAGAAGTGGCGACAGAGCAGAGCCCTGAGGGACTCCACAAGAAGGGGTGGAATAAGAGGCGGAGAAAGTGGACAGATGAACTGCCTGGAAACGTTGGTGCAAAAAGGATCTGATCCAAGCAAGGGCCATGTCTTGGATACCCGCGTTATTGACACGGTCGATCAAGATGGTATGATCAACCGTGTCAAAAGCAGCCGACAGGTCCAGTAATAGGCGATGTTCTTGTCGGCACCTTGTCGCAGCGTATCCATCACGGCCACAATGACAGCTTCGGTAGAGTGAGCTGGTCGAAAGCCGGCTTGCTGATTATCCAAAAAGGAAGAGCCCTCAATGAATGAACTGAGACACAGAGTGACATAAGTTTCCAAGACTTTACCCAGATAGGGGAGAAGGGAAATGAGTCGGAAATTGCTCATAATCGAGGGAACAGCGCCGGGTTTCTTTAGAATGGGAACTACAACCGCCTGTTTGAAAGAATCTGGGACCGTGCCAGTGGCAAACGAGTTACTAAGCAATGACAACGGAGGATCAGGACAGGCTAAAAAAGCTTCTTTGAGGATTTGAGGGGGACAACAATCATTAGGGAAGCCCGAGCTCACTGAGTTCAGCAAAGAAATGAACTCGGTCGGAGAGATGGGGGGGAAAACATCCAGACGGCAAGGATTCATGGGAGGTAAAGAAGGAGGGATGGGGGAGGAGGGAGGAGGAATGTTGTTCTTTATAATGACAATTTTTTCAGTGAAATATGAATTCAAGGAATCACAGAGGTCTTGAGTATGTAAAGGTTGAACAGTGACACGATCTGGCAGGGTAAGCTCCTCAACAATAGAGAAAATGTCCTTAGACTTGGAGGCTGAGTCCATGATCTTCTGGGAGAAGTAAGAAGTTTTAGCCAATAAGATAGACTTTTTATACTGTTTCAGTAGATTAACATACTCAGTTTTAGATGTTGGGTCATAGTTACGCCTCCAACGGCGCTCGGCTTGACGGAGGGACAGTTTATCCAGTTTTAATTGATCAGTGAACCACCGCTGAGCGTCATGAGGAAGTTTAGATTTAATAGTTTTTAGCGGGGCCACTTTATCACTGGCAGATACCAGCCACTGCTTGAGTTGGCAGGCCTGATCAGACAGCGATGCCTGGTCACTAGGGGCTGTGGAGGCTAAGGTGGCATGGCATTCCTCAAGATTGGGATGCTTCCAATTACGGGCAGTGAAGTTAGTAATGGAACTAGAATGAACAAGCAAAGAAAGATTAATGGAGAACAAAATAAAAAAATGATCATACCAAGAACAGGGGTACACTAAGGGGGGGAAATATCAAGGTTGGCCGTCCAGACTTGGTCAAGAATATGTCCCTTATAATGGGTAGCCACTGTAATATACTGACTGCAGTACAGACCAAGTAAGAGGTTGATGAAATCCTCAGAGAGATTACTCTCACGAGGGTCAGCCGGCCAATAATTAAAATCGCCGATAATAAGAATTTTGGCGGAGTTGATAACTAGCCGGGAGACAAGTTCACCGAACTGTTGAGAGAAGAGGGGCATGCGGTCAGGAGGACGGTAAACAAGGACACAGATAAAAGAAAACCTAGGAGAGGAGAATTTGAGGGTAAGACAATCAATTTTGGCCGGAGTAAGAGTTTCAAGGATAGTGAATTTATGCTGGGAACGAATGATGGCTGCAACCACCCTCCTGCTTTCCCACCAGCCCTATTAGATTGTAAGATGTAGTAGCCAGTGGGGATAGCGGCGAGGATATCCGGGGCAGAATCCTCGGTCAGCCAAGTCTCAGAGAGAAGAAGGATATCCACCTTGTCATCGTCCAGCAACTGAAATATCTCTAGCTGGTGTTTCACCAACGAGCGAGTGTTGAGATAAACTACAGCCAAAGATTGTGATCCAAAGGATCCTGCGCTAGAAGGAAGTGAAACAGAATCACCCTGAAGTGGTATCAGGACACTCAAATTGGGAGTGTCTTGTGGGGAGCCCTGGGAGATAAAGATACCACAGTTTTGGGCGGCACCGATTGCACGAGAATGCAGGGGCCCGAAGTGTAGAAGGGCGAGGAGATCCGCAGTGGAATAGGTAATCAGCTGGACAGAATGCATGACTGCTGGGCGCGACCGGTCGCGGACGAGCGCAGACGGGCTTAACTTAAGCGCAGCTTCGGCCCGAATACGGTGCGCCCGCTGCGCTCGTCCGCTGCGCTTCCGCCAGGTCCCCATCTGATATAGGTCGAGGGGAGGGAACAACTAGCACGCTAACCTGCATGGAGAGTGTGGCAGGCAGGAAGTGGTGTGGGCGTGTTGCTCACGAGGAGACCCTCCGCTTGATCGGCACACAGCCGCGGCGTAACGGGGTCAGGAGCAGGAAGAGCAAACAGGTAAGTAGAGTTATTTAGGCAAGTCAAAATCAAGTGTCTTAAATCACACAGAGCAATACAGTTTTAAAATAACATAATCATCAGGTGTCTTAAAATCACACGGAGACGATAATCAGTGAAAGTACAAGAGCGCTAAGAAGCTGAGCGCTGTGTGAGCTCCGAGCAGCCTGGTCGCCGCTATCGTCAATGGGAGCTCAGAACTCGCCCCTAAATATAACCTTAAAGTTCACAACAACTAGCATGCTAACCTGCGTGGAGAGTGTGGCAGGCAACATATGGCCATATATGCATAAAAATTAAGACATCTACTCTGAAGATTGACTGAGGTATATTCCCTCCTAGAAACCTATGTGGCCAATTACACATCCAGCCTACCTCCGGACTTAAATCTGACATACCTAAGTGGAAAAGCAGACAGTAACTGAAACACCCAGTTTGGTAGTTAGAGAGGCATGTAAACTTTCACTCAACAGACAGGTACAACTGAAATTCATAATTTGCTAATGGAGGCAGTTTCACATGCAGTTAAATAATCCAATATTCACTAATACACCCAGGAGGCAATGCATGCAGGCCCTTACAGACACATTTTGAGAACCATATATCTCACAATGAGAGGCAGTGACTTACTAACAAATGTACCTACACATGGAATCACAGCCCTGGATAGGAACTGAAAAACTCATTCAGATATCTCCTAATACGACAGGACTGGAAAAACCAGCCCTGACAGATTGCTGCTCGACCGGCCCGGGAGCAGGCGGTGGGATGCTAGTGATAAGTACCGCTCCTGCGTTTGTTACAAGGGACCGATATTGCAGCACTGCTGCAAAACCGGCCCCCAGTAACAAACCCGGCCTCAATGGGTACAAAACTGCCCCCCCACCCCTCTGGCACACAATGGAAACGCCTGATGCATGCTACGGCCAGTCCGGCCCTATCTCCTAAACAACTGACATTTTCAGATGTCTACTAAACAACGGACTCTTTCAAGTTTACTGTGTAGAGAAGTAGCCCTTGGATAATGTCTCCGGCCTGCTATACTTGAACCTGTGCATGCAGTTTACAGCTACGCCAACCTTCACATTTAAAAGTCCTGGTGAAGGCATAACCTGCTCTTTTACCATATATAACTCACCACTGAGATAGGTTACAGCTACGTAATATTTCAGGGTGTCATATGCTCAAAAACTTACACATATACTCTGAAATATTAGTGCGCTACATTCAGTCCCAGAGACCCATGTGCTCAATTATATAACCACCCTGCTACCGACACTTCAATCTGATATACCTAAGTAGAGAAGTAGACAGAGACTGAAATAGCCATACAGAATGTGACAGAAGCATGTAAACATTCACTTACACAGACAGGCACTACTGTTATGTATCTAGCGCTGACGGAGGTAGTTGCATATATACTTAACCCAGAACTAGCCCGTGTATCATATCTCCAGCTTGGTACACTTGAGCCTGTGCATGCCCTCTTATGGCTAGGCCAACCTTTACATGTTAAAGTCCTAGGGAAGACATAAAGTGGTCTTTTACCATCTATGTCAACACTGCCATAGGCTGCAGCTAAGTCATAGGATGGGGTGGTGTATGCTTAAAATGTTGCACATGTACTATGAAGTTTAGTGAGGCATATGCACTTCCACAGGCTTCGGTATCTAATTATATATCCACCCTGATACCCATCTTTCAATCTGAGATACCTAAGTAGAAAAGCAGAGAGACACTAAAACACTCAGTGAGGTAGTTAAAGAACCACATAAATACTCACACAGATTGGCTGAATTGATATGAATTTAGTGGTAATGGAGGCAGTTGTACATATATTTGAAACACGGAATAATCAGTAACACACACAGAAGTCAATCCATGCAACCCCTTACAATCCCATTTAGAGAATCATACATGTCATAAAGAGAGACAGTGATTTAGCAACAGACATTTATGCACATGCAATCGGAGCCCCAAACAGGAACTGACACATTCATTCAAATATCCAGTAAAGAACGGACACTTACAAATCTACCATGCAGAGAAGTAGGCCTTGCATCATGTCTTATGCCTGGTACATTTGAGAATGTGCATGCACTTTTCTTGCCAGGTTAATTTTCACATTGAAAGTCCTACAAAAGGTCTAAAGTAGTTGTTTTCCACATATTACTCTCCAGAGAGATAGGCTGTAGGTAGGCCTTAAGGCAAGTTGGTATGAGCTTACAATATATGAAATGTACTGCAAAGTTTAAGTGAGCTATATCCACTCCTAGAGGCCCATGTGCCAAGTAGCAAAGCAGACAGAAACTAAAACACCCAGTGAGATAGTAATAGAAGCACCTGAACATCCAGTTACACAGACAGGCAGAGCTGATATGTATCTAGTGATTATGGAGACAGTTGTACACACACAGTTAAATAGCCCAATAGTTCCTAACACACCCAGTAGGCAATCCATGCAGCCCATACAGATACAGTTAGTAAAATATACATGTCACAAAGAGAGGTAGTTATTTACTAACAAACTTACATAGACGTGCAATCACAGTTCCAGATAGGAATTGAGACACTCATTCAGATATCTTATAAAAAACTGACAATACCATGCAGAAAAGTAGCCCTTATATCATGTTCCGGACTCGTAGACTTGAGCCTGTGCATGTTGTTTTATTGCTCGGGCTGCCTTGTCACTTAAAACTCCTACACAAAGTGTAAACTGCTCTTGTAGCACATATAGCTGAGCACTAAGTTTAGCTGTAGCTAGAGCTTTGCACTCATTTTAGCTACTGTCTTGAACGTTTCGGGGTGATTAGCCATGTGGGAGGCCAAGAAAAAGGGAGGAGGGATCGCAAAATAAGTTCTCCCCATGCATTGTACCATGAGACCTCTTTTGGCCACATATGGTACTGCACCCTGCAAAACGGCTAGGTAAAAAACATTAGCATTTATAATGCCAATAACTTCAACTCCAACAAATGCGAGACAATTGCATTTCAAATGCAATCTGTCTCGCATTTCTTAAAGTTAGAGCTGTCGGCGTTGAAAATGACAATTTTTTTTAACTTTTGCTTTCTATACAATAGTGCTAATCAAATATCATAACTCCACTGCTAATACACTTTTTAAAAAAAAAACATTGTTATTGTCAACGCCAACAGCTCTAACTTTAACAAATGCGAGACCTATTGCATGGCAAATGCTTGTTGTTTTTTGATTTGCTAATAACTTTGGCGCCGTTTGACACATCTTCGTTAAACGTTCAAAACTTGTTTTGCACTCATTTTAGCTGCTGTCTTGAACGTTTTGTAGTGATTAGCCGAGTGGGTGACCGAGGAAAAGGAGGGGGGTCCCAAAACATGTTTTCCACATGCAATTTACCATAAGGATTTTAGACATGATTACAACCCAACATGTTGAATGGAATTGCATCAAATTTGACAGAAAGCTAGATCTTGCTTCAGAAGGATCTCTGTTTAGTAGTTTTGTAGTTATTAAAGAGAAAATATATACAGATATCTGGGGATGTGGAAGGTCCACGGATCTAACGGATCTCAAAATGAGATCTGATTGGCTGCCAGCACTTCAACCAGGAAGAATTGTCAGCCATCTTGGGACTTAGACATCAGGCTGATGAGGGCTGAAAGCCCGAAACGGATCCTAGAATGCTTGTTTCCAGTCCAGGGAGGACCTGGTTTGGCAGTTCGGGCTGGACTGTTCCCATTGGGTGCAGGGTCAAGACGGATTTGCATATGGCTGGGTCCAAACTGGAATGGCATGGTGAGCAAAAAAACAATGGATTTAGGCCCAGATCTCTGTAGTGGGGTGAATGTAGGACATTGTTCTGCATTCTGTCCATCAATTGTTCTTTTTGCATTGGTCATCCCTTCATATCCTGGCATGGCCCACGAGATGGGGTCCCGAAGGCCAATATTTGCCCAAGGAGGGGGGCTACAAGACCCCTACCCCTTCATAGAATGGTCAGGCCCGGGATATGGGGTCCATGGGGCTGAAATCGGCCCAGCGAGGGGTGCTGAGTGCCCTTCGCCCCTTCTAAATATGGCCGGCCCAGGGAGATTGGATCCACAGGGCCAGAAATCGGCACAGGGAGGGGGGCCGCTTGACCTCACCCCATTTACCATACAGCTGGGCACCAGGACATGGGGCCAAAATACATACAGGGACGTAGTATTTCCCATTCTGGGCCAACTTTGGCTCTTCACACATGCCTACAAAGACCTACACGACGCGGGACCTGCATACCTTAACCACCACCTCTTATTCCACGCACCCACCAGAGACCTCCGCTTCACCCATCTGTCCTTGGCTACCGTCCCACCTTCTGCAAGAACACAGCTGGCAGAAAGTCCTTCTCCTACCTCGTATCAAAGACCTGGGACACCCTGCCTCTACATCTCAGGCAATCACTGTCACTGCCTCAATTCAGGAAGGACCTCAAGTCCTGGCTCATTCACTGATCCACAGTGCCTTCGCTGGATCAGCAGCCCCCCTCACCCCACCCCCCAGTGTCTTGAGACCCTTACAGGTGAGTAGTCACGTTTTACAAGTCACCTGATTGATTGATTGATTGATTGATTGATCCTTGGTTGCTTATATTAGCAGCTTTAGGCTGCTTTTGCTTTGCACAGCCACACGTAGTATACTTGTTTATGTGACATGATATTATTTTAGAAATACGCTCTGCATATTATTTGTTAATCAGTGCCTCTTCTTGGAATTCAGTCTGAAAATTACATACAAGGTCGAACAACATGGTGTACTGTTTTCCTATGCCCAGTCAGCAACGTCTCCTAATGTTTTAGATACAACACAGTAGCACAGCTGCAGTTTTCTAACACAACAGTTCTTATACTATAAACTGTGTCTCAACCCCTTGGTGGGTAGGGTAGAGAATTCCAACAGAGAGCCAGTCTTGCAATGGAGTGTGGGGTTCAGCACTGATCCCAGAGACTACTCATTTATCCCTGTACTTACTTAGGCCATTGATGCTTCAGTTTCTTTGCGCCTGCACCAAATGTCCTTGCTACACCATGGATACACTATATTTACAATATAAGACTCCATGGTGCAAGGATTAAACAGATGCGTCTGAAATTTGGACCCATCTGTTGGCGCAAAATTGATGCATTGCTGGAGTCGGTCGTAAAACTGATGTAACTCCAGAAATGAGTCAGAACACATAGGAGAGCCCCATTGTTAAAGCCCTGCGTTAATCCTAACGACTGATCTGAGCAGGCGTAAGGATTTTGACACAGTCAAGTCAAAGAGTGACGTAATGGAATGTTGTAAATTTCACTGCACCACTTCTACATGGATTGTTTACATGGGAATGCCTACCCTGCATACATTATACATGGCACAGGTATAATGTGGCGCAGGGCTCTACAAACTGACGCATTGGACCCAATTAATCGGTTTGTAGACATGGAGCAGTGGGGTGCACTGATTGCACTGCTGCTGCATCAAAATAAAGTGATGCAGCGGCGGTGCAAGGGGCTTGTAAATAAACCCCTTAGTGAGGGTGGGCCTAGATAGATGTATTAGTTGCCATGGTCAGGTTGTTCATTGTATGCAGCCTGTTAGTAATGTTGATTACTTTTCTTAGTTGTATCTGTTTACTAATCGTAGAAAACCTGCTACAAAATAGACTGCAATCGTTTCAATAAATATATTATAAACTCACTTTGTGTCTTTTTCTGTTTACTAGGGACATGCATGAGTGAGAACAAAAGGTGATGATCTGTTTCCACGGTTCCCTTCGGGACTAGAGGTTCATGTTCTCGGTTAGCTGAAATTACCTCCTACTCTGGGAAGGTTAGGAATGCGGCAAGGCACTGTGAGCCAGTCAGATTCAAGCCTAGGACTGACGTGTTAGACTCAGTCCGTACATTTTGGCATCCTGTTGTGCCATGCTTTGTTGGGAATCGCCCCCGAGGTGGGCCAGGTCCTCGGGGCATTTTGGCAACAAAGGAAGGGGACGCATGGCCCCCTTCCTGGGGCTTATTAAACTGGAGTGGGGTAGAGGTGAGTGGCTTAGAGAGGAATGGTGTAGAATGGAACAGCATGGCGTAGACTGGAGTGGTGTAAGTAGAGTGTTATAGAGTGGAATATCATACAGTGGAGTGTTGAAGAGTGGAACGGAGTAGAGTGTGGTGGGATAGACAATAGTTGCGTACAGTGTAATAGCATACTGTGAAGAGGCTTAGAATGGGGTGTTCTAGAGTGGAGTGGCATAGAGTGGAATAGCATAGAGTGGAGTGGCGTAGAGCATAGTGGCATAGATTGGTGCACATACAGTGGAATGGTGTAGAGCCTAATAATATCAAGTGTTACTGGTGTACAATGTAGTGAAGTAGATTGTAGTGGCATCTAGTGGAGTAGCGTGGAGTATAGGGCGTAGAATGGATCTTAGAACAGTGCAATAAGGTAGAGTGTAGTAGGGTAGAGTTGACTGGCATAGAGTGGGAAGGCTTAGAGTGTTGAGTTGTAGAATAGTGTACAGTAGAGTTTTGAAGAGTTGAGTCGCATAGAATGAAGTGTGGTAGAATGTAATAGCGTACAGTGGAGGAGTGTAGAGTGCAGTGGCCAAGTGTGATGCAGCGTACAGTGGAGTGAGATTCAGTGTAATAGCTTACAGTACAATAGAGTTGAGTGAATTGTCAAAGGGTGGAGCGGCTTAGAGTGGAAAAGCATATAGTGGAGAGGCGTACAGTGGAGTGGAGTGGGATAGAGTGGAATAGCTTAGAGTGTAGATGCAAGAGTGGAGCTGCATACAGTGGAATAGTATAGAGTGGAGAAGCGTTGAGGGGCTGGCATAAAGAGCAGTGGCATAGACTGGACTCCCATAGAGTGGAGTGCATTGGCCTAGAGTGGAGTGGGATGGAGTAGAGTGGCGTAGATTGCATTGGAATACAGTAGAGTGGTGTACAGTGAAATACCATATATTAGAGTGGCGTACAGTGTAGTGGCATAGAGTGAAGTGGCATAGAGTGGAATGACATACAGTAATGTGCTGAACAGTGGAATAGTGTAGAGTTGATTGGCATACAGTATAGCGGTGGACAGTAAAGTTACATATAGTAGAGTGTTTTGGAGCGGATTAGCGTACAGTGGAGTGGCATAGAGCGGAGGTGTCTTGTAGTTCCTAAAAACCTATATAGGATATGCGCATTTAGACAACATAGACTGTGGGATTGGTGTCCAGACTGATTCCAGACACCCCCACAGGGTGTGTTCGCCTGCATACCAGCTAGCTCACAGTGCCACTGTAAACTCCTCCTAGCCAAGGAGAGAATAGTTCTTGGCAACTATCGAACATGACAACTCTGTCCCATCAGGGATCGTGGAAACAGTACAGTACTTTTTGCTCAGTCAATCATGCTCACTTCGTCTCAGAGAGATACACAGAATAAACAGTGGGGATGTTTTGCAATAAGCATTCATTGAACCAGCGTCATTCTGTAAAATAGGTGTGCTGAAACAACCATAAGACAGAAACAGATATAAATGATTGTAAGCACCAATATAGTAAATGGAAGGTAGATTCCTACCATAGTGCTAAAACAATGAATACTGGCAGGTATAAAAATACATGGCAATAAAATGCATACTCCTACAATGCAACCCTAACTTGATGTAGAAAAATCGCATTGGTAAATTGGGGTGGGCGTCACCCCGTGGTCCCCAATTTACCCACATGATTTTTCTAAACAATCCGGGATTGAGATTGATCCCTGAGACACTGAAGAGACTCTGAACCTTAACTCAGCATGGATTGTGACAGAATGGCCGATTAACTGTTTAAAAGTTTGAGTATGGGTGCAACAGTTGAGAAAGTAGTGAACAGCGGTTACCTGCAAAAACAAGAGCGCCTTAAAGCTAAATGTATATGCCTAGAGAGGTTGAAAAAGAAATAGACTTCAAAATGGTGGGATGGGGCAACCCTGAAGCAATATATTAAACTAAATAGAGTTCTGAGTGGACTGAGATCTCACATTATACCCAAGTACGATGATCTAGATGATGTGGGAACAAGAACTCACATCGGGTTCATTGAGACATATGTGGATACTAATAGAAAATGCTGAACGTAAAGTATCCAAACTACAACATGAAATACAAGAATTAGAGACGGAGATCTCAGATCTGAAACTTCCTGAACCAACTAAGAAATACTATGAAAAACTCAATGATATTATTAGCAAACACAAGGAGGATGTAAAGCACACCAGGAGGATGTAAAGCAGAGGAAGGCGAGGAAATTAAAAAGAGACGAGATTGACAAAAAAAATTGGAGAGTTTTACTTTCTCTAGGAAATATGATCACATGATAAGAACAGATGTGGAAAGAGCACATTATGATGCTTCCAGTAATCATAGTACATCAGTCAGTATCCCATTAAGCAGTGATGGTGAACCAGAGGGGGCCAATGGGAACACATCCCTTAATGTGGTAGGGAATACTTTTTAAGGGAAGTTTTAAGAATCAAGATGGGCAACCGGGAGCTATCCCCAAGAATAGAGAACTAAAGAAGGGCAGAAGGGATAAGAGAAGAGACAGGAATAATAGGAGAGAGGAAGGGAATGCCCACGAGATCCTGGGACACAAAAACATGAAGAATTGTGAGACTCAGGATGTTTCTATTGTGATTCTGTCTACTGATTTGATTACCCCTGATATGGAATCCTTACTCAAACAAGCATTGAAAATGCAATAGGTCTCGCCCTCGTTTAAGTTAAAGCGGTTCTGTTTGTAATTAGGTGGCTTTTTAGCTTTGCTTTTATTAGTGTCTTTCAAACTTTCATGTACATAACATGCATATGTATGCATATATGTATATTTATGCATGTATTTATATTTGTATTTATGTAGATATACAGATGTCTATATGTTTATATATGTATGTATGTATATATATACACATACATAAATAAAAATGCATATATATATATATATATGTGCATATGTGTGCGCGTAGAGAGGGAGAGGTAGAGAGGTAGAGAGTAGAGAGTAGTAGAGAGAGAGGCAGAGAGAGGTCGAGCAAGAGGTCGAGCGAGAGGTAGCGTGAGCGGTAGAGAGTAGAGAGGTATAGAGTAGAGAGGACAAGGTAAAGAGGTAGAGGTAGAGAGGTAGAGAGTAGAGAGGTAGAGGTAGAGAGGTAGAGGTAGAGGTAGAGAGGGAGAGGTAGAGAGGTAGAGGTAGAGAGTTAGAGGATAGAGAGGTAGAGAGTACAGAGGTAGAGAGTAGAGAGTAGAGAGGTAGAGGTAGAGAGATAGAGGTAGAGAGATAGAGGTAGAGAGGTAGAGGTAGAGAGGTAGAGAGTAGGTAGTAGTAGAAAGAGAGGCAGAGAGGAGGTAGAGCGAGAGGTAGTGTGAGAGGTAGACAGAGGTAAGAGGTAGAGAGGTTGTGAGAGGTAAGAGGTAGAGAGTAGAGAGTAAGTAGTAGAGAGTGAGTCGTAGAGAGTAGAGAGAGTGAGTAATAGAGACTGAGTAGTAGAGAGTAGAGTGAGTAGTAGAGAGTGAGTAGTAGAGAGTAGTAGAGTAGTAGAGAGTATTAGGGAATGAGTAGTAGAGTAGTAATAGAGATAGTAGTAGAGAGTGAGTAGTAGAGAATGAGTAGAGAGTAGAGTAGTAGAGAGTAGTAGAGAGTGAGTAGTAGAGAGTAGTAGAGAGCGAGTAGTAGAGAGTGATTAGGAGAGAGTAGAGAGTAGTAGAATGAATGAATAGAGAATTTTTAAAGTGTAGACTTAGCCCAAGGGCATCAAGGCGCTGAATACACACAATATGCAAACAGACAGAGTCCCACTCAAACCCGCCTCTGAGGCAACAGCCAGGTCTTTAAAGTCTTTCAAAAGATTGTGTGAGATTGTTGCCCCAAAAGAACATCCGGGAGAGAGTTGCCAACATTGGCAGCAGCAAATGAAAAAGCTCTCCTGCCCCATCTCATCCTTTTAAACCTTGGAACCGTAAGGAGATTCCTTTTTGCTGACCTAAAGTTCCTCGAGGGTGCATACTGTTGGAATAAGGCCTTGATGCCCAACGGGCCCAGGCCATAGTAGGCGTTGTGAGTGAGGCAGAGGGTCTTAAACATAATTCTGCGATCCACCGAGAGCCAGTGCAGCGAAAGAAGGGAAGACAAGACTGAGTGATGTTTGGGTAGATCCATCACCAACCTTGCAGCGGCATTCTGCATCAGCTGCAGGCGACGCTGCTGTCCTTTGTTGATGCCTAAATAAAGGGCGATGCAGTAGTCCAATCTGGACAATATTAATGGAACCACCACTTTTTTACCGGCTTCAAATGAGAGAAACTGAGAAATTTTCCTTATGAGCCTGATGAGCCTAAAGCAGGTGGCCACTGTCCTAGAGACCTGCAAATTCAGAGATAGGGAATCACCACAACTCCCAGGTTTTTACCATGGGAAATAGGAGTTGGGCAGGTGCCCAAGGAATCAGGCCACCACTCCCCAGACCAGATGCCTGTCTTGTCCCCAAAAATCAGGACCTCTGTCTTCTCGCCATTCAATTTTAGATAGTTTTGTACCATCCATGACGAGACTGCTTGCATGCAATTTTTAAAATTATGCGCGGAGTCACTGACATTTTGCGTGATAGACACCATTATTTGAGTGTCATCCGCATAAGACAACACCTCCAGCTCAAACAATTTCACCACCCTTGCAAGCGGGGCCACATAGATAATAAACAGAGTAGGGCTCAGGGAGGAGCCCTGAGGCACTCCGCAAACAAGGGGGGTAGAATCTGAGAAACAACTTCCCAGTTTAACTGTTTGAGAGCACTCACCAAGAAAGGAGGCAAGCAGGTCCAAGGCCGAGCCCCCAACACCTATCTCCCCGAGACGCTCCACCAATCTCAGGGGAGACAGGGTATCGAATGTTGCAGTAAGATCAAGTAAAATCAAAAGGGTGGTATGCCCTGTATCCACCTGAACTCGTATATTATCAAAAACCGCAGTGAGGGCAGTCTCTGTGCTGTGAGACCTTTTGAAACCATGTTGAGAGCCATCCAAAATATGATGCCCCCTCAAATAGGCACTCAAGTGAAAAATCAAATGGGATTCTAAAATCTTCGGTGGGACCGGCAAAAGGGAAATGGGCTGGATTTTTTTTTAGATTTGACGGATCTAATGAGGGCTTTTTTAGAAGTGGCATAACCACTGCCGCCATCCAGGTCAGAGTATACTGGCCCAGCGAAACGGCTAGATTTAAGACCATGGTGAAAAGCGGAATGAGTGCCGCTTTATCAATTTTAAGAACCTTTAAAGGACAGGGATCCATAGGCGATCGCTTAATGGGGCAAGGTTGCACCAGATAGGTTCTTGGAGAAGCTTTTGAATGTTTGGTCTGATAGTTTTGCTATTTGTTTAGGGGAAGCGTCTCACTGTGACCAGATATTGGAACATTTCAATAGAATAGCCTCTGAAATTAAAAATAGCCTGTGGGTGGAGGTAAAGAATAGGAACAGGCGCGTTAAAAGTTGGTTTGATACCGCTTGTACAAGGGCATTAACTGATCTGAAACACGCTATTCATAGGTCTCCCCGTGATCCATTAGTAATAAGAGGGTTAAGGAAAAAATATAATGAGGCCATGAAAAATAGAAAAGCCGCTATAAAAAAAGGAGGCCCTAGATGCACTCTGTGAGGCCGCCCAATCGAAGGATGCATCTGCTTTTTGGAGGGCAGTTAACGCCCCCTTCCTCTTTGATAATCACAAAGCTCGTATAGAGCTAGCAATTACTGAGGATGAATGGGTGGAACATTGTACAAGTCTCAAGATGATCATCATTCTATAAATGTTTCTAAAATGGGTAACGTTGGAATGGGGGATGAAAAATTGGTGATAACTCTTGAAAAAACTGAGTTTGGAATACCTTGATGAAAAGAGAAGACGAGTGGAAATGAGTAAACAGACAGTTACCTCGCATAACTTAGTATTATCTGGTGTAAAAGTACAGCCCTATTTAACCTTGATGATGTCGAATTATGATCGATTCCTCTTGACCCGTTTTAGACTAAATATCCTCCTCAGACTCTTGTCATTCCCACAAATGAATTTATGGTCGCAAAATTTGCCTACCTGCCCGTGTGATGATTCCTCACCCCAATCAGATATTCATATTTTACTTTTTTTGTAAATTTTATACTATGCCTCGCAGAAAATTTATAATCCCCTTGCTTAAAGATATGAATTTTAACAGATGTCGTCTAGCTTTTATAGAATGTCAGAGAATGGACACAGTTTTTACCGTTGCCGTACTTTCAAGTTTTTTTTAAGCATGTACTTAAATTGCGAAAATCCATTGGTGCTAATGTAATATAATGGATCTGTTATTTTTTGTGTAAATTGTAATTTTCATGTTGTTGCTTTTATGATTATTGATTTAATCGAATAAAGTACTTTCTTTCTTTCTTTCATAGGCGATCCCGATTTAACTCCTTCAAGTAGGTACTCTACAGTTTCAGGTGTAAGCTTTGGAAAAGCACGTAAACTGGGAGATACCAAATTACTGGAGTTATGCATAGGATAGATTTCAGGCAGGGCATCAGATGTCTGATTCAGATTTAAAATCTCCGACTGAGCATATATATCAGATATCTTAGAGCAGAAAAAGGAAGAAAGACTGTTGCAAAGCTTTATGACATTAAAGATGTTAAACAGCTCCTTAGGCTTAGTAGAGAGTGAGTAGTAGAGAGTGAGTAGTAGAGAGTAGTAGAGGGTGAGTAGAGAGTAGTAGAGAGCGAGTAGTAGAGTAGTAGAGAGTGAGTAGTAGATAGTAGTAGAGACTAGTAGAGAGTAAGTAATAGAAAGTGAGTAGTAGAGAGTGAGTAGTAGAGAGTGAGTAGTAGAGCATTAGTAGAGAGTTCGTAGTGAGAGTGAGTATTAAAGAGTGATTAGTAGAGAGTGAGTAGTAGAGAGTGATTAGTAGAGAGTGAGTAGTAGAGAGTGAGAAGAGAGTGAGTAGAGAGTGAGTAGAAAGTAGTAGAGAGTGAGTAGTAGAGAGTAGGAGAGAGTGAGTAGTAGAGAGTGAGTATTAGAGAGTAGTAGAGAATGAGTAGG
Organism: Lissotriton vulgaris; assembly: GCF_964263255.1. Taxonomy (NCBI): domain Eukaryota; kingdom Metazoa; phylum Chordata; class Amphibia; order Caudata; family Salamandridae; genus Lissotriton; species Lissotriton vulgaris. The sequence goes on along the minus strand of NC_141689.1, from coordinate 1,115,920,628 downwards.
GTAGATTAGTAGAGAGTGAGTAGTAGAGAGTAGTACAGGGTGAGTAGTACAGGATGAGTAGTAGAGAGTGAGTAGAGTGTGAGTAGAGCGTAGTACAGAGTGAGTAGTAGAGAGTAGGAGAGAGTGAGTAGGAGAGAGTAGTAGATAATGAGTAGAGTAGTAGAGAGTGAGTAGTAGAGTGAGTAGTAGAGAGTGAGTAGTAGAGAGTAGTACAGAATGTGTAGTAGAGAGTAGTACAGAGTGAGTAGTAGAGAGTGAGTAGACAGTGAGTAGAGAGTGAGTAGAAGAGAGTGAGTGGGCAGTGAGTAGTAGAGAGTAGTGGAGAATGAGTAGAGTAGAGTAGTAGAAAGTAGAGAGTAGTACAGAGTGAGTAGTAGAGAGTGAGTAGAGAGTGAGTACAGAGTAGTAAAGTGAGTCATGGAGAGTAGTAGAGTGAGTAGAGAGTGAGTAGTAGAGTGAGTAGTAGTGAGTGAGTAGTACAGAGTGAGTAGTAGAGAGTGAGTAGAGAGTAGTAGAGAGTGGGTAGTGGAGAGTAGGAGAGAGTGAGTAGGAGAGAGTAGGAGAGAGTGAGTAGTAGAAAGTGAGTAGTAGAGAGTAGTAGAGAACGAGTAGAGATTGAGTAGAGTAGTAGAGAGTGAGTAGCAGAGAGTAGTAGAGAGTGAGTAGGAGAGAGTAGGAGAGAGAAGGAGTGGAGAATGAGTAGAGTAGAGTAGAGTAGTAGAGAGTGAGTAGTAGAGAGTGAGTAGTATAGAGTAGTACAGAGTGAGTAGTAGAGAATGAGTAGAGAGTGAGTAGAGAGTAGTAGAGAGTGAGTAGTAGACAGTAGGAGAGAGTGAGTAGGAGAGAGTAGGAGAGAGTGAGTAGTAGAGAGTGAGTAGTAGAGAGTGGTAGAAAACGAGTAGATTAGTAGAGAGTGAGTAGTAGAGAGTAGTAGTGAGTAGTAGTGAGTAGTAGAGAGTACTACAGAGTGAGTAGTAGAGAGTGAGTAGTAGAGAGTGAGTAGTAGAGAGTGAGTAGTAGAGAGTGAGCAGAGTTAGTAGAGAGTTAGTAGAGAGTAGGAGAGAGTAGGAGAGAGTCAGTAGAGAGTAGGAGAGAGTGAGTAATAGAGAGTAGGAGAGTAGGAGAGAGTGAGTTGTGGAGAGTGAGTAGTAGAGAGTGGTAGAGAATGAGTACTTTGAAGACACTGACAACCTTAATAGAAGTGGGCCATACCGTATTTACCTCCCCAGTAAAGAAAACACTGCCCGGGCTGAGGTATGCATCGTGTATGATTAATACCTCCTATTCCAAGTTTTGGATTTGGAAATGAGTCTTCACACTCCGAATCGGTGTTTAATGTGCGAAATTCCATTTGTGTTGTATTTTTTTCAAGGCCTTTTCCCCTGTTAAATTCCATCAGATTAGACATGCTGAAATCTGCTAGGGTAAAGCATCTGGAGTGGGATCATAATTGCACAGCTATGCACTACAATCCCTGCGCAAACTCCGGATCGCAGAATTAAACCTGAGTTTGTCATCAGGGCATTAATCCTGGTATTTAAATAATGTCTAAGCCCTTCCAATTCAGATCGATGACAGAAATGAGGTCCAGAAAGGTATAGTTAATGGCAGAGGATCACACCATGTGGACAAGTGAGGTGAGGGGAGGAATATAGTAAAACCCAGGTCAGACCAGAGCAATCAAGGCACTGGACCATGTCAGATCCCAAGTCGGGACTCGCTACACTTTCGTCATAAATAAAGACTTTTTCAACACGCAAATCTCTTGTGTGTCCTGAAGTTTTATTTAACTGCACTGATTTAACACCTCCTACTCTGGCTCAGCTGTGTCCTTTATGGTACATGTAAATCCACTGATTTCTTTCTTAAACTATGCCCAAATGAAGGCATGTGCGACATGTTAATCCTGGCATTTAAATAATGTCTAAGCCCTTCCAATTCAGATCTTCTGTGGCACCGACATGGCAGAGAGGAGACCTGTGGCATCGGGCGGCAACACGCAGCTAGAGACAAAGAGACACAGGGGTCGCAATGTTTGACTGTCCCACGCACAGACATCGCACCACTTCTCACACGAAGACTACAGACCAGGAACACATACATTGACGCCAACACATCAGCCAGGATTGCTTGACTCCAGTGGTGTGGAGAGCACGGGACTCACGTCTGAGCATACCCATCCCACTCAGGGGTGACAAATGCAAAAACCACAGTTGATGGACAGAATGCAGAACAATGTCATACATTCACCCCAGTACAGAGATCTGGGCCTAAATCCATGGCTGATGACGGCTGATAGCCAGAAACTGGTCCTAGGATGCTTGATTCCGGTGCAGGGAAGACATGGCTTGGCAGTTCAGGCTGGACTGTTCCCATGAGGCACAGGGTCAAGACTGATTTGCATATGGCCATGTCTGAACTGGGGTGGTGTGGAGGGCAAAAAACGATGGATTTAGGCCCGGATCTCTGTACTGGGGTGAATGTATGACATTGTTCTGCACTCTGTCCATCAATTGTTGTTTTTGCATTTGTCACCCTGAGTGGGACGGTTATGCTCAGACGTGAGTCCATTCCTTTCACACCACTGGAGTCAAGCTATCCTGGCTGATGATGGCTGATAGCCAGAAACCGGTCCTAGGATGCTTGATTCCTCGGGCTGGACTGTTCCCATGAGGCACAGGGTCAAGGCTGATTTGCCTATGGCCATGTCTGAACTGGGGTGGTGTGGAGTGCAAAAAAACGATGGATATAGGCCCAGATCTCTGTATTGGGGTGAATTGTTCTACATTGTGTCCATCAATTGTTGTTTTTGCATTAGACTGGAGTGGTATACACTGGAGTGGCATACAGTGAAATAGTGTATACTTGAGTGGGGTAGAATGCTGTGGCATAGAGTGGAGTGGTGTAGAGTCGAATAGAGTGCAGTGAAGTGGCATACAGTAGAGTAGTGTAGAGTAGAGTCGCTTAGAATGGAGTGAGGTATAGTGGAATGACGTAGAGTGGAATAGCATAAACTGGAGTTGTGTAGAGTAGAGTATTGTAGAGTGAAATACCATACATTGGAGTGTTGCAGAGTGGAGCGGGGTAGAGTGTAGTGGGATAGACTGTAGTTGCATACAGCGTAATAGCATACTGTGGAATGGCTTAGAATGAAGTGCTCTACAGTGGAGTGGTATACAGTGGAATAGCGTAGAGTGGAGTGGCTTAGAGAGGAGTGGCATAGATTGGTGCGCATAGAGTGGAGTAGTGTGCATTGGAGTGGTGTAGAGTCTGATAATGTCGAGTATTACTGGCGTAGAGTGTAGAGATAGTGGAGTAGCATACAGCAGAGGGGCATACAATGGAGTGTAGTGCAGTGCACTAAGGCACAGTGTAGAAGGGTAGAGTTGACTGGCATATAGTGGAAAGGTATAGGGTGGAGTGGCGTAGAATGGAGTGATGTACAGTGTAATAGCGTACAGTGGATTATGTTAGAGTGGAGTGGCATATAGTGGAGTGGAATGGAGTGGCATAGAGTGGAGTTTCGTATAGTGCAGTGGCGCAGACTGGAGTGACATAGAGTTGAGTTGCCTAGAGTAGAGTGGAGTGGTGTAGAGTGGAGTGATGTACAGTGTAATAGCGTACAGTGGATTATGTTAGAGTGGAGTGGCATATAGTGGAGTGGAATGGAGTGGCATAGAGTGGAGTTTCGTATAGTGCAGTGGCGCAGACTGGAGTGACATAGAGTTGAGTTGCCTAGAGTAGAGTGGAGTGGTGTAGAGTGGAGTGGGAAAAAGTAGAGTGGACTAGAGTGGAGTGTCATACAGTGGAATACTGTATAGTAGAGTGGCTTAGCAGTGGAGTGGTATAGATTGAAATAACATAGAGTGGAGTGTTGTACAGTGAAGTTGACTAAAGTGGAATAGCATAGAGAGTTTTGGCATATTGTGTAGTAGTGAACAGTAGACTGGTATAAACTGGAGTATCCTAAATTTGAGCAGAATGTAGTGGAATAGTGTACAGTGGAGTAGTATACAGTGCAGTGGCGTACACTGTAGTGTGCTAGAGTGGAGTGGCGTACAGTGCAATAGCATAGAGTAGAGTGACGTACAGTGGAGTGGCAGAGAGTGGAGAGGCATACAATGGAGTATTGTTGTGTGGAGTGGCATAGAGGGGAGTATCATACACTGGAATGGCATACAGTGGTATAGTGAACACTGGAGTTGGGTAGAGTGGAGGGGAGTAGAGCGTAATAGCATAGAATGGAGTGGCATACAGTGGAGTAGCATAGAGTAGAGTGGCGTACAGTGAAGTGAGGTACAGTGTAGTGAAGTGCAGTGGAGTAGCGTAGACTGGAGTGGCATAGAGTAGAGTGACAAACAGTGCAATTGTGTAGAGTGGAGTGTTGCAAAGTGGAATACCGTAGAGTGGAGTGTTGTAGAGTGGGGCAGCGTACAGTGCAGTGGGGTAGAGCGGATTACCGTTGACTTTTACTGGTGTATAGTGTAGTGACGTAGAGTGGAGTGGCATTGTCAGGCCTGTCGTCGTTGCTCCTCAGGATTGGATTGATGCTATAGAGGGGCCCACCTCTAGATCATCCCAAGTCTGGCTATTAGTAACACAGACTATTAAGGAGATCAAGCGGGGGAAAAAATAGGGAAGTCCGGAGCGGAACAGCTGGGCGACTGGAGCTGGAAACCTGTAAATATATAAAGCATGGGATAAATGGGAGAGTCACTCTAGACCTAAATTCTCTCTACCAAATATGTTATGTTTGTCACCCACCTGAAAGATCATACAGGTATGTTGGAACGAAGAGTGACAGAACAGGCGTCTTCTCAATTCCCAGACTTTCCTGCTTAAATACATAAAGAAGACCATAAATATGCCCCTTCCTGCCCGCCTCTATGGATAGGGTTCAAAAGCATAGTTATATGAGGAAGAACATTAAACACCTACCCTACTGAGAAATGGAAGAGGACCTGAAGGCCAATAAGAATTCACATCACCTGTCACTCAGTCCAGTGAAAAGAAAACAACTTCCCCTCCGATGTGGAGTTAAATATAGTACAGGCAAGTGCACAAAGCACCCTATGCGTATCTCAACCACCTAAAATGGGAGTCTTTAGGGTACTATTCCAAGAACAAAGAACCAAAAGAAAACAGCCCAGCATAAATCAAAAGGTTGCTAAGGACTTAACTCCCCTGCAGATACGTCTCTGCAAGGAAAAGCAGGAACCACACTTCTCCACAAGTACAAGGATACTTAGCCTCAGTATCCGACCAGAAAATAGAACCCAACAAAGTTGGAGATAACGGAAACAGTAGTTTATAATTCAGCACAATACAAGCACCCCCCTGATCGGGGAAACCTGAATATGTAGCTCGCAAAACGCGATGCGGGCGCTTCCTAAGCCCCTCCCAAGTAATCCACAAGGCGGTGAAAACAGAGTTCCAAGAATCGGAATACCAGCTACCGATACGGGCGCTTCCTAAGCCGCACCTAGTATTCCAACGGGTCCAAAGTACAATCCGGCGTGAGCTTACCTCAGCCCACAAAAGACAGCACCAAGCGAAGATCAAGTCACACGAGCAATCCTACTTGCTCGCCAGGAAGGAATAATCGGCAAGGCGTCTTCCACTAACGCCGTGATATCCCATTTCCTGGTCGCATATCGTCATTCCTACGCGCCACGCTAGGAATCATGGGAATTGTAGTTTTCATGCTCGGTACAGATTCGAGCTGCAGGCAGTGATTTACCAGCGGCCGGGGAATCCTGACAGAACACCCCCCCTTGCAAGATTCACTGACTGCCGCCAGGTTTGCCCGGATGAGACAGATGGAACCTCTTAACCAGTCTAGGGGCATGAATAGCACCAACAGGTTCCCAAGAGTCTTCCTCCGGCCCATAGCGTTTCCATGCCACCAAATACTGGAGCTTGCCCCGCACCCTACGTGCGTCCAAGATGCTCCTCACTTCGTACTCAACATCCTGTTGTACTCTCACAGGCTCAGGGGCTTTAGAACGAGGACCCTTCGCTGGTTTGAGCAGCGACACATGGAATACTGGATGAATCCTGAAATGTGCTGGAAGGCTCAGTTTCACAGCCACAGGGTTGATGTGGCGAATCACCTGGTAAGGGCCAATAAACCTAGGGTTGAAGACACTATATTTACGGAAGCGGATATTTCTAGTGGACAACCATACCCAGTCTCCCTTGCTGTAAAGAGGACAAGACCTTCGATGTTTATCAGCCCGTGCCTTATATTTCTGTTTAGCCTTCTCAAGATTCTTCCTTGCTAGTAGTACGGTTTCCTGCAACTGCACCAACCGTGCCTGTAACTGAGGGATTGGAACTTCTGAGGATGGGACACTCAAAGGGGCGAATCTAGGGTGAAACCCGTAGGTGCAGAAAAACGGTGTGTAGGAAGTAGAAGAATGCGCAGCATCATTATATGACACTTCAGCAGTCCATAACCAGTCAACCCATGCCTCAGTAGTAGTATCAACAAAACATCTCAGGTATTGCTTGAGTGTTTGATTTAGCCTTTCGGTCTGACCGTCTGTTTGGGGATGAAAACTGGTGGACAAGGAAGAAGCTATGCCTAACCTGTCACACCAAACCTTCCAAAACTTAGCGATGAACTGGGCTCCCCTGTCCGAAACAATAACCTTTGGTAGTCCATGTAACCGGACTACATGAAGGAGCAATAAATGGGCAAGCTGGCTGGCAGTTGGGACCCCTTTACAAGCAATGAAATGACCCAATTTAGTCAAGTAGTCCACAATTACCACTATAGCTGTCATCCCCCGATCTTTAGGGAGACCAACCAGAAAGTCCACAGAAAAGCTCTCCCAAGGACTCACAGGAGTTGGCATACTTTGCAGAAGTCCCTGTGTCGGACGATGATCACTCTTGGCCTGAGAACAAGTGTCACATCGCTGTACCCATGCAAATACATCAGGACGGATGGTAGGCCACCAGTACGTGCGTAGCATTTTCTCCAATGTTTTCTTTCCTCCTGTGTGTCCTGCACACGGCAGATCGTGACACCATTGAAAAGCCTGTTGTCTTAAAGCTAACGTAGGAAGGAGCAGCTGTGTGCCCTTTCTTGGCAACCCTTGTCGAATTTTCCACTCTGGATGTAGGCGGATCCATGTTTTCCAGACAAAGGTTTGTATACCTCTCTTGACCTTGTGAAGAAACTCCTCTGTGTGTATCACTCCTACCACTTTCTTGGGATCAATGATACTTTTCTCCGGTGTTACAGTCATCGCTGGGCTGTTTTCTTGACGCGAGAGTGCATCTGCCTTCCGGTTGTCACAACCTGGACGAAATGTAACCATGAAGGGAAATTCGGCAAAAAATAGCATCCAGCGTAATTGTCTAGGAGTAAGGTGACGAGCAGCTCGCATAAACTGTAAGTTACGATGGTCGGTGTACACCGTAATTTGCTGAGAGGCTCCCATCAACCAATGCCTCCATTCTGCGAAGGCATCCTTGATTGCTAACAGTTCTTTTTCCGCAATGGTTTAGTTGCGCTCCGCGATGTTCAATTTTCGAGACATGAAGGCAATGGGATGGAGATGACCGGTACTCTCATTCCTTTGGGAGAGCACTGCTCCGACAGCCAGTTCGGAAGCATCCGCTTCCACCACAAAAGGGAGTTTCGGATCGGCATGGGTTAGCACCGGTGCAGTAGTGAAAGCAGTTTTCAATCGTTAAAAAGCTGTCTGTTCTGCTAAACCCCACACAAAGGGAGTGTTCTTCCTGGTTAGCTTAGTAAGTGGAGTTACCATGTCAGAGAAGTGAGCGATGAACCTCCTATAGAAATTCGCAAAACCAAGGAGTCGTTGAATGTCTTTGATGTTGTGAGGTCTCGGCCACTCCACGATTGCACGTATTTTTCGTTCCGCCATCACTTGACCTGAAGGAGTGAGCATAACTCCTAAGAATTCAACAGTGGTGACATGGAACTCACACTTCGTTAACTTGCAATACAGATGATTCTGGTGTAAGGCGTGAAGGACTTGACATACATGTCTTTGATGTTCCATTTCCCCGTTGGAATAAATCAGGATGTCATCAATGTAGACGACTACGAAGATGTCTAAAAAGTCTCTTAACACCTCATTCAAAAAAAATTGAAAAGAGGCTGGGGCATTACAGAGCCCAAAGGGCATCACCAGGTACTCAAAAAGCCCATACCGTGTTTTAAAAGCGGTCTTCCACTCATCGCCACTTCGCATTCTCACTAAATGATAGGCTCCTCTCAGGTCCAATTTGGTGTAAATGGTGGCGGATCTCACTTGCTCCAATAACACTGGTATCAATGGGAGCGGTTACTGATCCTTTATCGCTATGGCATTTAATGCCCTGTAATCAATGCAGCAACGTAACTCCCCATTTGCTTTAGGGATAAAAAAAAGCGGGGAAGCCGCTGGAGATCTGGAGGGCCGAATGAATCCCAACTTAAGGAGGTCATCCAAGTATTCCCGGAGATGTTCAGTTTCGGGTTGTGATAGAGCGTAGATCCTACCACAGGGAATCACAGACCCCGGCATCAAATCGATACGGCAGTCGTATTTACGATGCGGAGGGAGCACTTCAGCCTTTGTTATACTGAACACCTCTTCATATTCTTGATAGCAACGAGGTAGTGCTACATCTTTCTCTGCGGCTGTGGAAATGTGATGAGTAGCGGCCAGAGCCATGGAAGGTCGCGAATCCTCTCGAAGGCAGTGTTCTTGACAATAAGCGGAGCGGAACTGCAAGGACTGATCCGTCCAACTGATGGTGGGCTCATGTTTTTTCAACCATGGAAGTCCCAATATTACCCCGTATGTAGGGGCATGAATGAGGTTGAATGATATATATTCTGTATGATATTTCCCATACCACATCTCGTATTCAGGCGTATGTTGGTTGATAGGGCCAGATTCTAGTTCATGTCCGTCCACCGCAAAGACAGCCTCAGGAACAGACTTGGTAACAGGAATTACCCCCAAACGCCGTGCTTCCGCTAGATCCATAAAACAGCCAGTGGCTCCTGAGTCTATCATAGCTCTAATGTTCTTGGGGGTGTGGTCTATCCACAACTCCATGTCCAGAAAGAATAGGTGGTTTCCTACGTAGTCTTCTTCTGTCACTGAAGGGATGAAGTGAGTGCTCGAGTTTCTCCCTTCTGGTAAACTCAAGCGTTGGAGTTTTCCGACCCCTTTTCAACTGTGGACACTGCCACCTGTCCTGAACGGTAACGACCACCCTTAGGTTTCACAGGGCATTCCCTTAAGAAGTGTCCTTTCTTACCACAATAAAGGCAGAGCCCAAATTTACGGCGATGTTCTCTTTCACTCGGGGTTAGGGATGCCCGTACCACTCCGATTTCCATTGGTTCTGCTTTTCCTTCAGGCTTCTCCCCAGTGGCCGGCTTTTCACCCAAAAGTAATGGTCTGTCCTTTCTTCCTTGTTCTCCTTTTCGTTCACGTAGTCTGTGGTCTAAACGTAAGGCCAAATCAATAAAGGCAGCACATGTCGTAGGTTGGGGTTCAACTTGAGCGATGACATCTTTTAGGTTTTCTGTGAGTCCCTGGTAGAACAGAACCATTTGCTTTGCCTCAGGCCAATCAGTTTCCGCTATCAACCTCCTAAAATGGTTCAGGTATGTGACTAAGTCGGAAGAGCCCTGTTTAAGAACAAGTAATTCCTTATCAGCGGAAAAAGTTTCGGCCCGCCAGTCAAAGGTCTTTTCGAACTCTGTTCTAAACAGATCCCAATCATAAAGAATAGCATCATTACTCTTCACTATGGGGACCGCCCACTGAGCTGCCTCTCCACCCAGATAGGAAATCAGAAAAGAAACCCTGGCTTGGTTGGTTAAGAAACACTTAGGTTTACAAGTGAAGTGTAACAATACCTGGGTCATGAATACTTGTACCTTTTTTCTATCACCCAGAAATCGTTCAGGGAGGGCCAATGGAACAGGGGAAGGCATTTCTACCACTACTGAGGCAGGTTGAGGGGCAGGGGCCCCTGCATCAAAAGGGTTACGCTGTGCGGCATCAAACCGAGCCTGCAGTGCCGCGGTCTCTTGACGTGAGGTGGCTAATTCCGTTTGCACTAAAGCTAACGCTGCCAGGACATCGTCTAAGGTGGCCATCCTTTTATTCAACACAACCAGGAGGAGAAGAACTCGTGGGCCGATTATTCTGTCAGGCCTGTCGTCGTTGCTCCTCAGGATTGGATTGATGCTATAAAGGGGCCCACCTCTAGATCATCCCAAGTCTGGCTATTAGTAACACAGACTATTAAGGAGATCAAGCGGGGGAAAAAATAGGGAAGTCCGGAGGGGAACAGCTGGGCGACTGGAGCTGGAAACCTGTAAATATATAAAGCATGGGATAAATGGGAGAGTCACTCTAGACTTAAATTCTCTCTACCAAATATGTTATGTTTGTCACCCACCTGAAAGAACATACAGGTATGTTGGAACGAAGAGTGAAAGAACAGGCGTCTTCTCAATTCCCAGACTTTCCTGCTTAAATACATAAAGAAGACCATAAATATGCCCCTTCCTGCCCGCCTCTATGGATAGGGTTCAAAAACACAGTTATATGAGGAAGAACATTAAACACCTACCCTACTGAGAAATGGAAGAGGACCTGAAGGCCAATAAGAATTCACATCACCTGTCACTCAGTCCAGTGAAAAGAAAACAACTTCCCCTCCGATGTGGAGTTAAATATAGTACAGGCAAGTGCACAAAGCACCCTATGCGTATCTCAACCACCTAAAATGGGAGTCTTTAGGGTACTATTCCAAGAACAAAGAACCAAAAGAAAACAGCCCAGCATAAATCAAAAGGTTGTTAAGGACTTAACTCCCCTGCAGATACGTCTCTGCAAGGAAAAGCAGGAACCACACTTCTCCACAAGTACAAGGATACTTAGCCTCAGTATCCGACCAGAAAATAGAACCCAACAAAGTTGGAGATAACGGAAACAGTAGTTTATAATTTAGCACAATACAAGCACCCCCCTGATCGGAGAAACCTGAATATGTAGCTCGCAAAACGCGATGTGGGCGCCTCCTAAGCCCCTCCCAAGTAATCCACAAGGCGGTGAAAACAGAGTTCCAAGAATCGGAATAACAGCTACCGATACGGGCGCTTCCTAAGCCCCACCTAGTATTCCAACGGGTCCAAAGTACAATCCGGCGTGAGCTTACCTCAGCCCACAAAAGACAGCACCAAGCGAAGATCAAGTCACACGAGCAATCCTACTTGCTCGCCAGGAAGGAATAATCGGCAAGGCGTCTTCCACTAACGCCGTGATATCCCATTTCCTGGTCGCATATCGTCATTCCTACGCGCCGCGCTAGGAATCATGGGAATTGTAGTTTTCATGCTCAGTACAGATTCGAGCTGCAGGCAGTGATTTACCAGCGGCCGGGGAATCCTGACAGGCATATAATGGAATAGAATACAGTAGAATGGCATAGACTGGAGTATCGTACATGTGGAACAGGGTAGATAGTAGTAGGGTAGAGTGTAATGTAGACTGGTGTACAATAGAGTGATGTACAGTGTAATATTGTAGAGTCCAATGTCATAGAGTGGTGTGGCGTATCGTAGATTGACGTACCGTGCAGTGGCATAACCTGGGGTTGTATAGAGTGGAGTGGCATAGAGTGGAGTGGCATAGAGTGGAGTGGCATACAGTATTGTGGCATACAGTATTGTGGCATAAAGTGGGGTGCGTACAGTGGAGTGACATACAGTGAAATAGTGTATACTAGACTGATGTAGAGTGAAGTGGCACACCGTTGGAGAGCAAAGAGTGTAGTGTCATACAGTGTAGTAGCGTACAGTGGAATAGCATAGCCTGGAGAGTCATATAGTTGAGCAGCACACAGTGGAATGGCATACAGTGAAGTGGTATACAGTGCATTGGCATACACTGGAGTGTGTTGGGGTGGTGTGGCATACAGTGGAATAGTATAGAGTAAAGTGGTGTATTGTGGCGTGGCATAGAGTGTAGTGGCATACAGTGGGGTGTTGTAAATTGGACTGGCATAAAGTTGAGTAAGGTGCAGTATAGTGACCTACATTGGAATAGTATAGAGTAGAGTAGAGAGGAGTGTTGTGGAGTGGCCTATACTGGAGTGACATACAGTGGAATAGCATACACTGGAGTAGGGTAGTGTGGAGTGGTGTAGAGTGGAGAGGTGTAGTGTGTAGTAGCATATAATGGAGTGGAGTACAGTTGAGTAACGTGGAGTAGAGCGGCATAAAGTGGAGTGAAGTACAGTGTAGTGGCTTGCAGTGGAATTGCTTAGACTGGAGTGGCATAGAGTGGAGTAGTATACAGTGTAGTGGTGCAGAGTGGAGTGTTATAGAGTGGAATACCATAGAGTGGAATGAAGTACAGTGTAATGGTGTACAGTACAATAGTGCACTCTGGAGTGGTGTAGAGTGGATTGTTGTACAGTGGAGGGGCGTTCAATGAGGAATAGCATAGAGTGTAGTAGCTTAGATCGGAATGGTGTAGTGTGGAGTAGCATACATTGGAGTTGTGTACAGTGGAGTGGTGTAGGGTGGATTAAAATTGAGCATTACTGCCATACAGTGCAGTCACATTGAGTGGAGTGGCATATAGTGTAATAGCGTAGAATAGAGTGGCGTAGAGTGGAGTGTCATACAGCAGAATAGCATAGAGTGTAGTTCAGTAGAGTGGATTGGTGTAGAGCAGAGGTCTTCAAACTTTTTGATGCCGAGACCCCCCTGTCAAACCTTTTTAGGCCTAAGGACCCCCTTCTGACAAAATTTTCTATAAACTGGTACTCCTCATCATCAACAACTATCGATAAACCATAAATGCGCCTGTTAGACCTGGCATCTTTTGGCATGTTTCCCCTGTTTTTTTCCTTTCTGACGTCCTAGTTTTGACTCTTTTTTTTCTGGTTAAGTGTCTGCGCACTTTCTCACTACTGTTCAGTGTTAAAGTGCAAGTGCTCCTATTGTAAATTGTATTATGGAATGGTGTTTTCATGATTGGCATGTTTGACTTACTAGTAAGTCCCTAGTAAAGTACACTGAGGGTGCCAGGGCCTGTAAATCAAATGCTGCTGGTGGGCCTGCAGTACTGATTGTGCCATTCACCAAACATCTCTGAAAAGGGTTTTCAGACCTGCCACTGCAGTGTGTGCATGCAGTTTGGTACTGCCATGTTGATCTGGCAAGTGCACCCACTTGCCAGGCTCTATTATTCACTTGTCTTACATGTATGTCACCCCTAAGGTAGGCCCAAGGTACCCCTGTGAGCAGGGTGCCATGTATATTAAAGGTAGGACATGTACTGGAGAGGGCACTGCCGCATCTCGCACCGCAACACTGGTCCCACTGACAACAACGACCGCCGCCGAGCTGCTGCTTGCACGTGACGTGTGGGCACCGCAAACTGCACCACTTCGCTGCACTTTGCTGCCCTGGTCTCACAGACGCCATCACTGACTTCGACAGCCATGACCCGACCCTGGCTTGGGGACACTGCTCGCAAGTCTTGCGACACACCACCCCGTACCACACCGCAGTCTAGACTGACCGACACCAGCTCCCCGCAACTGGCACTAGAACCTGTACCGTGATCTGTCAGCACAGCAACGAGCACCGCCTTCACTCCGTACCACAGCCCTGGTCTCACCGATGCCGTTGATGACCGTCACCGAGCCGAACAAATCTTTGTCATCACAAAGAGCCAGAACTGCTCCCAAGCATCCTTAACACTTGCAGATTAACTGATAAGGCACATTTGCCTTTAATTCAGGCAAGCAAATCAGCTGATAATGATCTAAATTAGCCTTCCCAGGGCAGGAGGGCTGTCTTTTTGCAGGGACAAGTGAAGCTGGGGAATTTGTGACCCCCTTCCCAGGACTCCACGACCCCCCTGGGGGCCGCGTCCAACTCTGCCTTATGGTAATGCAAGTTACAAGCTATAGCAAATGGTTTATCAACCTCCTGCACCGACAGTAGAAGTAACCTACCCTACTATCAAAACGTGTGGGCTTAGAATAGTAATTACACACTTCATTGCGGTCAATGGGGGAAGAGAGTGAGAGACAGAGAATCGGCTTACACGTTTTTATGCAATGGTATTTTAATCATGTGTGCTTGTTTTAGCAAAACTTATTTCCAGGGCTTTAATTGGGATGAAAAAACTGAAGGAGGTGGAGGGGTCTCCCAAAGGGGCGTGGCCAATATAAGTAAGGCTGTGGCTTAAAACACAAGCTAAAATTCTGTGCTTATCATAGTGTGTGGCCCAACTTGTATTTTGCTGTTTCTGTCATTGCATCCAGATATATAATACAACAAGTAATATCATACCTACAACAAGTTAGGACTATTGGCTTTGGCAGTGGTTGTTAGTTGCATAAGATAAATAAGCAGCAACTCTGGCTTGTTGAATTTAATATTGAAAAAGCTTCCGATAATATGCCCTGGTAACACCACGACAATGCTGCTGCTCCTGAGTTTCAAAAACAGAAGAGACATCCAGAGAGAAAATGACTCTTCCCCTACAATGCTCACCTGGCATGCTGCCATGGCGTAATTTCTCCACTAGTGAGAAGTAAGTAGTGTGAGCAGTGCACATCGATGTGCCTGTTGTCACTTCAGTCCGGAAAAAAATGAACCGCCTGTGCCAGGGCACAAAGTAGAGCCTGCTAGAGACCTGTTTCGAGGCCACCTTTAAACAACTGCCGATGCTTAGACTCAGTGAGACCAGGCCCACTTAAAGCCCTGCTTATTTCACCAAAACTAGGATGCAAGGGTTACATTTCTGAAGTAGGTAAAAAAAACTGATGAGATGCAATGACTATGGAAGTGTTGTTTCCCTGCGCGAAGTAATTGTTACAAGCAATCAGTGATGCGGTATGAAACGCTTTTATCATGAAGGTTTTACCATAAACGTAATTTTGGCCTTTGCACTCTAGTAATATATAGTTGTGAATACGAATTTATTAGTACAGTTGTTCTAAGTAACCTGTTATTGGGCTGCATTTATTTTCACAACTATGACAGAAACAAATACATTCTACATTTTATAGATAAGATCGCCGTCTATATTTAATTGTAATCCAGAATTGGGAACACTGGATTATAACAACGACAATAATGTTCATGCGTCTATTGAGCAAACTGCTGCTCTTTTCTGTTTAAGGAACTTAGGGGCATATTATCAAGGGGGTTTATCTCCGCTTTTTTGGCTTTAAAAGCCAAGAAAGTGGAGATAAAATTATCTCCCTATTACCAAGCTGTCGCTAACACCAGTTAGTGACAGCTAATAGGAGATAGCGACCAACTTGGGCCCCGCTTTGCATGTCAGTGATATTTATCACTAATGACATGCAAAGTGGGCGTGCCAAGATGTTAGCGACTGGAAACAGTCCCTAACATCGTTATCTCCTATTACCAACTTTTGGAGATATTCGCGCTAAGCGCGAATATCTCCAAAAGCTAACACCTGCCCTGAGCAGTTCTTAGCCATGTTATCCAATGGGAGGTGGCGCCTTGATACCTTCGGGTTTAGTCTGCGCATTACAAATTGCTTAATAAATAAATAAATAAATGGCTAAGAGCATGTGCTCGATAATGCATGAATATCGCTGACTTTTCGGCGATATTCATGCATTGCGGCCGTTTTTTATCGCATTTGCGATAAACCTTGCTAATAGCAAGGTTTATCTGCAATAAAAATCGCCGATGTGCGGCGATAATGTTTGTCTCTAAACAAGTTAGAGACAAAAATTATCGCTAGTTGTTGGTAATATGCCCCTGAATTTTTTGTAGCCCATTGAGTGGTGCATCAAAAGAAAAGGTGCTTGCAGTTGCATGCTACTGTGAAATAACTTGGCTTGGTGTGGAGTCAATTTATTACAAACTACACCTTACAGCAGATATTAATTTTAATCTTCTAGCCCCGCTGGTAACTGAAACTAATTTTAAAAGACCATATAAATTTCATTCAAATCACTAAACTTGAAATGTTTCTTTAAACATCAATGAACGTAACGGATATAGGTAAACATGATTTCAAAAGTAATTATATTTCCGCTTTTATGAAAAATTACAACGATCAATATACACTCGATATATATAATGAATTATACATTTAGGATTCCTGAAATGAAAAGCTGAATGTTCTGTTTTTGTACAGTGTTAAAATGAGGGGAACACATTTAAGAGTTTACAGACCTATAAAAGCTGAATCAAGGAAGGAGACGCGAGAAGGACTATAAATTAGGCCTCCGCCGTGACCACGCTCAAACCAGTCCGTCCCACCACCTGCTCTCGACTGGCCCTTTTATGTGTGTACAATGAGCAGAGCAACACTGCGGGAACCTTTTAAATTTGCAGGTATGGCGCTTATGGGTTAAGGCAGGCCACGCATTTCAATGAACTGCAAGCTCTGACAGATTCTGCGACTCCCTTCCCCAGGATTCCACGACCCCCCTGGGGGTCGCGCCCCACAGATTGAAGACCTCTGGTGTAGAGTGTAGTTCCGGAAAATGGAGTGATGTGCAGTGTAATAGCAAACAATTGATTGTCATAGAGTGGAGTAACGAATAGTGGAATGACATACAGTGGAGTGGTGTAAAGTGCAGTGGATTATAGAGGAATATTGTACAGTTCAGTGGTGTACACTGAAGTGGTATAGAGTGGGGTGGCATAGAGTAGAATAGTGTAGAGTGGAGTGTCATAGAGTGGAGTTGCGTACAGTGGAACAGCAGATAAGTGGAGTCGCATAGATTTGGAGGGGGTCCAGTGTATTGTCATAAAATGTAGTGGCATACAGTATAATAGCGTACAGTGTAGTGCTGTAGAGTGGATTGGGTAAGAGTGAACTGGGGTAGAGTGGAGTGGTGTACAGTGGAACAGCGTACAGTGGAGTGGCGTATAGTTGAATGTGGTACAGTCGAGTGGCATTGCAAGACGGCTGTTACCACGCATTGCCATTACAACACACTCGTTATCACGCATTACCACATATAACCTTTACCACGCTTGATTTTACAACGCATATGCCTTTACCACAAATGCCTTTACAATGAACTTTGTGGTAAATGCAAGAAGGGTAAAGGCATATAAATTTTAAATGATAGTATGTTAGTATGTTTTTTATAAAATGTTTAGGGTGGGAAGTCGCCAGTAGGTAGGCATAGTTAGGTGCATGTTTCCATAGGAAAACATTTTTTTGACTTGCCTATAACTTTAGCGCAGTTTGATAAATCTTCACAAATATTTCCAAAAAAAGTGTAAAGTTCATTCTTATTGTTCAAAGAAGGTTTAGGGATGGCCCGTCATGAGGGGGCTAAGAAAAAGCGGTGTGAAAAAAAGTGTCTTTCGATGTTTATTCTCATCGGATCATTACACATGCCTGCAGGCCAAACTGCGGGACAGAATTACACCAAATTTGAAAGAAAGGGAGATCTGGTTATGCAGATTGTGCTTTTTGGTATTTGGTGTAAATCCATTCAGTAGTAGTTTAGAAAATTAACAAAATAGAGTTAGTGATATCCGTGGCCGCGACAACTTTGTGAAAAATAAAGAGCTTGTACAGGGAAATGCAGAGTGCTGATTGGCTACCAACACTTCAAGCAGGAAGTGTTGGCAGCCATCTTGGGACACAACATCAGCTGAGCCCCCCACAAATGTATGAAAAAAGAAAAGAGGTCAGGGTAGGAATACCCTGACCCTGTAAAGTTAGTTTTGGGGTCCCAGAGGGACGCCAGCAGGTC
Source organism: Lissotriton vulgaris (assembly GCF_964263255.1). NCBI lineage: Eukaryota > Metazoa > Chordata > Amphibia > Caudata > Salamandridae > Lissotriton > Lissotriton vulgaris. The sequence continues at coordinate 1,115,902,853 of NC_141689.1, read as the reverse complement.
AAAAAAACATTTTTTGAAAAACAAATACCACTAAATCATGATACTCGTGAATTTGCAGTCAAAAATTAAAAAAAACAAGTGTGGACTCCCACGCTTGTTTATAATTAACCCCAGGGTGGGCCAGGTCCTGGGTGCATGCCAGTAAAATAGGAGGGGGCACACAAGGCCCCCCTCCTAGGACTTTTGAAAGTCCCGGGGACTGCCACCGCCCACGGCATAGGTCTTTATGTATGTGGGGTTACCCAGCTGGCACACCTGTGCCCTGGGGATCACCACCTCCTGGACCAAATGTTTATAATACTAATGCAGGGGGGCCCAAGTGGTACCCCGTGCCCCAGGGACTGCCACCTTCCTGGGGCAAATGATTCTAAAATAATGTGGGGGGACCAGTGCAGCCCCAGGGACTGCTTCCTCTCTGGGGCTAAAGTTACAATTAATGTGAGGGCCCATAGGGCTTCCACTGCAGCCCCAGGGACCACCTCTTCACTGGGGCAATTTAGCAAAAATAAGGAGAGGACACACAGCGCCCGCAGCCCCTGGGACTACCACCTCCCCAGGGCTGAAATTAATTAATGTAGGGGGTCGGTGATGGACCTCCAGCCCTCGTGCAACCACTTCCCAGGTGCTAACTTTAGGCAGCCCACCTCGTGGAGTTATGGATGGCACTTAGGACCACCACACCCCCAAGGCCAGCTCCTACTATCTCCACAGGTGCCCACCCTCAGGAGGTAGCTGTTTGCTTTTGCTTTGGGGGCGGTGACAACCCTCACTACACAAAAGCAAACATAACTTTGCTTTCTGCAAGCTGAAGCTGTCATACATGCGTGCAGAAAAACAGAGGAAAACATTACTCTGACAGACAGGGTGCTGCCTTGGTTGTCTTAAACCTCCTCCGTGGTCCCCAACACAGGCCAATAAAGAGGCCAGGCCCCGGGGTCCCCGGGGCCAACATCGGCCTGGTGAGGGAGGCCGCACAGCCCCCCGTTTCCAATAAAATGTTTAATAAAAAGGCCAGGTCCAGGAAGATGGGATCATTTGAGATATCATCAGTGATGTCATCAGTGATGCCATTTTAGATGTCATCAGTGATGTCATGAGTGATATATATTCACTGAACAAAACCAAAGGTTACAGGGATGTTATAGTTAGGCTAACATTTCACTAGTACAAAACCAGAGAAATTCAGTGGTTGTTGTAACCTGAGCTAACTATAACTGACACCCCAATGCACTGCTTATGACCTCATGACATGGCCTGGGACATCTTTGAGGACATCACTGATGACATCTGAAATGACATCATCCAGTGAGAGTGTGTGTTTTCCCAAAGTTTATGAGTGTCAAACATATATACTAAGGAACCATATTTGATAAAATAGTATACTTTATATACAACTAATGAGTGATACTATTTCTAACATATATTATGTGTGTGACTGTGTGTATCTGTGTGTGAGTGGGTATCTGAGTACCAGTATGGGTGTGAGTAGCTGTGTGGGTGTGTGAGTGGCTTGGTGAGTGTGTCAGTGGTTGTATGGGTGAATAAGTGACTGTGTGAGTGACTGTATGGGTGGGTGAGTGGGTGTGTAAATGTTTTTATGGGTGAGTGAGTGGGTGTCTGAATGGTGGCTATATGAGTGAGTGAATGGCTGTGTAAGTGGCTATATGGGTGAGTGAGTGGCTGTTTGGTTTGTGAGTTGGTGTGTGAGTAGGTGTATTATGAAGTAAGTACCTGTGTGAATGGATGCATGGGTGATTGAGCAGATGTGTGAGTATTTCTATGGATGTGTGAATGGGTATGTAAGTGGTTACGTGGGTATGTGAGGGAGGGTATGAGTGCTAGTGTGGGTAAGTGATTGGCTGTGTTGAGAGGCTGTATGGGTGAGTGACCGGGTATGTATAGGTGAATAAGTGACTGTGTGAGTAGCTGTTTGGGTGAGTGTGTGACTGTGGGAGTTGCTTGGTAAGTGAATGGTTGTATGAGTACTACATGGGCGAGTGAGTGGCTGTGTGGTTGCCTTTATAAGTGAGTGAGTAGATGGCTGAGTTGCTCGATGGATGAGTGAGTGGTTGTGTGAGTACTTGTATGGGTCTTTGAATAGTATGTGAGTGGTTGTGTGGGTGTGTGAGTGGATGTACGAGATGTTATATAGAGGTGTGAGCAGTGGCGACTCCTCTGCTAAGGCTGAAAAACATCACCCCACTGCTTCAGCTACAAACTGAAGACAAATAATACAATGATAATGTTTGTTATTATCATTTTCTTTTTTTTATTCAACTTGCAGCGGAAGCCAGGCCGGCAGGCTGGGCTCCCCGTGTCACTGGGGGAGGAGTGGTGGCAGCACCGAAAGTGCACATGATGCTTTGGCTGCCGTCTTGGGCAGGCCAAAGCATTATGCGCACTCTGCATGTTCTCCACGCAGGCTGTATTACAACCTGGGTAGAGAACATGCACAGCCTGACTGCCCCCATCTGAGCACCGAACCACGGTGCTCAGACCAATCACAACACTGCTAAGGCAGTGTTATGATTGATCTGGAGATTCTGGGAGGCTGTGGGCCTCCTGCAGAGAGGAGGATGTAGAAAGAAGAGGCCACGGCAGGCGGTAAAGAGGCACATTATTTTATTGATGAAAATTCCCTAGGCAACTATCAGTCTATTATTTTATGTAACACCTTGTTATAAAAACACATTATATTTGTAGACTCAATGTGCAATGTTATTCAATAATAACTAATTTTATTCGTACAAAAATTGTTTAAAATGACCATTACAGGTTCTGTGATATTTCTTTGAAAAGCATATATAAGACAATACCATCAAACCTTTGGGTTTTTTCAGTGAATTTCCAAGGTTTGTTTTAAATTATATTTCCTAACTGTAATGTCCCTGTAACCTTCGTTTTTTTCAGTGAATTTCTATACTTTTTTATTTGAAATGTTTTTAGTATAACATTATTTTTTACAAATTATTTTTTTTAAACTTCTAGGTAGTATCTCAGTAGAAGTTATTTCAAGCATCCTTAAATATTTTTAAAGCTGTTTTTTTAACACCTTTGTATTTTTCTAAATACTTCTATTGTTCATGGCTTAGCTGTAAAAATGATAATTATATATATTTTTATAAATGTAACTATTTGGGGTTTTATTTTTTTTAAATGAATACACGGTTTTTATATTTTTTTAATATTTTTCTAAACTGGTTTTTGCTATAAAAACAATTAGTAATTTTTGGGGGTTATTGAAAATATGTTTATATATATTGTTTTGAACCTTTTTTTTGAGCCATTTAAAAAACCACCAAAGGTAACAGGGACGTTATAGTTAGGCTGGCATTTTAGTCATACAAAACCAGAGAAATTCAGCCATTATAGTTAGTGAGCTAACTATAACTTGGGCCCCTGCAATGCACTGTTTATGACATCACACATTATATCACTCATGACATGGTCAGAGACATCACTGATGACATCTCAAATGACATCACTGATGACATCATCCAGGGACTGAGTGTTTCTAAAAAGTTTATGAGTGTTAGATATACCAAGGTGTATTAGTGAATCAGTGGCTGTATGAGTGCCTGATAGGATGATTCTGTGGGGGCGTGACTAACTGTATAATGTAGTGATTAGGTGTCTCAGTGAATTTATGGGTGAGTGACTGGTTGTGTGAATGTCTGTATCTGTCTGTCAGTTTGTGTCTAAGTGGCTGTATGGATGTGGGAGTGGGTACGTGAGTTTATGTATGGGGAGGGATGAGTTGTCTGAGTACCTCTAATGGTGTCGGTTAGAAACGGGTAGCGTGGTGCAGAGCGGGCGGGCCAAACTCCGGAAGAAATGTGTAGAGCATCCACGCAGCACACACAGGCAACACACAAGGCACACTACAAAAAGAGACTCCACACCAGGTTAGGTGAAAAACAGAATGTGTATTGTAAAGGGCGCCCAGAACATAATAGACGCATGCGCGGCAACACTGCCTTACCGCGCATGCGCCACTCTGCGGCAACACCCTCTGCGGCAACACCGCTTCACCGCGCATGCGCACCATTGGTCCACCGCTTCGCGCATGCGCGAAGAAGAGCCACGCATACGCACGCATGCGCAATACACAAGCAACAACAACGCGCAACAGCGCTAAGCAACCGGCACACCTGTAGCGCGACTATGAGTCTTTCCACCATTACCTCCCCCTCCAGGTGCCCTCATTTAGCCAATCAGCATCCGTGCAACGCGACTATGACTCGGGAATTCGAGTCTTTCTACCATTACCTCCCCCTCCAGGTGCCCTCACTTAGCCTATCAGCACCAGTATATAAACCAGCAGAACAAGCCATTACTTACCGGTTCTGCGAAGGAGGCACAACAGGTCCCACGCCGGCTCTGACCAGAAATCCTGTGAGTATGCTGATCTACCACCACTACGCCGGGTAAGCGCTACCTTTCTCCCTACAGGTTTCCTAACCCCAGTGGTCCCACCTTTGTCTCCTATATAGGGTCAACCCCATGCCACTTCAATAACCTTGAAGCCATACCAACCTAATACTAGCATAAGCCATAGCCCTTACGCCTAATTTTTTCACTTTTTTCACCAATGTTTAACATTTCCGTTGTTTTAACCACTTCACCACCGAAGTTCTAGTGCGATCTTTCACCATAAAGGTACCACCAGTACCATTACACTTGAGCCGTGAATAGCCTGCACTCCACCGCTATTTAGCCGGCTGTCAGTACCTATGATAAAATTCTCCGAGTGACTCTTTTTCTCCCATGTATGTTTTGTCTATGTCCCTTTATGTTATTTGTACAGGTGATCTTGAGAAGGGACTCCCCCCTCTCACAGTTAGATACACTTTAGGGCGTGTAGACACATAGCCTGCACTACACATCCCCTAATTTTAACTACACACACTTTTTATCAGTCCTGAAGAAAGCCAGATTACAGATAAGGCACTGGCTGAAACATGTTGACACATCAAAGGACGTAGGAGGTCGTAACCCGCCTCTAACATCCCACTGCCTTATTTTTAACCGCTGGCGGAGGCCCATTTAATAAAGTGTTCTTACCCTTCGGGTACTGGGACCCCCGCCAAGCCGTTTTAAACTCACTTACTTAACACCCTTCACCGCACACACAGTGACATACCTGCTCCGCTGTAGTCAGGTGTCGTAGCACACCCGGGACACGCTAGGTGTCACTGGGTGGGCCCGATGATGAAGCATGCCACCAACTAGGTTGGTGGGTGAGGGCTTTCTAAAGACACCCAACAGGTGCCATCTCCTTCTGACAAAACAATACTGAGTCACCATTATGATTATAATATAATATCATACCAACCCCATTCCAGCTAGTCCTTTTTTGATTAATTGAATATTGTAAAATAAACACATCAGAAAGTAATCACAATTGCATATACAATGTGACAACCGGCACTGGGTAGCAATTTACATGGGACTATTTACAAGGCAGGGCCAATCGGGTCACTGCCAGAACTATCACAAGGTATAATGAGTAAATGTAGAGTCCATCAGCCATAAGCATAAAAGCGTTATCATTAGACATGAACCTGTGGGTCTAAACCTTGTTAGCATGGATCACAGGATTATTATTATTTATTTTATCAATTTATAGGGCGCAACAGCTACCCAAAAGGGTTTCCCGGCGCCTAGACACAGCTAGTTTGAGGGCAAAAAGGAGGTGACGGTTGAGTGGTTATTGTTCATACAGCCAGGGCTTCACAAGCTTTCTGAACCTAAAGTAGTTTTCTTCCTTACGGATACAGGGGGGGAGCGTGTTCCAAAGGGAGGGTCCCAGATAGGCAAAGGATCTGCCACCTGTTCTTGCTCGTTTGAACCTTGGTATGCAGAAACAGGCTGCTGTCTGCGACCGTAGGTTTCTCTTGGGCGTATAGAGGGAGGCAAGAGCTTGGAGGTATTTTGGTGCTGTTCCTGCTTTAATTCTGAACATGTAATTCAGGGCTTTAAAGCGGATTCTGCTTTCGATCCTAAGCCAATGAAGATTCCGACGATGGTTCGAGACTCCGGAGTTCTTTGGGATATTGCAGAGTAGCCTGACCGCAGCGTTTTGCGCTACCTGCAATCGTCCGATCACAGATTTGTTAGCGCCCAAATACAGAATGTTGCCGTAGTCAAGCCTTGATGTAAAAAGGGCATTGTCTACGGTCTTTTGCGTTGACGCAGGAAGCATCCAGAGGATCTTCCTCAACCATTTAACTATGGTGAGACATAGGCAGGTTACTTTACTGGCCTGTTTGCTCATGGATAGGCAATTGTCCAGTATAAAGCCCAGATTTCGGGCGTGGGACACCGGGGTAGGAAAAACGCCCATCTGATCAGGCCAATGTACGGGATTCCAAAGATCTTGATCTTTTCCCAAAATCAGTATTTCCGTCTTGTCGCCGTTTAGTTTTAACTGGTTTATTGTCATCCAGTTCAAGATTTTTGATAGTCCTTCCTTAAGTAACGACGGGGAGTGAGGACAAGATTCAGATAGGGAGAAGATGATTTGGGAGTCGTCAGCGTTGTTCATAAGCGTGAGACCTGATTTTTCAACAAGGTCGGCCAAAGGTTTGAGATAAATATTGAAAAATAAAGGGCTTAGGATGGACCCCTGAGGCACTCCATGCGATGCAGGTAGGGTGTCTGAGACGGCTTGTGCAGATGCGATCTGGAAAGTTCGATTAGCCAGGAAAGATTTGATCCAATCTAAAGCCTTTCCTCGTACACCATTTGTAGAAAGCTCTTTAATAAGAGTTTCATGGGAGATGGTGTCGAACGCCGCACTTAGGTCCAATAACACGAGTGCGACTGTCTGGCCTTGGTCGAGAAGCTTTCTGATGTGTTCAGTGACACCAAGCAGGGCGGTTTCTGTCGAGAAACCAGCCCTGAAGCCAGATTGCGAAGAATGGAGTAGGGAATTTTCTTCTGCAAAAGTGGCTAAAGTAGAGTGTACGTGTCTCTCTAGACATTTAGAAAAAGCAGGGAGCAGCGATATGGGTATATAATTGGCCAGTATTTCTGGGTTTGCGATTGGCTTTTTCAGAAGGGGTGTCACCATGGCATGCTTCCATAAGGCTGGGACAGTGGCGAGGTCGAGGGATGTGTTTAGGAGATTGACAATGATTTCCAATGATTGGTCATCCAATTTTTTAATGATTTTGATAGGGATGGGGTCCCTGGGGGAGCCGGATTTAACAGTTTTAAGGATTCCTTTCAGTTTATCTATTGAAAGAGCAGGCCAGGATTCCAGTAAATTTTCACCTAGGAAAGTGGGTATTGAGTCAAAGAGAGGGGAGGGTTCTGAAGCAGAATTTTTTGCCTTAATGTCTGAGATGATTTTATCGATTTTCTCAGTAAAAAAGCATGCTAACGCCTGGCATTGTTGTGTATTTAATGGGGGTGCAACAGCTGTAGTGTGTACGCCCGCCAGTTCCTTGACTTTAGAAAAGAGAGTTTTAGGCATATTAGTTGCTTCGACAATAGTTTTTGAGACAAAAGCAGCTCTTGCTTTTGTACAGACAGTGTGATAACGCCTTCTGGCTTCTTGGTAGCTGCTTTTAGCATTGGGGTCGTAATTTTTACGCCATTTGCGTTCTAGTGCTTTGCATTTTGATTTTTCAATTTTAAGGCAATCATTAAACCATGGAGCCGGAGGGCGATGCCTACTCCCTTTGGTGCGAGTAGAAGGCAGACATTTGTTTGCTGCATTGCTAAGCCAGTTATGTGCTTCAGTTGCTAAGCAATCCATGTTGGCGTTTTGGCTTGGAGTGTTTTGTTGTAGTGCCGAGTTTAATGCTTCAATGTCTACGGACTTCCAATTTTTCCTGTATGAAACGTCAGTATTTTGTTTCAAGCTGGGGGAGGGTGGAAGAGTAATGCTAAAATTAATAAGATGGTGGTCAGACCAGCCAGAAGGCAAGGTGGCAATACAACTAAGTTCCCTGATGTTGGATATTATGGGGTCCAACAGGTGGCCCGCTATATGAGTATGTAACATGATATAGTAACATGTGAGAATAGGGGTATTGTCACTTTAGCCTGAGGCAAAAATCAGAGTAGGCAGAACCCCAACAGCATAAACCAAAGCATGAGCAACACTGTAGGCATATAAACTCAGTATACCTCATATGCATAAAGCATATGAACATGGAGGCATAACTTTAGCATTAGGCACAGTACGCCTAAATCATGTGAGCATTAGGCCTAAAAGCATTGACAAGAACACAATAGCGCAGGCCTAGCCTCTGCACATCATAACCTGATGTTAGGCATGGAAACACATTTGACAGAAATCATGCGCATAAATCACCACTGCCGCAGGCCTGGAATGGAAACATCAGGTTAGGCACAGTAAACAGAACACCAACGCTGTAGCCTTAGGGCAAAAGAAACCATTAGATTAGGCATAGCCATAAATTTACATGCAACATGAGGCATTCAACTAGGCATAGAAATTTACAGGCATAAACTGGTGAGCATATTCTGCATAACATTAGGCACAACGATATGCATTAGGGTAAAATTGTGAGTAACACAGGAGCATAAGGCATACCAAATCAACAGGGTGCACCTAGTGACCCCCCAACAATGTGCAGGTTAGCTCTTGGCACCAATGCGCCTGGGGAGCCCCCTCTCTGGGACTCTGACCATAGAAATCGCCCAATCTGTTGAATCTGCCCACTGCTAAGCGAGGCAGATGGGAAAATAATGCAGCGCTGTCTGTGGGATGCAGGACTAAGAGTCCTGGGGGCTGGAAAACAGTATCACTTCATGAGGCGCTAGACAGCAGGCAGAGCACAGTCATTGCAAATATAGCACTCTGTCAGCACAGTGCTGCAGGGCCCACACACCTTCTTCTCCTGGGCAGGGGTTGGAGGCAGCACTCATGAGGCGCTAGATGGCTCACAGTCCCAGGGTCCCCCAGAATAAAGTAGCACTCTGGCAGCACAGCGCTGCAGGCATCAGCTCCTCACCTCCTTGAAGTACAGGCCACCAAATAAAGCGCTTTGACAGCACAGCAATGCAGGCGTCACTCCTCCTCTGGCAACCAAGAAAATAGTGCCTTCAAGGCGCTAGGGAGCTGGTGAGGATCCCGAGTCCCACACAAGACAGTAGTGCCCACTAGGCTTTAGGTCCCAGGAATGCCGTCAGGGTCCCACAGAATCTAGCTGCAGCAAAAATGCGGGGAATTGCATGTATAGTGCTTTAGCAGCACAGCGCTGTATTGACAATAACCAGCTCTCCCGGGCAGCACACGGAACAGGTCCCACCAAATAAAGCTGCAGCCCTCACAAGGCGCCAGGGGGCTGGCAAGGATCCAGAGTCCCACACAAGGAAGTAGTGCCCACACTCCTCACCTCCTTGGAAAACAGGCAGTCAAAGAATAGCGCTCACGAGTCACTAGGGTAGCAGAGCAGGCAGGCACGGCTGGGCAAGATCAGCAGACACTGGGCACTCATAAGTACAGAACAGCAGCTCCTAGAAGAAGTCATCTCCCATAAAGTGGCACTCCTCCTGACATAGCAGTCTTCACTCCAGCAAAGGCTCTCACTGGCCCTGTGGACAGCAGAGGGGTACAGATGGGCTCAGGGGCCAGCACACAGGCCCATGCGGTGGTACCTCCTGGCAGAGTGTCTCCTCTCATTCAGGTCCAATCTCAGTCTGAGCACATGGCATCTCTACTGCTCTACATACACACCCCTTGTCCCACCTCCCAGAAAGTGCTGGAAGCTTCTAGAAGGTCCCTGGCAGTCCAGCCTCAACTGTCACTGGGGGAAGTGTAGAGCACCTTGTCACTTCAAACACTAGACCCCCAACCCACCTCAGGCAGGCGGCACAAGCAGACAGAAATGGCGTTCATTTTAAAAGTGACATTTTACAAAGGTGCATTTCTACAATGGTTGAAATAAAGATGTGTACGCCATTGCACCACATTTATTATTTTCAGTTCAGACACACCATGTCAGTAAAAAGGCCAGGGGGGGGGGAGCGAAAAAGTTTAGGACAATAGAGCCAAGTCCAACATTGTCTTACTGTCTATGTGGTTGGGGGAGGGTGTGTGTGACTGCCTATATGGATAAGTGAGTGTGTGAGTGGCTGTATGGATTAGTGAGTCCAGGTGTGAGGGGCTGTATGGGTGAGTGACTATGTGTATGGCTGTGTTGATGAGTGAGTGCATGTGTCAGTGGGGTATGAGTGAGTAACTAGATATGTGAAAGGCAGTAATAGCTGAGTGAAGGAGTATGTGAGTGACGAAATGGGTGAGTGAATGTGAGAGTGGCTGTATGGGTGGGGGTGCGCTTGTATTAGTGACTGTGTAGTTGAGTGAGTATATGTTAATATCTGTATGAGTAAGTGAGTGTGTGTGTAATTGTATGGATGGGTAAGAGGCTAAGTGATTAACTGTATAGGTAAATGAATAGGTGTGTTAGTAGCTCTATGGATGATTGAAAATGTGTGAGAGTATCTGTATGAGTATATGAGTAGATATGTCAGTGGCTGTGTTAGTGAGTGAGTGGGTGCATGAATGTCTGTATGGGTGAGTGAGTGGTTGTGTGTATTGATCTATTAATTAGTGAGTGGCTGTGTAAATAATGGTATGAGTGTGTGAATGGGTTTCAGAATGGTAGTGTGGAAGTTGGAGTGGTTGTATGAAAGGTTATATGAGGGTGTGAGTGGATACGTCAGAGATTCTGTGGATTATATAATCAGGGATGTCATTTGAGATGTCATCAGTGATGTCACTGACCATGTCATGAGTGATGTAATTTGTGAGGTCATAAGTAGTGCTTCGAGAGGATGCGAGTTGTAATTAGTTCACTTACTATAACTGCTGAATTTCTCTGATTTTGTACGAGTAAAGTGTCAGTCTAACTATAACGGACTCAGAACGTTTTTTTTTTAGTGAATATATATAAATATTCACTGAAAAACAAAGGTTAAAGGAAAGTTATACTTAGGTGAATTTCTCAGTGACATTGTTAACACTTTGAAGTAAAATACCCATAGAAATTAAGCAGTCATAGTTAGTAGCACTAACTATAACTTGCGCCCGCCCATGCACTGCTTATGACCTCACATATGACATTACTAATGACGTGATCTATGACATAATATAAGACATCACTGATGACATCTCAAATTACATAAATGATGATATCACTAATTACATCACTGATGACATCATTCAATGAGGGTGTTAGTTTGTTTTATAGTTTACATAGTGGAGGGTAACTACCATAGTACTTCTCAACCTCATTTTGTACAGCTTGTTTCCAGCTAATGGGTGTAAGTGTTTACAAAATGCATTTGCTCCTAATCCACCATAGCTTTGTGGAGGTATTGAACAAATTATAAGTGTTTGCATTCAAGAGTAACTATGTGTACAGGTGAGTGGTGACAGTTGACTTGTATTCATTATGCCCCATACAACATTTTGATTCTGCAGAAAAAGATTCCAGCAGAAGAAAGATTTTACGTTGTAGATACTAACTCTTATAAGGAACCTTGGGGCATATTACCAAGCAAAAGCGATAATTATCGCTATTGCTTGGTTAGAGACAAAAATGTACCGCTAAGCTGCGGCGATTTTTATCGCAAATAACCCTTGGTATTACCAAGGTTTATCGCAAATGCGATAAAAATCGGCCGCAATGCATGAATATCGCTGAAAAGTCCGCGATATTCATGCATTACCGAGCTAATGCTCTTAGCCATGTTATCCACCTCCCATTGGATAACATGGCTAAGAACTGCTCAGGGCAGGTGTTAGCTTTTGGAGATATTCGCGCTTAGCGCGAATATCTCCAAAAGTTGGTAATAGGAGATAGCGATGTTAGCGACTGTTTCCAGTTGCTAACATCTTGGCACGCCCACTTTGCATGTCATTAGTGATAAATATCACTGACATGCAAAGTGGGGCCCAAGATGGTCGCTATCGCCTACTAGCTGTCGCTAACTGGTGTAAGCGACAGCTAGGTAATAGGGAGATAATTTTATCTCCGCTTTCTTGGCTTTTAAAGCCAAAAAAGCTGAGATAAACCCCCTTGATAATATGCCCCCTTGAGTTATTAGTGAGAACTGTATCAACTTGATAATTTATACTGCACATGAAAGTGTGCCTGCACCACATGCTAACCTATGTACATGTGCTTGGTTTGCTTCAGAAAATGGGCTATCTGTCAAGTTTTAATCACAGTAAGAAGGGTGCAGGTAATATGATGTTTAGCACCTTCAGATTTTGGTTAGTTTTAGCAAATAGTCTCAGCTCTGGTGAAGGTGTTAGCCCTTGCAGGCTAACACCGGCGTTGCTTTCTAAATTAACTGTTCTTTAAAATTCAGTTTTTTTGTGCATGATATGGCTCTTGCCTAAGGTTTTAAGTAGTTGGGGGCTGGGACAAGGGCCTATTAGAGCCCGTGCTTTTGGCGGTGGCAGTCATCTTAGTTTGCCACCATGCTCACACAACAAGGGAAGGGAAGTGTGCTTGTTGCGCCCTTATGTAGGATTTGCACATTCCCCGCATTTAAATGCACTGATGCATGGACGAACAGTGGGCATGCAGCTGGTGTACCAAAGATAAGCCTAACTGCGCCTGTCCCTGCATGAATGGGGCCAGGCGCACTGTCGGTTTGAATGCAGGGGAGCAGCGCCAGATCTATTATAGGCACACCCTTATGAACCTGGAGCTTAAGGTGAAATGTGGAGAAGTGAGAGCACTAGATCCTAGATAGGGTGACAGTGGTGTTGTGCTTGCTGTAACTGTACATTTGAAAGCCCGAAGGGTGAGGTAATGATGTCTCCTGATACAGCTCTCCCCACAAACTCCTGTGAAGGACATACTGCGGGGTCTTCGTTACCAAGGAAGCTCTTTGTTGTGCTTTGGTGAATACCCACTTGCTAATTAAACATAGCATTGAAACGAGCGAGACGATTGAGAAAGCCTAGATGGACTATCTGTTTGTCACTGAGACCTGGGCTAAGGAGGATTCGGGGCTAGATGTTGCTATCACCACACCATCAGAGTATGGGGCAGTGAGATTGGACAGAACTGAGTTGCACACTAGAGTCTATTAACACTTCCATTGAAGGCTGTGAGGTAGGACAATTAAAAATTAAAAATAAGAATTCTTTGAGGATGGTGCGTTGTTGATCTACCACCTGCCCGGTCCCAAAAAGGAATTCATTTCTAATTGCCACCAAGTGCTGGAGCCCTTCATTACTTGCAAAAACGTACTAACCTGGGGGATTTCAGTCTTCATTGGACACCAGGGCTTTAATAGATTTTATGCTCAGTTTTGGTTTGGCCCAACAGTTCAAGTTCTTTACTTATTAAAGCTGTACACATACTAGATGGGATTTTTTACAGTCAAAGAATCTGATCACTAGCAGTGCTCGCAGTTGGACTGGACTGAACATAGTCTGGTTTTATTTAATGTCCATAGATTATGTGCAGTGGAACATACGCGGAGCACTGCTAAGAACATTAGAAACAGGGGAAAAATTGTTGTGGAGGTGTTTGCTATTCCCCTGGATAAATTTAAGGAGAAAAACCTTTGGGCCCGGACTCACCTGCAGAACATTTTGATAAATGGTCAGATCGGCCATTTAAGAGGTTGCCCCCTGACAAGAGTAAGCTCAAAGGGTAGGAAGAAACCATCTGCCTCGTGGTTTTTAGAGGAACTCAAGGAGCTCCAAAGGTAGTGTAGGAGGCAGGAGCGGAAAGGGAACCTGGCTCCTCGGCTGGAGAAAAAAATCAAACTTAGGGAGATCACTCTGAAATATAAAAGGGAAATCAAAGAACCAAAAGTAGCATACTTTTACCAGAGGATAAGGTTGGCCATTAATGTCCCGAAAGAACTCTTCAATACAGTGTGCACCCTCATGTCATCCCCAACATTTCAGGAGGTTGAGAACTCCAAACGTTTTGAAAAAAGTAGCTAAGTTCTATTAAGAGAATAAAATTGAAGATCCATGCAAATTTTCCCGCTTCAGCCCACAGTCCCCGTAGTTCCGGGTTGCAGTCACCCTATGGTGAGGACGGGCAGCCATAGAACAACCCGCCCCCAGTTGTTTAGCCAGATTATCCCCATTGCCTGCATCTAAGATCAAGACCATGTAAGCTGCTACTAGCTCGGGCTCTCCGGACAATTCATGTCAGCCTAAGGTCCTGCAGTTGTTCCTGGACCTAAAGGCTGAGGCTATGGAGAAGGTCTAATCTGAGGTCCTGGAGACCGGGATAAACTCACAGGGTGGGAAGAAGGTAGTTGCTCCTGTGAAGATCTTGGAGAAGTATACAAACCAGAACCTTGCCAAATATCTCCTTGATCAAGCACTTCTGGATCCTTCGCAGAATGAATTCAGGAAGAATCATAGCACTAAATCAGCACTTATTGCCACAGTGTATTCCATCAGCAGGTAAGTGGATCAAGGAGGTGCGGCAATCCTGGTTTAGCTCGACCTGTCAGCTGCTTTTGGCACTATATCTTCATCATTGTTGGGGTAAAGGCTGCGGCAGGCCGGGCTGAAGGATGTGGTCCTTAAGTTGTTGAAGTCCTTCTTCTGTGATAGAATAATCATAGTTAGTTGTGGTGACTTCGGAGCAGTCCACTTTCAGCTTCCCTGTGGAGTTCCCCAAGGGTCGTTCCTGAGCCCTACCTATTCAATCTTTACATCGCCTCCTTGGTGAAACTAGTATGCTCTTTTGGTTTCCACATTTCGTCCTATGCAGACGGCACCTAAATCTTTGTTCCCATCTATAATGATTGGGAAGATGTAGTAGACAGGTTTAGAGCATGTGTGCAGATTAGCAGATGGATGATGGAGAACTGTCTCAAAATAAATGGGGATAAAACCGAAATTGTGGTGTTTGGAGTGGATACATTAAGCTGAACTGACCACTGGTGGACATATACTTGTGGTACCTTACCCATCCTACCAGCAGAGGCCAAAACCTGTGGTGTTTGATCCAGGTCAATAGAATGGTGAGTTCTTGTTTTTGGATGGTCAGGATTTGTAGAAAATATTGCCTCTGCTTCTGAAAGAGAATCAGGGTATCGGTGGTCATTTTACTTATCATATCCCCCTAGACTACTGCAATGCCCTGTATTTAATAATCAAGCAATGTTTGTTAAACAAGCACCAATTCATTCAGAATGTGATCCTGTGTTTAGTTCTGGAAGTATCCAAACACTCCTCGGTCAGGGAAACCTTGAGATCTCTTCACTGGCTGCCAATAAAGAAACAGCTGTCTTTTAAAGCACTTTGTTTGAGGATAAAGTCCTACATTCTCAGGGTTCAAGCTATTTTATAACACCCCTAAATTGGTATGTTCCCAGGAGATCATCTGAGCTCGGCGGCATGCCATAAGGTATATACCACTCCTTAGCACACGTATATTAATTTTCAGAGTAACACAGGTATGTAACGCGTTTCAATAAGTGCAAACATAAGTAATAAGAAAAATGACCCAATATTATAATCTAATACCTATCACAAGTTGAAATTATACTTTAGGTGTTTCGAAACTTCATAAGATGTTTACCTAATCTGTGTTCAAGTTGAATTGAGCCATAGTTGTGTCCTAATGTATATTGGTATAATGATCGTGAATTAGCCGATCAGTACTTTATCTCTCTATCCATTTGAGTCAGTACAGCAGTATTAATAATTCCTATGAAGTTTACCAGCACAAATACGATTCACCATGGAACAAAGTAAAACCAACATTTCCTTGCTAGATTGTCGTTGGTTACCAACCACCTGCCTGTTCAATTCAGCATGTGACGTTGGCCAATGATATAAAATCCTCAACTTGAAATTCTGGGATGAACTTACCCCACTTTATGTAATGATGGAGTGGCTCAGCTCTGATTCTCAAAGTTCTGATTGACATCTTCCTTTATAAAATATTTTATGGTGATCTTCTTGAAAGCTCTGGATATTTACATTACATATCCATTTCCAAGACCCTTTAAAAAGACCTTGTACTGTGGCCCAGCTCGACAACTTCAACATTGAGGACTCACTGACAGGATCACCTGTATCCATAATCGCCCTGAAGAAGTCCCTAGTAAGGGGTGAAACGTGTCGGCTGTACTTTCTACCACATTTTGGAATAAAAAAGAAAACCAAAATTGAAGAACTTTACTCCTGTGATTATTACATCTCGGATTACTGTGTTGTGCACCTGTGCTTCTTTTTTAGTGGAATTGTATATACTTGACAACCAAATACACAGTAGTTTGTATCAATCAATCAATCAGAATACTTGTGAAGCGCACTTCTTACCCGTGACGGTCTCAAGGCGCTGAGGGGAGGGGTGCCGCTACTGCTTGAAGAGCCAGGTCTTGAGGAGTTTTCTAAAGGTGAGCAGGTCCTGTGTCTGCCGCAGCTGGGGCGGGAGGGTGTTCCAGGTCTTGGTGGCGAGGAAGGAGAAGGATCTGCCACCGGATGTTGTTCGTTGGATGCGGGAGATGGCGGCGAGGGCGAGGCTGGCGGAGCGGAGCTGGCGGGTGGGGGTGTTGAAGCTGAGTCTGCTGTTCAGGTAG
Source organism: Lissotriton vulgaris (assembly GCF_964263255.1). Classification (NCBI taxonomy): domain Eukaryota; kingdom Metazoa; phylum Chordata; class Amphibia; order Caudata; family Salamandridae; genus Lissotriton; species Lissotriton vulgaris. The sequence continues at coordinate 1,115,886,290 of NC_141689.1, read as the reverse complement.
GCTGGTTCAGTGTTGTGGAGTGCTTTGTGTGTGTGGGTGAGGAGCTTGAAGGCGATTCTTTTGTTGACGGGGAGCCAGTGCTGGTTTCGTAGGAGGGGGGTGATGTGTCTGTAATGAGGATCAAATGGGGCGGAGTAATTTTGGATGCGTTGCAGTCGTTGGAGGTGTTTGGCCGGGATTCCTGCGTAGAATGCGTTGCCGTAGTCTAGCTTGCTGCTGACGAGGGCTTGAGTCACTGTTCTTCTGGTTTCGGACGGGATCCACTTGTAGAGCCTGTGGAGAATGCGGAGGGTGTTGTAGCAGGAGGTGGAGATGGGGTTGACCTGCTTCGACATGGAAGGGAGGAGTCGAGGATGAATCCTAGGTTGTGTGCGTGGTCTGTGGGTTACGGTGCTGTTCTCAGTGTGGTCGGCCACCAGGAGTTGTCCCAGGTGGAGGAGGTGAGACCGAGGATAAGGACCTCCGTCTTGTTCGAGTTCAGTTTCAGATGGCTGCTTTTCATCCATTCGACGACGGCCTTCATTCCCTCGTGGAGGTTTGTTTTGGCGGTCTGCGGGTCATTGGGGAGGGAGAGGATGAGCTGGGTGTCGTCGGCGTAGGAGATGATGTTCAGGTCATGCTGGCGGGCTACTTGTGCGAGGGGGGCCATGTAGATGTTGAACAGGGTCGGGCTGAGGGATGAGCCCTGGGGAGTAGGGTGGTTCTCCTCACCTTTTAGCGCAGTTAAATATTTGGTTCTTTCAAGATATTTTGTGCAATTATTATATGTGTCACCGTAATACCTAAATTCAATACCATTGTCTGGATTTATCTGCACGCCGTAAGGTAGTTGCCTTGCTCTTAAGAAAGCCAGATAGCGGAACATGCTTTCACAGTGGCGGCTGACCATTTCATGAATGATGCAATATGTGAAGTCATAAACAGTGCATTGCGGGGACGTAAGTTATTGTTAGCTCAGTTAACTATAACTGCTGATTTACACAGTGTTTGTATGAGTGAAATCTGAGCCTAAGTATAACGTCCCTGTAACCTTATGTTTTTTAAATGAATTTCCAAGGTTTTTCAAATTCTATTTCCTAACTATATCGTCCCTGTAACCTTTGGTTTTGTAAGTGAATTTCCATGTTTTTTAACTAGTAGTCACTTTTGCAGAGTGGTGGAGCAGGGAGGCGGTGCCTCAGACCAGCTCTCAGGAATCACGCTTTAAAGGACTAACTGGAAGTAACAGGAGGGCTTCTTGGCCCCCAAGGTCCCTCAGTATCCAAGAGGACTTCATTCCCCAACCATTAGTGCTCCAGGAGTTTGCAGAGCGGTGGAGAAAGGGTGAAGGGCCTCCGAAGACCGCTCAGGAATCCCACTGTATGGGACTTATTGGACGTAACAGGATGGGTAGTTGGCCCCCAAGGGCCCTCAAGAGCCAAGGCGACTTCAACCCCCAACTAGTAGTGCACCAGGAGGCGTGTTTGCAGAGTGGCGGTGAAAGGTGGCATAGACTCCAACAACCTCTCAGCAATTCCACTATGTGGGACTTGCTGTAAGTAAATAGCTGTTGCGTTTTCCTGAAGGGAGTAATGTCCCCACTTAGCACTCCAAAAATTAAATTCAGAATATAAGTGTTCTCTTAATATCATCTTGCGTTAGTAGTAACAACGTGATCAGCTATATCAGTTGCCAAATTTAATTTATTGCAGTTTGAATCTTCAAATTAATAGTGCCACTGTTTAATATGGCTGACATACTGATCATTGAGAAATAACTTCCGATCAAAAGAAAAAGAAATCCGGGGTCGAACCACTCCTTGCATTTTGATTTTTAATAATATTGGGTTATGGTCTGAGGTTATTCTTGGAAAGGTCTGCATCTGTGCATCGGCTAAACGTATTTTAGTAACCAGAAAATAATCAAGCCTTGCTAATTTCTGAAGTGGACAGAAATAATGCGTATATCCTTGGTATAATTGCTTTAATCTAAGCCAGGCATCATCCAACCCATGTTCATATATAAGCTGCCGTAAGGCCTTATATACCTTGGGTTTCTGACCATAATATTTATCCCCAGTAGAACCCTGTGTAATTTCTTCAAACTGAATATTAAGGTCCCCACACAGAATCAGGGGAGGTACCCAAGAAGCTAGTTTGGTGTTTAAATAGTCTATTATCTGGGCTTCATCATGATTTGGGCCATACACCGAACAAATTGTGAACTTTTTGTTAGCAATACTACACTCAACAATGACCCAGCGACCATATTTGTCCGCAAGACGTTTCCCTACCATTAAATTGTGTATTTGAGCCAATATAGCTACCCCTCTACTTGTATCCCTTGTGAGGTGCAAGCCAATACTTTATACCCTAGTTCTGATAACACCTTCCGCTTAGACCAAGGGATATGAGTTTCTTGCAGACAAATCACATCAGGGGCCATATGTTTAATTTCTTGCGCTACCCTTTTCCGCTTAGCTCTCTTGTTCAAACCCCTAACATTAAAGGAACAAACTGAAAACATGCTCATCATTGACCTTCTTCATACTGCGGAAAAAACAGATCTCTCTCTCCCAACATATCAACTTACTTCTTCTACTTTGCAAACAAACATTTATTGGCTTTTTTACATCATATTTTAATCCCTGTGTCCTGATAGCAGCCACCCCCGCTTCCGTCCCATCCTTCCCTCCCCTTCCCACCCCTTCGTCTCTTCTGCTAGCAGAGACCCCCTCTGCCCGCCCAACCACAGAGGGTGCCAGACCCATGGGTCTTGGATGATGGAGAGCCCTGCCCCTGCACATACCACTTCTCCTTTCCCCCAGAATTTTCCACACCCGTGCACTGCTAAGCGTAAGTACTCAAACTTGTTCCAATATACATTGATGCATTATTACAGATATGCCAAATCGAAATAAACATATGTGAAACATCATTGGTGAATAAACATCATACAGAAAAAAAGGGTGGCCAGGATAGCATTCCTCTCATTATACATAGATCCTTTCACGGCACTATAGTTTAAGTTTTAATATTGTGTAGGTATTCTTTGGCCTTGGCCGCTGATGTAATGAACCGGGTGTTATCCTTATGTATAATCTTAAGCTTGGGCGATTCAGGAGGGATGCTTGGGCCCCTTTGGCCTGAAACGTAGAGATTAACTGCCTAAGTTGCCACCTTTTTTCCAGACGATAGCCTGCGTTAGGCTAAGCCCGCTCAGCGCTATTTAACACTGTTCTTTGATAATATGCCCCATAGTCATTCTAATAACAAATATAATCACAAAGTTCACATGGAGTCTTTATGGATCTGCTCTGCTTTGTTCCTGTGGTACTTGAGCTTGGCTATTGATCATTTTCATTCACTTTTCCTTATGTACTTACGCTAGACTCATGAGCATTCTGAAACACGCAGGTCACAATAAAATCATGAAGAGCTACCTACCCCTCCACAAGTATCAAAGTGAGCTGTATGGTCATGCACAGATGGGCACTCGCCATCACTACACCTGATGACAGTACTAACTTCAGAACTATCCTCACTTTCGACAGACACACAAAACCCATTGAATCCATAAATGCCCAAAACACTCTCAAGATTCTTGGAGAAACTTCATCAGCTATTCTCAAAACTTCATGCATAATATCTGGTGCACATACCACTTTGTTTATCTCAGCATTCTTAGCGAATCAACTCCTCTTCTACTCTCTGTAAAAAAGCCTTTGACAAAAAAAACCTCCTATTGCTCGAGTAACATAATACATTTTTGAGTTAACTTTTCTTACCGTGACCGTACATTTTATTTTCACAACATCACCACTTTACAATAAACACTATTTTATACTATTCTTAAAATCATGATATATCTTCCTTTATTCTTGCTTCAAAGACCAATTTGTTTAACAGCATCCATGCTAACCTCCATTGCCACTGATTTACTCTGGTCTGAAACTAGATTGTGGTTGTCTACCCCTCAACAACCTAAAAGGTGAATATTACGATTTCGATGGCCTGGTAGCTGCACATGCATATTAAGGACTGTTCAAGCATATGACTTTCTAGCAATGATTTCCCTATCACAGAATCATGACATTCTTTTGCCGTTTTTAAAACCTTTTATTAACATCATGAAGGCCATATGAGAAGTTGGTAATTCCAATGAATCCTTTAGGTTTAGTGCAGTTAAAGATGTCTCTAAATTTGCCCGCCAAGGGTTGTTAGCTCTGGGATACTTGATTTCCAGTTAGATCTGATGGTTTAGTGGTTACTGATGGTGACTAAAATTATTTACTGCGTTTTATGTATGCCCCTTGCTAACCTAATTTTTGGGATATTAAACCAAACTCTAAATGGACTTGAGTTTGTATAGCATTTGTCTGTAAACTAAACAGCTGTCTATAAGTAGAAGTTTATGCAACACCCAATATCTTTGCATCCATTGTTCTAAAAAATTAAGTCCCAACCGTCAAAGAAAGAATTCATTTACTGTTGATCACTTTAAGAATTGGATCCAAGTAGGAACAATTTAGGTTTTTTCTGCAATGATTTGAATGCGAAAATCAGGGATCTAGACTTTACCCTTAACCCTTGCAGGAGAGTCTTGAAATGACCACAAATTCTAGGTTTACTCCTAGGTAAGTGTATTGTGTGGTAGTGTCTAGCTCCTCTTCTAGATAGCATCTTGTAAGAGTTTATGGTTGAGCTTCAAAATACAGAACTGTCGGTTTTTTTCAATTTTATGACCATGTTGTTTCTTTTCATAAAAGCAGCAAATGCAGTAATTATCTTATGTAAGCCAGTCAAATTCTTGCTTAAAAGCACAATATTGTCAGCATGCTGGAAGGATGCAAGAGGCTTAAAGCAAGCCATGGGGGGTTAAAACTCATTTCACCAATTGAGAAATTTAAATCAACAGTATACAGTATACAGTATACAGATTAAATAACACAGATTTAATAACAGTGGGGCCAACACTCATCCTTGTTTGAGTACCTCCATTGTCATGATTTTCCTAGGATTGATTGTTCCATAGCCCAATCTTATCGCGACCCAAGTATACATATATAACTCAATAGCACATATGAGTGGAGTTGGTATATTGCATCTTTTGAACATAGTTCATAGCCATTGTCTTAGAACCCTATCAAATGCAGATTTCAAATCTACTAAACAAGCATGAAGAGCATTCTATTTTGCATTCTATTTTGCAATAGATCTCTCAATCAGTATTTCTAGAGCCATAAGATTGGTAATGGTATCACTTCCTTATCAAAATCCTGTCTGATTAATCCATATGAGATCACACTCCTTAGTCCAAGTCTCCAAATCATTCAATAATAATGCACAAATATTTAGCCTCAATGCCTATTAAGGTCATTAGCCTGTAATTTGCTGGGTTACCTGTGTGTGGTACCGTTCTTAAGAATTTGATGAAGAATAGTCTCCAAGAATCTTGGACAGAGTTTAAAAAGACATTGGTTAAATAACAGAGTGAGGACTTTAGGCCAATATTCAGCGTCTTTCTTGAAGATGAAGAAGGTAGAACATTTGGGCTTGGAACAACATCATGGTTTGACTTGACGATCACCGTGGATAATTGTTAAGCATTAAAAGAAAAAACTTGCTTCAGTCTTGCCGATATACGTTTGTTTTTAAGTTAGCGCATTGCCACCAATACCATACAATTTGGCTGCATAAGCAATCCAAACTTCATCACTGATGTTTGCATTATATTCTTGAGCATGACCAAAGCCCCAAACCTTTTAGATTTTTTGGTGCTACAGTGGTGATATAAAGAGACTGCTTTCTATTTTGAGCAATGGATTTAGCCCACCAAATTGACTTTTTATATGAGTGTCTTGATTCATATACTGGAGAGTATTGGATCAATTTCGAAAGATGGTGGCAACTTTTTCAATTTCTTTATCTTACTTTTAATTTCCTCTTTTGATGCGCCAAAGTTTTGGTGTACCACGAAATTAGTTGTGTATAAAATACAATAAAAAGCCTCTTAGACGATGTGTTACACCAAACGTTTCCATTAAAGTGCTTACACATTGTGACCATTATACAGGAGGCATTGTGCCATCAGTACTCCTGTTTTTTCATCTGCAAGGAAGCATGCTGAGTGTAGTAAGCTGATTGCGTATTGTATTATGTGATCTAAAATAGAACACTACCACCTTAGTGTTTTTAGATTCAGTACATGAAGATGATCTACAGTCTTTCCATCATTTGATGCTTCCCTGCATCTGTTGTAATTCCAATCTACTGCGGGAAATGGTCACACTCCATTCCAGCTTCAATTTTTGCCACCTTCTCCCAAGGCATAGATACCCCACTGGAGAAAGGTATGCTTTCCTTACTATAAAGTGTCTGTCGGCATCTTGACAATCTGGAAACAAACCAATTATAATGCCCACAAATAATAGAAACTCGACCACCAATGTAAATATTTTCAACGTTAAACCTGTGTGACCTGAGTGAGCAAACCAGACCTACCTTTCTCTATTACATATAGGAGGAAATACGTTCAAGCCTTTCTTTTTTTTTAAAGAATTTTTCTTATTGAACAAGCCGTAGGAAAAACATTGGTACATTAAATACTTTATAATTAGACAAAGATTTCCAGACAATATACAAGAGACAACACTAGACAAAAAAAAAAATTACCCCCAAAAAAAGTACACAAACTGCAATAGCATACGACTAAGCGTTTTGCCTTTCATAAAGTGCTAGTACAAAGACGTGCTCAGTAAAGAGATATAAAAACTACTGGTATGGAAAAAACATCAAGATTACAATACGGTTTATAAAGTGCTAGTGCTATGAGGTATGAGAGCCGCTGATTTAAAACAGCGAGAGTATTATTGTGATTTTTTAAGTGCTAGTGCAGTAAAGTGCAAAGTTGGCATATATAAAGTGACTAGTGCAGTAAAGTGCAGAAACCGCCGATATATACCAGCAAAGGTATTATTACATTTCTTTAAAGTGCAAATGCAGAATCGCGCAAAATTGACTAATATATATACGATAAGGTGCACAAACAGCCTATATGATATAACAGAGCAAATATATAGTTGCAGTTCTTTAAAATGCAAAAGCAATTCCATCTAAAAATTGACTTAAATAAAACAATCAACTTCCTTTTATCGATTCAAGCATCTCAAAATATTTCCAATTCCTTTCAAATCTTGCAATCGCACCCACTCTACCTGCATAAGCTCTCTCAAAATTACATGTTCTTCTCATTTTATTAATCCATTTTAATTGACATGGGGCTATCGTAGATTTCCAATTTTGTAGAATTAAAGACCGTGCTACAGCCGTGGAGATAAAAATAAACACTTCTTCTGATTTGTTAAACCTATTCCTTTCTTTGCAGATACCGAAAAGGGCCACCTCTGCCTCTGGTAGTAGAATTTTCCCCATTGCCATCTCCAAGTCTGCAAAAATTCTCTTCCAGAAGGATTCTAACTTTGGACAAGAGAAGAAGATATGATACCAACCACCCTGACCCCTAGTTTTACATCTGAAACTTTATTCTCACATTCAGGGAATATTCTCTGCAAGGCCTCAGGGGTATAGTATAACAGCCAGCGAGAAAAAAATGACATACATTTGTAATTAGCTGCTCGAAGTGCTTTGTTTCCTAAATGACATATAACTTCCCAGTCTTTATCTGTAAAAACACACTGAGACGTAAGGCTTATTTCTTCTAAGTGACTAGCAATTATAGGAGATGATCCAGAAGGGAATAGCTTTTTATACCTGAATCCGATACCCGTATGTTTCTCCCCATATAGAGCTGTTAACAAAACATTGGGTGTTGTGTCTAACCCTCCTTTTTCTTTTTTTATAAAATTAATCAGTTGTAAATATTCAAAAAACCTAATACGTCTAGGATGTGCTCTATCTGTTACCGTTTGCCAGCCAATTACAGTATTTTGGATAAGTAGGTGCCTTATTTCACAAAATCCAGCAGATTCCCATTCTAACAGGTGACTCAAAGATATCTTAAGACCCATCTTAGGACATTCTACCAATTTCAAATAAATAGATCCATCTGAGCCCTATTTTTTAAATAAAAGCCGTAATTTTGATGAATATCCTATCAGTGTCTTATATCTTGTTTTCTTAGGAAGCTTTGCAGTTTTTAAAAAGAAAAAAAATTGAGAGCCTGATTCCTCAAGCATTTTATCCCCCCAAAAATTGTCTCTTGTCTGTCTATTCCTTAATAATCCCGCCACTATGTCAAAAAAAGCTGCTTCATAATGTTTTAAAATGGGGAAGAGCGAGCCCACCTTGGTTTACAGAAAGTTGTACCACCGAGAGCTTAGCTCTTGAGGCCTTTTTATTCCAAATAAATCTTCTCATCATGGATTCAAGTTCATTAAAAAAGGCCCTATTGACTTTAATTGGAATATTACTAAACAAGAATAAAAGCAAAGGCAGTACGTTCATCTTTATCAAAGCCACTCTGCCAATCAAAGACAAGGGCAACAGGTCCCATTGTTCAAGCAAGCTCTTGATTTTGTTCTTCATTTTTAAATAATTCAATCGAAAAAGTTCTTGATACCCCCTGGTCACATAGATCCCTAGGTATCTTATTGGATCCCGTTTTTCTGCTTGGGGCGGAAGTTCTAACGGAAGAAAATCTAAATTTGAACTTAAAACAAAAACTTCAGTTTTTTTCTCATTGATCTTATAGCCACCAATCTTTTCATATTCCTTAAGATCTTTTATAAGATGTAAAATATTTTCTTTATCAGGAGCCATATATAAGAAAATATCGTCCGCAAACAATTTTAACTTTCACATTCCAGCGATTGGGGGAAATATTGCTACATTATTCCTTATTTTTATTACTAGAGGTTCGATAAAAAAAGTAAAAAGCAGGGGAGATAAGGGGCACCCCTGTCTAGTGCCTCGATTTATTTTTATCTTCCCTGCTTGCCTAGCATTAATTATCACCTGGGCTGATGCCCCTTCATAAATATTCTGTAGCATATTAATAATTGGGGCAGGGAACCCAAAATAACCCAGGGAAGTAAATAACACTGACCAATTAACTAAATCAAATGCTTTTTCTGCATCAATCATTAAGATGCATGCAGAGATTGAATTAATATTAAAATAATCTAGCGCCTGTATCAAATATTCTGTGTTAGCTGCCATATATCGACCGGCTATAAACCCCGACTGGTCTTGATGTATTACCTCCTGGGCTGCGAACACAAATCTTTGAGCCCAGATTTTCATAAAAACCTTATAGTCCGAGTTCAATAGACTAAATGGTCTAAAGGAATTCACATCCTTCGGATTCTTATCTTTCTTAACAAAACTAATAATTGTGGACTCTTTGAACTCAGAATGAACCTTACCGCCTATTCCAATATAATTAAATACATTTTTCAAGGGATATTCTAATTCCTTCAAGAACACCTTATAGAATTCGATCGGGAACCCATCTATACCTGAGGATTTAGCTCCCGCTGTTTCTTTTATACTATTTTGAATTTCCAGGGAACTTATTTCGCTGCTTATTTGATTACGCCTAGAGTCAGAGATTTTGGGTATATCCAGATTATCAAAATATTCCCTGATCAGTATTTCTTCCACTTGAATATCTGGAGAGTAAATTCTCTTATAATGATCAAGGAATATTTTCGCGATCCCCTCACTCCGAGTATCTGTACCACCGAGGGGATCCATGATTTTCAAAATAATAGAAGACTCTTGTTTTTTTCGGATCGAGTTAGCCAGAAGCTTCCCCATCAGTTGGCTATCTTCATACAGCTTTTGCTGGAAGGCCTTTGAGCTGTTTATCTCTTCCAGAGTAAAGAAGTCCCTGAGCGATGCTTTGGCTTGTTCCCATTTATTAGGCATTTGATGCAGTTTTAATGCATACTCTTTCTCAGCAGTACACTGAAGGGCAGATATTTTTGCCTTTCGGACATTTGCCTTGTTACTGGAAAATGCTATAATCTGCCCCCGGGCTGCTGCTTTAAATGCACACCATACTGCAAAAGGCTCTGCTGAATCCTTATTTACTACAAAAAAATCTTTTATCCACTCTTTGAAACCCTCTACCCATAATGTATTCTGTAAAAGGGAACGATCCAGCTGCTACCTAGAACGCACCCCCTCTATACCCTCCAGGATCAATTCAATTTCAACCCTCCCATGATCTGAGAACGGATTACAACCTATCAATGCTTTGGAGATTTCAAGAGATCTGGAGGATAAAAAAAGTCTATTCTGGAGGCTGTGTGAAATCTATTAGAATAACATGTGTAGGACTCAGTATTGGGATTCAGGGAGCGCCAAGAGTCCCGCAGTTGGTATTCTGACATAAAGGCCTCCAGCACTCCTTTCGTCTTTAGTTTTAATTGTTTCTTGTTCTTGTTAGAGGTACCCCTCTTTAAATCCTGAATGCAATTAAAATCACCTCCTATTATAATTTGCCCCGTTCAAGCCTTTCATTACCAAATTTCACTCAAAATTCAGATTCACATCTTTTTGGGCCAAACCAATAAAATCAAAACAAAACTCCAATTCATATTAAAATACCCCCAAACACTCCCATTCTTCGCCCTCCCCTTCCCATTGCAGCTTAAGTATCCTCGGAAGTAAGTCCATCTTGATTAGTGACAAGGTTGCAATAATTTTCGGTAGGCCTTTAAAGTAGCTGATCTACACCCTCACCATATATGCTCTGGATATGTGTCTCGGCACCCTTAAGTATCGAAGACATGTGACCTCTTTAAATTCAGTGGACAAGATTCAAAAGCAGGGTTTCTACATTTTAAGGAGGGTTTCTGTTAACAAGCCATTGCCATTGTCATTATCTCCATTCCAAAGAGTTCCCAAACCTTATGAAGTCATGTTGAATGACTGGGTATTTCCTTACTAACCCAGTTGCACAGCATAACCTGCTTGGTTGCACACAGTAGTAAAGTAATCAAACTTCCCTGCAGTGACTTTGCCAGATAGGTCAATTTATCTGAAGCTCCTTGAATGATGTATGCCGGTAATCTGAGCAATGTTGTATTGAGCATAATTTCTATCCCCGCAAGCACCTCTCTCCAGTATCTTTCTAGTTTCTGGCTGTTCCACGTTATGAGCAAAAGGTGAACTTGCATTTCCCCAGCCCGTCTGGCAAGTAACTGGACTGGCAAGTAAGCTGGACTGCAATCTGCATTCCACTGGTGAATCTGGACTGGTGTATAATACCAATATGTTGCCAGCTTTACCGCAGTTACTTTGATTGCTGCACTGGATGCACTAAATGCAGCCCTGGCAAAAGTATCATCCCGTTCCCTGGCCGGTAACTGTTGTTCCAGGTCCTACTCTCATCTCTTCTACCCTGCAGTCTTCCCCAGTACCGTTTCTGTTAGAAGGAATTTGTAAATCTCAGAGAGATCCCCTTTCTTGCTGTTTTTGTCAATATCAATCTCCCGAAGTGGATCAATTGCCTCCGTGTGCCTTTCTTAATTTCTTCCACCACCACCCAATTTCACCCTTACTAGTAATATAATCTCTCTGAGTCAGTGATTCCAAATGCCTCTTACAGTTTGTTCAACGTTCTTCAGGCCCTTTTCATCCTTGCCCTCTGCCACACTGCATATTTACCCTTCTCAAATGCCAGAGGGCAATCTCAAGTACCTAGAAATGGTGTGAGGGGAAAGTATACAAGCATTTTCCTAGTGCCACTCTATCCCAAGCCTCCAATGTTGAGCCAGTCACTGACGTTGAGCTTAAACTCCATGCCTTAAGTGTTTTAGATAGCCATATCACTTTCCAAATATGATCCCCAGCAACAGCATGGTCCATAAAACACCTATACTTTTTGTTCGATAATTGGTTCCATTCCAGTACATAATGCAGCTGTGCAGTCGATAGTAGTCAGCAATTCATGGGAGTCATTTATATGGTGATATGCTGTGTGCACCTCTATTAAGGCTGGGCATTAAACTCTGCTCTGCTGCAGAGTTCACTGAAATGTTGTCACTCCGCGCTCTGCATGGAGTGCAAGGTTTTGTCGTGTTCTATCTAGGACCCCGATCAATATTGTGACCTTATGCCCCAATACGGCTATAATCCATCCATACCCCTATAATGGCATGAACGATGAGAGCCATATTTCAGAAACTCGCCTCTGCAGCTCATTACAGTAGATGACACAGCAGAAGCCACTATCTTAGATTCCTAGATTACACACCGAGTTCCTTCAACAGATAAAACCCCCAGCAACCTGGGAAAGCTCCGCTTGCTATGTTTTGATTAGTAGAGGAACTCTAATGAGCACTGTAAGAATGACCGGTTCTTAGTGACATCTTTATTGACGTCTTCTGTCCAAAAACTTACGTCAAACAAGGCACCTTCAGGTATAAATATTACCAATGTTGCCTTAAGCAAACACAGCGGTGGTGATAGAGAATACAGGAGCAGAACAGCTGTCCCTTGCAGAGCCCAGCAGATGACCATCTTGGAAGCAGGCAATGGTGATCCCGTTGCTTAAAAAGCCGGGACTTGATCCGAAAGCCCCTGTTAATTACAGGCCTATTTCGCTGCTGCCGGCTTTTGTAAAAATCTTGGAAAAGCACGTTCAGTCGGTGCTCACCAACTTTTTGGAGTCTCATGAGATCTTGCACGACTCCCAGTCAGGCTTCCGCTCAAACCGCAGCACCGAGACCGCGCTCCTTGAGGTTTCGGAAACCATCAAAGGGGTGCTGGATTCCGGGGGCAAAGTCATGCTGGTGTTGTTGGACCTGTCGGCGGCCTTCGACACCGTCCCCCATGAGGGCCTGCTCGCAAGACTCTTTGAGATTGGCCTGCGGGGGACGGTGCTCAAATGGTTTTCTTCCTTCCTGGCCGGCCGCCGGCAAACGATCTGGACATCATCTGACACCGCTGTAATGCCGCCTTTGGGAGTCGGGGTCCCTCAGGGCTCTATTTTGAGCCCGACCCTTTTTAATATCTATATGACCCCTTTGGCGGCGGTGGCGGAGTCTTTTGGTGCCCGGATCGTGTCGTATGCCGACGACACTCAGCTCCTCTTCTCATGTGAGAGGGGGGCTGACTTTGACGGGGAGAGTATCCAGAATTGCCTTGGGGCTGTGTTCGCATGGTTCCAACTGCACAGCCTCAAGTGCAATTCCGATAAATCGGAGGTTCTCTTCTTCGGGTGCGATTCGGAGCCCAGCTGGCAGGCCTGGTGGCCCATCGACATGTTCCCTCTGTCCGGCTCTTCTCCCATGGCTAAAAACCTGGGGGTTAAGATGGACAAGGGGCTGACGATGAAAGCCCAGATTCTGGGGGTAACTGGCACTTGTTTTGGCTTGCTAAAAATGTTGCGGAAGTTTCTGCCTCTCTTGTCCGAGGATCACAAGAGGCTGACGGTGCAGGCCCTGATAGGCTCCAGGCTGGATTATGCCAACAGTCTGTACCTGGGCCTACCAGAGTATTTGCTGCAGAGGCTTCAAGTGGCACAGAACGCGGCGGCCAGGGCCATTTTTGGCCTAAGTAGACGCACCAGCGCCTCTGGGTTGTTGGTGAAGCTACACTGGCTACCCATCCGCAAACGGATTGCCTTTAAGGCGCTGACCCTGGCCTATAAAGCTCTCCATGCGGTGGGAGCCAAACATCTTCGAAAGAGACTCACTTTCTACCACCCTACTCGCGCGTTGAGATCGGAATCTTTACTTCTTGCGGCTGTTCCGCGTGTGAAGAGGGCTCGCCTAGGTGGCCGCTCCTTCAGTCTTTTGGCCCCACAGATGTGGAATTCTTTACCGCTCCCTTTGCGGGGGGCGACCAGTCTTCTTGAATTTAGGAAAGGCCTCAAAACCTGGCTGTTCTCTCAATAGGTTTGCCTGTAGCCCTGTTTCTTTTGTGGACTTTTAATCTGTTTTTATCTGTGTTGTGCTATTCTGAAACCAGTTTCACCTTACCTAAAGCGCCGGGATTCTCTTTTTGAGTAACCGTTGCGCTATACTAAATAAAAAATAACATAACATAACATAACATAACATAACATGTGAGAAGCCCACGGATGCTGCCCCTCCTCCTCCTTGACGCGCTGAGAAAGACGCTGTCTTTTCTCCTGCTGAGAAAATCCAGCCCCAGCGTTTCCAGCCTACCCTTGCGGGTAACTGGGATATCGAGTCCTGAGGGGAGATACCAGACCTCCAACATTCTATTCCAGAGGTACAGTGTTGACTAAACCCTTAGAGAGAATTCTTGAAGCAAACTCTTAGCAAAACCAACTTAACTTAAACTGCTACTTACTTACTCCCTTCCAAGTATTAGGCTTAGGTCAGGTACACTGGGGTAGGCGTATCTAGAAGCATCAGTTGAGTACGTTAGCTAAATGTATATATGAATGTATATTTTTTATTCATTTTAACCATTGTATGGCTAAGAAAACATATCAATGCTTTTACAGTATTATTTCGCAATCCTCCTTTTACTGTATGCACTTTTTATAATACAAGTCTTGCAATTGTGGCAATACATTTCTCTTGCATGAGAAGAAAGACTGTTCAATAAATAATACCTTTTATTGAAAACGCCCGTCTCTCTATTCTCTGCATCTTGGTGAAAGTAATCTGCACAACTGACTGAGTGAAATAGCTGTCTATTGTTTCACACGACTCTAGAGATTGACTCTTATTCTAAGGAGCAAAGTTGTCATGTTTATGCGGCTGTTGGAAAACTGAATCCCTTCTTGTCTGAGCCAGGGGAGCTGATCACTTCCTATTCAGTCAAGAAAGTTTCCAGTGACCGCTGAGCTAGTTGGTACAAACCCAATTAAGTTTAGCATAGTCAGTAGAGACCTGGAAGACCGCACTTCCACGTCTACACTGCTGTTTATGTTGATCCAATGCGCAGGGCCTATAGGGAAAATAGGACCTACACTACATGGCGCCCAACATTTGGTAAGGCGATAAAACTAACGCAAGACGTTAGAGTAACTCTGTCGTGCTTTTTACACACAGACCCTTTCTACCGTAAATACTCCAATAGACGCCTGGAGTGGGTGAAAGGTTAAAATCCACCCGAACTTAGTAGGAAGAGATTCCTATGTAAAGCTCTGGTTTATTCAACGTTGAAGGATACAGTGTTCCAAAATATTGTGCACCTAATCTTTGTCTCCTTGGAGACCTGCTCTGAAAAACTTTCATTTATACAATGTCAGTACTAGACATCGGGACCGCTGAAGCCGCAGTAGATGCAAATCAATGGGACGCCGGTGTTAATGAACCGGGTGCGATAATCATCCCGGTCAACATAAGAAAAACTATAACGTTAAAACTTATAGAAAATGGACTGACCACACAAGGTGGCACAGTCGTGTTCGTTATAGAGGCACACGAATATCGGCAGACAGAGGTATTCTATTCTTGGATAAAATTTCCAGCGGCAAACGCTGCAACACACGAATTCCACTATTACAAAATAGAGGATCCTACGGAAGAGTACGCTCCTTTCGAGGGGATTGAAATCCCATTAAAATACCAAGAGCATCTGCTCTGGTTTAAAGGCGCCCTAAAACACAATGATCATATTACCAGGCTCGGTCCACTAGGTAGACCAGGAGCAACGTGGCCGGTTCTAGCCAGCTACACACCACATCCAGACATTGAAAAAATGTCTAAAGAAGAACTTTTAGCACAGCTAAAAACATGAAATCAAAATACATAGACAATTAGTCCAATATGTAATGCGGACTGCAACTGTCCAAACAGCTGTTAAAGTCCCACACCTGACCCCTCATCAGGGGAACACAAATAAAATTACACCACAGAACATACAATCATGTCTTGGTAAAACACCCATGAAACAGGAACAAATTCCTTGCTGGTTAGCACAGAAAATTACTCAAATAGAGGCAGTATTTCCGAATACTACCCCTATTGAGAAACACAGAATTCTGACCATCTGCCTTCCAATGGGGGTCGCACCACACGTGGAGGACTGTGACACTTGGGGTACAGTCTTTGCTTCCATTTACACGAAAACACATGGTGATCCATCAATGGCGGTAATACCAGATGTGCTAAAACAGATTCAGAATGAATACGGTCCAGAACCTGCTTTAACTCTTGGTATGAAATTACTGAAAGATTTCAAGCAGGTCTCGGCTATATTACTAGCCAATATAAAAGGAGAAGCAGCATCTGTGGCGATCCGCCAGAAATTGAAGGAAACAGATATAACAGATCAACCAATTGAGCTTGCCAGAATCATAGAAAAATGTTATGAAGAATTAGGTAGAGACAGCTTGGGTGGGAAACCAGTAAGACCCCAACAACTCGAAAATCCTGAAAAATTATTTATTAAAAATAATTTAAACACTCCTAAAAAGAACTGGGATGGAAATAAACAATCCACTCCCAAGGAAAAAGTTTTCCAGTCCAGAGGAAGGTCTCCTCGACGGAGGGAAAGAACTCCGACTCGAGAACACCAGTCTCCCCAGAGGGAGCCCTCTGAGAAAAGATATAACCTTAGAAATAGGGATAACTTGAAGAAGCCTGATAGATATCAAAGTATTGATACACGTCCCTCTCGATCTTTTTCGCAGAAATCGGAAAGAAGAGGACGGTCAGACCCAGGAGAGCACACCAAGTCCAAAGACAAGGAACCTGCTCAAAGTAGAAAATCACAATTTCCAAGAAAGAAGGTAGCCAGTATTAGAGTAATCGAACATGCCAAGAATACTGAGGACACAGCTGAAAAACGGGGAGTGGGCACAGACAATGCTAGACAGTGCAGCAGAAATCACCATAGCTCGCAAGATCCTGATGAGTCATCTGGAGACAGTGGACATGAATGAATACATTCAAGTAGAAACTGCCGACACCAGAGTTAGCGAACCTCATAAGATATACGAAATAACACTGCGTATAGAGGGAGATAAGACTAGGAAAATAAGGGGTCTATTTTGGGATAAGCTCTCAAAAGGCTATGACATCCTGTTAGCTGAAAAAGATTGGCCCCCGGAGTTTGTCAGGAAGTGCCCTCGTGGCGAAGAAATGATTATGCCTGCCTTCTCGAATCACATTCCGATTCACACTAAATATATATATGCGTGGAAATGGACAGTGGCCCAGGCACCAGAATTATATAAAAACCATGTAGGATGGGATGAGGACTCTCCTCCTCACAAAATCCAGTTAAAAAGTCAACCGACTGCACAAAGGCAGTCCCAATTAAGCAAGAAGCTAAAAAACAAGTCAGGGAGATTTTAGATCAACTTGAATACCAGGGGGTGATTGAAACATGCACCTCTCAAATGAACAATCCTTTGTTTCCTGTCTCCAAACCGGACGATTCATATCGTCTAGTCTTGGACTACAGACACCTTAACTCATGTTGCAAAACATTTGCAGTACAAAATTCGCATAGTGCTGCACTAATGAATAACATAGTTCGCAAAAAATATAAAACAACATTAGACATATCTAATGGTTTCTTTTGTCAAAATATTGCACCAGAAAGCAGATACTTGACCGCTTTCTCAGTAATGGGGTCACAGCAAAATTTCTGTAGGCTCCCACAGGGATTCAAGAACAGCCCAGGACTATTCTCAGCCAGAGTAACAGAGTTACTACAAATATATGATGATGAGGCTTATCTAATGTCGATGACATCTATCTAACAGACGACGACTTGGAGACTCACTTGAAAAGGGTGAACACCATAATACTTGGGTTAGCTGCAGAGGGTTACAAATTCAACTTTAAAAAGTCTCGAATTGCCCATCTGACAGTCTTATTTTTAGGATACGAATGATCAAGTGAAGGAAAAAGCCTGGCTGACAACTTCTTAGAGAAGTGCGCTGTACTCCAAGCACCGAAAACGCTGAAGAGCTTACAATCGATTCTAGGCTTCCTGAATTTCGGAAGAAATTACATTCTAAATTATGCGGAGAGGGTTAAACCTCTCTACGAACTAATTAAACCTGATTTTAAACCAATCAACTGGACTCAAAAACACACAGAAATTTTGAGTCATTGCAAACAGACATGTTAGCAAAAACAAAATTAGATACACGTGACAATACACGAATTCTTGTAATCCGAGTCATCCCAGGAAAAAGCGGATTCACGTACCTGACCTCTAATGAGGGAGAAAAGGTACCAATTGCTTACAAATCTCACTTGTACACACAAACAGAAAAAACATTCAGTCTCACAGAAAATACTGTGAAAGCAATACAAACTGCTATAGCAAAAGAACGAGAACTAGCACATGGCAAAAGGGTCAATGTCCTCACAGCGGAATCCGCCTTCGAGGCGCTATTCAGCCCAGTAAACCTGCCTACAGTGTCACTGGATCCAAAATGGATACAGTGGGTAAATTCTCTTGCTGCGGATGACGTGAAATTCTATTTCGCCCCGCACATGAAAAAACTGAATGATTTAACTTATGAACAAGAATATCCTCTGCCAATCGAAATTCTGCCCCTTGAACAGTACTCATGTATAATCTACATAGACAGATTTGTACAGCATTACAATGTAGAAAATAAATCTTACGATGCAGCCTGTGCGATTGTTAAAGGTCGCTGGCTCTGCGGTAAATTCAGACCGAAAATAACAAAAACTGAATCACTGAGAAACTGTTTGGCTCAGCGAGCTGAAATCAGATCTTTAAAGATGGCGCTTGAAAATGCAGAACGTGAATTACCGACACTAATCGTGTGCGATTCGCATTTTTGCGTCAACTCTTACAATAATAAGTTGCAGAGCTGGATTCAAAATGATTACAAAGATGACACAGGTGCCACAATCAAGCATAAAATGCTTTGGAAACAAGTAGTTCTTTTACAGAAAGAACTACAAAAGACTCATGTGATACACACTCTGAGTCATCAACGTGATGGCGTTCATGTTGCAGGGAATTCATTGGCTAATACAGCCATAGCGGAAGCAACTAAACCGGCTTCCGTAGCCACAAAAAAGCGTTCAGAAAAATACATAGACGGGGAAACCATGCTGGCAGTAAAAACGTCCTTAAAAAGCGACTGTGCAGCACTACCCGTGAACTATCCACTCAATCATGCATACATAATTGATGCAAACTCCGTTCCTTTAGCTCGAATCCCTGGATTGGGGGATAGGGTAATTCCAAACATGAACCGGAGAAAGTTATTAATAGCAGACGCACACATGGGTGAAGGCCCAAGGCACGAACAGATGAAGGAATCTCTGCCTGAATTACAATCAGAGTACTGGTGGCCGGGGATGAGCCTGCACCACTATAAATATGTGAAGAACGGTCCGGACTGCGACAGAGATCGCAGCAGCGAGTCAAGCGCAGTAATGCCATGGCCTAGTATGTTGGTAGCGTAATGCTGTCTATATGCAAACCAGCGTCCTATTAATTATTTAAGACTAAAATTCACTTAAAAAATGTGGCCCCAGCGCTCGGCTGACGCCAAAACTGTTATAAAAGATCTGCGAGTCTTTATCGGCACATACGCAATTGCCATGTTCCATTCTGACCAAGGTCCTGCTTTCAGCTCTCGAGCTTATAAGGAGGCCATAGTCAGTATGGGTGTTGGGTTGCGATACTCTTGTCCATCACACCCTGAGGGGAACAGTGTGGTGGAAAGAAAAAACCGAGACATAAAGCGATCTATAACAGCGAAGGTATTAGGTTCGGGTGATGGGTGGGTCAAACATTTAATAAGTGTCCAACTTAGTCTAAATAATTTGCCAAGAAATTCTCTAAAAGGTTTCAGCCCGTACGAACTATTGTTCGGAACTAGAATGCATGTTCAGGACCTCGATAGTCAGGCTTCAGTGGTAAAAGATAAGAATAAAGGCTTTGACATCAAAGATCGTTTCGCTGTTTTACAGGACTTGAGTGAAACTAGAAAATCCTTAAGCAACATAAAGTTAAAGCAACAGCCAACTACCACTGAAGACACACCACCTGTCCCAGCAGGACCTGTCTGGATTCCAAAGATTGGGGATCTAGTCAGAGAGAAAATAGCGGTGAAGAAGGAATTTGGGCCTTCTTACAGAAAAGCAGTACCTGTCTTGGCAATCAACGGAACAAGATCAGTAGTACTACCGCCTCTTGCTGGTAAAAAGGAGAACCGAGTGGTATCACTCGACCTGGTAAAACCACAATCATGTGGCCTATAATCAACAGTAGGCCAAGTGGACTCCCAAGAAATAACAGAATACCCAAATTTGCAACAATCCAAGAGGTTCAAACTGAAAGACTAAACACATTTGATAAACCTGCAGTGCACAGAGAGGGACTATGCAATAATACCATGGAACTCGTGCCTCTTGAAACACAGATTGAAACAGTTCGTCATGAAACACCAGTCTACAATGATGTGGCATCAGAATGTGCTACCGAAAGACAAATTAAGAAAACAATTCCATCAATTGACAGAACTGCCTCTGGCTACTTCATCAACTTCGATACCTTTTCTGAAGATCAAAACAACCCTGAAGTGACGCCAGAAACAAAGACTTTTAAAGAAAAGGCAACAGAACTCTTTCATCAACTCAAGGAAACTTACCTTATTTCTCCATGGTTAGAGTTTTGGTTTGGGCTAGGTGTATTTTTCCTCCTGCTTTGGCTCATTATGATACTTTGTTTGGGAAAATTCATTGAAGGGAAATATAGTTCAATGGACACAGCAAGTCAGAACATCAACTTAGTTCTAAAACCTCACAAATCATCCCACGTGAAGAAAAGAGGACTATCATCAGTAAATGTCACACCCATTCCAATACCCGGCGGGGTAGTATGGGACAAGACTGACTATGAAGTATATGGCCCGGTAGAAATCCTGAAATATCCTCACCAGTTCAAGGTTTCATTAAGTGACTTTGTAAAACCGAGTACATTTTCTGATGATTGGGATTTTGAAAGTATAAATAATATGATGTCTGATTTAGTGTTGTCAGCAAGATTTACAGAACATGATTATTTACAAGGTTTGTTTAATTATGAACAGATGTACTGCTTCTCACATTATGGAGACCATTACTTACATAAATCTGCACAACCTAGAAATGTTTTTAAATATAACCAATGGGAACATTGTGCTACTCCACCTAAAAGCAGTTCGAAAACATTCTATGAGAAATTCCAGTACTTCTCAGGGTTTAATACAAGTGATGCAGAAACGTTTTATTATAAACTGTTGGATAAAACAGGATTGAAAACTATGCTGACAAATACTAAATTGATATATTCAGAAACATTTTATGAAAAAATGATGACATTTGGTTTTGATTTTTGGAAAAATAACATTGAAACAAAAACAATCTGGGGTACAAAAGATTGGCAGGTACAAGGCCTAGAAGCATTATTTCGAGCCTGCATGATCCCAGAACAAATAATGTTCTTAAATGACACAATTCACCAAACAACCTGTCTTGGTCTAGCTAAGATTAAAGACCTTAACAAACCTTCTATTCCAAAGCCATTACCTGACAATGCAACAACAGAAGTTGAAATAGACGCATCTAAAATTTTACATCTAAACAGAACACATCCTGATTGGAAAAAGTGGTTGATCTGGCCTACTGACACGAATAACTGTCAAGATAGATTCCTGAACAAAACACAGGGGTTACAAATGACCAGACCACACCCTAGATACTCCCAGAGACAACATCCAGGGATAGTAATAACATACAGTGTAGGGAAGCTGTGCCTTGAATAGCTAGAAACATCCACACTGGCAGAAATCAAGCAACACTTAACTTTACTTAAAGATGGTGCTGACTTGCGTGATGTCATTATGGGACCACGCAAACAGCGTCAAAAGCGCTTCATAGCGGCCAGCATCTATACAGCATACAATGAGGCTTGGAAAGTAACTCAAATTGAAACAGCTGAAAAAATACGAGAAATTGATCGTATTAATTTGGAAAAATCACTTTCTGTTGTAGACAATGGGTTAATGACTCTGTCCTCCAGAATATATTCACTGGACAGTATTGTATCATCTGCCATCAATATAATAGATAAAGACTTGCTAATGTTACAGCATGGCCAGTCGCAATTGCGTTCTATTGTACAGCTAGGCTGGACGCTGCAAAATCTTCGTTCAGGCTATGTGCCATGGCGTTTAATCAACACAACGTCATTATTTTCCATCTTTAACCTTACTGATAAACAAATCAGCTTGGCACAGAAAGGAGCAGACTATACAATCCTGAGCATCGAAAAACTTGAGAGATTACCATTGACAATGTCAGAAAGACCTGTCATTGAATGGATAATACACGGAATTATCACAATTCCGAAAACAACTTTCCAATTTAAAAATTGCCTTGAATATATACCGACTGGCCAGTATGAACGATTGGGTAAAGGGTACATTAAGTCAGCATGGAAATTACCATATACACACACATGCCATAGAGACAGCAACAAAAATGTATTTCTTAGTGGCGAAAATTGCAAACATTTACTAAGCGGTATACTTTTGTGCCAGGGTATTAATTTACACGGGCCTGTGAAGGAACTTCAAACAACCTTTCATGCCACCAACATGTCACACCTGAAACGCAGATAGAGCCTTTCTTTAAGCAACTCTCTAACGGGAGTTACATTCTAATAACGGATCACAGCTGTTGTGGCCTGATGCCAGGGAAAGCATATCTCGTAGGCGTAACTTCCATGGTCACTTGCTGTATGCAAGTATGTTTCCAAACGGCCCTGAAGATTCCGAGACGCCGATTTGGCCTCCTTTGAATGTCTCTTTTATACAAATTGATACTTTAAGCAGAATGAAGTCTGTGCTTTTACAGACAACAGTGCCCATAACGTCATCAAAAGAGACGTATGATCTCCAAGTTGCAAGGACAACATCGGAGATACATGACCTTTTATCAACAAATTGCCCCGTGCATTTCACAGAAATGCTTAGCCAAATTCTAAATATGTCAGATGCCGTAGGTATCTCAGGCGTATTTAAAACGATTTTTTCAGGACTATTAACACCATTCAAAGCAATCCTAGGAATTATTCCTAATTTTATCCATTCAGTCTTTGGCGGCATACCCCTGACTTTGGGACTTGTAGCAGGCATTTTATTTTTGACCCTCCTGCTCCGATATGGCAAACCAAAACACAGACATGACTCCGGCAAGGATGGAAGAAACAATCCTAGCAGTACGCTACCGGGACCGCATAACCAGAGTCCTTGGAATGGCCAGGCTGAGAGATCTGAACATGACCTGGTTTCTTTCATTCAGACCTATATGGCAGACCTGCATCTTACCTGTGCTTCGATGTATGCTATGCGGCGAAGAATGCGTGTTAGACACCTGTCTTGCACTACCATCAGCAGTACCAATGGATATCAATACTTTGCTAAGTCCTGTAACGGCTCACCCATCATGTTGTCCCCAGCGGCTACCAATCCTGATGACGGCATTCGTTGAGACTCCTGTGCTACGACTAGGTGGCGGCAGTGAAGCGATACATGAAAGCAACATCACCCAGGTACGGCCTTCTGTGAGCATTGCTGATCCAAACATCGATGATTGCAATCACTCTCACACCTGCCAAGTTACAGCATTATCGAACTTGGTCGAACTGTCACCTGAATATGTAGACCTATTCTTTAAGAGCCTGTCTGATATGATGTTCTTCCCTGAACAACAACAATGATTTTTTGGTAAAGAAACATTCCAGCGCACAGCGTTCCTGTGAACTCTGAATTCGGCCTTCAGTTTTGATCAACAAAAACTACTAAAAAGCGTTTGGAACTCTATTCCCCCGTTCACCATGAAAATTCTTTTTTTTTTAATTGAAGACTTTTTCAAAATTTTTACCTTTTTCTGACACGAAAACCTTTGCTTAAAGTAGAACTATTCATAAAGAACAGAACTTCTATTTTTAGGTAGATCTAGAGACATAATAACTTTACCTCAGCCTCTAGCACATGTTACAGCAAATGCATTTATATGTGATGAAATAATCTCGCCCTTCTTTTCTGTATAAAGAGATATTTCATGTGTAAATTTCTTTTTCGCAAAATCGTTCAACTGATTACATATGCTATAATTTTTTAATGATTTCTATGCTTAAAGACGTACAGTACCTATATTTTCATGTATTTCAAATACGCCATTTCAAATGCAATATGTATTTTGGGGTGGGAAGTATTACACACGCATCCTATTGCTTTAGTTTTAGTAATTTGATGGACATAAATTCGTGGAGTGGGTGTCGTGTTCTATCTAGGACCCCGATCAATATTGTGACCTTATGCCCCAATACGGCTATAATCCATCCATACCCCTATAATGGCATGAACGATCAGAGCCATATTTCAGAAACTCGCCTCTGCAGCTCATTACAGTAGATGACACAGCAGAAGCCACTATCTTAGATTCCTAGATTACACACCGAGTTCTTTAAACAGATAAAACCCCCAGCAACCTGGGAAAGCCCCGCTTGCTATGTTTTGATTAGTAATAGAACTCTAATGAGCACTGTAAGAACGACCGGTTCTTAGTGACATCTTTATTGACGTCTTATGTCCAAAAACTTACGTCAAACAAGGCACCTTCCAGGTATAAATATTACCAACGTTGCCTTAAGCAAACACAGCGGTGGTGATTGAGAATATAGGAGCATAACAGCTGTCCCTTGCAGAGCCCAGCAGATGCGAGAAGCCCACGGACGCTGCCCCTCCTCCTCCTTGACGCGCTGAGAAAGATGCTGTCTTTTCTCCTGCCGAGAAAATCCAGCCCCGGCGTTTCCAGCCTACCCTTGCGGGTAACTGGGATATCGAGTCCTGAGGGGAGATACCAGACCTCCAACATTCTATTCCAGAGGTACAGTGTTGACTAAACCCTTAGAGAGAATTCTTGAAGCAAACTCTTGGCAAAACCAACTTAACTTAAACTGCTACTTACTTACTCCCTTCCAAGTATTAGGCTTAGGTCAGGTACACTGGGGTAGGCGTATCTAGAAGCATCAGTTGAGTACGTTAGCTAAATGTATATATGAATGTATATATTTTATTCATTTTAACCATTGTATGGCTAAGAAAACATATCAATGCTTTTACAGTATTATTTCGCAATCCTCCTTTTACTGTACGCACTTTTTATAATAACAAGTCTTGCAATTGTGGCAATACATTTCTCTTGCATGAGAAGAAAGACTGTTCAATAAATAATACCTTTTATTGAAAACGCCCGTCTCTCTATTCTCTGCATCTTGGTGAAAGTAATCTGCACAACTGACTGAGTGAAATAGCTGTCTATTGTTTCACACGACTCTAGAGATTGACTCTTATTCTAAGGAGCAAAGTTGTCATGTTTATGCGGTTGTTGGAAAACTGAATCCCTTCTTGTCTGAGCCAGGGGAGCTGATCACTTCCTATTCAGTCAAGAAAGTTTCCAGTGACCTCTGAGCTAGTTGGTACAAACCCAATTAAGTTTAGCATAGTCAGTAGAGACCTGGAAGACTGCACTTCTACGTCTACACTGCTGTTTATGTTATTCCAATGCGCAGGGCCTATAGGCAAAATAGGAACTACACTACAGTTTGCCAAAAACTCTGCCTCTGCAGCATAGCAGAGTTTACCGGTGCCATGCAGCCACTCTCACCGTTCACACAGACACCGGCGGAGGTGCTTCTGTTCAGGTTGAAACAATGACACACGTGGCCACAGGCTGCGCACATCAACTCGCTATGTCAGCCCTACGGGGAAACGGCACCTGCACAGAGACAAGTCACTGCCTATTCGCACATGGCTATTGACTACTACGAGCTGCGCAGCCTCACACATAGTAGATGGGCTGTGCCACACCTTTCACACAGTGGGTTATGCGTGCCCCAAGAGCCGTGCTGCCACTTCATCCCCAATGGCGAGGAGTGGTGCCAGGCAGAGCCAGCCTCTCCCTCCCGTGGAGACTTCAAACATGCAGCAACACCCAGCAGAGGGGCTCCAACGAGTGTCCCCGCTTTTACGGCTTCCTCACATTGGTGCAGGCTGGGCCCGAGTAGGCCAAGACCCATATGCCACAGCCCCTGCTTTTGCAGCTCTATGCGAAGGCGCTGCAGCTTCTCTCAGCCAACCATGCCTTCGGTTCCAGTTCTCGGTGGTGGACCAGCAGTCTGGTCACCCCACTGGCTGCGCCTCCAGATTCAGCTTCTCTGGGCATCGGCTGGACCCGAGCCAGCTTAACCTAGGTAGCCCCACACACCACTGCAGCTCTATACAGAAGAGCTGCAACTGCTCTCAGACAACAAATGCTTTTGACTCATTGGCCAGAAGCAGAACCTGCACAACCAGCACTGCCAGAAACAGCAGTGCCCCGGGTCCAGCCCTCTGCCGTGGGATGAAACACCACAGTAAGTAAGTGCACTTTTAAATTAAGTAGATATGAGCCTTTCTATTTTCTGTCCCACCCACACTGACGCTTGAGCTACTGTTACTCCGCCCGCTCGCTGAACTCTGCATAGTGTCAGAGTTTTTGTATCACTTCGTGGAGTTCCGTGTAGCTGCACTCCGCTAACTCTGCCTAAGCCTACTAGCTATATGTGGTTTCTTGCTAATCCAAACTAAATTATTTATGGCCTTTGTATATCTTTCAAACACCCACGTAGAGTTGCAGAGGGATATCCTACTTGACTTCGTCATATGCTCCAGAGTAGGGAACAACTTCATCCTCAAATATGTCTTGTAAATATTTGCCCATGCGGAAGGAAATCTTCTCTGGAGAGTCAACCCTACTATGAGGTAAGGGACAGGCTCAGTATCTGACACTTTTCTAAGTTAAACTTGAAGCCAGACAATTGACTAGAAGTTGATACTTCTGTCTGTAAAGGGGGTGATGACAGCTCTGGGTCCCCCAAGGTCAGCGACACGTCATCAGATACATGCATATTTTGTTTTCAAGCCCTCTCATTTAAACCTCTTTCATTTCACCACACGCCCGCACCTTATTTGCCAATGGCTCCATGCACAGAGCAAATAAGAGGCAGGACATCAGGCACCCCTGTATAGTGCCACATTATATGAGGAATAGGCTTGATGGTTCATCATTCACAAGCATCCTAGCTGGCAGGGAACAATACCCACTCTGTTCCCATATCCTAAATCTGGGCCCAAATGGTTAGGCTTCTAGCACTTTCCTATGTTATGGCCAACGAACTCTATCGAAATGCATTTTCGGCATCGACACACTAGAGCAAGGCATCTACCTGTGCTCTCGTTAACTTGTCCAGGAAATAAATCATGCTTTTGGAATTGTCTGAGGACCCTCTACCATGAATGAATTCTGCTTGATCTGGGTCAAAAAGAGATATGTGGGCCCAGTCTTGCTGCAAAGATGCAAGTGTCCAATTTGACATTCACATTTAAGAGGAAGATCGAGCAGTAAGTGGAACAGTGAGTTTGATCTTTTCCCTGATTGGGCAACACGACCGCCAACTCCTCCCTCATGGTGTCTGTCAGAATCTGACCTTACTCAAAATAGTTAAACAAACCCAGCAATCTGGAGGCCAAATACTGGGAAAAAGCTTTTATAAAACCTTGCTGTAAACTCATCTGGGCTCAGGGCTTTATTGGGGCGGAACCTGGCAATGCTACTTTTCGCATCTCCTAGCTCAATAGATTTATTCAGGAGCTTGACTTGCCAGGTCAGATGGCTTGCTTTATATATTCGACAATGCCCTTGCATTTTCAGCCGTTTACAGCCACTTGCAGAAGTCTCTAACTGCACTCCATATTTCCTCCTCTTTATCAGCAGGTACACTTTCCGTGTTTTTAATTGCCATGTCATTCTCCTTCACCGGTTTAGCACTTGATTTGCAGAACAAGAGCTTGCCTGCCTTATTCACTGAGAGTAATAACTTTGTTTTAATCTATGCAGTGCATACTCTCCTTTTTCCATATCAGTGTCTTTCAGGTGGGCCCTGAGTCTTTCCAGTTGTCTCCACACCTGTCACGCTCCAATCCTGCAGTAAAATTCTTCCAGTTCTTTAATCTGAGAATCTAGACTCTGCCTCACCTTCACCTGTTCTCTCTTAACTGATGTCACTGATTAATTCAATCATCCTCGAACAACTGCCTTTAGAGCATCCCAATACACTGGAGGCCTAGTATCAGGCTTATCATTTTCTTCTATGTATTGCTAAATACTGTTAGCTATCTGCTTCCTGTATGTGGGGTTTTGCAAAAAAGCATCCTGTCGCTGCCATCTCCTATTCGTTCTTTTGACGGTTGGCGACTTTAATGTCAGAATCACAAGCTTGGGATCCGCTAGTGGGCTATTGTCTATCTCCACTCAATATTATATCATCTTGCACCTCACTCCCAACTTCTTGGCTCCTTCATTACTTTCTTTTCTATAAATTCTGGACATGCATTGCCCATGCCCTTGAAAAATTTGTGGCAGGTGTAAAGTTTGCATCTTTTGCCCCGCAAAATCATCTTAAAATACTACAAAGCCGAGACACATATACGGGTTTCGTTCCCAATCGTGCTATTGTGAAGTTGTGCTTTTCTTAAGCATTGAGGAGCAAAACCAATAATATTCTCTTTGAGTTCCATCATTTGATGTAAAACTGCACCAATCCCCACATTTCTTGCATCAACTGTTACTATACATTCCACATTTTTCACTTTCCAAAAGCAGCATTTTTCTTCACATACCACTCATATGACACATTTGATCTCAGTAATCTTTTGAAAGGTTCAGTAAGCACTGTGAAGCCAGGTGCAAACCTAACTAATTTAGGCGTATTACTGATAGCACTCAACAAATCTTTTTTTTGGCTAGATGTCTTCTGATGATACAGTGTGACCTAAATATTCTATGGAGTCTTGATTGAAACAACATTCTTTTTCTTCACCCTCTTGCCATGTGGATGTTTCTTTAATGGTCTTTCCAACACCACATAATATTCTTCTTTCGACTTAGTAAATACCAGTGTGTCGATAGTGGCATGCAAGGGTTTGTTTTTCTTGGCCAAACAATCTGTACATTCCTTTTTGAAAAAGCGAAGTTGCTGATACAGGCCCAAAAGGCATTGGGAGCAAACGAAGCATTCCCAATTGAGATCACAAATGTTGTCCAGGCCTTCCATGTTCATCTAATACAATTTAATGATACGCAGAATGTACATCGATCATAGAAAACACTCTTGCCTCATTCAAACATACCAAGGGCTCATGAATCTTTGGGAGTAGGTGGCAATCGGCTAAAATGTTTTTGATCACCAAATATCAAATGCAAATTCATACATATTTATGTTGCCAGATTTACATTGGTCTACAACTTATGGAGATACCTATTCTGGAGAATCAGCATTTTCATTCACCTTATTGGCTACCAGCTCATCCAAATGTTTCTACAACTTGTCTCTGACATCTCTTATTTTGTGTATTAACGGGCATGCTTTGTCTTTCAATATGATCTTGTATTCATATCGATGAAAACAACCCAGCTTATTCTGAAAAGCCTCAGATTATTTTTCTAAAATGGCCTCAACATTTCCAATTGTAATTTGACATACATTAATAGAACTTTCAGTGCCAAGTCATATAACCATCCCCAGCATCTCCAGATCATGCCTGCTAATATCATATAATCAATCAAGATAATCTCATTTAGTCACTTAAAATCATAAAATATACAGTAAAACATTGTGATTAAGAAATGTAATAAGTTGATTTTGCATCTATCAAACATTAAAAATAGAGAAGTCATGCTAAAATCCATAAATCCATAAATCCATAAAAGCCATATTGGGTGAGAATAGAATACAATTAGAGGAAAACAACATCTTCTTAAGACCAAATGCATTCACCTCATAAAAGTGGTATGAACCTCTTATTTTCCTGGCTCTAATTGCACCTATTATGAAGTTGGCTACAGTCAGACAAACGTATTCATTATCCAACATCTGTAAAATAATTGAAACAGGGCTAACTTGAGTGAAATGTCTTTCTCTTGATACTGGTAAAATACAGTGGTTACAAACACTGTTACAATATTAAATGAAAAAGACAAAAAGCACTGTATCTTGATGAGAGAAGAAATCACAACTACATGATGCCAAATGTTCAACTTTGTACCAGCCCTCAGGTTCAGCCAAACTCCTCATGCACCACAAAGGAGGCCACGGATTGTGGCACCGCGAGTAGATGTTTTAAAAACTTGCTTTTGATAACCTGTAGATCTGGGGCCACTTTATAGCCCCAGATATCACTGCCGTAGGGTACCAGGGAGATACATTTAGAATTATAGATTTTAATCAGAACCTTAATGGGCTTGGCCCCCAACCTGCTCGCAAATCAAACACTGCGGCCACTGTCCTAGCCATAGCGTTCCTTTAAGCCTTCAGTAAAGGGGTCCATGAACCCTCTTTCTTCAAATAAGACCCCGAGGTAGGGAAATAATTTTCCTCTAGAGATCTCAACCCCCGCTAAGGAATATTTTCTCCTTCCCTTACCTCCTGGCCATATCATCATGGAATGGGATTTAATATAATTTGTACGCAGGTCCAATATATTCATAAAGTCTATGAATGAACTGAGTAGGTGTTACAGACCTGCCGCAGTCCTTGCTAGTGGCACCACATTGTCAGCGTACAAAAAGGTGTGGATAAAATGTGAATGGGCTTGGAGGACATCTTTACAGGATGCATTTAGAGTCTTTCCCAGATCATTTATATAGAGTGCAAATAAAATCCGGCATGCATCCCTTTCTGACCTGAAACAGTGCAGTGATGTTCCCCACTTGGTTGTACTTAACTAATGCGGGTGGATCTTTGTGCAGTTTGTGCAAAAAGTACCCTATATCTTTATCAAGGCTCATGTTTAGGATAATATCCTGCAACATCGCTTTCCTAAAGTCAAGTTGTTGTAATGACTTGTGTGGTAAAGGAATGCATTTTAAAGACACATTCGCGATTCAGACGACGTTGTTAAGGGACAGTGTGGTTCGAGCCACCATGTAGGTACTGTTTCCCATTTGTACCACCTACCTGTAAAATGAGGATAAATGCTCTGTTTTTAAGGAAACTAAACTGAAAGAGTTGATCCCATGATTCTTGGCTAATATATTTTTTTCGGTTGCAAACTGCGTTTGTTTTACATCTTTCTACATAGTGCAACTTCCTTGGTATTTCTGGGTGTTTTTTGAGAGCTAATATACTGTACCTATTTTTTTTACCACATAAATTCTCATGAAAATCTGTTTCCCTAAAAAGTGTGCGGAGCTCTGAAAATATCCCATCCGTTTGATGTCATATGCCAGTGTATAATTATGTAATGGATAGAGCTCCATCTTGCCACATATCTCTAAACACAACCTGTCTGAAATTAAAGTCATAGGTGAACCGATGTCTTCCTTAACCTGAACCTCCTCTTCATCTATTTTGACTATGCAATTTGAGTCTTTTGCATTATGTTCACAGCACCATGAATAGACAATGAATTTAAATTGTTATAAACCACTCACTCACTGCTCTTCCTGAGTGGCACTTACTTGAAACCATCTCCCTTTCAAAATCTTTGTAAAAAAAATTCTATGCATGCTTCTCTACTGCTGGACATATCTTTGAGTTTGTCAGATGATTATGAAAACTACATTTATATCACATAGTATCATTATAAGCCACACTCTTTTGTTGACTATTTAAAACAACAGCCCCCTCTTGTTCAGTATCACCACAGCAATTCAGTAATTTTTGTTTGCTACTGTGGAGCATTTAGTTCCCTCAACAATAAATAAAGTCTGAGACATTGCCAGAATCTTGCAGCATAATATGTTTTCCTGAATTTTTTTCTGAAAACAAAAACGAATATACTGGTCATCTAATAAGCCATAAGCACATGCAGCAGACAACACTTTTAAGGTCGCCATGTAGTCCATTCGGTGCTTGTTTGTACATGAAGAATGTATTTCTTCATAAACACACCCTCGACTCTTCAGTGATTTGTTTTTCTAACCCTTGAATGGCTTCCACATATTCATTTCATTTCTCAAAGTCGCGTAGTACTTGAAAAATCCCAGGGAGATGAACAAATGCGTTTGCCCCTCTTTTCCCAAACAGCCAAATCGTAAAGCAAAAGTTCTCCTTGAATGATAATTTACAGCAACTAAATAGTTATTGTATGAACAATGTCACTGTTTCAAGACATAGTTGTCTTTCCAGGATTAGGCAAAAAGTCACAAGGTAAATTTCCATTCCGTGTTTTCACTTTCTGAATATGTCACCCCAATGGAAAAAAAAGCAATAGTATCTGTTTAAAAATAGGAAGTGTAAGCATAGCCTATTTGCCACCCCTCTGACCGACTACTTGTACTGTGCGCTTGCTTTCTGGGAGTTCTTTTTCTGTGAGGCACTCCACGCAAGTACATGTGTGTAGGTCCTGGCATCTTTGGTGAGTTTTTCCCTGTCTTTTTTGGTTCTGACCTTCTGTTTTTGATTGTGTGCTGCATTTCTTTTTTTGCTGGCTTTAGGACTCTAGGCACTTTCCCACTGTTGTCCAGTGCTAAAGTGCAAGAGCTCCCTGTGTAAATGTTATCTATAATTGGTTATCCATGATTGGCTTATTTGAATTACTGGTGAGTCCCTAGTAAAGTGCTCTGTGTGTGCCCAGGGCCTGTACATCAAATGTTACTAGTGGGCCTGCAGCACTGACTGTGCCTACCACACGAGTAGCCGTGCAACCATGTCTTAGACATGCCATGCAGTATCTGTGTGGACAGTTATAAACTGCCATGTCGACCTGACAAGTGCAACCACTTGCCAGGCCCAAACATTCCCTTTTCCTACATGTAAGGCACACCCAAGGTAGGCCCAAGGTAGCCTCATGAGCTGGGTGCAGTGTATTTGAAAGGTAAGACATGTATTGGTGTGTTTTACATGTACTGAAAGTGAAATTCCGGTAATTTGTTTTTTTTACTACTGCAAGGGCTATCTCTCCCATAGGTTATCATTGCAGCTGTTAGAAGTGTGACTTTCAATTGAAGTTTGAGGTCCCTGAACTCACAATTTAGAAGTACATCTTTTTTGAAGTTGGTTTTTAACTTGTGTGTTTAAAAATGCCACTTTTTAAAAGTGGGCATTTTCTTGCTTTACCATTCTGTGCCTCTGCCTGCCTGGAGGATCCATGTCTGAGGGAGGGTGACATTTGGGCTGTTTGTGCATCCACTCTAGACAGACACACAAAGGGAGCTGGGGTGTGCCCTCCGTATCCTGATGGCTCATCACCAGGCTGATGGGTCTTCCTGAGCTAGATTGGTGGCAGGAGTTGTCACTGACCCCTGAATGAGGTTGTGCCTGTCCTCACACAAAGCTATCTCTACACCCCTGTAGTGTGTCTAGAGCCAGGTCAGTGAAATGCAGGGTCTTAGGAACTAGAGCCTTTCCTTTGAAGTTTGCCTACTTCAAAGGCAGAAACTGGTATAAGTACTGGAGCTGTGACATCATAACTTGATAACACTTGAGAACATTCTGCCAGGAAGAAGTGCTGGATGCTGTAGGAGGGACTGACACTATGCTTGTAGCTTTGTTATTCTGGCCTGCTGCTTCTATCATGGGAGTGAAATGACTGGAGTTTGCTTTATGCATCCTGCTTTCCAAGGTTCTCCAAGGGCTTGTGTGTACTTGCCTCCTCTTAAGAAGTCTCAGGCTCATCAAAGACTTCATCTGCAGCTACTGAACTCCTCTGCTGGGAGTTATGACCTGCCAAGTGGTGCCAACTTCAGCTCTGGGCCATGGGAGGTGGTTTTGCTGCTAAGAACCAAAAAAATCCATGCCTAGACTCTCAGCACCCGTTTTTCTGACGCATCACCGCCTTGCGGATGAAAAACCAATGCATCAGCGTTGTGCGGCTGAAGAATCGACTCAGTGCCTGCCATGTGGCGGAAAGACCACCGCAACCCAAGTCCCGAGCATCGCATCTTTGACGTCCATGTCGCACGCTCCGACTCTGTTCCTGCTGTGTGGCTGAAGTAATCGATGCATCACTTACTTCGTGACTGGGAAATTTACACAACGCATGTTCCACTGCATTGACCCTGCAAGTCTGGATTTTTGACGCATCTTCCCTGTGCACCAAGTTCTTCATCGACATGGCCCAGCAGTAATTAACACAGGCCACGTGTTTGGAGATCGATGCATCACCTCTCCTCACAGTAAGGAACCGATGCATCACTTCCCCTGACCGTAAGAAAATGATGCATTACCTCCCCTGACAGTAAGGAAATGACACATCACCTCCCCTGCACTGCAGTAAGGGACCGACTCCACATGACTGGAGATAGATGCATCATGTCCCCTCACTGTAAGGAACCAACGCATCACCTCCCCTGACAGTAAGGAAAATACGCATCACCTCCCCTGACAGTAAGGAAACAGCGCATCACGTCCCCTGCACTGCAATAAGGAACTGACTCCGCGTGTCTGGAGATCGATGCATCACCTCCCCTCAAAGTAAGGAACCGACTCATCACTTCCCCTTGCAGTAAGGAACCGCCTTGTCACTCCCCTGGGAGTAAGGAATCAGTTATTGCTTTGTTTTCTGGTGCCTCACCTCCCCCGCACCTGTTTTCATCTTTGATTTTGATGCATACCAGGTACATTGTGCTAAAAATGATGCATCCATAACTTCTTATGAACTGAACTATTTTGAACCTCTGTAAAGCGTTTTTATGTTGTTTTGGTTCTGTTTTGTTAAGATAAATATTGGTTAGTTTTCCAAACTGGTGTGTTGTCCATTTGTAGTGTTTTCCCTGTGTTACTGTGTGTGTTTGTACAAATGCTTTACACATTGCCCTCTGAGATAAGCCTGACTGCTCATGCCAAGCTACCAAGGGGTTATCTTAGCTGTGTGACTCCCTTACCCTAGCTAGAATATGGGGTCCCTACTTTGACAAGGTGCAAACCTCTGCCAACTAGAGACCTCCATTTCTAACAAATGTGTTTTCAGTTATCTCCCTTGTATGCTAGTTCAGGAAGCACCACTAACTAATTAGTGTCAAATGCATGTGAGGAACAATGTTCTATATAGCCTGTTTTTTGGCCTTTGCTCTTTACCAATAGCATAACGTAAACAATACTCTGCTTGCCACGGGTACTGGAAGTAGGGCTGTGGGGTGCTGAAGACCCCCCTAAAATAATCATATTGAAGTTTAGAAGTTTAATGAGCAATAAAGAGGCCTTCACATTCAGTTTTTATCTTGTCACATTTGCTGTGCATTCAAAGACAAAGGTCAAATTCCAGGCTGTCTTCAACAAATTTCTGTTTATTCATTTGAAAGGATTGTGGTGATCACTTTTCTTTTTCTGACTGTAAATTATATTGTATTGTAATTGCATTTATATTGCGCCTACCGCCCCTGACGAGGCGTCAAAGCGTTTTTTCAGGGATTAGCACACTACTCCAGAACCCAAGAAGGATTAGTGTTGAATTAGTATAGTGAAATGTGAAAGTAATTTAAGTGGTGGAAAGGTTAGTAAGTTATTTGGGTTCAGAAGGATAGTGGAGGGATAGAAGAGGGAAAAAGGTTTGCATTTATGTAGCACTTTTACCCCTGATGGGGTGTTGAAGCGCTTTTTTGGCGAGTAGCACACTATACGGAACACATAATGGATTAGTGGTGAATTAGTATAGTAAAATATAAAAGTAATTTGAGTGGTGGATATTAGTCAGTTTTTTGGATTGAGAAGGATAGCGGAGGGATAGACGAGGGAAAAAGGTTTCCATTTATATAGCGCTTGTTAGCCCTGATGGAGTGTTGAAGTGCTTTTTTGGCAAGTAGCACGCTACTCTGGAACCCATCAAAGGACTAGTGTTGAATTAGTATAGTGAAATATGAAACCAATTTGAGTGGTGGATGATATGTTATTCAGTTATTTGGATTGAGAAGGGTAGCAGAGGGATAGAAAAGGGACAGAGGCTTGCATATATATTAACCCTGGGCGTAGTTGGTGTAGCAGGACTACGCGGAGGTCCACGTAGTTGGGAACAAACTCAGTGGAACTCTACTCCATCACCCGCCTCCACCCGCCTCCACCCCCCCATTAACAGTGAATTAGACTTTAATGAAAATTAAAATAAAAAGCACTTACCTGTACTGTGGCGTCCCCGGGCTGCCCTCCTCCTCTTCCTCGCCGTCTCTGGGTAATCCTTGCAAAAACTGGTGATCAGTATAGTAAAAGAGTTGTCAGATGGCTCAGGGAGGGGTAGAGTAGGGGAGCGTCTAGAAAGGGTTATTTTGGGGGTCATAGCAGTATTATGGGGTTTGAGATTAATGAGAGACTGGATGTAGAGGATATATTGATAGAGCTATAGGGTGAGAAAAAGGGTGGTGCATTGGAAATAGTAGAAAGAGGTTTGAGATGAGTTAGAGAGTTGAGGTAGAAGATATATGGAGGGAGGTATAGGGTGAGAAATAGGGTAGTGCATCGGGAAGAGTAGTGGGAAGAGGTTTGAGATGAGTTAGAGAGTTGAGGTAGAAGATATATTGAGATAGGTATAGGCTGAGAAATAGGGTAGTGCTTTGGATATGCCGAATTAGAAGAAAGTAATAAATATATAGATCCATAAGTACATGGAAAGTTTATAGATGCATAAAGGAAGTAAGTATATGTAGATTAAAGATATTGATAGAGGGTTAGGGTGAGGAATAGGGTAGTGCATTGAATATGATTTTTTTATGGAGGAAAGTAATAAATACATATATCCAATTACATGGTAGGTATATAGATGCATAAAGGAAGTAAGTATAAGTAGATTAAAGATGCATTTGATAAACTCTGCATTTTCAAGTGTACTTAAAAATGTATTTATTTATTCTTTTTTTTTTAAACATTATTATTCAACATGTTTATACAAAGCAATACACATATATAGGTACACATCTATGGTACAAATAAATGCTTATATACAGAGGGATATGCTGTATATTTCTGTTTGCATATGGTGCTTATGTGAGGAAGAGCCAATTCTTGAGTAGTTTTCTGGAAAGAAGGTGGTTGTTGGTGGATCTTATGTTTGGCAGTAAAGAGTTTTATATTTTAGCTGCTTGAACAGAGAAGGATGTGCCACCATGTTTTTTTTCTTGTATCTTGGGATTTTGAGACGAGGTGCCACTTTAGAGCAGAGGTTCCTATGATGAATGTGTTTGGGGATTTTATTCACGATGAAGAGCGGTCCCATTCCATGTATTGCTTTTTGGGTGATACAAAGCAGCTTGAACGTGGATCTTCTGGCAACCGGTAACCAATGCAGGGCTTTCAAGGCAGGGGGGATGTGGTCTCGCGGTTTGAAATGCAAGAGTAGTCTGGCAGCCGAGTTCTGAATCCGTTGTTGTCTTTTCATAGTCGTTAAAGGTGATCCGTGGTGAAGGCTATTGGTGTAATCAAGCTTGGACAGGACAAAGGAGATGGTAGCTTGGACCTTGTGTGGAAATCCCAAATGGGGGGAAGATCCGTCGCAGAGTTTTTATAGTAACAATGCTTGATCTTGCTAGTTAGTCTCCTTGGGCATTTATCGATAGCTTGGCGTCCATGGTCATTCTGAGGTTTCTTACTTCCTTCAATACTTTAGGCAGTGATCCCAGTTTATCAGGCCAGGTGGCAAGTGGATCATAATGTTTCCAATCGCCACACATGAGTATTTCCATTTGGAAGCATTCAATTTGAGATGGCTCCAAGTCATCGATTGATCCACGGCTCTGAGACAACTGAAAATTGATGAGTTTCCAATATCTTTGGGGCATTCCAGTTGAAAGAGTATTCGTGTGTCATCTGCATAGTTATAGCACGTGAGGTGAAATTGATTGATCAGTACTGGTAATGACTTTATTTAGATGTTGAAACGCATGGGTGAGATGATAGAGCCTTGAGGGACCCCAGCTTTTGTGGAGTACAGTTTGGATGAGAAAGTTGGGGTATGGCTGATATTAGTTCTGTTTCAAAGGTAGGACGCGATCCAGTCTAAAGCAGTCCCCTCTATGCCGGCTTCACAGAGTCTTTGTATCAGAGTGTTATGTTATGTTATAGGGGTATTTGTTAAGTGCACGGCTACTCCAAGGAGTGTCCCGGCGCTGTCATAACCACAAAACAGAGTAAGTGAAAAAACAGCCAGCGGTAACTAACTGGACTGCGACTACTGTTGGAAGAGCCAGGTCTTTAAGCTTTGCCTAAAGCTAAGTAGATCTTGTTCCTGTCTAAGGGAAAAAGGGAGACCATTCCATAATTTTGCCACTACTACTTGAAAAGAGCGGCCCCCTTTGCAAGAATGGTAAAACTTAGGCACAATTGTCAGCTGCTGGGAGGAGGATTGCGGCGTTCTGAGTGGTTTGTAGGGCTGAATTTTGTTCCTAATATACGGGGCCCCAAAGTGTCATGGTTAACCGTGTCAAAGGCAGCCGAGAGGTCCAAGAGGAGTAGCACAGCAACCCGTTGCGGTCAACTGTGTTCTTCAGATCATCCCAGATGGCAAGGAGGGCAGATTCTGTGCCTCTTCTGGACTGAATCCGATTTGGAAGTCAGAAAGTATGGAATTGTCTTCAATGAATAGTGAAATCTGGGCAAACGCTGCTCTTTCTATCAGTTTGCCCAGGAAAGGTCCATGTGTAATTGGTCTGTAGTTGTCAGGGTTCAGC
Organism: Lissotriton vulgaris; assembly: GCF_964263255.1. Taxonomy (NCBI): domain Eukaryota; kingdom Metazoa; phylum Chordata; class Amphibia; order Caudata; family Salamandridae; genus Lissotriton; species Lissotriton vulgaris. Next base: position 1,115,847,670 of record NC_141689.1, on the reverse strand, counting down.
GGGTCCAAGTTTGTTTTCTTCAGTAAAGGACGTATGTATGACTTTTTGAGTTCTTCTGGAAATATTCTGGTAGTTAGGGAATTGTTGATGATTCTTCTTACTGGATTGGCAGTACAGGTTGTTAGAAGAATTGTCTTGAAAGTTTGCGGTGGACATGTGTTAGAATAGCTGCCGGCAGGCCTGCTTGCTTTGACCAGGTCCATAAATTCATCGTATGAAATGTGTTGGAAGGAACGGAGAGGCTGAGTTAGACTATGCTTGGATTGTTGTTTTGTAAAAGGGTTAGTGCTGGTGCTTTGTCTCTTTTTTAAGTACGACTCCAATGTATCTTCTTTGTCCGTGTAATGATTTGCCAGTTTGTCTGTGAAATCTTGAGTAACGGGATGAGTTCCTTCTAAGCAATTTGGTTTACGAAATTCATTGAGTATTTTATACAATTCTTAATTTGCATATTCAGCATTTTGAATTCTATCTGAATAGTACATTTTCTTTGCTTCATTGATAGCTGACTTGTATAATCTGTTAATTTTCTGTAGGTGAAGTTTGACTTGAGAGGATTTATTCGACAACCTTTCTAGGTATAGGGATTTTGAATAGAAAGACTGCAGTGTGTTTCTTTTTTCCTACCAAACAACAACATTTCCATGCCCGTAAATGAACTGTGCAAATATTTCAGAATATATAAGAATTAGGAAAGCACAAATGAAGCAAATATTTTGTAATTCTGAGGTTTGGTGGAAACAAAGATTTTGATACAATCAAAGCAAATCAATACACTGGGTGATGCAGCTATAAACACATTATCATTGTCTGCAATATTGTTTTATCAGTAAACTGTATTTCAATGCAAATGTAATGGTTATTTCAATAGAAAATGTGTTTTCTGTACTGGCAGTGCGCTACTACACCATGCATTAGTAATATTTATGTAGCAGTGTGCTCTAAAGTGTATCACTAGCTACGTACTACATTCTCACTGGTCTCCTGCTAAATACATTGGCTATACTTGGTTTTTGTGCGATACATTAATTTTTTACAATCCTTAGGACTTCAGTAATGTAACATTAATGTAAGTACCCCACTAGGAAAATTGTAGCAGCCAATTGTGAAATGTCAATTTATGCATAAGCCCTTATTGGTACACACCTTTTCAACTATTCTGTTTCTACGCAGGTCTTGAATCAAGCAATGTACTGCAATTTAAATAGCATTTGCTCAAACATCTGGCGCACCTTTCTTTGCTTTCCCTTTAGCACTGAGTGTTAACACACAAGTGCTGAAAACGACTAGTCTTCATGATTAAAGCATATATAGTGTTTTTTTTTTAATTCACAGCTCAACAAAACATTATAACAGATTTTCGAAGGATCCACTGAAAACAGTGCAGGGACAAATTCAGAGAGCTTTTCACAATTATCCAAATTTAAAAGTGATATAATCAAAAGCAATAAAGGAAGTATGTGTACGGACATTACAAGCAACAGTTAAAAGAACGACCCAATATGCTCCTTTTATCAGCAGGACTTATGATGTAAGTCTTTGACAAAGCGGGGGTTCTTTGTCAAAAGGTTTGTTATAGCACTTGCTTTCTTAATGGAGCATATTTCTAAGCTTTCCTAATGTTTACAGACGTGAGACCACAGGACTAAAGATACGGTGGGGCCCAGGATTCTATTTCATCCCAAGTTGCTAAAAGTAGCAATAGCAAGCAGAGCAGATTTACCTCAGTGTTTGGTAGAGGGACAGGGACTCTGTTACAGCATAGCACAGTACTTCCAATGTTGCAAATCAGTATTTTCTAGTTTCTAGAGTTTAAGGGCATAACCTAGAGAGCAGTATGGAATGAACCCCCCAAATAAGCCAAAACTCCCCTGACTTCCATTCTTCTGGCAACAATGCAGCCCTCGGCCACACTTTTTGGCCCCTGGGAAAATGTTTGCAATTACACATTGTGTACCGCATCACTAAAATCTGCTGCTTAAGTCAATAGTTCCAAAGGTGAGACCTATTGGCTTTGCCAATGCTTGCTTCAAGAGCATCCATGAGAGCTCCACTCTTTCAGAAAAATTCTTTATGAATGTCAATTAGAAATCTAGTAACCCTAAAAAGCACTTCAGCTCATCCTTAGTGGTTTAACCAGATGATTCCTTTTCTGCTTCTTCTAGATCTAACTTAGGCCTGGGATATGGTGTGTTCAAGGTAGTTCACAGACCAACTTTAAAGCCTGATTTCCCTCAGTGGCTATTACTTTGGAAGTGGGCCATTCTGGATTCTCTGTGGGCTCAGTGATTCCTTACTCCAGTGATCTGTTCATTTTAGCTCTATGAGGTGCCTGCATAACATGTGCAATGTGCAGATGTTTATGTGCCACTGATCTAACATTGAACTATAAACTAATGGGATGTTGATAATTAGTGAGTAACCCTGATTTATCTGCAAACAAGTCAAGAAATGTTCTATACATATCTTCACTACATAAGAAGTGTCTACCATAAGGAGATGGTTCCTCTAAAAACTGTCCCTATCTCATAGGCATCTAGCTTAATGCCTAGTTATTTTTGGTGTCTCAAGCCAACAAATTGGGTCCTCTTTTCTCAAAATATACCTTCCCACCCATGGATGTGCCTTTATATACCTTCCCACCCCTGGATGTGCCTTTAAAATAAATTCTCATCTTTGTTATCCATTTAAGTGATATGGGGTCACCATTGTACCCTTTCGGCTTTATGTCAGGTTTCTGGAGGGTATAGTTTTCCTTACTAAACACCTGATGGAATATTTATCTATCTAGAAGTGTAAAAGGAGAACAAAAATCAGTAAACACAGGGGTTACCTTATCGACCAGGTAATATCACAACTTGAAAACTTCAATATGTCACTCCCTCCAACAACTTTGAAGACACATTTCTTCTCCTCACGTTCCAAAGTTAAATTATATTAACATTTTATTTGCTAAGTCATTGCACCCATATTTGTGACATGGAGCATTTCTGGGTTGGCAACTGAAGATGTTCGTCAGGTGATGATTGTTACCCCAGTTATAGCAGTTAAACTTGTTCCTATTGTGTACCAATTGTGTCGCTACAGTTTTTACGCTTCTGCAAGGTGTTTATGTCTTCTTCATCTCCTTAATTTCATCTACAGTTTCGGCTGGTGCTTTCATCTTCTTTACACAATCTGCTGTATGTTCTATTCTTTCTGCTAAATCTATAACTTCTTTAAAGCTGTGAATTTTGGCTAAAATATTTTCCTGGAAACGTGGATTGTTTTTGCATCTCACATGCTGATCACATGAAAGGGACTTACACAATGGCCCACATTCAAATACAAAGTATTTTAGTGCCCCTTAGTACAGCAATATATATAGATACTTTCCAATTAGTCCCCTGAATGCTACCAACGATTGTATGTCTCTCTAAAAAGACATTAATCTTTGTCTCTATGTGTTGTTCTAGTTTCCTGAATGTCTTGTGGAACACATCTAATTGGGATTCGGATCCCTCCCCATCCGCATAGGAGGTTCTGGTAAATGTTCATAGCAAATTATTTCTTCATTGCAAACACTTGGTTCTAGAATGTGCTACTTCCTTAAGGGTGAAGAGTTCTCACTTTCAATCACTCATAGTTAGAATTCCCATCACAAACATGGTAGAGTAGGTTCTCCAAGATCATGAGGAAGGGAAGCGATTGAGACATGGTTGAAACAGCCGTCATGAAAGGTAATAAAACTTGGAAGCAAAAACAGCTTGTAAACTAGAATGTTGTATAACAAGATTTAGATAAAAGATGTCACATAAATAACCATAATGTTACTTGTACTAGTCAAATATGGTTTCCATTGTTTAAAATGAAGTAAAAAAGGAAGAGAAAACCAATCCACAAAGAGAGGGTTAAATACAGACAAACCTGTGTGAAATAAAAGATTAGTTGTTATTAATACAATTACTTAACATTTCTAGTCCATTTTTTAGTTTACTGAAATGTTGGCAGAGCAGCAAGAAAAGGAGACAATGGAGGTATGGTAACACCTCTCAAGGCAGGGCTAGACTAGTCCATCTTCTTTTCAGGAAGAAATTATTGATGTAAGTGAGAGTGACTGCAACCTGCAGCTGTCCCCCTGCACTGCATGAACTGCGCCTTAGATGAGGAAATGGTGAGGTCGTGCAGTGACTGCAGAAGAGTGCTCCTGACAATGGTGACAGTGCCTAGCCAATATGTTAGGCTCATGTGAGGCTCATGAGGCAGTTTATAAAGAAGTTCGCAGCTGACTGATTTTGGGAGGTAGCACAGCATGCAGAAGAGGCCTCAAATAATTTGCACATCTCAATAGAGCACACACACCTGAGAGACATGAGAGGGCACATAGTACAATTACCAGTAAGAATAGTGAAGCACAGTTAATACTTTGAAGATTTGCCTGGAAATGATTCCTCTTACCTGGAGCCCACTCCGTGGTGGGGACAGGACAATAGCAGTACATTGTTTAACCTAAGGCAGAGCAGGCCGCGATGACCCAGGCGGAACCCTACCCAACTAAACATTTTTACTGGTGTAATATTAAAGAATCAAGGAAGACCAGCAGAAAATTTTTAAAAAGCTTACTTTCCAATGGTCATCACCCGGCTTGTCAGCATAATCATTGACCAGAAAAGCCAGGACAAGTGTCATATTGTATAAGTCCACCAGGCCCAGCTACCCAATTTATAGGAAGCTTAGGAGAAAAGACTGTTCAACCAGCCTTCGCTATGGGAAGTTCTTTATACTTGGTGATTTGATCATGTACTTCGATAACAAAGAGAATAAGGAAGCCCAATCCCTATATAGGGACCTTATGGCAATGAACCTCATTCAACAGGTGAAAACAGCAACTCACCAAGGGGGACATATTCTTGATCCTATATTCACTAACGAAGAGGAAATAGATGTAGAAACACCATGGCTGATCCCTTGGACAGACCACTACTTGATCCCGTTTTCAATATCTATACCCAGATCAAGGCTAGAGGGATCTAGTTTGAAAGTTAGACACAGGAAATGGGCGGGTTTTGATCCTAGTTCCTTCTCACAGGTACTGGAAAAAAATAAACCAATTTTAGGAACTGAGATAAACACTGCCAATGCACAGTTTTAGGAATGGATAACAGATTATGTTGATGAGATAGCATTCATGATCATATATTTTATATGACCACAGGGAATATATGCACATATACCAGAATGTATCAAAACACAGTATATTTTATTCCACTTGGAATATCATCAATTAATACCTGGCAACAAACATACTACTGAGGTTCATACATTGATGGCAGTAGTATTCAGAACACCTTTCGCTTAGGTTATGGGTAATCAAACACCATGTTGATGGAAATTAAACACAGCATATAATCACATTTACAATCTGTGTAATCAACAAATAGGCAAAACGGTGCTGGGCGTCAACGTTTTGGTCCCCCGTTGGTCTAACAGATCCTTGGGACCATCTTCAGGACGGAAGAGTTGCACATATACATTTTTCACTTTCAAAAGAGGAAACCAATCATATGGTGAATATTTATACAGCGAGTATGTCTAGCAAATCAGACATCTCATAACGTAAAGAACAAGCCAAAAGTCGCTTGTAAGTGGAGCCAGCCACGCTTGGTCCAAGGACGCCCAACTTGTACATTCGAGAGACAGAAGGCTTCAGCACCATGGTACAATGAAACTCTTGCTAGAACAAAGAAAGAGTGTAAGAAATTAGAGCGAAAGTGGCGCAAAAATTTCTGCAATATGGCCAAAGACTGCTATAAAAAAAGAACTAAAAAAGTACCATAATTTAATTAAGGAAAAAAGGTGCGAGTTCTACACGGAACAAATAGAAAGAGCGAGGAGCTCCTCCAAAGAAATGTTTCCCTTATTAAAGTCACTTAAATCCTATGAAAATCACAAGGATGAAGAAACACCCTCAGTGGAAAATTGCAATAAAATTGCTGAATACTTTGAAGGGAAGGTGGCTAAAATATATAGCGGTTTCCCAGCAGGAGCACGTCAGGGGAGCAGCTTAGAACCTAGGAAGGACAAACATTTTTAGGAGAAAGGCTCAACGAATGTAAAATTTTAGAACTTAACAAACTAAAAACAATCACCAAAGGAATTAGATCAGGATCCCCACATGATCCTGCACGAACAGAAGAACTACTGATGGGAGCAGATCTTATCATGCCCTACATCTCTGAGCTAATTACTACTTCCTTCCAGAAGGGGGAATTACCTAATTGATGGAAACAAGTGATAGTGTGCCAGTTGAAAAAAAAAATCCATAGACCAAGCAGTTTTAGAAAACTTACGCCCAATCTCGTTGTTACCTTTTGTCGCGAAGATTGTGGAGAATTTAGTAAATAAACAGTTAACAAACCATATACAGAAAAATGTATTACATACTTCCCAATCTAGCTTTGGAGCTGCTCATTCCATGGAATCGGCTCTGTTACTGGCTACGGACACAATGAGACAATGGGTGGACGCAGGACAGACAGCTGCAATAATCCTGTTGGATTTAAGTGCAGCCTTCGATACCGTTTCCCATGGGCTGCTCTTGCACAGGCTAGAGGAATGTTGTGTCGAAAGTACTGCATTACGCTGGATGACATCCTTCCTATCGTCACGTACTTTTTAAGTACTGCAGCAATCACAAATATCTAAGAGTATCTTTCTGCCCCGGGAGTCCCACAGGGGTCAATTTTGAGTCCCACACTAAACCTAAATGTGGGACCACTGGCAGAGCTAAGTGAAAAAACATCAGGTTACCATCGTATTGTACGCTGATGATACTCAGCTGATTGTAACACTCTTGGGAAATAACAAACAGACAGCGCTCAATTTCTCGAGGTGCTTAGAGGACGTGGCAAAAAGGATGTCCAATCACTGCCTGAAGTTGAAAGAGAATAAAACAGAGGTAATGATAGTGGGTAAAATAGCGTATATATGGTCCTCTGCATGGTGGCCAGAAACATTGGGCCCGGTACCTACTCCCAAAACAGAAGTTACAAATTTGGGAGTCTGGTTTAACACTAAATTGTCTTTCGATGCCCAAATACGGAAGGTAGTGGGTAAGTGCTTTGGCACCCTAAAAACTTTGAGAAAAATTCTGGACCTACTACCACCTAATACAAGGAAAACCTTAGTGCATGCACTGGTGAATTCCCAATTAGATTATGGGAACGTCCTGTACCTGGGAGCGCCAAAGAAGGGGCTAGCCAAGCTTCAGGTGGTGCAAAATGCGACAGCCCGGTTAGTTTTGAGCCTTCCTAAAAGAGCCTCTGCAAAAAAAGCCTTGGAGGACTTACACTGTCTGCCGGTGGAAAAAAAGAGTTCAATTCAAGTCAATGTGTTACTGCCATAAAATTGTTGCAAAAAAAGGCCCATGACACCGGCACCCTCTAATAACACATTATATCCCTGCTGCAATCTGCGATCAGAAGGAAGAGCATTAATAAAGGTCCCAAGAATACAGACCACAAGAATGGGACAAAGTCTTTGAGATACCTTGCAGCAAAATCCTGGAGCAAGCTCCCGGAAACCCTAAGAATGGAACTGTGCGAAAGTACATTGAGGAAAAAACTAAAAACATGGCTATTCTCCTCTGCATCCTAATGACAACAAAGGCAGCAGCAATGCGTCCGTATATAATCCAGGGACGTGTCTATCACCATCCTCTTACTAGCAAGTATACTTAGTTCCCGGACACGCCGGTGGCGTAACCAGGCGCTTTAGAAATGTATAAATAAATAAATAATAATAAGTGCTACCAATAGTAGGAAGAAGGAAGGAGAAAGGATGCTAAAACACCAAGGGAGAAAAGGGAGAAACCCAGGTAAAAAAAAAGGCTTTAAGTGAATGAATATAGCCAGTCAATATGTACAATTCCAGGATACAACGTAGACGTTATTGAAAAAATATGGTCAAATGACAAGATAATCGCATGTGGAATTTTAATTATGTGACATCTTACCAAGGCAAAGTAGTAATGGTGATATGTGATCAAAGTGGAGTAGCTCTAATAAAAGTTCTTCGATGGCATCTACCTTTGCTGGTAGATACACCAAGAAAAGAGTAGTAAAAAAACTGCTTACTCCAAGGATTTTGTGTTCTGAAAATTATTTTCCTTAGATTGGAACTTACCTATATTTAATGTTTTCCTGAATTGGTTGGAGTGCTCTGAGCAGTGTGACTATTCAACTTCTCGTTTGTTTTTTGCACTGAGCAATATGTTGCTTTTACTTAACTGCATTTATCTGCCAAAACAATTAGGGGCTTATTTACAAGCCCCTTGCGCCACCAGTACATCACTTTTTCTACATTAAAAGCTTGTAAATAAGCCCCTTAGGGGCATATTTACAAGCTCCTTGTGCCTCTTTTGCGCCGCCGTTGCGTCACTTTTGTGACGCAGCAGGGGCGCAAAAGAGGCGCCATGGTGCAGGCTATTTACAACGTGACGCATCTGGGAGATGCATCATGTTGTAAAGCCCTGCGCCTTAAGGAGGCGTTCCAGTGCAGGGGGGCGTTCCGGCACAGGAACGCCTCCTAAAAGTGGCTGAGTGAAATCTACAAGATTTCACTCAGTCACTTTTAGGCCAATGCTACGTCAAAACCCTGCGCCTGCTTGAAGCAGGCGTAAGGCTTGACGCAGCATTAGTAGAATGGGCCCCCCAGAGCATTGCTGGAGCTGCAGCGCGCATGCGACGCAACTCCAGCAATGTGACACCTTTACGGCACAGATGCGTGACGCATCTGTGCCGTTTTTGCCCCATGGTGAGCCCCATTGTAAATGCGGCGCATCATGGGTGGCGGAGACATGGCGCACAATTACTGGCGCATCCCTGCTAATATGCAGGGATGCGCCAGTAATTGTAAATATGCCCCCAAGTGTATTTCAAGCCTTTGAACCGCCACTTGAGGGACTGAATATTCAAATGCATTCGCCATTCCTCGAGTTATGTTTGCTTGGATGCATACATTCAATGAAACAGTAATCTACTGATAATCAGCGATTTAGAGGCCTGGATATCTCAGAAAATGAGACAATGATTTGCTGCTATTAGACAATAGTATAATTGAGGGCCTGTGACAAACAACATCATTTACAGTTGGGTTGTGAGTTTTAGTGCCCTTTGTTATGATAATTGAAGTGTGACTTTAATCTACGAACTTAAAGGCGTCTTTGATGGGTAACATGCAATAAGGAATATATCTCAAGAAAAATGTAAAGAAGGAAAATAAGTTGCGTTAGCAGGGGAAACATCCTTTACGAAGCAACTTTTACCACGCAGTACCTTTACAACGCAGGTTTTTCAATGCAAGTCATTACAATGACTTGCGCTGGGGGGCGTTCTAGGATAGGTAATAGTTTAATTTACTATCCAACACCTTCCCTACTATCCACGGGGACTGGAGTTGGAATAGTAAATTAAACTATTCACTATCCAGCACCCGCCAACGCAAGTCGTTGTAACGATTTGCGTTGAAAAACCTGCGTTGTAAATGCGTGGTAAATGCATGCATTGTAACAACTTACATCCGTTAGCAGAGGAAGGATACGAGTTAACCAATCAGAACACTGGGAGACTGAAAGGTTCCTGGGTGATAGAAACACGAGTAGGGCGGAAAGCCATCAAATTGAGCGGCGACAACTCGTATAGACAACTAAGCAGTCTCATCACAAGGAAGGCACAGTTGCTGCAATCAATATTTGAGGAGGAAATGTAGGGAAATAACATGTGTTGAAAATATTTATCAAGGGCGAAGAGGGTAAATCAACTTAAACATAAAAAATGAAAGGTGTGCAGTAATAGGTTTACTCAGCAAAAGTAGTAAGAACCATATACCTTGGAAATGGGAGCTTAAACCGACATGTGAAGATTGTTAAATGTGAATCACAGCTGATATGAGTGACTGAAGCTATGAAATGTATACAAAACACCATATACATTAAAGGGCTTATTTACAAGCCCATTGTGCTGTCCGTATGCCATTTTTAATATGGGAAAAAGTGACGTACTGGCGGCGCTAGAGACTTGTAAATAAGCGCAGTGTGAAACCTGGGCAGAGATAAATCAGCCTACACTGTCAATATCCAATGTTCTGCAATTAGGACACCTGCTGAACTTATTTATTTATTTAAGGTTTTCTTTATGATGCAGCGGGGACTGGATGCTCAGACTAACTGATTGGAAATGTTTATAAAACAATGAAAGCCAATGCACTGGAGGAAGTTTCATGATGGATTCTAAAAACTGTAAGTATTGTGTGAAGCACAAACCATGCTTACCAGTGTTTAATTTGTACAAAATAATATGTGTTAAAGCCAAAACCTTTTCTATTAGGACCCTACTGCCGAAATTCAAAGTTGCAGCATAGCCTTATTTGCAACTCAGGCCTCTTTCTTCCACCACCCTACGCTTCATGTCTCTTTATATCACTCATGCAGGTACATTTCATCCCTGCTTTCTTACTTTGTCTCTGTTTCCCTATCTTTCTTTCTCCTCCCTCCCTGTTCTACGGTTATGTCTCTTGTTTTTAGTCAATTCTGGCGATGAAAAAGACATTTGGGTCCCAAACTGAGTGCCGGAGTCTGCAACCACCAGCACACATTTAACACTCATGCTTACACTGTTTTCTTACTGACTAAGAAAACAAGTCTGTCACTAAGATTGTGAGCACAGAATAAGCAAGAGACCACTTCCCATAAGAGCAAATGAAATGGGCCAAGAGAAGAAACCATGATTGGTCGGGCTGCGGTCACCTACCTAAGTAACTGGTCAGATCAGATGGTGCAGCTGAGCCAGCAGGGGGAGGAGTCTTCAGCAATGAAAGCATGAAGCTGACAAGAGCCAGACCTACAGATTGGTGTTGCAAATGGGCTAATAGGGAATTGTGAATTGATTTTCTACAGTTACGTGCGTTAAGGACCACAAAGAAGGAAATAGCATGCATAGGGGTGGGTGTGGGGGGTGGGGAGCGCACCGGGTTCGCATTATGCCCCGAGCACCACATTTGCCATGGCCCTGCTCTCTACCAGCAACATTTATTTATAGGGTACAATTTGGAAGCAATCTGACGTCTTCATTAACCCTGAAAGAGCTTACTTGGACAGACACTTGACCCGATGCCATGTTTTTTGCTTTTCCTAAACGGTGTTTTTTTAAAATACTTAGAAACAGGTGCTTACCGGCACCTAGCAAAAACGGGAGAAGCAACCACAGGGCCCTGGGTTAAATTTGATCCAAGTCCTCTCACCACCTTCTGACAAGCCTGATGCCATACCCTCAGTAGCTGAAGAGAAGCTAATGAATTCATTTAATACTTATAAGGGAAGCACAGAAGTCATGTCACTGCATACACAACTCAGTTGTTAATTTGTAAAAAAAAAAAAAAAAGTGCCAAGGCTCTTGTTAGGCGGCCACAGCAGCTTGCATCACACATTGCCATTGCCATGCTGCCAAAGATTGTTACAACACAACAACTAACCATCACACTGCTACACGTTTGACAATTAGGACTATTTCACACCTCCAACGCTATAAGAATGGCTTGGGCGGCAAGGAGAAGTCATTTTTAATGTATATTGAATTAAAAGTTAACTATTGTTGTGGTCATCTCTAAATTAGCCAGACATCGCCACCTTGTGGCAGACTGTCACGTGTGCCAGCGTTGACAATTAAGTGCCAGTGCTGAGAACCGGAAACCACCAGCTTAAATTAAGCACTGACACAACCCATGTAATCTGAAGTGACATTGAAAACCGCATTACAAATGCAATATTACCACATCAGAGAATGCAAATGTCATGTCCATTAGCACTAGAAAAAAATTGGTGCTAACAGATTTAAATGCAGAAAAATATTAGTGTGGTTTAACACTTAAAAACTGAATTGTGGTAATAATCTGATTGCTGGGTATGGTAATGATATCACAGATTTGTGATATTGCTACAGATCTTTCCCAACAACCCTGAATGAGGATCTGAGCATGTGCATACCAAATATATGCAAATCATTCTGGATGCAGTCATGTCAAAATGACATGCCTCAATACATACAACAGGAGGTCTACGAGGAGAAACCGCATATCTACAAAGAACCTTTATCTGTGTGAATCCGCTGTTGTGGGTTAGACAGAATACTATATGGATAGAAGTTCAATAATATATCTTTATACAGTAAACAGCCCTTACTACGAATCCGTCACCCTGCATGCAATTGCAACGCAGTCGTTACAACAAGCGTACCATTACCCCCAAGGAGTAACAATGACTTGCGGAGGGGGAGAAGGTGTTGGATTTCAAATTCAACACCTTCCCTACTGTCCGCACCGACTGGAGTTGGAACAGTAAATTATACTATTCTAACATCCAGCGCCCCCCTCCGCAAGTCGTTGTTACAACTTGCCGGGTAATGGTATGCGTTGTTACAATGCAGTTGTTGTAACGACCGCGTTGTAACAACATGCAGGGTGATGGCAAGCGTAATAAAGAGGCATATTCTTGTTAAACACCTATAGGATAAGGGCAAACAGTCTGTCTCAGCAAGGCATTCTTTTTCTGTTGCTGCAGCAAAGTCACATATGGCTTAGTTCATAAAGGTAAGCAAATCATTTTCTGTAAGTTTACACTTTTTTGCATCGTTACGAGTGCGAGTCTCCCCACTTCTTACGGAGACTCCACACATAAAAAGATAGGCAGTTGTAAAGATACTACTAGTGAAATACCTTTGAGAATTGCAAAAAATCATAAACTTACAAAAAAGTGTACGTTTACCTTTTGAATCGGGCCCTGAATCCCTCATTCTCTATTGTTTGGTGTCTCAAACGTAAACTGCTCCTCTGGTAAATGTAAATTGTGCAGAATTTTCTCACATTTTGAGGTGTGTAAACCCGTTCTTTGATCTGTGGAGCCACACAATTTTCATCCATTTTTAACTCGAAAAAGTCATGTGAACAAACATCCCTTAGTGTGACTTTGCGCCCAAGTTATTATCCTGATCACGGTGCACATTAGAGTTTGTGCCCAAATTGGGAGTACCGTTGAGTACCGTTGGACTCAGAATGAGAGCCACAGGGCCTCTTATACCGAAGGACAGAAAAGGGACGTCTGTCAAAATGAAAATGGTCTGAGATTTGCTGAGGTTTGGTTAAAAAGTCTGTGCGAGTTCTTGATAGAATTAGACAAAAGTGCCTGTCAATTGCAGAAGGGCTCTCTAAATGGCTTTATGAATCTAGAAAAGGGCAGATATATACTAAAATATTCCTATTTTGAAAAATTAAAGGGAAATATGGTGGTTACTTCAAACTTCTTGTACATCTAAATTCATTCCTGTAAATCTCACATTTACTTGAAAATCTTTTTTTACAGTATAGAAGGCAGAACACTATTCACCATAAAACCAGCATAAGTACCATCAATCTCTCTTATATTCATGTGGATGTGTTAACCGTAAGCTGGCATCAAAATTGCACACCAATGAAAAAACAAAAACTCTATTAATCCAAACAGATGACATTCAAACAGTAATATAAAATTTGATGAGGAAGGAAATGGAATTTTACACCCACAAACAGGAAGAGGTATTTTGCATGATTAAAACAATGACTTTATGGCTCAAATCTCTTTATTCAAGTTTAGTGGAACACATACGCTCACCGACAACCATCGGCCGCTGAGGTGTATATAAAATCCAGAGTAGACAGATAGATAGATTAAGTTCATAAGTTTAATTTTGCATCAAGAGTTGAAGCACAGCACATCAGTTCAGCATCAAGATCCTCGGAAACACCGTTGGTCTGGAATCTGAAACCCAGGATGTAAGATGCAGGCACGCATCATACATTCCAGGCATCAGATCCAAACCAAGGGAAACACAGAGGAAAGATAAAGAAATATATACACAAAGCAGAATGTAACACATCTTACCCCTAAAAACCACATTCTGAGGACATTTAGTGAAACTATTACTAGGAATAGGAGTAGAAGAACTATGTACATTTCCAACATCAATACACTTTGCCACTCTGCGAACATTCCACACTCTTCCATCCTGCGTGACTACACTATTTTTAAAAACCCTGACAACTTTGATGGGAGGGAAAAACTTAGAAAAACCCTTGACAAGAAAACCAGGTTTTTTCATTCGCACCCATTCCCCCACCACAAAATCATTAATCCTGGTCTTTATTTTGGAATCAAACAAGGTTTTCATCTTAAGTTGTTTGTCTTCAACGCGTTTGGCTACGCAGGCAAGGTCCACAACAGAGTCATCTTTATCAAGTTTCTTAATCCACCAGGGACATATATCAGATGGCGGCTCTCTTCCCTTAAGAAGTTTGAAAGGACTGACCCCAGTAACAGAATGAGGTGTAATGCGATATGTCCATAACTGCTTCCTCACAACATCCAGCCACCCATCATCAGAAACATGGATACTATTTACACAATCCTTAAGAACACGATTAAAGCGTTCTACTTGGCCATTTTCCCTGGGTTCATACAAGGACGTAGTGTAATGCTTAACACCACAACCACTAAGAAATTTCTCAACATCAGCAGAAACAAGCTGAGCACCATTGTCTGTAACACAGGTTTCAGGAAACCCTTCCCTCGCAAAAACTTCTTTAAGGAAAAGAATGACGGACTGAGAAGAGGCAGTGCTAACAAATTTCACCTCAGGCCACTTGGAGTGGTAGTCCACTAGGACCAAAGCATAACGAGCATTGTAAGGTAACTGTTTGAAAGGGCCAGAAATATCAAATCCTACCTTCTGCCAAGGAAAATTGGGCCAATTCACAGGCTTGAGGGGAGCAGAAGTCACATGAAGCATTTTGTCACTATTGACACAGTATGAACAATCCCTTACCAGCCTATCCACCATCTTATCAACTCCCGGCCACCAGAAACTTTCTCTAATAAGACGTTTCATTGAGGACATGCCAATGTGACTCTGATGAGAGAGAAGCAGAATCTTCCTCTGTAAGGACTGAGGAGGGATTAGCTTACCAGCTTTGAACAGCAGACCAGAAAACTCTTCGACCTCAGATGAAACCTGACAAAATGGAGCCAAATCAGCTGAAATGCCCCTACAGGCTGGCCAACCATTCCCTACAAAATCAAGAACTTGTTAACAAACAACATCCTTACTAAGTTCAGCAAACCACTCTTCTTCATTCAATGAAATAAATTCCTTAGAAATACAATCCCCAACAGAAGCAACGACATCAACCTCATTGTCCACACTAGGAGCATCTTCACAAGGAAACCTAGAAAGAAAATCCGCTGTGACATTACACTTACCAGGAACATACACAATCTCGAAGTCATACTCCTGAAGCCGTGAAGACAACCAAGCTATACGCGCTGTAGAATTCCATCCGCCACCAGGAGACAAAATCCCAACTAAAGGTTTATGGTCTGTACGTAGCACAAACCGATTACCCCACACATAATTCCTGAAATGCTCTACAGCCCAAATACAGGCAAGCAGCTCCTTTTCGATAACAGAGTACCTCCTCTCAGTAGGCGACAAAGTCCTTGAGGAAAAGGCAACACACCATTCATCCTTGCCAGATGACTGACTTAAAACACTACCAATGCCATAAAGGCTAGCATCAACAGTGATAATGCACTTCTTATTAACACAATAAGATTTTAATGTAGGTGCATTAACAATTTCCTCCTTAATTTGCTTAAAAGCCTGTTCTTGTTTTTCAGTCCAAATGAATTCAGCCGAATTCCTAGTTAACTCCCTAAGAGGCTCCATCTTACTAGCAAAATTTTGGATACATTTGCTATAATACTCGCAAAGCCCTGCAAACGAGAGTAATTTTTCCTTATTGTCAGGAGAAGGAGCTTTAACAATAGCATCAACAAGGTTTTTTTTGGGCACAACGCCATCACCTGAAAGGGAATGTCCTAGATAATCAACTGTTTTGCAAAAAAACTTGCACTTGCTGGCTTTAATAGTCAGACCAAACTTCTCCAACCTGGAACAAACTTCCTTAAGATGAACGTCATGCTCTAAGAGATTCTTTGAAAAAATAAGGATATCATCCTGGAAGCACTTGACGAAAACACCTAGATCCTTAAATATATGGTACATTGCCCTTTGGAAGACTGAAGCAGCCGACGCCAACCCGAATGGCATCCTCTTAAATTGAAATAATCCATGAGGAGTGATAAAAGCTGTGAAATGCCTGGAGTCTTCCGTGAGTTCGATCTGATGATATGCAGACCTGAGATCTAACGTTGAAAATACACACGCTCCATCTAACATACACAACATTTCATTAATGTTCGGTAATGGGTGACAGTCTGTGACTAAACACTTGTTCAAGGCTCTCAGGTCCACACACAACCTAATAGTTTTACCAGGTTTAATCGCCAAAACAATAGGCGAAACCCATTCGGAGGATTGTACTTCCTCAATGACACCATCTTTAACCATAGTATCCAACATAATTCTGAGTTCCTCCCTGACACGAATGGGAACACCTCTTAACCTTTGTTTAACAGGGACTGCATTGGGTTTGACCTTAATCCTATGTGTAAAACCATTCAAATTGTTTACCTTTACCATCGTATTTATTAGGACCCTGCGTTTTTGTTTCCCGCACATTTACAGTGCTAACCTCACTAGTAGAAGTAGAAGGAGTGGTGTGAACAGAAACTTTATCTAAACATTTGATCCATTTATCTGATTGTTCCAGAGCTTTAGCAGTACTTATTGCCGTTTCTAAACTTGGATCCCCCAAAATCCACAATTGTTCCTGTACTTTCTTGCTCTTTACATGCACCACAATTTGGTCTCTAATCATTTCATCGGTTATCAGACCGAAATTGCAATGTAAAGAAAGTGCAC
This sequence comes from Lissotriton vulgaris, assembly GCF_964263255.1. Lineage (NCBI taxonomy): Eukaryota > Metazoa > Chordata > Amphibia > Caudata > Salamandridae > Lissotriton > Lissotriton vulgaris. Next base: position 1,115,830,784 of record NC_141689.1, on the reverse strand, counting down.
GTAAAGCTGTCAAGAATTCATCAAAACATTCATTATCATCTTGTACTCTGGTATAAAATTTAAACCTATTCAACGCTACACTGGTCACAGGTTTAAATCTGCCTTCTATTCTCTGTACAGCTTCATCATACACATTAGTATCACCCCCAGATCTAACCGGAGGCAAAGTCCTAAAAACAAGTTGTCCTTCTGACCCAAGGCAATGTAGAAAAATATTTTTTTTTCTTTCCGCTGACATCCTTTCACCATCCATAGCCTTGAGATAAGTAAAAAACTCTTCTTTCCATCTAGTCCATGGAATGGGCGGATCTCCTTTGGTTTGCAAGAACTTTGACGGTGGATCAAATTGCATATTGGATAAAAGGTTGTAAATACGCTCCTAAATAGGAATACAGTTCTTCTTAAAACAATAAAATAAATGAATGAGAGAAAACAAAGATAATCCACAAGGTGGCAGTCATACGATGGTTTTGTAAACTAAAATTCCTTTGTGAGGCGGACCTTTAAACACAGCGTTAACTCGATATGTAATATCGAGTTACAAGTCAAAAATATAAAAGAGTTACTGATGGTGAATAAATATTATCCTTTTTCCACCCTACGGCGTGTAACGGTACCTTTATGTCCTCGCGCAGAGCAGGACTCCTTCATAAACTCTTCGGCGTCTCCGGTAACTTTGTGTACTTCGTTACCATGGAGACAAAATGGCGCTCATACGCACAGCGTGATGACAAAGCAGAGTGTACGTAAGTATTGCGCGCTGACGTGTGGAGAGACGTGGCAATGACGTTACCGGTCTTCAACCCACAAGCAGTCTCGAGCCCCAAACGCGCAAACAACCAAAAGGGAACACAAATCAATAACTTCAGATTTCTGCCTTACCAAATCGCCGGAGTAACACGTTCTTAAACAGCATAAAGGCGCGCTGTAAGTAAAGGTAATGCTAACACAACAGGTGATGGACCGAATGTGGATCAATGTCACACACTCACCCCAGTCCAAAGATCTGGGCCCAAATCCATCGTTTTTTGCACTCCACACCACCCTGGGTTAGACAATGGCGATATGCAAATCAGCTCTGACCCTGTGCCCCATGGGAACAGTCCAGTCCGAACTACAAAAGCCTTGTCCTTCCCAGAACGGAATCAAGCATCCGAGGACCGGACCGGTTTCGAGGTAACACCTCTCATCAGCCCGGCTAGCTTCACTCCAGTGGTGTGGAGTGCCTGGGACCCACGTCTGGGCATCGCTAGCGCACTTAGGGCGGAATATGCTAACACAACAGGTGATGGACCGAATGTGGATCAATGTCACACACTCACCCCAGTCCAAAGATCTGGGCCCAAATCCATCGTTTTTTGCACTCCACACCACCCTGGGTTAGACAATGGCGATATGCAAATCAGCTCTGACCCTGTGCCCCATGGGAACAGTCCAGTCCGAACTACAAAAGCCATGTCCTTCCCAGAACGGAATCAAGCATCCGAGGACCGGACCGGTTTCGAGGTAACACCTCTCATCAGCCCGGCTAGCTTGACTCCAGTGGTGTGGAGTGCCTGGGACCCACGTCTGGGCATCCCCAGCGCACTTAGGGCGGAATATGCTAACACAACAGGTGATGGACCGAATGTGGATCAATGTCACACACTCACCCCAGTCCAAAGATCTGCGTTGTTTCAGATAATACATCCCAGCTTAAGGGATGGGAGTGTATCTTAGTCCCATGTCCCCTTGTTTCAGATATTGTATCCCTGCTTAAGGGATGGGAGTGGGTGTTAGTCCCATGTCCCCTTGTTTCATATATGGTATCCCTGCTTAAAGGATGGGAGTGGGTCTTAGTCCCATGTCCCCATGTATCAGAAATTGTATCCCTGCTTAATGGATCGGAGAGGGTATTAGTCCCATGTCTCCTTGTTCACGGTTTAGGTCAAGGTTTTTTTTTCTCTTGTCAAGTTTGGGATGGGTGCCAGCCCCATTTCAAGGTAATTTCTCTACACTTCTTTGATGTTAACAGTTTGTTATTTCGGTGTGTGTCGTACGTCATGTTGTGTGTAAGTCACCCTGTGCTTCACCTCGATGTTTTGTGTGCGTGTACCATACTGTGCTGCACCTAGTTGTTTTCATGCTGCACAAGTCCTTGGGTGTTAGTCCCATGCAATGTAACCTGTGCATTTGGATGCCAATCCCATCCATTGTTTCCTGTTTCACTTGGGCATTAGTCCCATGCTGCATTACGTTATGCGCCGCTTCTGTCATGGTCAGTGTCCCTCACTTGAGGGATGGCGTTCAGTACTTTTGCCACAGTCTCCTCACGCGAGGAGTACTTCCTTGGGTGCCATTCCACCCATTGTATTCTAGTCTGGGGTTACGTTTTCCCCTGATTTCTGTCATGTGTGTCTTGCTCACTTGTTTTATGTGAGCTCTTCTTTCACTACTTACATTTTCTTTGTAAACTATTAAAGGAGGATGATGGTGTTAGTGTGTTTTTCTATACTATCATCCTTCTTTCCTCCTTTGTGTGTCAGTTTTTCCTCTCGTGGTGTGTACCATCATGCATCCCTGGATTTTTGGACTATTTACATCTCTTGTTCATCATTGTGTATAGTTGTTTTCATGTTAGTTTGGGTCTTATTATTTTTCAGTGGAAAAGGGAGAGGATATGTAGTATCCTCAGGTAATGTATATATGTCCCCTTCTCATTGTAACAAGCTGCTCAGCCAGTGTGAGTGTTCCGTGTGGAATGTTGGGGTGAGTGACATGAGTGGAATGCTTGGGTGCCTGGTGTGTGAGTGTTGTCAGTTGGAAGTTGGGCTGAGCAGCTAGGAGGCTGCTCCTGGTGGCACTTGCTATAACTACTTCTAAGAACTTAATAAACTTAATCTACTTTTACCTGGCCATGTCTACAGCGTCTACTTGTGCCTCTTACATGCGTGGGGCCAGCCCACTACAGGATCTTGGGAGGAAGGGAGGTAGATGTAAGGGGGAGCTGAAGGGAGGGTAGAGTGCAAGGGTGTCTGTGTGAGGAGATGTACTAGGTTGACCAAGAGGAGAGGACAGTGACTTTAAAGGATTCTAAGTGCTCATGTCAAACAGGTTTTCACATAGCACAAACACTGTGCTTAAGATTTTGTTTGGTTGCATTACCTGTTTATGCCACACAGGGCCAGCTCTAAGGTGGTGTGATCGGTATCATCGCTCCAGGGACTGACTTGGGGCACCATGTTTATTGTTCTAAAAGCACCTTATGCCGCGTTCCTAGTCCCAGCAATAAAAATGTCAAGAGAACTCATTTGATTAATATTTTTCCGGGGGAGAAACCAGGGTTTGTCTAAGAAATTTTAACTCGTAGTGCAGAGGGTTAACATGCCTGCTACAAAGAACGTGTTCCATTCAGATCACAAAGTGCATGTAATATTAATTGGTCACTGGGTTACCTTTTTGTCAGGGAGATCCTTTTGATACTTGCCGTTTAGAAGTTAAAATCTTGCCATTGCAGGGGCGCGAGCTATAGTTAGCTCAACTAACTTTAACAGGGGAATTTCTATCTTTTTGTATGATTGAAATGTCTAACTAACTATAACGTCCCTGAAACATATGTTTTTTTCAGTGAATTTCTAATGTTTTTTAAATGCTAATTTCTAACCATGACGTGCCTGAAACCTATGGTTTTTTCAGTGAATTTCAAAGGTTTTTTAAATGCTAATTTCTAATTATAATGTTCATTAAACCTATCTTTTTGTTTTTGTGTTTTTGAATTATTATCCCATTCTCAACCGGCTCAAAACTGCAAATCTCAACAGTTTTCCATTTATACCTTCCACCAAAACAAATCGCCACAAACGAGACCCACAACTAACGCTAATGATATGCAAAGTAAGCGTTCCTGTGGAAAAAAAACTATAACACCACTTCCCCATATTTTCAACAACCAGCCAAATCAGCAATGCGATCTAAAAACAGGCGATAGGCAGAGTTACCAGTAACAAATTCACATCAACCTTTAACTGGTGTAAGCAGGTCAACTATCTACAGCGTGAATTGGACCCAACTCACAGGCACATCTGAAGACCAACACGTGATAGAGGTACTGATCATGCAGCTATGAAACCCAACAAGGCCACAACACCCAGCGCCACAACGACCAAAACCTCCCCCAGACCACCCCCCTACCACCACCGACACAGGGCAAAACAGGACTCGGACCTTCCCAAAACGCCATGGCCCCTCAGCCCACAATAGCTGAATGTTGGGAGATGTGGCAACCAAGTATGTGTGAAGGAGGCAAGTCACCCATCAATAATAATGCACACAATGCCAACTGTACCAGTGATGTGCAGCACAGACCTCACTATGCAAAGCACAAATCTCTCTATGTGCAGATATAGTATTGATACTTGTAGTGTAGTGCTCAGTGGATGCAACCATGTTACCTCAGGCAGTGGGGAAGATCTCGGTCATGAGCTGCGCTGTTCCCCCCTGGAAACGGAAGCGGAGTGGGCTGGTCCAACATACGCCACTCCAGCGGTGGAGTATGAATAAATAGGCCAGGCCCTGAGCGTGGTTCACTTGTGGGAAGGCCAACGTGTCTGCCAGAGTGGCGGCCCTCACTCTGGCACGTGGCTGCCGCCATGACCGCGGGCCTAAGTATGAGCGGAAAATCCGTTCCGCTCGCGGATTTTGCGAATTTTCGGTAAATTCGCGATCCGCGAACTCCCGCGAATTTACCGAGAATTCGCAAATCCGCGAGCGGCGGATTATTCCGGGGGCAAAAGTTGAAGCCTGGCCTGTTGTAACTATTTTACGATGGCGCCGGCAAGCTGCCAGCGCCATCCTAAAATAGTTCAACAGGAAGCTCTAATAGATAAAATAAAGCAGGTGCTCCATTTTATCTATTAGAGCTTCCTGTTGAAGCTAATTTAGTAAGTATTTTAGGATGGCGCTGGCAGCTTGCCGGCGCCATCGTAAAATATTTACAACATGCCCTTCCTGTGACTCATTCATCAGCCCAAAAACAATCGTGAGCGTCGTCGAGGCAGGTGTGCCTTCTTCACAAATCTACCGTGGAAAATCAGCTGTGATGCTGGATAGAGGCTTTTGCATCCGTGACTTTCACGAGCGCAATACCCGTGCTGTTTCTGTGACCAGGAGCTTATTTCTCTTCATCTGCTGAACTGATCTTTCTCTGACCTTTTATACACACAAGAAGCATGTGTGAACTCGCATGGTAGCCCTGCCCGTTTGGCCCCGCCCACACACTCGCGGTTTGCACCGTCTTCCCGCCATTCACCCACTATGATGGACAGCTCACTCAAGGGACCCCTGCGCCCTTCGGGGCGATTGCATAGTAACACACACATGGTCGCTCGAACTAGTTGATGCTCAAATTCAGTGACTCATTCATTAGCCCAAAAACAATCGTGAGCGTCGTCGAGGCTGGACAGGTGTGCCTTCTTCCCAACTCTACCGTGGAAAATCAGCTGTGATGCTGGATAGAGGCTTTTGCATCCGTGACTTTCACGAGCGCAATACCCGTGCTGTTTCTATGACCAGGAGCTTATTTCTCTTCATCTGCTGAACTGATCTTTCTCTGACCTTTTATACACACAAGAAGCATGTGCACTCGCATGGAAGCCCCGCCCCAAATCCGCGGATCCGCAAATCCGCAGATTTTGCGGATCCACGATCCGCAAATCCGCAAAATCCGCGGATCGTGGATCCGCAAAATCCGCCCATGCTTACGCGGGCCTCCTCGAACAGGCCCCCTGCGAACACAGTGGCACAGCTCCACAGACTTATGTCTGTACCCACTACTGCCTTCGATCTGCACTGCAGACAGCAGGGCTCACAATTCAGATGCAGTGGAGATTGCAGATGACGCAGTCCTGTTCGCAAGACACGTTGCTCCCAGTGTGGCCCGCCCGGACCATGCATCATTGCAGGGTGCGCACCCGCTGTGTCCTTCAGGTACTACTTACTCACTGCACCATAAGTCATCGCCATGTGGCCTTATTAAGGCAGAATTCATTAGACAAAAGACATTGCTCCCAGTGCGGCCCGCGGGGATCACGTATCATGGCAGGGTGCACACACGCTGAGTGCTCCATGTCCCGCTAACTGCGCAGCTCAACTCAATGCCACATGGCTGTGCGCCTATCCTGACCGCTGCCTCTGGCCTACACTAGGATTACCATGGTTCACAATTCAAGATTAGTAGCTACGCAAATTGTGTAAGAGACTATAATAGGTTAAGAAGTCTAAATGGTCCCAATCTATGCAGCTCAAGTCAATGTTACATGTGTGTGGGCCTTTGCTGACCGCTGCCTCCGGCCTATACTGTGGAAGACCCGCTACACCTGTTGCCAACTAACCCTGTTCAACGCAAGCCGATCCCACATGTGTAACTGTGTCCTGAGTCCTGAATGGCAGCGACCCCAACTTCGTGGCAGCGACCATAGCACCAGACTCGCTTCATTCAGTGAGGGATATTTGCATACGCAACAGCGGCGACACGTCGTGCCACTAACCTTCTTTAACACAAGCTGATCCCACATGTGTAACTGTGTCCTGGATGGCAGTGACCCCAACTTTGTAGCAGCAACCACAGCACCAGACTCCCTTTGATTAGTGAGGGGAATTTGCATATGGAAGGCCGGCGACACGTGGTGCCACTGAACCTGCATTACACAGGCCGGTGGGGCCACCAACGAATGCACATGGCTGTGGGCCCTTCCTCACCACTGCCTCCGGCCTACACTGAGGAAGACCTGCTACACATTGTGCCACTAACCGTCTTCAACAGAAGCTGATCCCACATGTGTAACTGTGTCCTGAGTCCTCAATGGCAGTGACCCCAAGTCCGTGGCACTGACCACAGCACCAGACTCCCTCTGGTCAGTGAGGCATATTTCCATATGCAACAGCGGCGACACGTGGTGCCACTAACCCTCTTTAACACAAGCCAATCCCACATGTGTAACTGTGTCCTGAGTCGTGAATGGCAGTGACCCCAATTCCGTGGCAGCGAACACAGCACCACACTCCCTTGGATCAGTGAGGCATATTTCGATATGCAAGGCCGGCGACACATATTCCCACTAACCTTCTTTAACACAAGTAGGGGTGGGCGTAATTTGCGTAATTGCGTTACGCAAATCTCTGCGAAATGGTACAAAATCCCAGCGAACACTCAGAAATTCCACGAACACGTGAAATTGCTTGTTCGAGATGCTTTTTTCCTGTTTTTTGCTTTCTCCGTGGAACGCGAAATTACCCAAATTCTGCAAATTCTGCAAGCAGAATGGAATTTACCGCCCAGGCCTAAACACAAGCCGATCCCACATATGTAACTATGTCCTGAGTCCTGAATGGCAGTGACCCCACGTCCGTGGCACCGACCACAGCACCAGACTCCCTTCGATCAGTGAGGCTTATTTCGATATGCAAGCCCGGCGACACGTGGTGCCACTAACTCTGTTCAATTCAAGCCGATCCCACATGTGTAACTGTGTCCTAAGTCTTGAATGGCAGTCAGCCCAAGTCCGTGGCACCAACCACAGCACCATACTCCCTTCGATTTGTGAGGCACATTTTGATAAGCAAGCCGTCGACACGTAGTCCCACTAACCCTCTTTAACACAAGCCGATCCCACATGTGTAACTGTGTCCTGAGTCCTGAATGGCAGTGACCACAAGTCCCTAGCACCGACTACAGCACCATAAACCCCTTTGATTTGTGCGGCACATTTCGATATGCAAGCCGGCGACACGTAGTCCCACTAACCCTCTTTAACACAAGCCAATCCCACATGTGTACTGAGTTCTAAATGGCAGTGACCCCAATTCCATAGCACCGACCACAGCACCATACTCCCTTCGATTTGTGAGGCATGTTTCGATATGCGAAGGCCTGTGACACGTAGTCCCACTAACCCTCTTTAACACAAGCCAATCCCACATGTGTAACTGTATCCTGAGTTCTGAATGGCAGTGACCCCAACTTCTTGACAGCGACCACAGCACCTGACTCTCTTCCATTAGTGAGGAGCATTTTCATATGGAAGGCCGGCGACCTGTGGTGCTGCTGAACCTGCACTACGCAGGCCGGTGGGGCCACCAACATTTGCCGCGGCTGTGGGCACTTCCTCACCGCTACCTCTGGCCTACACTACGGTCAGCAGGACTCACAATTCAGATACAGTCCGGATTGCACATGACGCAGTCCAGTAGGCAAGACACATTACTCCCAGTGAGGCCGTCCACTCCAAGGACCATCACAGGCTCATACAGTAGCAATGCTTCTGGTGCCACTAACCCTATTTAACACAAACCAATCCCACATGTGTAACTGGGTCCTGAGTCATCAATGGCAGTGACCCCAACTTCGTGGCAGCGATCACAGCACCAGACTCCCTTCAGTCTTATTTGTTGTTGTTTTCTTTAAAAAAATTTTTTTATATGAAAATGTATACATGACTAAGATTCTTCTTTGTCCAACCGCACTGGGACACTTCTTGGCCCAAGAATGGTGTTGGGGGTATGTTGGCAATGTGGGAAGAGGGTGCGCTACCTGCTAATGTGGGGAAAGGGAGCGTCAAAGGGGTATCTCTCACAGAAAGAACTCCGATATGTTTTCACAAATACCTGGGACAGATGCCAGCTGACAGACTGAATCACAATATGATTCTTCAATACTTATGTAGTGTGAGTTATGAACAGTTTGCACCCAGACTCGCAGAAGGACAGCTTGGGCCCATCCGCTGGACTCACAGAAGCAGTACTACGAGACGTCCGCGTTTATGGATATCCCTGCCCTGTTCCGTCGTATGCCATGCCTCACCACGCCACTCCACTCCGATTACGTTCTGACGTTGGCCCCACATGGCTACCTGTCACAGGCGTACTCGCTGTTGGTTTGCAAATCAGTGGTCTAGCTCTCAACATCTCACTGCCACTCCCTGAGGGCAGGTTTGCACGCACACCACACCTCTCAGGCACATGCATCACCGGCCATATGACCACGCAGCTATAATAGATTGACAACATCACATCCTTTATTGCCGGTGCTGACTAGCTGGCGGACGCTCCACGGGTCTCAACCATAAAGAGTCCATGAAAAGTTGCACAGAAGGTTAGTCGCATCCTCAGCTGTGTAGCCGTCAGGGGCCTACCATCCCCTTGGCGCGGACTTCATATGCATAGGGTTAGTGCCCCCCGAAACTCATGTGGCCATCAGTAGCCTACCACCATGTGGCACAGACTTGAGTTCCACAGGCTTAGCGGCACCAAACCCTGAGGTGGTCTCCACCATTGATGACTCAGGACTCAGTGACATGTGTGAGATCTGATGGGCCACGGAGAAGCTCATGTGGTCTCCACATTTCAGGAGTCAGCGACATCTGTCACATCCGCGGACAAGCTAATGTGGTCTCCGCCATTCAGGACTCAGGACTCAGCGACATCTATATGATCCGCACAGAATCTGATGTGGTCTCCGCCATTGAGGACTCAGGACTGAGCAACACCTCTGAGATCAGCAGGGTTTTCACGGGCACGTGCAGTCCGCCCAGTGCTGCACAATCCGCCGGCACCAGGTAATTATTTGCTCATGGATGCGCAGAGGCGACAGTCTCTCTCTCTCTCTTTCTCTGTCTCTCTCTCTGTCTCGCTCTCTCTCTCTCTCTTCATTCCTTTCCTTCTATCTCTCTCTCCCTTCATCCTCTCTCACTCCCTTTCTTTCCTTCACTCTCTTTTTCTCTCTGGCTTGCTTTTCCTTCTCTGTTTCTCTCTCTCAGTCCTTTGATATGCGCATTACACACGTCCTTATTTTGTGCTTTATTTTCCAGGCTCTGTCGTTGACATCCATGGGCCCCACAGGTGTCTTCCGCCTTGTTGTTTTCTATGACTTTTGTTAAATTTTGCTTATTAGTTTATTTGTTATATATGTTAATAAAAAAATTTACATTTGAAAATAGTTTATGGTTTCTATATGTTTAGAAAAAAATAAAGTTTGACCCAGAAAAATGTATTACCCTTTTTGGTTGTTTTCTTAACTGCTGTGTGACTCTTTCTTGTTCTTATTACTGTTATTTGGTGTTATCCACCACAGTGTTAAATTTTGGGGTACTTATCGTGGTAATACTGCTGATGTCTGCAGTTTGCACCAACTTCAGAATAATGTGTTAGATTTATCTCAACTTTAATTGCATTAAAGCTCTGATAATGAAATGCAGAGTAGCCGTTCCCGTGCAAAAAGACACAAGGTGCACCTTTGCGAGTTATTCTTAACACTAAAATCCTGTATTGAATTGCACTGAGGTAGTGGCTGCACTTACACTGTATACACTAAATCAATGAAGAAATCTCCTTGTATTTATATTGATTGGGAATAGTGCATCAGGTGCTGGGTCTTGACAGGATACACAGCCCAGTTCGTATACTGTTCTGCCCATGAAAAAATCACGTCACAACTTTCACAAGAGCTGCAATGCAAAAGAAATTCCGGCGATAAGCCACGTTACAACCAGGGATTTTACACCTGCTTTCTGCTGGTGTTAAGCAGGACGCCTACCTGCAGCATAAAAGGAAATACAACCAAGAGCCACACCAGAACACCCACAGGTGCCAAAGAATCAATGAGCATGATACAGGGATACCAATGAGGGCCACAACATTCATCGCAACAACCCCAGGACCGGCAACGCCCCCCAAACCTGCATCTGAGTAAGTGTGTCCCTGTGGTCATTGTGTTAACATGATAGGCACGGGCCCTGCAACATCACAGTGTGCTGTCTTCAGCAGACGTTACCATGTCACCTCAGCGTTGGCAGTGACCCTGGACATGTAGCTACACACGCATCCTCCTGCATGCAGAACAGGCGTGTGCTGGTCCGGCGTACACAGGTCAGAGCAGGAGTGTGCCTATCCGGCAAGGGAGACGGGGTGTCTCGCACATGTCCGTGTGCAGGAAGTGCGGTAAGTGAGTCTCTGTGTTCTGGTGTAGCCTGCCTCAAGGGCCGCAGCAGACAATGTTGTAAAGTGGCATGCACCACCACCAAACGGCACTCTCATGGTGTGATAGGAATGCTGCAGGAAGTGCCAGAATAGGCATTACAATGCTGTGCCTTACGAGTGCACAGGATACAACAGCGCACTGTACAAAAGTGTGGGGGCTCGTGGGAGGAAGGAGCAGCTGTTTGGCAACGTAACACACAGTGAACCCGCCCATGTGCCACATGCTGGGCATCTCATACATGATGACCATGGTCGCAGACATTCCATGACCGGCCTCTGTACACATCCTGTATGAATACAGCGTGGTTTCCACTTCTATGCTCATTGAGTGGTGTGATGTTGGCGGGTTGTGTGACTTGTGCTCCTTGTTGGTGTGTTTCATTTTGGCCATTGTTTGTCTATACTTGTGCTGTACTTGATTGTGCATATGTGCCATTGTGCCCATCTCCCCCCGTCCCCCCACTACCTGCTTCTTCCTCTTCCTGGTACTGTTGTTTCTATAATTTTGTTACTCCACACATAAATACATGTGAATAACAAATTAGAATAGTTCCTTGATTCTTTTAGGTTTCAAAACTTCTCTCTATTAGTTTCTTTAAAATTTTCCATATAAACAGTTTTTTTCATATTCAACGACACATAGAAGTCAGCAGTGCAACGTATTCTATCCATCCACTTTCTAGAACATTCTACAACACTTGCAGGTTAAAAGTTCATCAATTTTTTTAAACCTAACTATATTTTTTTGCAACATTTTCTTGAACATTTAACGGCACGTGCAGGTTAAAAGTTTGCGATTGTTTTAAGTTCGAACAGTGCCTTCCAAATGCAAGTAGCAGGTGCGGTTGAGTCGAACAAATGTTATCCTCTGATATGTACTCCACGTTGAAACTGCTTTTTTTTAACCAATCACAAAGATGCTTTTCCACAAAACGAATGTCCACCCTACTTTTAAAAAACAATGCTTTTCATCTCCCAATCAGGTATTGTTTTGTATGGCAAAACAAAGTAGTTCCCCATCTTTAAACATATCTCTTATTCTACGAAGGATCTGCATGAGCTACAGAAATTTTTCCATACTTTTCAGTAATACCTTCAAAATGCTAGTGTGGATCGTAGGACATAGCTATATTTTCTGGTGCAAGAGGTATGCAGAACAGAGACGTATTGACTTAGACCTAGGTTTACAAAATGTGAACATTAAATAGTTTGCACAAAGAGGATTGAAGTGGCATCAATTATTGCCTTTGGTTAAAAACTGTTTGCATCTCCAACACCCTGACCTCATGATTGTGAACTGTGGTGGAAACGACCTAGGCACCTTGACTGGGGTAGGTTTGGAAATGCTTATGAAGGACACCTTTGGACAATTGATGTTACTTTTGCCTCAAACTGTATATATATATTCCAATAAATGCCAAAGACAGAAGTGGAAATGGTAAAAAAAAATGTGTCCTCAGATTGAAAAATGTAGGAAGAAAGTCAACGAAGCTGTGTCTACATACCTCATAGACCACAAAATGGGGTCTATCTACAACAACAACATATGTTTTGATACGGCTGATATCTACAGAAATGATGGAGTACACTTCACAGATCAGGGAAATCGAGTTTTCCTGAATAACTTGAAGCTGTGCATCCGCACTTATATGTATCTCCAACTAATGAACACAAAGGCTCTTTTTAGAGTCACCCTATAACTGACAACTTAGGCCCGCTATTTTAGGGCCAGGTCAAGGCAACCCATGGACCCACGCCAAAATGTATTCTCCACACAGCTGTGGCGCAGCAGCCAGACCATCTGACTTTGCAGCACAGAGCTCTCGCTTTGATCACCAGCTCTCCTCACCCATAGGTGTGAGTAGTTTGCACTTTACAAATATCGTATTGATTTACCTTCGCACTACCTGTATAACACCACGTCAGCACCATATACAAGTGACCGTGTTCCAAACAAAACTTCCTCCTACTACGTATAAAATATTGCTGACACTACTTGGACAGGTATGACACAGTGCCCACAGCATATAACTTCACACCATAATACACACAGTTTGGGCTCACGGTTTCATCCCTGAGTCCAGCAGCAGCTCAAATTAGCAGCATAACACTCTAGGCAATACTTCACTTAATTTCTGTACCCGCACTTTCAGACCGGTAGGGGTCAGTAGTTCATTGGCTTTTATCCCCGAGTCTGGCAGCAGCTCAGCTTATGCCCCCCGCGCCATCAGACCCGTAGAAGTGAGTAGTTTGCACTTTACAAATACCGAATTGATTTGATACGCGCTAATTTTCTTTCGCACTCCCTGTATAACACCCCCTAAGCACCATACACAACTTACAATTTATGAAACAAAAGTTCCTCCGAGTAGGTATAACTACATGCTGACACTACTTAGACAGATGTGGCACAGCGGCCAGAGCACATGACTCCACAGCATATGACACACAGTTTGGGCTCACGCTTTTATCCCCGAGTCCAGTTCAGCTTACCTTAGCAGCATCAGCCTCTTGGCAATACCTCACTAAATTTCAGCATAGAAGTTGATATGAACAAAGAATTAGTTTGGAAAATTTCATGACGATTCATAAAACGACGCCAAAGTTATAAGCAAAACAAAAACTGCTCTTCCTATGGAAACTTGGTCCTAACTTTAGCTATCTACTTGTGGTAATATATGCGTATATAGGACTGTTATAGTGAGTTGGACATTTCACTTGTACAAAACCATTGAAATGTCACATATTACATCATTCATGACATGGTCAGTGACATCACCGACAACATCGCTGATGACATCTCAAATGACATCAGTGATGACATCAGTGATGTTATCATCCAGGGAATGTGGTTTGGTTCGATATTTAAATAAGTATTATATATATATATAGCAATCTGCCTTGAAGGCTGAGTGGATGTATAAGTGTCTGAATGGAGAATTTAGTAGCAATGTGATTGACTGTCTAAGTGACGAATTTAAAGTGTCTCACAAAATACATGGGATAAGGATTAAAGTTTGTGAATACCTGTATCATTCTATCTCTTGTTGTGTAAACTACTACATACGTCGGTTACTAGCTATGTGAAAGTCGATATTAGTTATTAATTATTTAAGTGAGTGTTTGTATGGGATAGTGAATGAATGTGTGTATGGTTGGGTGGGAGGTGTGTGACTGTCCGAAGATATGCAAATAGTTGATTTAGTAGGTATATGAGGTTAAGACTGTAAGGTTTTGCACTCCGCAGGATCCACGTGCAGCAACAATGCTCCACCTCCGGACCGACCGAACACCCTTAAGTAGAAACACAGGGTGCTCAGACAATACGGCGAGGGAAAAAACCCAGAAAGAATAAAGAGAAGAAGGAAGGGGCAGCAGGGATAAAGAAACTGGAAGACAAAAGTACATAGGTTAATACATTACTTAATCCTACTCTCATTAGTTCTCACTAATTCCATACCCCCATGAATTCACCTGCAAATGAATGACTCTACACCACACTATTGCTGTATTTCCCGTCTTCCTTCCTTCCTGATCAACACAAGAGAAAAGGCATTACCAACAAGCATGGTTGTAAATGAATAAAAGCCTTAAACGTAGATCTAAACATACCCCACTGTATTAACAAAGGAGTTGTAAATGTTTCCAAAGTAAAAACGAAGGAGCACTCCTGTGCTTAATTGATAGTCAAAAATTCACTCTGTCATATATTTAAAGGACACTTTTTCCCTTTTTCCTGTTGTACCCACAAGATACCCCAAACACGGCAGTGTGTAGTTCCTTTACTACTACACTCCGCTTTGGTATTTTAATCCACAAGTTTTTGGTATATAAGTAGTTGTATACTCGAGATAACCAAACACGGCAGTGTGTAGTTCCTTCACTACCACACTCCGCTTTGGTACTTGTTTTTCCACAGACTATAATGTAAGGAATCCTAGACCAAGGATTCGTGACGGCAGTGCGGAGGTCCTACAATCCCCCCCTGCACTCCGCCACTTGAATGTTCTTAATCCCAAAAAAGGCACTCACACTCCAGGGAACATCCCATGAAAGAGAGCGAAGCCCTCAAGATATATCAAAGTTCCCTCGCAGCCGCGAGGCAAAATCCAACACCAAACGTTGTCCTTAATTCCTTCTACTAAGAACAACAACACAAAGTCAAAATATCACGAAGCGCGCTAGCCAGCGCGCTACAGATGAACAGATCATACGGCTCCCGAATTACCGGTAAAACAGGAACCCTCGAAGTCTCTTGGAAACGCCGATCAGAGGAGCAGCCGCCGCCTCCGAACCCAGAATGAATCACTAGCACTGGTCTTCCGGTTTGGCCCAGAGATATCCCGTGATTCCCGCTGGGAATTCTGGGTAATGCAGTCCCGCGCCCATGAGAGTTGGGAAATGTAGTTTATTGGGCAGGCGCGCTGGGCTAGATCCCGACAGTACGCCCTCCCCCCAAGCGCCTCCTAGGCCCAGGCTTTGCAGGAAACCTGGCATGGAAAGATCGCACAGCCCTAGGAGCATGGACATTATGCACTGGTTCCCATAAATCCTCCTCCGCCCCATAGCCTTTCCATGAGACCAAATACCACAGCACTCCTCTGCGGAATTTGGAGTCTCTGATGGATCTCACCTCATACTCCAGGTTCCCATCCTTAGCCAGCACAGGAGGTGCTGTTCTGCGTGTTGTAAGGGCTCTTTTCAACAGCTGTACATGAAACACAGGGTGGATTCTTAACGTGTTAGGGAACTTCAGCTTGTATGCCACAGGATTGATGCGTCGCACCACAGGATAGGGCCCTATGAAACGCGGATGGAATATGCTTCATAGTTTGAAACGAATATATTTAGTTGAAAGCCACACCTTATCCCCTACCTCGAACTGAGGACCAGGTACCCGATGTCTGTCCTCCCATCGTTTGTACGTTTCCTTGGCCTTCATCAGATGTTCTTGCACTGCTCTGTGTATTCTTCTCATTGTCAGTACCCGCTCCTTCACCGAGGGTTGATCGTCTAGCTCTTCCGGAATGTGTATCGGCAGAGTCCGTACATCATACCCGTAGTTAGCTTTGAACGGGGACATACCTATGGAACTATGCCAAGCGTTGTTGTATGCCATCTCCGCCATCCACAACAATTACACCCAAGACCCATGAGCCTCTTTCGCGTAACAACGCAAATACTTTTTTAGAGTCTGATTCAGACGTTCCGTCTGTCCATCTGTTTGTGGATGGAAGCTAGAAAACAACGCTGATTCAATGCCCAATGCACGACACCACACCCTCCAGAAACGGGCGATGAATTGTGGCCCACTATCGGACACAATAACTCTCGGAATGCCATGCAAACGAAAGATTTCCGATGCCAGTATCTGCGCTGTTTGACTAGCTGTGGGAAGGTTCGCACACGGTAGAAAATGACCCATTTTCGTCAGGTTGTCCACAACCACCAACGCTGCGGTGTTTCCCCGATCTTTCAGGAGGCCCGTAATGAAGTCCAGACTAATGTTCGACCATGGGCGATCAGGCGTGGGCATGGGCATCAGCAAACCTTTCTTTTTGTTGTTTCCCCCTTTGCTCTAGCACAAACTTCACATCTACCCACCCATTGAGTGGCGTCGGGGGGGCCTCGCTGGAGATTTCTGGGGCAGCAACACTTGCCTGATCACTGGGGGAGACGCTGGGCTGGTTCCTGGGCAGCACGCCGCTCGACCACCACGCGGCAGGGAACTACAGCCCCCAGCATCCTCGGCGGTGACACGCCCATCGACACCCACAGAGGCGCATAAAGACCGGAGGTCCCTGCAGGAGAGCGGGGGCCTCGCTGGAGATTTCTGGGGCAGCAACACTTGCCTGATCACTGGGGGAGACGCTGGGCTGGTTCCTGGGCAGCACGCCGCTCGACCACCACGCGGCAGGGAACTACAGCCCCCAGCATCCTCGGCGGTGACACGCCCATCGACACCCACAGAGGCGCATAAAGACCGGAGGTCCCTGCAGGAGAGCGGGGGCCTCGCTGGAGATTTCTGGGGCAGCAACACTTGCCTGATCACTGGGGGAGACGCTGGGCTGGTTCCTGGGCAGCACGCCGCTCGACCACCACGCGGCAGGGAACTACAGCCCCCAGCATCCTCGGCGGTGACACGCCCATCGACACCCACAGAGGCGCATAAAGACCGGAGGTCCCTGCAGGAGAGCGGGGGCCTCGCTGGAGATTTCTGGGGCAGCAACACTTGCCTGATCACTGGGGGAGACGCTGGGCTGGTTCCTGGGCAGCACGCCGCTCGACCACCACGCGGCAGGGAACTACAGCCCCCAGCATCCTCGGCGGTGACACGCCCATCGACACCCACAGAGGCGCATAAAGACCGGAGGTCCCTGCAGGAGAGCGGGGGCCTCGCTGGAGATGTCTGGGGCAGCAACACTTGCCTGATCACTGGGGGAGACGCTGGGCTGGTTCCTGGGCAGCACGCCGCTCGACCACCACGCGGCAGGGAACTACAGCCCCCAGCATCCTCGGCGGTGACACGCCCATCGACACCCACAGAGGCGCATAAAGACCGGAGGTCCCTGCAGGAGAGCGGGGGCCTCGCTGGAGATTTCTGGGGCAGCAACACTTGCCTGATCACTGGGGGAGACGCTGGGCTGGTTCCTGGGCAGCACGCCGCTCGACCACCACGCGGCAGGGAACTACAGCCCCCAGCATCCTCGGCGGTGACACGCCCATCGACACCCACAGAGGCGCATAAAGACCGGAGGTCCCTGCAGGAGAGCGGGGGCCTCGCTGGAGATTTCTGGGGCAGCAACACTTGCCTGATCACTGGGGGAGACGCTGGGCTGGTTCCTGGGCAGCACGCCGCTCGACCACCACGCGGCAGGGAACTACAGCCCCCAGCATCCTCGGCGGTGACACGCCCATCGACACCCACAGAGGCGCATAAAGACCGGAAGTCCCTCCCGCCTCGCGGGACGCGCGCGGGCGACGCCGGGCGGAGCCCGGGCAGAGGGCGGGCCGTCTGTGGCCGTCTAGGGACGAAGAGGGACGGGACGGGCCCCCTCCATTCGTTCCACTCTCCAAAATGGGTAAGCGAAAATTACAGACTTCTGCTAATGGGGGTTCAGTCAAAGCTAAAGTTCCACGCAAAGCTATTGCCTCAGAAAGTATTATGAACTACTTAACTTCAGCAGTGGGAAAACTGACCAAAGAAATTGCTGCTAAAGAACGCGAGCTGGGGCTAGAACAGATAATTCTGGACAGTCAATTGTCTCCCACTGCAAACAGTCTCCCTGTTCCTCTGGACCCAGTAATAGTCATCGGAAATTTGCCTAACACTGAAACACAAGGCCAACCAAACATCAACTTACATGAGGGCCAAGACAATGACAATCAAGATACTCTACAACAAGAAGACATCAGCACACATGTACTAACCCCTCATGCACCAAAACGCACTAAACGTGTTATCCAAAGAACAAACAAACAAGGACTATATTTACGGAAAAAGGCCCGACATCCGTTAACTGACATCGAATCCTCTCTGAAAGAAATGGTGGAGGGAGTACTTGTGGATAAAGTTGAGGGGATATTAGTGCAGATCTCAAATGATATAATTGAAACTCTAAGGGATTGTGTAGCAGATATAATGGGGAAATGCGATAGGATTAATACTTTTCTGTCCTCTGGTCCTAGCAGGCCTTGCACATGCACCCTAAATACTGCATCACAGTTATCCTGCAACCCAAACACACAAATAAAATCTGTGACGGAAGAAATAGGAGAGTTATATCCCCCAATGCCATCTCCCCTGCCCCAAGTATCTGCAGGTACTATAAACTCCCAACCGGTCACTAGCATAACCAGGGTACAACAGCCAAGTAACCCCCGTCCGGCTGTAGCTACATCTATAGCCCCTGCAATAGATACCTCTAACTTCCCAGGGCCTAGAACCCAACGCGTAACACCACCTGTACACCTTCCCCCGGAAGCAACACCTTATGTTGCTATCCTAGTGAACGTACCAGTACTGAAAAGTGGAGAAAGTGAGACGGATATAGCTCAATTAAATAACATTAAGACGTGGTGTGATGCAAACTGTACTGGCCCCAATAATATATCAGAGTATATCCAAACAGGCAGAAGGGTCAAATGGGTGGGGTACACGCATAAAAAATTTGCAGGGGACTGCATGATTGTAAATTTTAATAGACCACATGAGGCCCAACGGTTATTTTGGGATGCCACGGAAGTAACGGAAGATGGGATCAGAGCACTACCGTTAGGATTCTTTTACCCTCCTCCCACAATGCATAAGCCCCAACCGGGAAGGGATCTGCATCGAGCACAATCTAGACACACTCCCTCCCTGAGCACATGGGCTACACAGAAAACAAGTATGATGCCAAGAAATAGGGATAAACAGGGAGGTGAATACAGAAATGATCTCATGTTAACAAATAGGTTTGCCGCCCTCTCAAACCTAGAGGAAAATGATTGACTAACCTCACCAGGCTGTATTACAAACCTATCACAACCCCCCTCTTCAATTGCTTTAGACAAGGGCAATGCATCAACTAAACCTTTAGATGCCCCCCCCTCCTCGCCACATACCTGGCCAAACATTGTGGGAAAAGATAGTAGAGTGAAACTGATGAGTTGGAACATCGCAGGTCTACGCTCTAAGAGGAGCGATATAAGATGGTTGGACCTGTTAAAAAAATGTGATGTGGTGGCCATGCAAGAGACGTGGGATATGGACTGTGATTTCTGGCTAGATGGATATACCTCCTATTTTGTAACTGCCCAGACATCAAGTTCAGGCCGAAATAAAGGGGGCCTGCTGTTTTTGATATCCGTAAATGTAAAAGGCACTGTGAAGGTATTGGATTCTCCATCCCAAAACTATTTAGCTCTTGAGGTTACAATGCCTAATAGACATAAATGCGTTTACATTAACTTTTATAACAGTATACAATGTATAGCATTAAATGCAAATATTAATTCACTGATGGAGTTTTTAAAAAGATATAGGGAGAGTCAGACCACTTTTGTATATTTTTTCCTGATGGGAGATTTTAATATTCATTTATGCCAACAGAACTGTCAAGTTATCGATACAATTAACACTGACATGCCACAATTACCACATTTTGAGCACTCAGAAAAGGGGTTGGCCCTAGAAGAACTTCTTTTAGAAAATGATCTACATGAACCTGAGTTCTGTGACAGAAAGGAACGGGTGCCTACCTATAGTGCTAGGGATAGCAATACAATAATCGATTACATTTTCATTTCACCGGGCATGCTACAAAATGTTTTGTTTTATAATGCTGTACAGACGACCTTCAGTGACCATAATCCGGTCATACTAGAAGTAGATAATAGTAATTTGTTTTTATTTTCAAATGTAAACAATCCTGATTTGATCACAGTAGGAACTAACGATTTGATTGTTAAGGACCAGGGGAGACGGCTCAAATGGAGCGATATCATCCCTGAGGACTTTCTCTACTCCCTTAATCTTAAGATGGGTAAAGAAATTAATATCTGTATGGATCCTACTAGGTATGAAGGGAATATAATCCAGTCTTTTGAAAAAATTTGTTGTCAAGTATCGGAAGACCTTAAAAGTAGCACAAAAAAGAAGGAGAAAAGGGTTATGGGATGGTTTGATAAAGAATGTTCCAAATCCCATAGGGAATTACATAAAGCCCTAAACAAGACCCCACGTGATAAGCAGGAAGTGGCCAGTAAAAGGCAAGAGTATAAGGCAAACATCCAAAGACGTAAAAATGAAATTAAAAAAAATGCTTGGGAAGACCTATATGATAAAGCCACCCTGAAGGACAGTGCCAAATTCTGGAAAATTGTTAACACCCCCTTATTTAGCGGGATTGAAAATGCACCGTTAGAAGTGAACATTGCGGAACGAGATTGGCTGGAGCACTTCCAAAACATCTATGGTAGCAACATTACTACAGACCCTATAGATCCAAAACTGCTACAAACAGAAGAGGTTCTGGCCAGTTTCACCATCAAAGAGGTGCAGAAGGCAATAGAGGACACGGCAGGAAAGAAGGCTCCTGGCCCTGACGGCGTACCTGCCGATATGTTTAAATCAAATTCGGGCATGTGGGCTGTGGTTCTCACTAATGTCTTCAATGTCATTAGCTTAGAAGGTATAAAAGCACCAACTACTTGGTCGCAGTCTGTTATAATTCCCATTTTTAAGAAGGGTCAAAGGGGAGACCCTAGATGCTACAGACCCATTTCTTTGTTAGATTCTTCTTTTAAAATTTTGGGTAAAGTTATTTTGGAAAGAATTTCAGCCTGGGCGACAAACAATAACATTCTGTGTGAAGCCCAGTATGGCTTTCGTGCCGGGAGAGGCACAGAGGATCAGTGCCTTAATTTACTTCTTACCCTGGGCAAATACACTGTAGCGTCAAAGGGTATGATGTATCTGGCTTTTATGGATTTGTCCACAGCTTTTGACCTAGTAAACAGGTCAAAGCTGTGGACAATACTCCTGGAACTGGGGTTAGACCAAGCATTGGTGAATTTTATGGCACAACTGCATAGTGATCTGAGGGCAACAGTACGTATGTCACAAGAGGGAAATTGCACCGCCTTTTTTAAATCAGGAAGGGGGGTGCGCCAAGGGTGCATTTTAGCACCAATGCTCTTCTCACTTTACATTAATTCTCTGGGGAAGAGCCTGGAAACGGCCTCCATTGATGTACCACGTATGGGTGACTCCTTAATGCCGGTCTTACTTTATGCCGACGACACGGTATTGCTGGCTAGAACCCCAAATGGTTTACAACGCCTTTTAAATTCCTTTGGGGCTTTTATGCAAGGCTTGGATCTAGCAGTTAATATTGAGAAATCCCACGTTATGGCTGTAGGTAGTCGCAAAAATGGTATGAAAACCCTTACCTGTAATGGTTCAGTGTTATCTAAAGTAAAAGTTTTTACCTACCTAGGTGTGGTGTTCGATGAGAATGGGACATGGGCTCCACAAATCAAAAGTAAGGCTGCGGCAGTAAAAAGATCGGCTGCCGCTATCCTAGGCTTTGCAAAAAGGTTGGGTGGTAAGTCACCTGAGGCTATATTAGCAATTTATAAAGCTAAAACACTGTCCATTGCAAGGTATGGTGCCATGATATGGGGTTATAAAAATCTGGACCCCATACAAAGAGAAGAAAACATATTTTTACGATCCCTACTAGGCCTCCCGAAACCCACCCCAGCCTTTCCCGTACATATGGAATTGGGGATAGGGTACATTGAGGACTCTTTGACTCTGGCCCCTTTACTGTCATGGATTAGGATATGGCTTAATCCAGCTTTAATTTTAAACCATATGATTATTAGGGACTGCATGGGGAGAGAAAACGTGGCTAAGATCGGGTGGCTACAATACATTAAAATTACAACAGAATATTTAGGTCGCCCGGAGTTATACACATACCCCGAGAGCATTATGAGAGAGGATATTGAGTGGGTAAAGAAAAGCTATATTGAGAAAAAGGTTTCAGAGCGAGAGGCTATCGAAATTGTAAAACCAACTGTTAGGGCCCATTATATGACGATTGCTTCGTTATCTATGCAATCCTATTTAACGATAGTAAATAAACCTTTTCATAGGTGGGTCCTCACTAAATTTCGTTTTAATCAAGCACATTTTCTGCTAGGTGAATTTGAAAAATGGTGTAAGCCTCACGAAAATGCTCCCTGCAAATGCGATTACTTCTCAGATCAGGACATATTGCATTTCTTGTTCTTCTGTCCCTTCTATAAAAATGGGAGAGAAAGATATATTAAACCAATTCTGAGAGGTTTCGTGCAGGTTAAACCAGCCCTATTGTATTTACAACTTATGGAAACTTCAGTAGTAATGTACGGGGTGGCAAAATTTTTGACTATGTCAATTCGGTCAAAGCAAGCAAGACTAAAATCAAATAATTAGCGTATCCTAAATTGCTTGTATTGAATAAATGGCCTTTGGTTATGTAACCCTTAGTTGTACCAAATTTGAATTCAAGAACTGCACGTTTCGCACTTTACCCCAGGTGGCTAGCATTTCCTGTATTTAAAATTGTAAAGATTTTTTCTAGTTTTGTACTGTATTTATAACCCGATTACTGCTAAAGGATTATAAGATTGTGATCATTGTAAATATGTTTTGCAAAGATGTTTTTTACATGAATTTTTATGTGCATAGTAACTTTTTAACTTTTTAACTTGTTTTAAAAACTTGTCTGTATGATTGATTATGGTTCTGTAGCATACTTTTATGATTTTAAAACAATCGAATAAAGTGTTTCTGACTTGAGTGGCGTCTTTCACCAAAGTTTCCCACCAGAAATGCCTCCTAAGCAAATCCACAGTCTTTGTAATCCCTGGATGTCCAGCCGCAGGAGCCTCATGACACCAACTTAATGCCTTCTTTCTAATCTCCTCATTAGGCAGAAACAAGCACTCTCCATAGAAAGGTAAACCCTGCCTAATCTTCCTGTCTGGTTTGGCCGAAGCCCAACGGACCCAAAACCCCATAGACCTGGAGCCCTTGATGTCCTCCAGAAACTTCTCGGCCCTGATCACACAAACCACTTTCGTGGAAGGGATGATTGACTGTTGCTCCGCACTTTGTTTGATGGGGATTCCCTGTCTAGAAAGAGCATCCGCTTTCCTGTTCTCCGAGCCAGGACGAAAGGTTACTACAAAGTTGTACTCGGAAAAGAACAGCATCCACCGCATTTGCCTTTGTGTAAGGTGTCTAGCAGAGGACATGTACTGGAGATTCCTGTGGTCGGTATATACCGTCACTGCCTGACATGCCCCCCACAGATAAGGTCTCCACTCCTGGAAAGCCTTTTTTTTTTGCCAAGAGTTCTTTTTCCGCGATTGAATAGTTAACCTCAACCGAACTCAGTTTTTTCGAGAGGTAGGCAACAGGATGAAGTTGACCAGTGTGTACATCTCTCTGAGACAGGATTGCCCCTATGGCTTCATCCGAAGCGTCTGCCTCAACTATGAACGGATGTTCCAAAACAGGATGTGCCAACACTGGTGCTGTAATAAAGGCTCTTTTCAGTGCCTGAAATGCCTCCTCAGCCTCCACTGTCCACTCGAATGGCTTCCCTTTCCTTAACAGCCTGGTGATAGGAACAGCGGTTTGGGAGAAATGCAAGATAAACCGGCGATAATAATTGGCAAACCCCAAAAAGCTTTGTACCTCCTTCACATTCTTAGGGGCTGGCCAATCCCTCACCGCCTGTACCTTCCTCTCGGACATCTGTAATCCATTAGGACTAAGATTCACACCCAAAAATTCCACCTCTCGCACCCTGAACTCACATTTACTCAGCTTTACATATAAACGATGTTCCCTCAATTTATCCAAAACCTTACAGACATGATTCGTGTGGCATGAAACGTCCTGTGAGTATATCAAGATGTCATCTATGTACATCACCACGAATTGATCCACGTATTCCTTTAGTACATCGTTTATGAAAAACTGGAATGCTGCAGGGGCATTACAAAGCCCAAAGGGCATCACTAAGTATTCATACAGACCAAAACGTGTCTTGAACGCCGTCTTCCACTCGTCCCCTTCTCTCACTCTGACCAGGTGATATGCCCCACGTAAGTCCAAACGGGTGTAAACCCGGGCCTCTCTCACCTGATCGAGCAAAACCGAGATGAGTGGAAGAGGGTATCGATTACGAATGGTGTTTTTATTCAATACTCTGTAATCCACACAAGCTCTTAAGTCCCCATTGGCCTTCGATATAAAAAAAAGAGGGGAAGCTGCGGGAGAGCGAGAGGGTCGAATGAACCCCAAGCGGGAATAATGTTCTATGTAATCCTTCAAATGAGAGGTCTCTGGCACAGACAAAGCATATACTCTACAGGATGGTAATGAAGCCCCCTCCACTAAGTCGATTCGACAGTCATATTCCCTGTGAGGGGGTAGAGCTTCTGCCTTTACCTCACTGAACACATCACTGTAAGATGCGTATACCACAGGTAGCTTGACATCTTTTTCCGCAGCCGTAGCTGCCAAAAACGGGGTGGCTAACACAGTGACATTAGCAGACATACATGGTGTTAAATGGTCATTACATGTCTCTGGTTCAAACTGAAAAGTCTTTGACTGCCAATCCACAACAGGGTTATGTTTATGTAACCAAGGCATGCCCAATATGATTTCGTACTGAGGAGCATCTATGATGTTTAATGACAATACCTCAGAATGCACATAACCTTGTGTCACCACTGACAACCCCAAATCACCAGTCCTCTCCGTTATATGACCTGAGGTCAATGGCTGCCCATCAACTGCCAACACATCCTCCGGTGTCTTCCTAGAGACACGAGGCAATTCTAGACGTCTCACCAACCCTTCGTCTACGAAATTACCAGTCGCCCCGGAATCCAACATCACCCTTACCGGACATCTTTCTAATTCGTATTCTAACGTCATCACAACCACCAAGTGCGGCTCTGTTTCCTCATCACCCAAAGAGGACAAGGAAGTGAGTTTCCATGCCTGTCCCCCTTCTACTCCAGATGTGCTGTCTTCCTTCTGCTTGCTTTCCGGTACTGTTTTAGACACGGCAACTTTTTTAAACCTACCAAAAGTCCCTGATGACTTGGGTTTAGAAGGACATTCCCGAACGTAACGCCCCTTCTTTCCGCAGTACATACACAAGCCCTATACCCTTCTGGCTTCTCTCTCTTCTCTAGACAACAGTGCTCTAAGTGCCCCTATCTCCATTGGTTCAGGCGTATTGTCCGTACCCACTGATACTTTCCTCGGGCTACTTTCTCCAAAATACGCTCCTTTTTCCCACCATCTCCTGTTACTTCCCCTATCCGTAAGTCGACTATCCAACCTTAACACCAGGTTTACCATGTCCACAAAGGAAGAAGGCTGCGGATCCACCTGTGCTACCACATCCTTTAAATCATCATGTAACCCCTGATAAAACAAGGACAATCTTTTCTCCTCTGGCCATGCCGCTTCGGCCACAAGCCTATTGAAAGCAGTAAGGTATGTTATCAACTCGCCCCTGCCTTGTCTTAATGTCAGCAGCGCTCGATCAGCACTAAAAGTAGTTGCTCTTCTGTCAAAGACCCCCTCAAATTCCTTTTTAAACTCGGCCCAATTGGACAGGATAGCATCGTCTCGTTTTACCAATTGTACCACCCAATCTGCTGTGTCCCCTATCAAATAAGAAATCAAAAAGCCCACCCTTGAATGGTTTGTGGGGAACGATGATGGTTTACATGAGAAATGCATGAGAACCTGTGTCATAAACACATGTACCTTACGAGGATCCCCTGAGAACCGTTCAGGAGTAGCCAAAGGAATGGGTGGGGGTACCGTAACCTGAACATTAGAAGACGAAGCGGAAGCGTTGAACGGGTTACCACTCAACCGCTCCACCTTCTCCCGCAAAGCTGCGGTCTCAGCCTTAGAGGAGGCCAGCTCCTGCTGTACCAGGACTAAAGCTTGTAACACAACCTCCATAGACGCCATTGTTGCTACACATGAACCAGGCAGAGTGTATTTCTTAGGCTAGTGATTCTGTAAGGTTTTGCACTCCGCAGGATCCACGTGCAGTAACAATGCTCCACCTCCGGACCGACCGAACACCCTGAAGTAGAAACACAGGGTGCTCAGACGATACGGCAAGGGAAAAAACCCCAAAAGGGGAAAAACCCAGAAAGAATAAATAGAAGAAGGAAGGGGCAGCAGGGATAAAGAAACTGGAAGACAAAAGTACATAGGTTAATACATTACTTAATCCTACTCTCATTAGTTCTCACTAATTCCATACCCCCATGAATTCACCTGCAAATGAATGACTCTACACCACACTATTGCTGTATCTCCCGTCTTCCTTCCTTCCTGATCAACACAAGAGAAAAGGCATTACCAACAAGCATGGTTGTAAATTAATAAAAGCCTTAAACGTAGATCTAAACATACCCCACTGTATTAACAAAGGAATTGTGAATGTTTCCAAAGTAAAAACGAAGGAGCACTCCTGTGCTTAATTGATAGTCAAAAATTCACTCTGTCATATATTTAAAGGATACTGTTTTCCCTTTTTCCTGTTGTACCCACAAGATACCCCAAACACGGCAGTGTGTAGTTCCTTTACTACTACACTCCGCTTTGGTATTTTAATCCACAAGTTTTTGGGATATAAGTAGCTGTATACTCGAGATAACCAAACACGGCAGTGTGTAGTTCCTTCACTACCACACTCCGCTTTGGTACTTGTTTTTCCACAGACTATAATGTAAGGAATCCTAGACCAAGGATTCGTGACGGCAGTGCGGAGGTCCTACAATCCCCCCCTGCACTCCGCCACTTGAATGTTCTTAATCCCAAAAAAGGCACTCACACTCCAGGGAACATCCCATGAAAGAGAGCGAAGCCCTCAAGATATATCAAAGTTCCCTCGCAGCCGCGAGGCAAAATCCAACACCAAACGTTGTCCTTAATTCCTTCTACTAAGAACAACAACACGAAGTCAAAATATCACGAAGCGCGCTAGCCAGCACGCTACAGATGAACAGATCATACGGCTCCCGAATTACCGTTAAACAGGAACCCTCGAAGTCTCTTGGAAACGCCGATCAGAGGAGCAGCCGCCGCCTCCGAACCCAGAATGAATCACTAGCACTGGTCTTCCGGTTTGGCCCAGAGATATCCCGTGATTCCCGCCGGGAATTCTGGGTAATGCAGTCCCGCGCCCATGAGAGTTGGGAAATGTAGTTTATTGGGCAGGCGCGCTGGGCTAGATCCCGACAAAGACTGTATGTGGAAACAGTTGTTTGGGTGAGTGAATCTCTTTATGGATGTGGTGATGAGTAAATATATTTCTCAATGATACATGTCCAAGAAACTAGAAAGATAAAAAACAGTATATGTGACAGTTGTTGTAGATAAATAACTATACATAAGACTCAGTGACATATGGATAACTGTATACTTGTAATAGTGCTATTATAACACACTAAGTATGAGTTACTATCTATATCAATAAATAAAGTGGTGTTTGTGTAAGTGTGTAGTTTAGTAAATATAAGTATGATCAATTGTTTGCATAAGTGAGTAGGATGACTGCATACGTGAATAGGATGTGTGCTGGTGTGTAATGTTGATGTAGGTGTATAAGTATACTTAATAGTGTTTTATTTATCTTTGTTAGCATGTATGAGTGAATCTATAGGTAAGTGTTTAGATGTGTGTGTAGATGTAGGAATCACTAAGTGGGATTTTATAAACTTGTATTGGTGTGTCAATGGTCTCAAGTATGGTACTTCATATTTTACAATGAGTGTTGAAAAGTTATACTAGTGTATGATAATATATATCAGATTGTCACATGGATGATGTCATCAGTGATGTCATCAGTAATGTCATCAGTGATGTCACTGACAATGTCATGAATCATGTAATATGTGACATCCTCAGCAGTGGATTGGGGGGCGAAAGTTAAAGTTAGTACAACTAACTATAACAGGGGAATTTCAATGGTTTTGTACGAGTGAAATGTCCAACTAACTATAACACTCCTGAAACCTGTGTTTTTTTCAGTGAATTTCAAAGGTTTTTTAAATGATAATTCCTAACTATAAACCTGACTGAAACTAATGTTTTTTTCAGTAAATTTCAAAGGTTTTTGAAATGACAATTTTTAAATGTATTTATTCTTCTATTTATTTTTTTGATACTGATTTACAATTTCTTTAAACTATTTATTCTTAGACATTTTATTTTTTAAATGACATTACATTGCACCACCACCCTTCCATTTCCTTTTTTTTGGGCCCTGGGGACCCCATCCCCCAGGGCCTGACCCGCAAATCTAAATGTATTCTTGTTTTTTCATAGAAAGGGGATTCCTATGTATGTATGTAAGTATGCTTAGAATTACTTTACAGGGTCAGTGCTGGGCTAAAAGATGCTGCACTAGTTTCTCTCCTGATAACAGTAAATTGGAATTCGTTCATCGGATGTTTTTAGGGGAATATTTTAAAGGTCCAAAACTCCACACTTAGAAGAATTTCTAAGTGAAACCAGTCAATGTTAGCCTATGGAAGGAAATTCACTTAGCAGGTAAGTAGTGTTATTGTTACCTTTTCTTACTCAATGGTGGATCCTGGATCCAGCACTGCTGCATCTCCTCTAAACAGTTGAATGAATGCAAATTATGAAAGACGCGCAGAAGCCCACGTTTCTTTTTCTTTTTTTAATATCGCTAGAATGCGCGGATCATACGCACAACCTGCAATTTTTCCCCCCCAAAATAATTTTTTTTGAGACCCCCTGAGGAGACCTAGAGGGTCAGGGTGTGTCTACCCTCCCCCTTTTCATGTTTTAAACACACATTTCACAGACTTTCTCAGCGTCCCTTCTACTGAGGCATAAAATGACTGCCAACAGTTTCTAGTTTCGAATGTTGACAACCATCAGCATTCAGCACGTGATCGGAAGGGCGCGCTTATGGTACGATGACAATACGCGCAGTTTCCCTATTAATTTTTTGTTATGGGAAGAGACCCGCGTGGCCCCCCTCCTGTAGCCAATTCCGGGCACCGGGCACCCCATCCCCCGGGGCATGGCCAATTACTAATTTTGTTATTTATGGAGGAGGGCTGCATAGCCCCCCTCCTGAGGCCTCTTCAAGGCCCCGGAAAGCCCATTCCCCGGGGTCGGCCTTTTTTAAAATGTATTTTTGTTAATGGGGAGGGGACTGCATGGCCCTCCTCCCGCACCACTTATTGCCCCAGGGAGCCCATCCCCTGGGGCTGTCCCTCACCGTTGGGCACCATGGGGGGGTCTCCAATCAACCCACGGTCCCATCCACTCCCCGCCTCCTGTGGGAGCCGGTGTTCCATTGATATCCCCAAACCCCATCTGTGTGTGTACCCCCTAGGAGTTGCCTTCACTTTGCGTATGCATGTTTGTGTTAGCGCATGCGTGTTAATGTTGTGCATGCGCACAATACGACCCCCCATCTAGCCCTGTACCCTAACATATTTCATTTTATTGGCGCATGCTCAATTAGAACATGCCCAATCACAGCTCTCACACCCAGTGACATCATGCTGAACCAATTATCGTTCTGCAAAGCATTTATAACCTTCCAACTTTCTCAAACTTTTCATAGTCCGCAGTCACAGCCATTGATAGTGTTGGTATCCACTTCTTCGTAGGTGAGCACTTTTTTTTCAGGATAATTAAGTTAATTAATCTGAACAATATTTAAGTACCGAGTAAATGCAAATTTTTGTTCGATTTGGCAATGTTGTTTTTAAGCACGCTTTCCTGCTTTTTTATATAGTTAAAGTTGACTTTGTAACCTTTTTTTCTGTGCAAATCACTTAATCCTGCCGCGCTTCTTTAATTTGCCAAGCACCACGTGGCCGTTCCCGCAGCAGTGTGCTACCTGCTTTTCAAGTTAATGCGATGTAGTTTTTCTGGTGTAAGTAGTGCTTCACGTGCCCCATGCATTGCAAAAGTAATGTTTTCTGCAATAGTGTATTTTAGCACTGTTTCCAGCTCTTATACGTCAAATAACTTGCCTTGGTAGCCGATGTATCTGGGCAAATCACTTAATCCTGCCGCTTTTCATTTTTTCAGTAGGCTGCATCGTGTTGCTTCCTCCCCATGTACTGCACATGTAATCGATTAGTCAATGTTGTATTTTAGCACACTCTCCATGTTTTTTAATAACGTTAAACTTGATTTCTTATCCTTTGTTCTGTGCAAATCACTTAATCCTGCCACGTTTCTTTAATTTGCCAAGCGCCACGTGGCCGTTACCGCAGCAGTGTGCTACGTGCTGTTCAAAGTTAATGCAATGTAGTTTTTCTCGTGTAAGTAGTGCGTCACGTGCCCTATGCATTGCATAAGTAATGTTTTAGCAATAGTGTATTTTAGCACGGTTTCCAGCTTTTGTATGTCGAATAACTTCCTTGGGTAGCCGATTTTTCTGGGCAAATCACTTAATTATGCCGCCTTTCATTTTTGAAGTAGTGCGCCACGTGTTGCTGCCTCCCCATGCACTGCACATGTAATCGATTGGTCAATGTTGTATTTTAGCACACTCTCCATGTTTTTTAATAAAGTTAAACTTGTTTTCTTATCCTTTGTTCTGTGCAAATCACTTAATCCTGCCGCGTTTCTTTAATTTGCCAAGCGCCACGTGGTCGTTCCCGCAGCAGTGTGCTACGTGCTTTTCAAGTTAATGCAATGCAGTTTTTCTCATGTAAGTAGTGCGTCACGTGCCCCATGCATTCCAAAAGTAATGTTTTCGGCAATAGTGTATTTTAGCAGAGTTTCCAACTTTTGTATGTCGAATAACTTGCCTTGGTAGCCGCTGTTCCTGAGCAAATCAGTTAATTCTGCCACCTTTCATTTTTTAAGTAGTGCGCCACGTGTTGCTTCCTCCCCATGCAATGCACATGTAATCGATTGGTCAATGTTGTATTTTAGCAGGCTCTCCATGTTTTTTAATAACGTTAAACTTGATTTGCCCCCTGTTCTAGCTCATTATACAGATGTCTCAACCATGGGACGTACTGGTCGCCACAAGCTGAATTCCAAAAGGGTCAAGGCAGCAGACCTAGGTCAAGCACTACTGGTTCTATATTTCTGAATTTCGGGTGGTGCAAACTTCTTCCTACACCTGCTACCAATAGGTGTTCGGGTCAAGGATACAAAAACATAAGATGGAAGGTGCACACAATCAGAGTCCAAAGGAAGGATAGTGTATTATGTATCTTCTTCTTTATTTAACAGTTTTTTTCAAAAACAGGCACAGCCAACGCGTTTCGTTCCATTAGCCTTGTGGAACTTCGTCAGGGCGAATTGATTTAATTTCGGAGTTTTTGTCAATCTCTTTAAACACCCAATGTGGATCAGACAGCAACTAGCACTGGGATTTCAAGGCATGTAACCTTCTTATATTCAGCGATGATGTTCAAACTGGAAACGAGTGGGTAGGCCCAGTGAGTATTCAAATGCTGTATCCAGCAGAGTTCAGAATATTGGAGGCCCAAGTGTAACGATTATTCAAGGTGGTGTGAACGTTCGTCAGAGAGTCTAATTTTCGCAAGGAAAGTTTCTTTCTTCTATTTCTAATGTCCAACTCCGGTACAGGCATAAATTGAAGCTGTGGAGGTCGCCGCCACGAGACTGCATACTGAATCCAAGCACCCGACCACAGGTGCTCGGTGGTCATTACTACGACCACCGCGTTATTCTACGGACCTCCACAGCTTCAATTTATGCCTGTACCGGAGTTGGACATTAGAAATAGAAGAAAGAAACTTTCCTTGCGAAAATTAGACTCTCTGACGAACGTTCACACCACCTTGAATAATCGTTACACTTGGGCCTCCAATATTCTGAACTCTGCTGGATACAGCATTTGAATACTCACTGGGCCTACCCACTCGTTTCCAGTTTGAACATCATCGCTGAATATAAGAAGGTTACATGCCTTGAAATCCCAGTGCTAGTTGCTGTCTGATCCACATTGGGTGTTTAAAGAGATTGACAAAAACTCCGAAATTAAATCAATTCGCCCTGACGAAGTTCCACAAGGCTAATGGAACGAAACGCGTTGGCTGTGCCTGTTTTTGAAAAAAACTGTTAAATAAAGAAGAAGATACATAATACACTATCCTTCCTTTGGACTCTGATTGTGTGCACCTTCCATCTTATGTTTTTGGTCGCCACAAGCTGTTTATTCCTGCCCATGCACTATCTCAGGTGGTGGTCAACAACTCGACACACCAGATCCACTAACTGCTCTCCATATGCTATCAGCCTAAAATTGCGATGGACCTAATGGAGTTATCAGGTTTGACTTTAACATTTCATGATAGAAAAGCATTCCGAGATAAGCATTTGTGTATTTCATGTGTTTGCAGACAGATAACTGTGCTGTTGTCATGTTTTGGTAGAATTAGTTGGCATTCTAGTATCAACAAACTGAAAAAAAAGCATTGCCGTACGATTTTATTGGCCAAATATGTCATTTGAAATTGAATTTTTCTTGTTTCTATAAATATTTTTATAAAATGTAAATCTCCATTGTGATAGCCTTATAGACATTTGTGTCTGAAACCCATATGTTTCTCATTTAAATGCTCGTTACACTTTTTCAGCCTGCACTTGAGATACAAAGTGAAAATGTTGTTTTGAATTTTTTTATTTGAAGACATGTCTTTCAATTTTCCTTGATGTTTATTTCTCAATTTCTAGATCATAGAATCCCAAAAAGGGTTCTATCAGATCAAGGCCAGGAGTTTGTCAATGAAGTGAGTGACCAATCTCGGCCTAACATTTGTATAATGCAATGCTATTTTCTATTTTGCTTGCCAAATATAATTATACCAATTTTTTTAGGTTAATTGAGAGTTATCTAAGCTTTTACAAATAGAACGTCTGTAAGTGCATCCTATCACCCACAGACAAATGATTTAGATGAGCATACTAATATATAAGCTGTACACCTTCAGGGAAGGAGAGTTAGTACTTCTGACAAATTGCAAGCGAACAACAAGAAAAGCAGGCATTTTGAAGCATAAGTTTACTGGACCGCAGATATGCAAGAAAAGCTTGTAAAATTAGTCAATAATGCTAGCAAAATGCCTTTACATACAACTTATAATCTTGACGAGTTGAATTAAAGCAAAATATTTGACATAAGCATTCATATATCTCTAAAAGGTTTTCCTACAGACATTGAAGTGTCCCGAATATGACCAATGGCAGTTAGTGATAGAATCTAACCAAAGATAACAGGACAACTACAATTGTAGTGTTTTTTGCATGCTGGTAATGATACTTCCAAAAACATTAATTTGTTGAAGATACATCACTTTATCTTATTTTATGTTAATAACGGTTTTCGTTAGAAAAGTTATAAATAGGAAAGAAGGCTTTTAGGGATGACCCTTATGAACGCCTACCGAGCGCGCCCATAGTGCCCATCGAAAGCATATTGGTATTTGCATATGATTTTGTCTAACCACTAGTATGGTCCTAACGTGGTTGGTTTGAAACCACTGATGATTGCTTTTCAACCCCAATCCTATTGAGAACAATTATTTTTAAGTACATTAAAATTAAGCTTGGACATTTGTACAACATATACATTTTTACCTCTTTTTTCAGTTTGCAGAATACTACATAAGTCAGCAGCCAATTGCCGAGATTGAAGAAAGTATATCCTCCTGTTCTAGCTCATTACACCGATGTCTCAAACATGGAACGTACTAGTTGTGAGAAGCTCAATGAAAATTGCAATGGACCTAATGGAGTCATCAGGTTTGACTTTAACATTTTATGATATAAAATGTATAATACCGTAGTGGTGTCATACACTTCAAATTACTTGATACTTTCTTTTGTCTTTCAATTTTTTTAATAAAAAGGCACATCTTAAAATTTGAACATAGTATAGTAAGATATTTCCATTATGTTTGTGAATTTAAAATTTGATTTCCTATCCTGCCATTACAACTTGTTTTGAACAGTTGTGACTGT
The DNA here is from genome assembly GCF_964263255.1 of Lissotriton vulgaris. NCBI lineage: Eukaryota > Metazoa > Chordata > Amphibia > Caudata > Salamandridae > Lissotriton > Lissotriton vulgaris. The sequence continues at coordinate 1,115,796,184 of NC_141689.1, read as the reverse complement.
CCTATGTACTCGATCGGTAAACCCCTGAAAACATGTAGAAAATATTGCAAATTAGGTACTACAATTTTTAACCTTGCTGTTATGATGCGCTAATGTACTTCTTTTTTACATTTAGAGTCTTTCACTACTGTATGGAGCCAAAAAGATTCACACATTTTTAACGGATAACGTTAAGGTAAATACTCTAAATACGACTAGTAGACGAAGTTAAAAAGTAACGGATGTAAGTACTTGAGGGGTTTTTGGTGGCAGATAATCTCCAATTCCCACCTGTACGGATGGGTCTAATACAGGGTGGATTTCTGTATAACTAATGGATGATTAGGTATTAGGATGGCATACGGAGCTCCCAACCTTCTTACTTTTTCTCTTACAGGGTTCCAAATTGGGGACGAATATTAGGCTGTGCAGTAGAGGTTGACGGTGTTCCTCCACTGGTACTTGGACCTTCTCATGAAGCAGGAGGAGCCTCTCTCAATCTCCTTAAATCTTCCCTCGCAAAGTTGACCGGATGCTTGATCTGCAAGTGCTTCCGCATACTTGCAGTTCCACACCAGTACTTTTTATTTGGATCTCCTCTTGAAAGCAGGCTTGCATATGTGGCAAGTAACTTTTCTTTCATTCACCTTTTTTAAGACTTGTGGAAATTAATTTCAAAACATTCAATATTGTCGTAACACACCCAGCCAGACAAGAATGAACTCTGCAACATACATGCATTACAGAAAGGTAGCAAGCATGTAATTAGATGATTGGGTAATAGGATTGCATACAGAACTCACATATAAAATGGTTTCCAGCCTTCTTACTTTTTCTCTTGAAGGCTTGATAAGATCTTTCCAAGAGAATTGGAAAGGAGAAAGTAGGAGATCAAGAACAGAGGTAGGACGTTATATCTCAAATTGCAAAAATGGATAAAAAGGGTGGGCCAAAGTCTGCATGTACATTGGCCAGTGGAAGCATTTTGAGAGCGGGTACACCCAAGGTCAAGTGAAGAGATTTGATTGATAAGGCATAGGACAGGAGGTGGCAACAATGGGGAGGAAGGTCCATGGGTGGTGGAGGCTGGGATTGTAAATCTGCTCCATCTATAACTTTCTCTCTCTCACAGTTTTAATGTCGTTTTTTCTATCTTTCTCTCTCTCACTCTATCTCACATCGTTTCTTTTTCTCTTCTAAAGTTATGGACGCTGCTGTCTACTCTGACGTGTAGAACCAAAGCTGAGTTGAAGTTGTGAACTCTGTTTGTCAAAGTGTTTACACAAAGTAAGCAGAGCGGCCTAGATATACAATACCTCCGATTAAATGCATTAGAAATAAAAGAGCTTATTTACAAACCCCTTGCGCCACTTTTGCGTCACTTTCAACATGAGAAAAGTAACACAAAAGTGGCGAAAATGTTTTGTAAATAAGCCCTAAAGAATATTGTCCTGCATAATGACTTGATCTCTCACCTAATTCTGTCTCATCTCTGAATCATTTTAAAGACCTGTTGATCTGTAATGTAAATATGATGCAGTAGGCACTTCTATACAGACACCACTTGAACGTAAACCTGTAAGACAAGTGAAATGTATCAGGCTCACTGCACACATAAAAAAAAGTAAATATCGTCAAGTGTTACTTTGACTTCTAATGTTTCACCTCATTTAGTCACATCGATCTAATTTTAAACACAAATTTTTGTTTTTGTTTTACAGATTACCTACCATACTTCTATTGGAGTCCATATCACATGTTGTTTATTATATTGTTTTGTTAAAGTTATGGTTCTAGTTATTTATTGTATTGTTATCTTTTAGTTATGTTTCCAGTTATTTATTGTTTTAATAAAAGTTCATAAAAAAAAGTATATGCGTCTTTTTTTTGTGGGTGTAGCAGTCCCCAAATAGAAATGATATTTATAATTTGAAGTATAATTCTGAGGCTAAATCTTTACGAGATCTTTACCAGAGTCTATTGCTACAACTAACGGTTCCTATGGAAAACCTTTAAAACTACAACACCATTAGCAACATAGTGTGGTGAACTTCTAACATCTGTGTTAATTTAAGTGCTCAATACACTGTTACTATGGTAACAGGCAGAAAGCCATTTGAGGGTTGGGTTGAAAGGTACTGGCTGTACAGAAACCGTTATGGATCCTCTACATGACAGAAAGGAAAGCAAAGTAAAACAGAACACTGTGTACCAGATTTACAACCCCGTGGCACCACTTTCGCGTCCAACCCCCACTACAAAATTACAAGTGTGTAGGCCTCAACAACCCCCCTCAAGCCCTGGGAATTTGTATATTACTGGAGGCAGACTGCGTGGCCCTCCTCCTGGTGCCCTCGAGGGCCCTGGGTACCGCCACGCTCGACGGCCGGCTCCTGCAGTGTCCCAGGCTGCCTACTCCCGGGACACTGCTGTTTGCTTTGACAGCTCGGGACTCTCATGACTCTCGCCCTCCCATAGCAAACTTAGGGGGTCATTATGATGTCGGGCGGACTTTGCCCGCTTGCCATCCTGGTGGTAATAGGGACCGCCCGCCATAAGTGCCGGGGTCCCGTGCAGGGTATTAGGATGTGCCCGCCACAGTGGCGTGCACATCCTGTATTTTTAGCATTGTGGCGGGCGGTTCTCTCTGCACCGCCCGCCACCATGCTAAAAATGCATTTCTGAATTTGCTTTTACTATTATTCCTTTTCCGCCCCGGCCGCAATGCGACCGGTGCGTAAAAGCGGCGGACGGTCTTTCCGTCCGCCGAGGTCCCCCCGCCATACTAATATGGTGGGGGGGGAAACGAGAGTGGATGGCGGGCGGGCAGATTGCCCCCGCCAGCCTGGCAGGGGCAATCCGCCCGCCATCATAATGGGCCCCTTAGTGTGCATTTTGAAAGACAGAACAATATTTTTTCGAGCAGCAGACTCCACAGAAGATTGAAGGCAATCCTTGCCTCACCCAGCTTCGTGAGATAGCAGCCATATCTTCGGCAAACTGCCACGTAGCTTTTATCCACCAGCCGAGTCTTGCAGCACCAGTATTTGAGCTTATTCAGCTTGCACCACAGCAGCCATATCCTCGGCAAGCTGCAACGTTGCTTTTAGTAAATAGACAGTTTTAGTGCACTCGAATCTGCACCAAGTCAGCACCCATGCATCTGGAATCACAACTTAGAGGTCACTTATTATCAAAATATCAGAGAACCTTTGTTATAATAGGCATTCGGACGCTAATTCATAGATTTCAAGTACCTAATTACAGGCCTTTCAGAGATATCCAGCCATTTCACGTCTCCGTCTAACCACCTACAGGGAGTACACCTTTACGATCAGAATAAAACTTCACGGCGCATCTGCCAATTAGGTTACCACCTTTGTTGGACTTGAACTGTCCTAGAGCACCATAAATCACAGTTGTCACTATCCATAAGACAGCATAAACCAGTGATTGCTCCACAGAAATTCTGCCAGAGCCTAAGTCAGATTGCTAGTGTGCGTGTTATGGGGAACTGAGCGCTTGAAGACGTTGAAATCGCCCTTTTACTTGTCATTCGTTTTAAAAAAATTGTTATTTGCACAGAACTGTATTGCACTCGGTATAATCGGCTTTTTAAATAATTATACAGTGTCCTGAGGCGGAAAGCCGGGACCTGTATTTAAACATTGCTTGCAATCTTAAAACTGTACCCATGTTTTTAAGACACTTGCACTTTGTTTTTACCTGATTGCAGCTGAGTAGGGGCTTATCGGGGCCGCCATTTTGGGTGAGGAATGGGTGGAAGAGCTAGCATACTAGCGCTAAGCCCTTCCCATCCTCCCGCCCTTTACAAGATAAAAACCTCAGAAACAACCATTCCCCCACTGATTGCTAGTGTGCGTGTTATGGTGAACTGAGCGCTTGAAGATGTTGAAATCGCCCTTTCACTTGTCATTTGTTTAAAAAAAAATTGTTATTTGCACAGAACTGTATTGCACTCGGTAAAATCGGCTTTTTAAATAATTATACATTGTCCTGAGGCGGAAAGCCGGGACCGGTATTTAAACATTGCTTGCAATCTTAAAACTGTACCCATGTTTTTAAGGCACTTGCACTTTGTTTTTACCTGATTGCAGCCGAGTAGGGGCTGATCGGGGCTGCCATTTTGGGCGAGGAAAGGGTGGAAGAGCTAGCATACTAGCGCTAAGCCCCTCCCGCCCTTTACAAGATAAAAACCTCAGAAACAACCATTCCCCCACTGATTGCTAGTGTGCGTGTTATGGTGAACTGAGCGCTTGAAGACGTTGAAATCGCCCTTTTACTTGTCATTAGTTTAAAAAAAATTATTATTTGCACAGAACTGTATTGCACTCGGTAAAATCGGCTTTTTAAATAATTATACAGTGTCCTGAGGCAGAAAGCCGGGACCTGTATTTAAACATTGCTTGCAATCTTAAAACTGTACCCATGTTTTTAAGGCACTTGCACTTTGTTTTTACCTGATTGCAGCCGAGTAGGGGCTGATCGGGGCCGCCATTTTGGGTGAGGAAAGGGTGGAAGAGCTAGCATACGAGCGCTAAGCCCCTCCCGCCCTCCCGCCCTTTACAAGATAAAAACCTCAGAAACAACTATTCCCCCACTGATTGCTAGTGTGCGTGTTATGGTGAACTGAGCGCTTGAAGACGTTGAAATCGCCCTTTTACTTGTCATTAGTTTAAAAAAAATTATTATTTGCACAGAACTGTATTGCACTCGGTAAAATCGGCTTTTTAAATAATTATACAGTGTCCTGAGGCGGAAAGCCGGGACCTGTATTTAAACATTGCTTGCAATCTTAAAACTGTACCCATGTTTTTAAGGCACTTGCACTTTGTTTTTACCTGATTGCAGCCGAGTAGGGGCTGATCGGGGCCGCCATTTTGGGTGAGGAAAGGGTGGAAGAGCTAGCATACGAGCGCTAAGCCCCTCCCGCCCTCCCGCCCTTTACAAGATAAAAACCTCAGAAACAACCATTCCCCCACTGATTGCTAGTGTGCGTGTTATGGTGAACTGAGCGCTTGAAGACGTTGAAATCGCCCTTTTACTTGTCATTCGTTTAAAAAAAATTGTTATTTGCACAGAACTGTATTGCACTCGGTAAAATCGGCTTTTTAAATAATTATACAGTGGCCTGAGGCGGAAAGCCGGGACCTGTATTTAAACATTGCTTGCAATCTTAAAACTGTACCCATGTTTTTGAGGCACTTGCACTTTGTTTTTACCTGATTGCAGCTGAGTAGGGGCTGATCGGGCCGCCAATTTGGGTGAGGAAAGGGTAGAAGAGCTAGCATACTAGCGCTAAGCCCCTCCCGCCCTCCCGCCCTTTACAAGATAAAATGACACCCTCACACAGGAGGCGCAGTGGACGGGCGCAGTGGGGGCGCCGGTGGGGTGCCGAAGGCGCGCCAAAGGCAAGCCCGTCTGCGCCCGTCCGCGACAGGCAGGGATCAGGGGCCACACCCCATGTTCAATTACCTACAGAAGATACTAGCTGCACTACCTCGTACTCCAGCACTGAATTTAGGAGCCTTAACAACTTAGGGGTAAGAAAGACCACACACTGTGCTCGATTGGGACCACATGACACTATGGGCCCTTTCTGTTGTCCGCACTGTCAATGGGGAAGTGACACAGGGACAGAAGTTTGCTTAACAAACACCCCAACTCTGGCCCTTAAATGCATTTACCTCAATGCCAGATCCCTACTCAAGCATGCGACAGAGCTGTGGGACCTATTGACCGAATCTAAACCAGACTTGGTTTTTATAACTGAGACCTGGCTTGACACCCATAGCACCCCAGACATCGCGACAGCCCTTCCAGCGGAATATAAAATACTCAATCTAAATAGAGTGAAGAAAAGAGGCGGAGGGGTAGCCCTGCTATTTAGGGAATCCCTCACCTGTAGACAAGAATCGATCACACAGTCCAACAGCCATGGCATTCTCAGTATCTATAAACACCAACATTTTATTTGGGGGAGTGATAGTTTATAACCCCCCTGCCAGCACATTAGACTTTAGTGCACAACTCTTTACCCAAATTCTGCCGGTATGTCTTAAGAACAAGAATATTTTAGTGATAGGAGATTTTAATGTACACTTTGATAGCAGCAACAACCCATTAACCAAACAGCTAGTGGAGGACATGGATATCCTTCAGCTGACACAAATAATTAATCAGCCAACGCATAAGGCTGGACATATTTTAGATCTCATCTTTTTCAATATAGGAGCCATTGACATTAATGCGGTTATACCAATGATATGGACTGACCACTCTATGATTGTGTTCACCATTAAAGTACCTACCAAACATTCTAAATCTTTGCCCCCAGCAGCAGCATCAACTAGGAGCTGAAAAATATTTTCTGTGGAAAAATTCCAGAATAATTTTACACATGTATCCATAGGAAACACCAATATTAATGATGAAATAGAAGAGCTCCAGGATAATATCAAGAATGCGCTGGAACACTGCTCAGCTCCACTCTCTAAACATAAACAGAGAGGCACAGTCTCAGAGAAGTGGTATGGACCTGAATTAAAATCTTTAAAAAGGAAATGTACATCTTGCGAATACAATTGGAGGCTCAATAAAACCCTAGAAATGAGAGCCATATACAAAAGGGAACTTGCGCTTTATAATAAAGCTATTAAGAAAGCAAGGAAAGATTATTTCTCATGGAGGATAACAGAAAGCAAAAATTCATCGAAAGAACTATTTAAAATAGTCAAAGAGCTATGCAGCCCGGCTAATCTATCACTGGATCTTACTCCCTCGCAAGAAGGATGTAACAAAATTAATGAATACTTCTGTGAAAAAATCGATACAATTTATGCCTCTTTTCCCAACACAGAATCAAAGCAACTACAATCCCGTGCAACATCCCCAGTTTTGGCTTGCTGTCCTAGATTCGGCCCCTTCTCAGAGAAGGAAGTGCGCAAAACTATGTTGGAAGTAAAATCAGGCTCCCCGCTGGACCCATGCCCGCATCATATCTTCTCACGGCTTACAGCAATAATTTGCCCAGCTGTAACCAAAGTCTTTAATCATTCATTGAATTCTTCTGAATTCCCGAAGTCTTGGAAAAGCGCCATAGTTACTCCCTTACTAAAAAAAGTAGGGTCTGATATTCACAACCCGGCAAACTATCGGCCTATTTCCCAACTTCCTTATTTGTCCAAGGTGATGGAGAAACTGGTCAACATGCAGCTTTCCAATTTCTTAGAGAACAATGACTTATTAGACAGTTCCCAAACAGGGTTCCGGGCCAATAACTGCACCGAGACAACACTCTTGGTAGTGTCGGACAATATCAGAACTAAGATAGATGAGGGAAAGACAGTCGCCTTGATTTTATTAGACCTCTCGGCGGCATTTGATACCGTCCCACACCACCGACTCCAGGAAATCCTTGCAGTCAAGGGTATCCGGGAAAAGGCATTAGGGTGGCTGCAGTCTTTCATGCAAGACAGAACACAGTCAGTACGGATGGGTGATTTTGTTTCCCCTCCCCGGAACATCAAGTATGGGGTCCCACAAGGGGCCTCATTGAGTCCAACCTGATTTAACATGTTTGTCTCATCACTAGCCGAAATAGGGAGAAAGTGGGGTGTCGGGATCTGCTCTTACGCAGACGACACCCAACTAATGATTTCATTAGATGAAGAAGACGACGCTAAGGATAGGCTACTGAACTGTCTGACTGAACTAGCCAATTGGATGCACAACCATTGTCTCAAACTAAACGCAGACAAGTCTGAGATTTTGCTGCTTGGTAGACATACACATCTGTGGGACAGTAGCTGGTGGCCCACCACTCTGGGCACCGCTCCCTTCCCAGCACCAACGGCCAAGAACTTAGGTGTGATTCTAGACAATACCTTGAGCATGAAAACCCATGTATCTACAATCTGTGGCAAAGGCTTTGCACTACTCAAGATGCTCCGGCGAGTTTTTCCATGGATCCCCATTGAGTGTAGGAAAATACTGGTCCAGTCCTTATTAATGAGCAGGCTGGATTGCGGAAATTCCTTGTTCGTGGGAATGGCGGACTATCTGTTCGCGAAACTACAAGTCGTACAAAACGCCGCAGCAAAGGCAATTTGAAATAAAAGAAAGTATGACCCAGCCAAAAGCTGCCTGCGTGAGCTTCACTGGCTAACAATGAGACAGAGAGCTATCTTCAAGCTAATGTGTATAACGCATAGAGCATTGCACAACACGGGTCCTCGCATCCTACAAAATAAAATCAGATTCTATGCTCCTATGAGGAATCTGCATTCCCATAAGGCTGCTAGAGCAAGTAACACTCGTGTGAAAACAGCTAGGATGGGTGGACGGGCGTTCTCCCACCTGGCGCCAAATAACTGGAACAAGCTGCCGCAGGAACTCAGACTAACAGATTGTTATTTGTCCTTTAGGAAGCAATTAAAAACATTTCTTTTCCCCAAATCTGACTAAATATAATCTTCACTCTGTTATCTGTCAACCGCTCACTACTGCCAGGACAGCGCCGTGATATCCCATTGGGGATGATTGTTTGCGCTTTATAAATACCATTGACATTGACATTGAAATCTGTTCTCACTTTCAAAATCCAAAGCAGATTGCAATTCCTCATACAAATTAGCATCTCCCCATGCAAAAAAGCAATGCCGGCTCCCGAAGAACTCAAAAGTTCATCACTCAATGTTGCTAAATAAAACAGCAAGTGTGCTTGACTTCTCAATATACTAACTTATCCTACATAATGTTATTTTCAATCACCTTCTGATAACCAATTAGAATCATGCTTTTAAAAAACAGAAACATGCACCCTAGTTTTCAGTGTAGAATGTTGTCAAACAACCAATCATTTCTTTTCTGTTTTTCAACACTGCATCTTATCCACCATTTTAGAAAAATCTTGCTTTTCAAACTGCCATTTAATTTACAGAGATCATCTCAGTGCATCGAGACCTCCCTTCAAGATGCTTAGAGTCTGAATTGTGGGTCACAACTATATTTTCTTGAGCCAAAGAGACTATAGAATGGGGTCCATTTACCACAACAATCTGCGTTTTAATATGCATGGCATCTATAGGAGAGATGCTGTATATTTTACAGATGAAGGGAACAGAGTTTTCCTCATGAACTTTAGACTCTGCATCAGTACTTACTTGTAGGTAGTAAAATCTCTCAATAAACACAAGGGCTCTTTTTAGAGCCACCCAAGATCTAAACACATAAGCTTGATGTATATCTAAAAAATACATCCTTTGTTTTTTTCGGCGGTGAAATGCATGGATCCTACGCGTATCCTGCGACTTAAAAAAAATATATATATGTTCCTACTTTTTTTGTCCTACGGGTCATTATGGGACCCCCTGAGCAGGCCTAGGGGGTCAGGATGTGTCTACCCTGCCCCTGTTAACGTTTTGCACACATATTTCACAGACTTTTTCACCCTCGCTTCTACCGAGACACAAAATGGCTGCCAGCAGTTCCTGGTTTAGAATGTTTACAACCGCTTGACAGACAATTAGAATTCAGCGCGTGATCAGAATGGTGCGCTTATGGTACGATGCCAATCCTCGCACAATCCGTTGATCTACGACGCCCATAGATATATAAATGACTTTAACTGTAACTTTCTCAGAAACTATTGAACAGATTGACACCATATAAGCAAAAGGTACAAGTTGGAATTGAGGACTACCTCTCTTCCAAATTTGGTGTAATTCCGTTCAGTCGTTCGGGCTGTAGCCGTGTCTAAAGGTCCTATGAGAAATTGCATGGGGAAACATGTTTGGGGGAACCCTTTTTTCAAAAGTTTAGAAACATTCAAGAAGATTTATCAATCGACGCCAAAGTTATTGCCAATAGAATGTTGCGGTTTTCCTATGGATAATAGGTCCTAACTATAACTGCCTGTATATATATAGTGAGAACTGACCCGAAACGCGTAGAGTGATTGCCTTAACACTGTCGAATTAAAAGGCTTTTGGGAGATCTAAGTGTTTGTGTGTTTTCTTCTGAGAGATATTGAAGAAACTTTTGACTCCATATATATATATATATAATATATATATATATATATATATATATGTATGTATATATATTACCTACTGGCGGTCGCCAGTAGGTATATATAGTTAGGATTTTTTCTCTATGGGACTTTTGAAAATTCTATGTCTAATAACTTTGGCGTTTCAGGAAAATGGCACATTTTGTTTCTGAGCAGCCTCTGAAAATTTGGGGGGGTTTCGTCAAGGGGGGGCCGAGAAAAAAGGGGGTCCCAAAACGCGTTTTTCCCATTCATTTTGCCATAGGGCGTTTGGCCTCACTTTTAGCTCGAACGGCTGAATGGATTTGCACGAAACTTGGCAAAATTGTAGGGACTGTTAGCCCGATGTGCCTTTGCTGGGTCTCAATATATGTACTCCAGTGGATTTTGAGAAATTAACGTTTAAAAAAACAGATATATCTGTGACAGCGTCCCGGGTAGCGCTCCAGTTCGCGTACTTTTCGCGTAACGGAGCGTTGCGAAGCGAAGCTGATTGGCTCTCCGGTGTCTGTCAACATTCTAAACAGTCCGGAGCGGCCGCCATTTTGTCTCTCGGTAGGATCAAGAGACAAGAGGAGGAGAAAAACGAAGGGGGAATTTAATGAAAGGGGGCAAGGTAGACCCCTCTTGACCCCCTAGGAATGATGTTGGGGTTATTGAAGGGTCCCATGGGGCAAATAAGAAAAATTTGATTTTTCACTGTAGAAGCGCTTCCTGGTTCGCGAACCGGGTCGCGAAACGGGAATTCGCCATTTTGTGTTTCGTTTTAATTAAATTACAAGATGGAGGAAAAACAATGTGAGAAATGGGTATAAGGGGGTACGGGAGACGTATCCTGACCCCCTATGTTTTCTGAGGGTGGCTGAGGATGCTCATATATGCTGATACATGTCTTCCAGCGGCTGCGCGTGAGCGTTTTTTTTTTTTTTGCTGCGTGACGTCTGTTAACGTTCGATTCGAAGGAAATCAGGAAGTGTTGACCGACATTTTGTCACTGCGAGTAAATATTTTGTTAAAAATAATTGTTATAAATTAATCCGTATTGATAAACATTGTCTGCGCCATCTTGCCTTTTTTCCAATGCCACACTTTTGTCGTGCACGGCAGCCATTTTAGATGCCTTGACCAGACCCACTCTCTGCACGCCGCCGATCCTCAGCATGGCTCCCCACCCTCGCAAGCATCTCCCCCACGCACTGGTCACCCCGCTCTCTCTCTCATCCATGGGCCATAAACCTCCCCCCATCTGCGCTGCTTTTCCATGAGAATCACACCCTGTGCCCGCCCGACACCTCCTTTTCACCCTATTCACTACCGCACCCTCTGACACTACTCTTCCTCTGTGTCTGATTGTCCAGGCCGGTCCCAGGCTATCACCTAGCCGTGCGGATGTAGTTTATGGCCCCAACTTTAAAGAATCACCCCTCTTCAAAGGAGTTACAGTAGATAAAGGCCCCCATCTCATGAGATCCCTCACACCACACGCGTTCCTACTATCTGATAACGATCCTGTATTGTGATTGGGGAGGGGATTCTCACTGTAAGGGTGTGTGGGACAGAGCCTGAAGCGGAAGATTCCAGGGAGGCCTTTTTGTACATCAAAGTCTTCACAATTATGTGTCACATTAAAAATATATAGCACTCCAACAAAGTAGTAGGATTATAACACTTTAATAACTTATAAATATATACAACGCTCCAACAAAGTAAACACGTTAAAAAAAATAAATTTAAACAACTATTTACATGGCAGCCTGCTGCAACATCCATCTCAAAGCAACAATGAGCTGCTTTGGTTTGTCTTTTAGTCAGTAGCGGTCCGTTGTGCGAATAGGCCGAAGGCAGCACAACGCGCCGAGATCCGGACGGCATCCAGGTGGTGTCCAGTAAGTTGTCGCACTGGTCTGGCAATCCTACAACGAACGAACGGGCCTCCCCCGCCTCCCCAGGTGGAGGCTCCTCTGCTGCAATGGGGTGCCCTTTAGCGTTTCAGTCACCATCCAGTTGGACGGCACCCAGGTGGTGTCCAGTAAGTTGTCGCACTGGTCTGGCCATCCTACAATGCTGCGCCGAAAAACGGCGTGGGGCGCCCCGGGGGGGGGGGAGGCGGAATGAACGGGCCTCCCCCGCCTCCCCAGGTGGAGGCTCCTCTGCTGCAGTGGGGCGCCCCTTGGCGTTTCACTCGCCATCCAGTTGTTTAGCGCCCGCTTTTGTGGCACTGTGCCTCATCCGCCATTCAGCTGAGTTGCGCCTACTCTTGCGGTGCAGCGATAGGCGGCTGCCACAGGACTCTTAAAATGGCGGCCGGCTCTTCGGATTTGGGCCTGGTCCACTAAAATGGCCCTGGGACACATTTGAACTCAGACATTTGCCTGCTACGGCTTGGGCCCCATTCTCGAAAGCGTCCCCTCAGCCTTGAAGATTCTACAAAAGTCATCGGGCCCCGACTCCCGCAGGCTTCTGGTGGGGAGCGGCTGCCATGATTGCTTGCGGAATTGCCACGACAGAGCCACGAGATGGTGGTGCTCTCATGTGAGGTTCCGTGACAATTATAAGTGGTGTTTTCGACTCGCACGAATATGGTCGAGTCTGGTATCTATGAACCGCAAATGACGAGTTTAGTAAGTGTGCGCAGTTTCGCTGTGCTAACTTAAACCGTTCGTCTGTTACGTGGGTATTTCTATCTGTACCCACGGGTTCCATCTTAGATACGGCATCCATTTTGTCTCTTGCCCTCAAGTAGCCAGCGAACGGACGCTGTCCGCTTCGCGACCCTGGGACTCCCAAGATATTTGCGGAAGACACATGTTCTTTGTAAGTGTCTTTATGACGAGGGGGATGCTACTGTAAGGCAGATGGCGCCGCTCGAGGCTCATCTTGCCGCACGGACTTATTGTCTCAGCCGTGCATCTCATTAGGCACGTCCCTTTGATGCCTGTATCTCGTGTTTCCCGATACCTCCCCTTTTACACCCTTTCCGATCTCCCCACTGTCTCCGTCTTCCTCTACACCCGTCCTTGTTCCTATTTCAATCTGTTTTACTGCGGATTGGAATTCGCTAATGGTGGGAAGATGGGTTTTTACAGTTGGGAACCGCCAAATGTTTCCGCACTTATGTTCCGGACCTCATGTGTTTCAAAGTGACCAAAGCGACCACTCTGGGGGATGATGGTGGGAACCGGGTTGTAAACCTTTGTGTACCATGTTGTCTTATGGGTAAAAACTGTATAAAAGGAGCGATCCACAGAACCACTTTGAAGCAGTCTCCCCGAACTACACTTGATGTACTTCCTGTGATATCTGTGTTCCCTGCAGCAAATAAACCTTGAATCTTTGACGCCGAAGGAAGTGTCCCGTGTCTCTGTGATTCGTACGCCGGAGCAGGTTACCCACGAAGGTTTCAGGTGTTGTGCCCTGGCACCGCTGGGTCTTAAAGAACCCAGTCCTTCAGTTGGCGCCCAACATGGGGCTGCATCAGTGGTACCGGTCCAAGCCCGACGATCGTGAGGAACTTCGTGTGAAATCTCCGAGGGAAGGTGCACTCCGCTTCATCGATCCTGTTGTCGAAACAAGTGGCCCGAAGACTTTTCCCGCGAAGATTCCCGCCTCCTGACGGCTGCGACGGACTGCTGCCCTGACTGTAGACCTGTTTTGGCGCCTGGCGTAGACCTTGGTATAGCGAGACGATTGACGGGCCTTCCTGGTGACGCCATCGATCTTTGAGTTAAGTATTTGTGGGTCGCTCCCAGAGTTCTTGGTTGTTGACACTTTAGCGAGTGTTTTTGTTGTTAACGCTGTGTGAGTGTTTTTGTCGGTGACACTTTGCTAGCGTACTTTGTTGTGTTGTTTGACGACTGCAGCCGCCAAAAACCGAGGGTTTTGTTCTTTGCTGGGACTTGGTACATCCCGTAACCCTCGAAGTTTGTGAAACTCGGCTAGTGTGCAAGATGCCTGGTCGCAGTACTTTGTTTAGTTGTTTCAGACCTTGTGGTACGGATTCCCGACTGGAGGACTCGTGTCCGATACCTCCGGTTGGAACTCCCACTTATGAGCTCTATAGTAAGCATGGGCTAGGCCCAATTACCTTTAACGATTACTGGATTAAATACACGAAGAAGGACGGCGACCTTCGTTGGCCACCTCATGGTAGCTTCGAGGCCCCGATCTTAGATAATCTAGAGATTAAATTGTTTGAGAGAAAGTCAAGGCCGGCCATGTTTGATGCCTTTCGGTTGTGGCGTAAGGAAGCCCGACAGAAAGACATCAGACAGACTAAACGTAATCAGCGAGATAATGTTGCTACCATAGTGAAGAAAGCAGAGCAATTTCAGCGAGATAAGGAGGTTAAGGATAAGGAAGTGTTTGATAGACTACAGCGTATGACCGTAGATAAATGTTATCCCGCTTTGCCTACGGAGTCGGAAAAGAAGGAAGAGCCAGTTGAGGATCCTTTAATGTCTTATCTTATGAAGTCGCCACCTCCGTACGTACAGGGTACCGCAGTTCCTGTGGTCCCTGCCGTACCTATTCTTCCGCCTATTCCTCCTCCGCCTGTTCCTCAACCTGCACCCGTTCTTCCGACTGTTCCTGCTCCTTCCTCTGTTTCTATTCCTACTGCTCCTCCGCTTCCACATACTCCTGCTCACACTACTGCTCCTGTTTTGCTAACTCCTGCTGTTGCTACTGTTTCTACTCCTTCACTTGTCAGTCCTGTGTCCTATGCTTCTCCCTCTATTCGCAGTCGTAATTCTCCTCTTGCGGCTAGCTTCTTTCATTCGCTCGGACCCGTTCATGGGTCCGCTGGTTCCGATGGTCCTCAGAGACGTAGTCAGCTTCCTGGAAACAGAGAACGCGTTGCGCTATATAATATGGCGATGGGTTGGATGGTAAATCCTCTTAGAAGTCCACCCCGTGTTGTCCTCGAAACATTTTGTCAATTCAATATACCAACCCAGAGATATGTGTTCAACGAAATGTGTAAGTTCCTTCATGATCAAATAGCGGCCGATGCGCCTGACGAGGTGCTGACCGCCCTGTCTGATCTTCAGCTTCAGTTCTCGAATGGACTGACAGTGGATACTAACGTTCGACGTGCTGTTGAGCGGTTACTGTCTTTTCGCCCTGCTCCGATCCCTCATGCATTGTTTGTCGAGGATGTTGAACACCAGCTAGACGAGTCTGGCCAATATCCTATGCGTGAAGTTCCACCGGTTTGGATACCAGCTGATCCTAATGCTCAACCCCCGGTATTGGCGCATTTCCAGAAAGTGTGGATACATCTCCCATGGAAACGTTCGGAAGTGCTACAGGTGAAGCAATCTTTGCCTGATCCACGCAAAAATCCTACAGGGTATTATAAGGAATTATCGCAGCTCGTAGATGCTACGGTAATGAATCTTGCTGATATCGATATGTTGTTCGGCAATGTCGTACCGAAACCGGTATGGGCAAAAATTCGCCATGAAAACCATCCAAATGAATTAGGTGGTGCTTGGGCTGCCATTGTAGCGGCAGATGCCGGACAAGTGGCTGCTACTAAACCCGACCAGTTGATTCTTGACCTTCCTCAAAGAATTATAACGCTAATGAAAACTCTTATGCCAGCTATGAAGGTGAACTGGGACAAATTGTCAGCTTGTAAACAGAAAAAGGACGAGAGTGTCTCCGACTTCTTTACGAGGTTTGAGGAGGCATTCATCGACCATAGTGGACAGGATATGGGTACTGAGGGTGGTCAAAGATTGTTCGTGGATAAATTCGTTTCGAACTTACTGCCCGATTTGAGCAATAAATTGAGGAATTCAGAAAGTGCATGGGCCGTTTCTACTTCAGCTCAGATATTGGCTACGGCACAATATTATGAGAACAGAGAGAAAGAAGAGAATGACCGTGCTGATAAAAAGACGAAGGAACTGAAAACTAAAGTGTTGTTGCAACAAGCGTATCCTCCGCGTTCAAATCAGAATGCGCCACAACAGAATAGATCGCAGCCGCAATCGAACAGATCCCAAACTCGTAATGACTCCTCCTCCCAAAGATCATCGTTGGGGTACAATCAATGCGCTTATTGTAGACAAGAGGGTCACATTAAATTCAATTGCCCTGTTTTGAATGAACGTAATAGTGGTAACTCATCTAGAGGAGGTCGTGGTGGTTCACAACAGGCATCACGTGGTAGAGGTCGTGGTGCTCAGAATGATCGCTCAGATAACTCATCCAATTCTAATAATTGTTTCGATCAACGTGGATCATCGCAAGGACGATCTGCGCAGTACAATGTAGACGATTATTACGTCGATCAGGGAACTGACGACAGTAATTACTAGGACAGCCAAAGACAAGGAGAGGGAGTGGTATCAGTTCCGGTTGATCAGAGAGGGCCTTACGTCGCAGTTGCTACATCGGGCGTCGTTGAGCCTTTTCTGTTGGACACTGGTGCAGCGAAAAGTTCTATCATGCATTCGAAACTCCCTGGCGCACCTTTGTCTGGCTTAACAAATGTTTCCGTTGGATTCTCTGGCGCCCCTGTTAGCAATCCAGTTTCGCGCCCTTTGCCCCTCAAAATTGGGCCACGTGAGCTAGAAGCTCCGTTGATTTTGACTACGGGTTGTGGTGAAAATCTTTTGGGCCTGGATTTGCTTAAACGTTTGTACGCGACTTTGTATTGTTCTCCTGCGGGTGTAAAGCTTACGTTAGGAGAGAGGGTTGTCTCTCCTATGTATTTGCCCCTCGATAAGCTCCCACCGGAATTGAGTTCTCTTCCTGCGTCTTTGTGGGCAACGGGTCCAAATGACGTGGGCCTACTTGATATCTCCCCTTATGTTGTTCAGTTGAAATCTAATGTGCGTTTGCCACGTATTCCCCAATATCGTATCTCCCTTGATGGTGAACGAACACTGTTAGCGATCATCTATGATTTGATCGAGAAAGATGTTATTGAGGAGACTCGGGGAAACGTGTGCAACAGCCCTGTGCTGCCCATTCTTAAACGTACTGATCCTTCAAAGCCGCCTGTTTATCGTTTTGTTATCGATTTACGGGAGGTGAATAAAATTGTGGTTCCTCAATTCCCCGTTGTGCCTGACATCACGGCGCTACTGACTCTGATTCCAGCTTCTGCATCGTGGTTTTCGGTGATTGACTTGAAAAATGCGTTTTTCAGCATCCCGATTGCCGAGGAGAGCAGAGACCTGTTCGGTTTCTCTCTCGGTGGACGCAGCTTCCGGTTCAAACGCGCTCCTCAGGGCTACTGTGAAAGTCCATCGATTTACAGTCAAGCCTTGAAGGGTCAACTGGATGCGTTTAGGTTGCCGGTTGGTGCGGCCTTAATCCAATACGTCGACGACTTATTGGTGGCTGCTGATACTCAGGACATTTGCAAAATTGCTACGGTGTCGTTGCTGCAACATCTCTGTGAGTTGAATCATAAGGTGTCCCCTTCTAAACTCCAATATTGTTGTCAAGAAGTAACCTATTTAGGTCACTTATTGTCAAAGGAGGGAAGGAGATTGACCCCAGAGAGAATTGCAGCGATTGCGCGAATGGCTGTGCCAAAAACCCAAAGAGATGTGCGTGCCTTTCTAGGTATCACGTCGTACTGCAGGCAATGGATTCCTAATTTTTCATTGCTAGCGAAACCATTGGTGGCTCTTACGTGCAAGGATGTTTCAACTCCTTTACCATGGACGGAAGAATGTCAGAAAAGTTTTTCTGAATTGCGTGATTCATTGTGTTCGGCTCCTGTGTTGGGTACTCCTGACTACAGCAAGCCGTTTACATTATATGTTCATGAGAGAGAAGGTTGTGCTTTGAGTGTCTTAACGCAACCTTTTGGTGGTAAACAGCGTCCATGCGCATATTTTTCCTCGACCTTGGACCCGGTAGCTAGAGCATTGCCGAGTTGTTTGAGAGCAACTGCGGCAGCCGCGGTCTCCATCCGACAATCAGCAGGATTGGTCATGGATAATATGCTTACGGTGATGGTTCCGCATGCAGTCGATACTCTTCTGAACCGGACGAAAACTCAGCACTTGACGAGTGCGAGGTTGTCTGGGTACGAGTTGACGCTGTTGGCAAGCCACATTCAAATAAAACGTTGTAATGTTCTGAACCCGGCAACTTTGTTACCAATTAGCACAGAGTCAGATGAAGTAGCAGAACATGATTGCTACTTGAGGACAGAGGAGGAAACAAAAGGTCGAGTGGACCTTAAAAACACCCCATTGGAAGAACCAGATGGTACATTGTATGTGGATGGGTCATGTTTTAAGTTGTCGAATGGCGATGTGACTACTGCTTATGCTGTTGTAACGTTGAATACTGTTGTTGAGACTGCAAGGTTGAATCAGAATTCTGCCCAAGCTGCAGAATTGATTGCTCTCACTAGAGCATGTGTGTTAGCGAAAGGGAAACGTGTGAATGTGTTTACCGACAGCCAATACGCATTTGGCGTCGCACATAGTTTTGGACGATTGTGGAGAGAGAGAGGTTTCTTGACGTCGCATGGTACGAAGATTCAGCATGGCCAGCTTGTGAATGATCTTTTGGATGCACTGACGCTGCCTAAGCAAGTTGCAATTGTTAAATGTAGTGCGCATCGTAAGGTGACGGATGATGTTGGTCGTGGTAATGCATTTGCGGATGAGATTGCTAAGGAGACTGCCCGGAACCTTAGCACTCGAATGTATGTGACGAGTTCGGTTAGGTGGCCTACAGAATCGAGCATGTGTGAAGACACTATCGAAAGTGTGAAAGAAATTCAGAATGAGGCCACCGAGATTGAAAAGGCGAAGTGGAAAGAAAGTACGGGAAAGGTGGATGCGAATGGTTGTTGGATTGATTTGTCTGATCAGAAAAGATGGATGTTACCGGATGCGTATGTGCTGGCCGTTGTGACAATGGCGCATGGGTTAGCACATATTAGCGCGAAAGGTATTTGCAAATTGTTGTCCTCTGTATGGAAGAATGATGGTATCACGAAATGTGCTGAACGTCTGGTGAAGAATTGTATGGTGTGCATGATGTACAATCCTGGCAAAGGAACCCCAACTCCTCCTGGCAGTTTTGCTCCCCCTTCATACCCCTTTGAGGTGATTCAATTGGACTTCATCCATATGGAGCGATGCAACAACCTGAAATACGTTTTAGTTGTGGTTTGCGCATTCTCCCGATGGATCGAGGCCTATCCTCTCAAAGACAATACTGCTTTGTCCACTGCGAAAATCCTACTGAAGGAATACTTTCCTCGGTATGGAATGCCTAGAGTCGTGTGGTCAGATAACGGAAGTGAGTTTGTGGGTAGTGTGATGAAGAGTGTGTGTAAGGGCCTTGGAATTAATCAGAAATTCCACAGCGCCAATCATCCCCAGTCAGCTGGATTGGTTGAAGGGTACAACGGCACCCTCAAACTAAAGTTAGCGAAGATTTAGGCTACGACTGGCCTTTCGTGGCCTGACGCTTTACCTCTAGCATTACTGTCAACTAGGGCGACTGTACACTCCCGAGTAGGGCTTAGCCCCTATGAAATAGTGTTCGGCCGTCCTGCGAATGTATGGGGGGTTCCTAGGCCAGGTATTTTTCGTGATCTTGAGTACCCGATGTTGATCGATTATCTTCATGACTTGACTGCTAAACTGAGGTTAATTCACCAACAGGTTTACGAAGCATTGCCGACGCAGACGGAGGGTCCAGGCCACCAGCTCCAGCCCGGAGACTGGGTGGTGACGAGAAATTTTTCACGCAAGAATAACCTGGACCCGAGGTTTACCGGACCCTACCAGGTGCTCCTTGCCACGAGGACTGCTGTTCGTCTTGAGGGACGCAAGAATTGGGTGCATGCCACTCATACCAAAAGAGTCCCCATCCCTTTGCCGGCAGACCCGTGGGTAAGGAGAGGCATTGCATCAACTGAAACCGAAACATTGCCGGCGTTTATACCTTTCAGCGACGCACAGCTTGTTGGAGAATCCTCAGCGCAGCAGAAAGACACTGTTGAACAATTAGCATCAAAAGACTCAAGACCAGAACACTCAACTGATCAGCAGGACGCTGTCTCTTCAACGGATCCTTTGTTTGATGAGCAGACACGTCCTGGGAAAACCCGATACTTTTTGCGATCTCGCACTAAAGACTAATAAAAAGATCCTGCTTTTCTGTATTGGCAACTCCATTATCCCGTTTTCCGTGATCAGTTTTTGAACATTCATATTGCTGTAATTATTTTGTACATATATTGAGCTTCATTCCTTATACTTTTGCTTTTACAGCTGAGAGACTTTGTTTTTGCATATATACATATTGTGCATTGAAGGCAGTAGGGCCGCGCGCGTACTTCCTTCTGGATAGTAGGTCTTGACGCTAGGTTAAAGGCCGTCGGTTCCTGGGAACTCCTAGGGATTGACTATTACTGCACAGAACGAAGTGCGTCAAGAAACGTTGCGGACGGTCGTAGGGAATGGCATTCTCGAAGCTGAATGATTTGGAGGGAGCTCAGGCTCACAGATTCAAGCTGCAGCAACTCAGCCGTACCAAATGTTTTATATTCCAACTGTTTTTATTGTTTTTGACTGCTTCAGCATTATTGGCGGGTGGGGTGTATTACACGATGTCTTACTTCTTACCTTCTGCTACACCTACTCCTACTCCTGACCCCAAACTTGCCTCTACTGTTTCTCCTCATTCCTTTCATATGTTACCGGAACACGAACAGGCTAGACGTGTAGAATTCCGCAACAATTCCTTTATTCAGCTCCTTCATCAGCATCAGTTAGTGGTTAACACTACTAATTGTTGGGTGTGTGGGTTGATGCCACATACTACGGACAAGGGAATTCCATATCTGGTGTTACCGTATAGTTCCCAAGGGTCAGCTCGAGCATTTCAAACAATGTTTCGAAGCGCACTGGGTTTCCACCCCATTCGAGAACCACGTTCCCCCTACTCTGGTCCTACCTCGTATCAAAAACCTTTGTCAATAGCAATAGAGGATTTAGATAGCGATATCTATGATCCCTCGCTTATTCCCGAAGAAGAGATACAAGCCTATAGGGTCCTAAGTAGAGGTGAATATAGTGCGTTCACTAGCGAAAAGCAGCTTAAAAGCTCGCCTCCAATATGGGTCGTACCCCACACTGGTAATTTTTGTCTCATGGGTCGTGGCCGAAGATCGCAAGCCCGACTTGGAGCAAGTGCTTGCACTGAAAATTACATACTGCCGATGGTCTCGTCCCCTGTGTTTCTGGCTGCCAAGGGTACATACTTTATCTGTTATGATCGTGCATACGCATGGCTGCCCGCTGACTTCATGGGCTCATGCTTCATTGCAAATTTGTTGCCTCCGACGTTTACTGTAGATGCCGATTATCATAAGACTAGAGTTGTGCGAGGCGTAATTAGCGAAGAGGATACTGCTGGTCAAGAGGCAGGAGACTTTTTCAAGGGTTTCCTCCCGTTTTGGGGACCTATGGTTAATAGTAGGAACCTGAGACAGTTGACTCGAGTGGTAGAATCGACAGCTAATATTACTGCCAGTGCCCTTGGTAATATCACCACAGAACTTCAGGCGGATAGACTTATGACGTTACAAAACCGTATGGTTTTAGATGTCATCTTAGCGGATCGAGGTGGGGTATGTAAGGTGATCCATTCGAGCTGCTGCATTTTTATTCCAGATAATGCTCCAACTGTCTATCAAGCCATCTCGAGGTTGCATAAAATCTCTGAATCCATACACGTGGATGTAGGGGATTGGACGCTACTTGGGTGGTTTTGGGGCCTGATGTCGACTTGGGGTTGGAAGATTCTGATGATCATCGGAGTCGTTGTGGTGTTCCTGTTCACGTGTTGCCTTTGTGTGCAGTGTGGTCCTGCCTTATGTGGCCTCTGTGCTACAACGTGTATGAGACAACCACCTGTTACCAAGGGGACTCGGTTGGACAGAGCTATGCTACAACAACATCTCGATGGTCTGATGAATATTGAATATGATTCCGACTAGTGCTTGCCTACATGAGGGCAAAAGGAGCGTCTGAGGTTCCGTGACAATTATAAGTGGTGTTTTCGACTCGCACGAATATGGTCGAGTCTGGTATCTATGAACCGCAAATGACGAGTTTAGTAAGTGTGCGCAGTTTCGCTGTGCTAACTTAAACCGTTCGTCTGTTACGTGGGTATTTCTATCTGTACCCACGGGTTCCATCTTAGATACGGCATCCATTTTGTCTCTTGCCCTCAAGTAGCCAGCGAACGGACGCTGTCCGCTTCGCGACCCTGGGACTCCCAAGATATTTGCGGAAGACACATGTTCTTTGTAAGTGTCTTTATGACGAGGGGGATGCTACTGTAAGGCAGATGGCGCCGCTCGAGGCTCATCTTGCCGCACGGACTTATTGTCTCAGCCGTGCATCTCATTAGGCACGTCCCTTTGATGCCTGTATCTCGTGTTTCCCGATACCTCCCCTTTTACACCCTTTCCGATCTCCCCACTGTCTCCGTCTTCCTCTACACCCGTCCTTGTTCCTATTTCAATCTGTTTTACTGCTGATTGGAATTCGCTAATGGTGGGAAGATGGGTTTTTACAGTTGGGAACCGCCAAATGTTTCCGCACTTATGTTCCGGACCTCATGTGTTTCAAAGTGACCAAAGCGACCCCTCTGGGGGATGATGGTGGGAACCGGGTTGTAAACCTTTGTGTACCATGTTGTCTTATGGGTAAAAACTGTATAAAAGGAGCGATCCACAGAACCAATTTGAAGCAGTCTCCCCGAACTACACTTGATGTACTTCCTGTGATATCTGTGTTCCCTGCAGCAAATAAACCTTGAATCTTTGACGCCGAAGGGAGTGTCCCGTGTCTCTGTGATTCGTACGCCGGAGCAGGTTACCCACGAAGGTTTCAGGTGTTGTGCCCTGGCACCGCTGGGTCTTAAAGAACCCAGTCCTTCACATGCTGACGCCAGCTTCAGTCTGAAACATCCAGAAACACTGTAGACTACCAATTCGATGACTTCCGGTGGAGACCCAACGTGACCCGGTAGGGAAGAACTTGCTCTCCCCTCTTTTCACTGATGGTTCTTGTTGCCTGTCCCCTCTGTTGTTATCTAACGGAACCTTTTTGGATTGCCGAGTGAGAAAAAAAAAGGTGGGGCTTTCATCATTTGGGAAAAAAAATGTTTCAATCCAATGAAAAGTGTCATTTTTAGGTCATATGATCAAGCCTTCCATCATTAGGAAACCAAAAGTAAAATGAACCAATGAAAAGTTTTATAAACAAGTCACATGACCTGTTATGCGGCTTTGGGCTATAAAAAGCCTACAAAATCCGTTGGCCTGTGAGGCGGCGTCAGTAGCGGACCGATGTGCGAATAGGCCGAAGGCAGCACAACGCGCCGAGATCCGGATGGCACCGAGGTGGTGTCCAGCAAGTTGCACTGGTGTGGCCATCCTACAATGCTGCGCCGAAAGACGGCGTGGGGTGCCCGGGGGGAGGCGGCGCGAACGGGCCTCTTCCGCCTCCCCAGGTGGAGGCACCTCATCTGCAGTGCGGTGACCCTTACAGTTTCACTCGCCGTCCAGTTGAGTTGCGCCAGAACTTGCTGCTACAGTAGGCCGAAGGCAGCACAACGCGCCGAGATCCGGATGGCACCAAGGTGGTGTCCATCAAGTTGTTGTTCTGGTGTGGCCATCCTACAATGCTGCGCCGAAAGTCGGCGTGGGGTGCCCGGGGGGGGGAGGCGGCGCAAACGGGCCTCTCCCACCTCCCCAGGTGGAGGCACCTCATCTGCAGTGGGGCGCCCCTTAGCGTTTTACTCGCCGTCCAGCTGAGTTGCGCCCGCACTTGCTGCTACAGTAGGCCGAAGGCAGCACAACGCGCCGAGATGCGGATGGCACCGAGGTGGTGTCCAGCAAGTTGTTGAACTGGTGTGGCCATCCTACAATGCTGCGCTGAAAGTCGGCGTGGGGTGCCCGAAGGGGGGGGGGGAGGCGGCGCAAACGAGCCTCTCCCGCCTCCCCAGGTGGAGGCACCTCACCTGCAGTGGGGCGCCTCTTAGCGTTTCACTCGCCGTCCAGCTGAGTTTCGCCCGCTCTTGCGGCTACAGCGATAGGCGGCTGCAACAGGACTCTCAAAATGGCGGCCGGTTCTTTGGATTTGGGCCTGGTCCACTAAAATGGCCCTGGGACACCTTGGAACTCGGATGCTTGCCTGCTAGGGCAAGGGCCCCATTCCCTAAAGCGTCCCCTCTTTTGACTGATTGTTCTTGTTGCCTATGTCTTCTGTTGTCATTTAACGGAAACTTTTTGGACTGCTGAAAGGTGTTCTGGTTCGACCGCTGGTTGGTGGAGACATTTTGATTATATCCTGGACCTGCCGGGCCTCGCCCAAAATGACGCCGGTATAAAT
Source organism: Lissotriton vulgaris (assembly GCF_964263255.1). Lineage (NCBI taxonomy): Eukaryota > Metazoa > Chordata > Amphibia > Caudata > Salamandridae > Lissotriton > Lissotriton vulgaris. The sequence continues at coordinate 1,115,771,734 of NC_141689.1, read as the reverse complement.
GGGACTCGTAACTCCTTGTTGTGTACTGGTTGCCCAACCTTGATATCACGAGATACGTATGCAGTTTTGAAGCACATGGCGGGCGGGGACGAGTACTGATTGAACATTTGGACATCCCTATTGATATTAAGTTCTGATGTGTTATTGATTACTGTACTATTGAAAGTTCGAATTAACGTCACCCATGGTACTTGCCCGCAAATGTATATCTAGATAATTTTATTGTAACTGGCCCGGTCGTACTTTAATTATAAAATGTACGTCCACCGATTCCGCAACTGTTAGATACCTTAGTTCTTGCAACCTAATGGCCCGCCCGTTACGTTCTTTTACAGTGTAAATGTCCCCTCATCATATACGATTCCAGTTTGCTCCGTGGCCGGCCCACATGGTTATAGGCCCGTATTTGTATACTGACATTTTCACAATAAAGGTTTTTAAAACAAAACATGGTAGTAGTACCTAGATTGGTAAAGTTTTGAATAATAGCCACTGTTTTCGAATCAGTAAAAGGCAAGTGAAATAAAGCAGCCCGATTACATGACGGTTAAAAGGTATAATACGCAGGAACGCAGTAAAGATAAATGGTCAAGGGCTGTTGTGTTTTCCACTCCTGCAACATAAAGTGAACGATAAGAATCCGATATTCATGCCTATCAGCGACTAAGACAGCAGGCCGAGCCTCTTTTCTTCAACGGCTCCCTCATGGGACGAAGAAGCGCCCTTTTTCTCGAAATAGGAATATTTTACTTGCAGGACAGTTGTAAATTTCCCGGGAAAATACATTAGCCTGGAACATTGTTAGTGGTAAACTGTAAATGCATCTGGGTCCTTTGCTTTACAAGTCAGAGTGAGAAAAAAAAAGGTGGGGCTTTCATCATTTGGGAAAAAAAATGTTCGAAAACAATGAAAAGTGTTATTTTAAGGTCATATGACCAAGCCTTCCATCATTAGAATAACAAAAGTAAAATGAACCAATGAAAAGTTTTATTAACAAGTCACATGACCTGTTATGCTTACGTTACGCGCTGCGCGCCGCGCTCTGGATCGCTTCCGGGAAGCTGCGCCTCGCGCATCGGAGCAGTTCCGGGTGCGCTAACGCGGCGCGTCATATGATGCATTACGCTTCAACGCAGGTCCAGAATATAGTCAAAATGTCTCCACCAACCAGCGGTCGGAACACAACCCCTTTCAGTAGTCCAAAAAGTTCTGTTAAATGACAACAGAAGGGACAGGCAACAAGAATCATCAGTCAAAGAGGGGAGGGCAAGTTCTTCTCTACCGGGTCACGTTGGGGCTCCACCGGAAGTGATCGAATTGGTAGTCTACAGTGTTTCTGGATGTTTCAGACTGACGCTGGCGTCAGCATGAGAACACCACCATCTCGTGGCTCCGTTGTGGCCATTCCGCGAGCAATCATGGCAGCCGCACCCCACCGGAAGCCTGCGGGAGTCGGGGGTCCCGGTGACTGTTGTAGAATCTTCAAGGCTGAGGGGACTCTTTTGGGAATGGGGCCCATGCCCTAGCAGTCAAGCGTCCGAGTTCCACGGTTGCCCAGAGCCATCTTTGTAGGCCAGGCCCAAGTCTGTGGAGCCGACCGTCATTTCGTGAGCTCCGTAGCAGCCCCAAATACAAAGGCTTGTTTGGATCGATGTTGCAGCAGGCTGCCATGTAAATAGTTATTTAATAAAACGTTTTACCCTGTTACTTTGCTGGTGTGTTGTATATATTTATAATATTTGCATAGGGTTTGTTGTTATTTTGGGTGGGGTGGGCGGCGGAGCCGAGCTGTCTTGCAGCCATCATGGTGTCGAGCTCAGTTCCTCTCACTAGTTTCGTATTTCTCAAAAGGGGTTGTTCATAATGTTTCTATTTTAGCGAGGTCAAAAAGAGATCCCATTAGTGGCCTACTGATTTTGCTTGATTCCTTTTGTTTTAACGATTTTTCACTATCTGCAAAGACTAAACAGAGTATTGTGACTCTGTACTTGTTTGTAAATAGAGAATGAACAAAAGAGAACCAATTCCAAAACAATAAATGCTAGGATAACAATCAATCAAATGGAGAGGGAAGCAGGCACGACGGGTTACAACGGGGGCAAAGGCCTGTGTTACCTACCCTTCACTATCTGCAAAGAGAGAATACTCCTAAAAGAAAAGAGGGGGGGGGGGCAGCGTTCAAAGCACATCAGCGTGCATAAACACAAAAATGTTTTTACCTACCACGTACTTGACATTTTAAAGCTTTTGATATTTGTTATTAAAAAACCATTGAAATTCACTGAAAAAACCATAGGTTAAAGATCATATATAGTTAGGAATTAGCATTTACAAAACCTTGAAAATTCACTGAAAAAACCATAGGTTATAGACCATATATAGTTAGGTTTTAGCATTTACAAAACCTTATTTTACTCGCACAAAACCATTGAAATTCGCATATATAGTTAGTTGCACTAACTATATATCGCGCACCCGCAATCCACTGCTGATCATGTCACATATTACATCATTCATGACATGATCAGTGACATCACTGATGACATCACTGATGACATCACTGATGACATCTCAAATGACATCACTGATGACATCACTGATGACAACATCCAGTGACTGTGTGTTTCTGTAAAGTCAAAATATATCTTACATATTGAAGAATGCGTGGATGTATAAGTGTCTGGATGAAGGATTTAGTAGGTGCATGACTGACAGTATGAGTGAGTGATTAAATGTGTCTCACTGAGTGCATGGGTTAGTGACTAAACTGTCTTAATTTGTGCATCATTATGTCTGTTGTACTGTAAACTGCTGCATGTGTTGATCAGTAGCTTTATGATTAAGTATATGGGTTATTGATTGGTTGCCCAAGTATTTGTATGGGAGACTGAGTGTGTGTGTGGGTGGCTGGGAGGTGTATGACTCTGTGCATAGATGTGTGAGCAGTTGATTCACTAGATGTATGGGTTCAAAAGTGCATGTGGAAACAGCTGTATGGGCGGTTGACTGTGTGCATGAGTGTATTGGTGAGTGAATGGATATCTCAGTGCTACATGTCAAAGTAAGTACATATGTAAAACACAGTACATGTGAGAGTTGACATATATAAATAACTGTGCATAAGAGCCAGTGAATTTGTGAGTGGCTGTATGGATCATTGTGAACTTGTATCAGGGATTGTAGAAGAGAGTAAATATGTGTTAGTATATGTTTGAATAAGTAAGGTGTGTATAACTATATAGTTGAGGAAATGGAAGTGTGATTGATTCTTTGCATGACTGACTAGGTGTGTGAGTAACTCCATGGATGAGTGACAGTCTGTGAGTGTCTATTTACTCTGAGTGTATCTAAGATTATATTAGAGTCTGAAGAGGTTCACCGTATTATCACATTAAGGATGTCATCAGTGATGTGATCAGTAATGTCAAATGAGATGTCATCAGTGATGTCATTTGAGATGTCATCAGTGATGTCATCAGTGATGTCACTGATCATGTCATGAATGATGTAATATGTGACATGATCAGCAGTGGATTGCGGGTGCGCGATATATAGTTAGTGCAACTAACTATATATGCGAATTTCAATGGTTTTGTGCGAGTAAAATAAGGTTTTGTAAATGCTAATCCCTAACTATATATGGTCTATAACCTATGTTTTTTTCAGTGAATATATATATAAATATATATATATATATATATATATATATATATATATATATATATATATATATATATATATATATATATATATATATATATAAATATATATATATATAATATATATATATATATATATATATATATATATATATATATATATATATATATATATACATATACAATGCACTGCTGATGACATCACATATTACATCACTCATGACATGGTCAGTGACATCACTCATGACATCACTGATGACACCATCCAGTGAATGTGTGTCTTTCTGAAAAATAAATATGTTTTATATATGTATATGTAAAGGTCGATGGAAGAATAAATGTTTAAATAAGTGTCTTAATGGATGTTTTTTAAAAAAAAATTGATTGGTTAACTGGCTTATTAAGTGTATCTTAGTGAATACATATATTAGCGAGTATTGTTTAAATATTTAAATGTTTGTATCAGCGTTTCACTTTGTGTATAAGTGGCTGCATGGGTTGGTGAGTAGCTACATGTGTGTGTATATGGGTTATTAGATGTTTTTTTTAGTATCAGTATGAGTGTCTGTATGGTTTGGTGGGGGTGTTACTTAGCACATAGATGCATCAATGACTGACTCACTGTTTGTATGTGTTTTGAAGACAGCATATTTGCAGGACTGTATGGGTGGATGAGTGTGTATATGTGTGTGTTAGTGAGTGAATGACTGTCTCACTAGTGTCTTTATCAGTAACTACATATGTTTTAATCTAGTATATGTGAGTATTGATGTATATTAGTGAGTATATGTGAGAGTTAGAGATTGAAAGAGTTCTTGTTTAAATAAGTATGTGTTTCTATAAGTGATTGTTTAAGAGAGTAAGTATGTGTAGGTTTCCTTAGAAGTAAGGTGGTAGTGTGTGTATAGCTGTATATGCAGATAAATGGATGTTCAATAGTTTATTTGCATGTGTGACTATGTGTGTGAGTAACATTTGGATGACTGTCGGTGTGTAACAGGATGTATAGGTGTTTCACTACATATGATGAGTGAATATATGTATGAGTGACTATATAGAACTGTTGGTGAATGAGTGGATGTGTATATAGATGGTGGTATTACTGAATTGGTTGTTGTAACTGGTATGGGTATCTCTATTTTTTTGAAAATTTTAGTTTCTATTTTTGAATATGTGTTTCAAGGGTTACATTACACTGAAAGGAGGTCTGTAACTCTGTCACAAGGATGGTGTCATCAGTGATGTCATGAGTGATGTCACTGACCATGTCATCTGTGATGTAATATGTGACGTCATCAGCAGTGCATTGCAGGCGCGCAAGTTATAGTGAGTCCAACTAACTACAACGTGGGAATTTCAATGGTTTTATGTCAGTAAAATTTCCAGCTAACTATAACTGGTGTCAAACCTATGGTTTTTTCAGTGAATTTAATAGGGATTTTTAAATGCTAATTCCTAACTATAACTGGTGTGAAACCTATGGTTTTTCAGTGAATTTCATAGGTTTTTTAAATGCTAAATCCTAACTATATAAGGCCTGAAAGCCCACCAGGAATCTCCAGTATGCGCCAGGGGACTGCATTGCAGAGAGGTGTAATGAAGCCATGTCCCTTTTTACACCTCTCTGCAACGCAGCCCCCTGCCGCGTTTGCAGAGGGGGAACTAATTCCCCTTGCATACTGGGGGTCCCTGGGGGCCAACTAGCCCACCAGGAGCCTCCAGTATGCACCAGGGGGCTGCATTGCAGAGAGGTGTAATGAGGCCACACCCTTTTTTACACCTCACTGCAACGCAGCCCCGTGCATGTTTGAAGAGGGGTAACTAATTCCCCTTGCATACTAGGGGTCCCTGGGGGCCAAGTAGCCCACCTGGAACCTCCAGTATGCACCAGGGGGCTGCATTGCACAGAGGTGTAATGAGGCTATGCCCCTTTTTACACCTCTCTGCAACGCAGGCCACTGGCGCGTTTGCAGAGGGGGGACTAATTCCCATTGCATACTGGGGGTCCCTGGGTCATATCTGCCCAAACACCGATATTCCGAACGATTGAAAATGACTTTTCTTGAGAAACATTTGGATTTGGATTATCATGTCCTGTACTTTGGAATTTTTGAAAGACTGACTTTGAGGATGCTATAAATTACTCAAGTCTGCCCGAATTGTGTGGGTAAAATTGATACCTAGTCACTTTGAATAAGAATGTACTTACGTCTCGTCTAACATTTGGAAGAAATATCTAGTTATATGACAACAGGATACCGACATAACTTGAAGGAAATAAGAACGCCCTGAAGAAGTTCTGTTGTACAGAACGAAACGTTTCGGCTGGCTGTGGTACATAAACTTAAGGAAAATAAAAGCATTTGAATATACACCAAGATTCAGCGCTTCAATAAGGACTCTAAGTGATATGATTTGATTGGACTTATTGTGCAAGTGGTGCTGTGCCAAACTTTGGAATATTCTCCACTACTCTCTACTACTTACTCTCTCCTACTCCACTACTCTCAAATACTCACTCTCTACTACTCATTCTCTACTACTCTACAACTCTCTACTACTCTCTCTCTACTACTCACTCCCTACTTCTCACTCTCTACTACTCTCTACTACTCACTCTCTACTACTCTCTCTCTACCACTCACTCTCTACTACTCACTCTACTACTCACTCTCTACTACTCTCTTTCTACTAGTCCCTACTACTCACTCTACTACTCACTCTCTACTACTCTCTACTATTCTCTCTCTCTGCTACTTACTCTCTACTACTCACTCTCTACTACTCTCTCTCTACTACTCACTCTTTACTACTCACTCTCTACTACTCACTCTCTACTTCTCACTCTCTACTACTCTCTACTACTCACTCTCTACTACTCTCTCTCTACCACTCACTCTCTACTACTCACTCTACTACTCACTCTCTACTACTCTCTTTCTACTAGTCCCTACTACTCACTCTACTACTCACTCTCTACTACTCTCTACTATTCTCTCTCTCTGCTACTTACTCTCTACTACTCACTCTCTACTACTCTCTACTACTCACTCTTTACTACTCTCTACTACTCACTCTCTACTGCTCTCTACTACTCACTTTACTACTTACTCTCTACTACTCTCTACTACTCACTCTCTATTACACTACTACTCACTCTACTATTCACTCTACTACTCTCTACTACTCACTCTCTGCTACTCTCTCTACTGCTCTCTACTACTCTCTAGTACTCACTCTCTACTCTCTATTACACACTCTCTACTCTCTACCTCTCTCTACTAGTCTCTACCTCTACACCTCTACCTCTCTACCTCTCTCTACACACACACATATACGCATATATATCAAAAATACACTCTCCAGGCCATATCTCTAGCGCTCATCGCGAATGAGAGAAACAGACACCTTGTTTCAATCAGCAGCCGCTGGTAAATTTCTTTCTTTATATTTTTTAGTGCATTGCTGTGATAAATACCAAACGCGTTTTGGCGATCCTAGTCGCCTTGCTCGCTGGTAATTTGTGCAAAAAACCCTCCACATATTTAAATTATAAACTTCCCAGTGATTGGTCGCAACCAAAAAGTAAACATAGACAAAGTACTTCATAATACACATCGACTCTGAGGACATATCTTTGTAGAAAACAGACTTACATATAAACAGTACTTTTTCATATTTTTGATTTTTGCTATCATTTGTAATCAAGTCACACAATAAATACATTTATATAAATAAACTTATATAAATATAAAACTCATGATAAAATTAATCATTTCATTTCCTGTGCACATACGCATATGTGTGGTTTACTGCTTATTAAGACAAAGATACAATATTATCCTTTTAGTATTACATTCCTATGTTTAAAATCACGCAAATCGCACTCACCCTGTCATGTGCAAAGTGCAATTTCTAAAGTGCTACCAGTAAATACTATTTCACATAGTGCAAACAGTTGATCTCCCAGCCGGGAGTTTAACAACCAACATACACTGAATCAAAATTAATGTATTTACAAAAAAGGGAGGGAATCAGGGAAATTGGGCAGATAAATAATTTCATTGGCTTGGTTAATATCTGTACAAATACTACTTTCCACTTATGGCATCCGATTTTCCAGTTCATAATTCTATGTTTCTCTACTAAACCTCAACTTATGATTGCTCTAATACCACAATAGAGTTCAAATTTCCCTCTTATTACATTTCATGGGATAAACATTTTAGTCAAACTTAAATTGCAAAGGGGCCTATATTCATCTGTCTATGTTTTGCAATATATTCTACTGTTGAATTAAACCCATCCATTCTTTACACAATTTCCAGCAACCTGGTACTTTGCATAAAAAAATAAATAGATACAAAAACATTCAGTTAATATAAAATCCAGATTAAAAGCCTTATTACAAATCTATCCGGCTTAAAATTGATATAACAGGCTGGGATTTCATTACTTCATTTTCCTATTAGAATGTGAATTTTGTTGTGTAAAGACTAGTTAAAACGAGATATACTGTTTGTTCTCTCTTTACAAGAAATGGTACAGGTCTTCACAAATATTAAGGCCCCGCGGGCTCTTAGTATCCAAATTTACTATGTAACTGGTTTCTAGGCGACAAAGTTGTTTTTCTCTGTCACCTCCCCTTTTAGTATTCGGAACACTGTCTATGACAAAATATCTGAGCACGTTCAACTTGTTGCCATGTTCTGTTTTAACATGCCTCGCTACCGGGTACGTAGGGTCAGATTTTACTGTAGCCCTTAGATGTTGTACTATTCTTGCTTGTACTGGTAGCTTCGTGCTCCCGACATATTTTAATCCACATGTACAGGTTAAAACGTACACTGCATATTCAGTTTTACACGTGAATTGTCCTTTTATCTTAATTGGACATTCTGAAAATGCATTTGTGTACTCTGCGGTATTAATGCCAAATTTGCACGCCCGGCATGAGCTGCATTTAAAAAAACCATTCCGAGAGGGAAACCAGTTTGCTTTATTGAATACTTCAGGGCAGGTTTTGACTAAATCCGACCTCATTGAATGAGCTTTTCTGAAAGTAAAATTGGGTTTATGCACATAGATTTCATTGAGAACGCTGTCAGTCATCACTATAGGCCATTCTCTATTCATTATCTTTCTAATGCTTTGTGATTGTCTGCTGTAGGTGGATACAAATCTACAGGATTTAACTGAACTTTCCTTATCTATAATCTCATTAGATGAAATGGTATCTGCTTGAGTGGTAGTGTCTTGTTTCCTCTCCAATAATGTACTTCTCTCTACCATGTTAGCCTTGAGTAGGACTTTTTTCAGGTTTTTCTCACTGTAGCCTCTCTCTACTAGCCTCTGTTTTGCTATTGAAATTGCCTCCTCGTAAGCAACATCTGTACTACAGGCTCTCTTAATTCTTAGAAATTCACCATAGGGTAAACTTGCTATGGTGTGGTGCGGGTGAAAGCTACTTGCGTGGAGTAGGGTATTCCCTACTGTAGGTTTATGAAACAGGCTGGTTTCAATATCATTCGCCCTAATAGAAACCAAAATGTCAAGGAAGCTGATGGAAGTGGAATCTATATGATGGGTAAATTCCAGATTAAGTGTATTAACATTGATAGTGTCAACAAATGTCTCTGCTTCCAATACTGTATCCTTCCAGACGATAACAATGTCGTCTATATACCTCCACATTTGTATAACATGTCTATCAAACATAGCTTTATGTTCCCCCCTTAGGACATGCTCCTCCCACCAGCCAACATATAAACATGCATAGCTGGGGGAGAAGCATGCCCCCATAGCTACACCTTGTTTTTGTCTATATATTTTTCCGTCAAAAAGGAACATGTTATTGTGGAGGCACTAATGAATCATTTTCAATAACATTTTGTTATGGCTATAACAATCAGCATTGCGCAGTTTCAGATAATGTTCTACTGCCGCCAGGCCATCATTGTGCTTGATACTTGTATAAAGAGATTTGATATCCAATGTCAACAGCAGATAATCATTTTCCCAATGCACTTCCTTCAGTTTGACTAAAAAGTCACGGGAATCCTGTATATATGAGGGCAGGCTTACAACAAAGTCCTGTAGGAAAAAGTCTACATATTTCGAGGTCTTTTCAAAGGTACTATTTATGGCTGAGAATATTGGACGTCCTTGTAGAGGGTCAATCCCTTTGTGTACCTTTGGGATGAGGTAAAAGGTGGGTAAAGTGAGGTGAGCATTCAATAAAAACTTATTTTCATCCTTTGTGATTAACCCCTCTCTTACCCACTTATTCAGTTCTTTTCTATATTCCTCATTCACTTTGTGAACAGCTGCTCCACTTGAGATTTCATAGCATTTCTCATCATTTAGATGTCTAAATGCTTCATCTCTATATACCTTTTTGTCCCAAAGGACAATATTTCCTCCTTTGTCCGCTTTGTTGATGACTACAGAGTCATTGTTCTTAAGTTTATCCATAAGTTGAAAGTATCTTTTGTCTTTATCCTTGTTTTTTAATTTGGTGGTGCATGTTTTTTTATGGAGTATTTTCAGTTCATCAATAACCCTTTCGTGGTAAACGTCTATTGCGTCCCTTGGCATTACTGGGACGAAGGTGGAAGGCGCTTTAAATGGACTATGACCTCCCTTCCTCATCTGGATATTCTCTTCTTCCAATAACTCTTGAGTACTGGGGATACTGTCTTCCGATTCCTCCAGTCTCAAATTATGCAATGTCTGCAATAGGGGGATTTCTTTCACTGCAATAGTCATTGATACGCCAGATTTTTGCGCTACCACCCGTGATTCAACCCCGGCAGGGTTTTTGATGGCAAAGTATTTACTCAATTTCAGTTTTCTTATGAATTTGTAGACATCTACCCTTGTTTTAATGAAGTTAAAATTGCTTTCAGGGCAATAACTTAAACCGAATGCTAATAGTTGTTTATCAGCTTCATTGAGTTCTATATCCGTAAGGTTGACAATTGTCTGGTCTACATGGGTGCTCTTTTTTACTTCTTCCAATTGCTTCTTCTCTGCTGCCAGTTTCCGCGTCCTCTTGTTACATTTCCTGCGTTGGCGGCGGCTCCTCTTCCTTTCGGTGTTTGTGGGTTTGGTTTTTGTTGATAACGCGGTCTTAGAGACTGGATTAATTGTTCCCTGATGTATTCCAGTTCCTCCGCGTAAGATAAAGGGCCCAACAATTCACTTGCTTGTCCTGTGCTTCCTCTATCGGAATCTTCATCACTGGAGATAAGACTTCCTTCTGAATTGGCACTCTCCGGTAAGGCTGTTAACGTAGTTGCCTGATTAGTCTTTTCATCACCACCTTGTGCAGCAGGGGCCATTTTATTCAATTTTTGCCGTTTCACCTGATCGTACTTTCTCGCAAATGTGAACACCTGACCCCTGTCATAATCGTTTTTGTCCCTGGCAAATTTCCACACTTTTCTTTTTTTGATAGTGTCTTCCAATTTCATTTTCCTTCCGTGCATTTCTTTTAAAAGTTTATCTACAGTTTCTTTATTATTGGTATCAGTGAGGGCATTTACTTCTTCTTGCAATCTTTTGATTTCCTTAAGGTCAGCTTCTCTGTCTATACGTGCATATTTTATCAACAGACATACCAGGCGCATCGATGCATCCTGATTAGATTCTGCCCACTCTTTCAGTAGCATTGGGTTAGGCTTTTCGAAGCTGGGTGCTAGCATTATGCGAAGTCCACGGGTATATGGCCTGCTTCATGATATTTTTCTAACGATTTAGCCTCCCACCATTTGGTGACCTCGCTTTTATGGTGTTTTTCTAATTGCTTTAGCACATTTTTAAGGTTCGAATTTTGGTCCTCTTTGTTCGATATTGCCCCTTCATTTGATTCCACTGTAGGTAAATTACCAAACAAATCGTCTGCCGCTTTCTCCCTGTCTCCATCGGAAAATTCCATTCTTACACAGCAATGTGTTTTAGCACTTTGATTAATTGAAAGAGTCCCCCGCTGTAGCCGCGCGGGACACCGCTGACTGCTCGATACCTTCCCTGCTGCTCTAAATAGTGTCTTTATCAAGTTTTGCGGAAAAAGCAACTCACTGTTCGGTGTAGCCAGCACCACCTCGTCTCGTCCTCCGACTCGCCGGGCTGTGTTGGTCGACCAATTCCTCGAGCCGCTTTCCACAATTTCCTTCACACCAAGCAGGGGGCTGGAAGCGGAAAAAGCTCTCCCGAGCTACGTATCCTGTTTGACTTGTTAAAAGCTTCCACGCCACTTTCTGGGAAGGGGTCCGTTGATGGGGGGCCCAAGTCGTGCCTCACCGATGTGAATCAAAAATCCACTCTCCACGCCATATCTCCGGCGCTCATCGCGAATGAGAGAAACGGACACCTTGTTTCAATCAGCAGCCGCTGGTAAATTTCTTTATTTATATTTTTTAGTGCATTGCTGTGATAAATACCAAACGCGTTTCAGCGATCCCAGTTGCCTTGCTCACTGGTAATTCGTGCAAAAAACTCTCCACATATTTAAATTATAAACTTCCCAGTGATTGGTCGCAACCAAAAAGTGAACATAGACAAAGTACTTCATAATACACATCGACTCTGAGGACGTATCTTTGTAGAAAACAGACTTACATATAAACAGTACTCTTTCATATTTTTGATTTTTGCTATCATTTGTAATCAAGTCACACAATAAATACATTTATATAAATAAACTTATATAAATATAAAACTCATGATAAAATTAATCATTTAATTTCCTGTGCAAATACGCATATGTGTGGCTTACTTCTTATTAAGACAAAGATACAATATTATCCTTTTAGTATTACATTCCTATGTTTAAAATCACGCAAATATCTATTCATTATCTTTCTAATGCTTTGTGATTGTCTGCTGTAGGTGGATACAAATCTACAGGATTTGACTGAACTTTCCTTATCTATAATCTCATTAGATGAAATGGTATCTGCTTGGGTGGTAGTGTCTTGTTTCCTCTCCAATAACGTACTTCTCTCTACCATGTTAGCCTTGAGTAGGACTTTTTTCAGGTTTTTCTCACTGTAGCCTCTCTCTACTAGCCTCTGTTTTGCTATTGAAATTGCCTCCTCATAAGCAACATCTGTACTACAGGCTCTCTTAATTCTTAGAAATTCACCATAGGGTAAACTTGCTATGGTGTGGTGCGGGTGAAAGCTACTTGCGTGGAGTAGGGTATTCCCTGCTGTAGGTTTTTGAAACAGGCTGGTTTCAATATCATTCGCCCTAATAGAAACCAAAATGTCAAGGAAGCTGATGGAAGTGGAATCTATATGATGGGTAAATTCCAGATTAAGTGTATTAACATTGATAGTGTCAACAAATGTCTCTGCTTCCAATACTGTACCCTTCCAGACGATAAAAATGTCGTCTATTTACCTCCACATTTGTATAACATGTCTATCAAACATAGCTTTATGTTCCCCCCTTAGGACATGCTCCTCCCACCAGCCAACATGTAAACATGCATATCTGGGGGAGAAGCATGCCCCCATAGCTACACCTTGTTTTTGTCTATATACTTTTCCGTCAAAAAGGAACCTGTTATTGTGGAAGCACCAATGAATCATTTTCAATAACATTTTGTTATGGCTATAACAATCAGCATTGCGCAGTTTCAGATAATGTTCTACTGCCGCCAGTCCATCATTGTGCTTGATACTTGTATAAAGAGATTTGATATCCAATGTGAACAGCAGATAATCATTTTCCCAATGCACTTCCTTCAGTTTGACTAAAAAGTCACGGGAATCCTGTATATATGAGGGCAGCCTTACAACAAAGTCCTGTAGGGAAAAGTCTACATATTTCGAAGTCTTTTCAAAGGTACTATTTATGGCTGAGATTATTGGACGTCCTTGTAGAGGGTCAATCCCTTTGTGTACCTTTCGGATGAGGTAAAAGGTGGGTAAAGTGGGGTGAGCATTCAATAAAAACTTATTTTTATCCTTTGTGATTAACCCCTCTCTTACCCACTTATTCAGTTATTTTCTATATTCCTCATTCACTTTGTGAACAGCTGCTCCATTTTAGATTTCAAAGCATTCCTCATCATTTAGATGCCTAAATGGTTCATATCTATATACCTTTTTGTCCCAAAGGACAATATTTCCTCCTTTGTCCGCTTTGTTGATGACTACAGAGTCATTGTTTTTCAGTTTATCCATAAGTTGAAAGTATCTTTTGTCTTTATCCTTGTTTTTTAATTTGGTGGTGCACGTTTTTTTATGGAGTATTTTCAGTTCATCAATAACCCTTTTGTGGTAAACGTCTATTGCGTCCCTTGGCATTGCTGGGACGAAGGTGGAAGGTGCTTTAAATGGATTATGACCTCCCATCCTCATCTGGATATTCTCTTCTTCCAATAACTCTTGAGTACTGGGGATACTGTCTTCCGATTCCTCCATTCTCAAATTATGCAATGTCCGCAATAGGGGGATTTCTTTCACTGCAATAGTCGTTGATACGCTAGATTTTTGCGCTACCACCCGTGATTCAACCACGCCAGGGTTTTTGATGGCAAAGTATTTACTCAATTTCAGTTTTCTTATGAATTTGTGGACATCTACCCTTGTTTTAATGAAGTTAAAATTGCTTTCAGGGCAATAACTTAAACCCAATGCTAATAGTTGTTTTTCAGCTTCATTGAGTTCTATATTCGTAAGGTTGACAATTATCCGGTCTACATTGGTGCTCTTTTTTACTTCTTCCAATTGCTTCTTCTCTGCTGCCAGTTTCCGTGTCCTCTTGTTGCATTTCCTTATTTATTTATTTATTTATTTATTTATTTATTTATTTATTTTTTAAACTTGTAAAGCACAAACAAATACCACGAATGGTGTCTCGGCGCTAGGCTTACAGAGAGGCAGACAAAGAGGCAACTCCTTTACATTTATTGACTGAACAGCCAGGTCTTCACTTGCTTTCTAAAGATCATAAGTGAAGGGCTGCATTTTATTTGATGGGGCAAGGTATTCTAGAGCCTCGAGGCAGCTACCAAGAAGCGTCTGTCTCCCCATGTAACAGTTCTGACCCGTTGAATACAGAGGGATGCAGCTGAGGCAGATCTTAAAGCTCTTTTAGGGACATAAACCTGCAGTGATTCCCTAAAAAAGTCAGGTCCTTGGTTGTTCAACGCCTTGTAAATAATGCACAATGCCTTAAATTTGGTTCTTTTTTTCACTGGAAGCCAATGAAGTTGATAGACGTAGAAGTAGTGTGGCTCACTGGTTAGAGGCGGCAGACCCGAGAGCAGAGGACGGCCCGGGACCAGGGTTCGATTCCCGGCGCGGCAGGTTTCTGGACCAGGGTCAGCGGACTCAATAATTCTCTCGCCTCGGTGCCCACTCTGATCAGCGATCACACTCGGCAACTCTGGGCATTAGCTTGCCTCATCTTCACTAACAGCCCCACCAGACCGCCGAGGATGCCTGGTCTCACCCTGAAGATACCCATTAAGGGACCATCTCTCAGGGAAGCCAGGAAGGGTTTCGCAGCGGTCGAAGCGCCTTGGGACCCTACGGGTAAGTAGTGCGCTATATAAATGCCAATACATTTACATTTACATAGACAATGTGGGATATGGGCGCAAACTTAGGAGTTTTAGTCAGGATTCGTGCAGCAGCATTCTGCACCATTTGTAATTTCTTAAAGACCTGCTCCTGGGCATTCAACAGAAGCCCATTGCAGTAGTCCACCTTGGATAACACCAAGGAGGACATGAGTGTTTTCCCAGCAGACAGGGGAAGGAAAGGTAATAACTTTTTCACTTTCCTCAGTGTGTAAAAGGAGGAGGAGACCACTGCATTAGCATGATTAGTAAAACTTAGTTTGCTGTCAAACAGCACTCCTAAGTTACTAACCTTCGAAACTGGAGTAGGTGGATTACCCATTTCTGGTGGCCACCAGACCGGGGACCAAGCTGGTTTTAGGTCTCCAAACACCATTACCTCGGTCTTATCGGTGTTTAGTTTTAGACAATTGCTGTCCATCCAGTGACTGATGGCTCTCATGCCTAACTGAAAGTTGGCCGCTACCTCACTCCCGTTTTTGTGCACTGCTGACACCAACTGAGTGTCGTGGCGTATGAAGTCACTCCCATTCCATGGATTTTAATGACCCTCGCCAAGTCCGACACATAGATGTTAAATAGTGTCGGACTTAGCGAGGATCCCTGGGGGACTCCACAAGGCAGTACAAATGTAGGTGAATAAAAATTCCCCATCTTTACTGACTGCTCTCTGTTGGACAGAAAGGAGACCAGGAGCTCCACAGCTTTGCCCTGGATGCCCATAGCTGTGACACGGTCGATCAGGATGTTATGATCGACCGTGTCAAAGGCTGCCGAGAGATCCAGCAAGATCAGGATAGCCGTGCCACCTTAGTCCATGATCTGTCTGATCTCTTCGGAAGCCTTTATAAGCGCCGTCTCCGTTCCATGGCCTCTCCTAAACCCGAACTGGGTGTTATCCAGCAGGTTGTTATGATCAATGTAACTGGCCAGTTGTTTATTTATAACTTTTTCCAGTATTTTGGATGGGAAGGGGAGGGCTGCTATAGGGCGATAACTTTTTAACTCCATGGAATTAAGAGTGGGTTTCTTTAGCAGTGGCTTTATTATGGCAGTTTTCCATCTTTGAGGATAGATACCTGATTCACAAATAGTGCTGCAGATATTCTCCAAAATTGGAGCTACTACCTCAGTAGTTGATTTTATAATGGTCGGTAGACAGGGATCCAAAGGGGAACCTGACATGGTTGTTTTGATAAGATCTTTTATTTCTGAAAGTGATGGAGGGATGAATTCATTCAGAGAAGAAGATGTAGGCTGTGCGTTTATGTGGCTCTCTGATGGTTCCCCCATTATATTATTATTGAATTTATTGAAGATTTCTGTGACCTTGGTCCTGAAACAATCAGCCATCTGATCACAGAACTCTTGAGTAACATCAGTAGTATTCGCAGTTGGTATGTTTGTTAATGTTGCCACTACCTGGTATAATTGTTTACTGGAATTCTGGGCTTTTTCTATCTGTTCAGTAAAATATTTGCTCTTTTCCAGTCTTAACAGCTTCCTGTAAACTGATAATGCTTGTTTGTACTTCTCTTTCTCATTGTTATCATAATTAATTCGCCAGCACCTTTCTAAGTTGCGGCATTTCTGTCTTTCTAATCTTAAAGTTTCGGAGAACCAAGGGGCTGATGGTGTTGCGCGATTTGGGCGCAATTTCTTAAAAGGTGCTTCTTGATTAAACGTATCTGTAAGCCATTGGTTATAGTTATTTGCTGCCTTTTGAGAGTCTGGCGTTCTAGATGGTTTGTTATTTTCCAATTTCTCAGATAATGCTTTTATATCTATATTTTTCCAGTCCCTGCACGTTCTAAGTTGCTTTTTGGTCGATTGTTGATTTTTAAAATTTTTAACACGGACGTAAAAGACCACCACTGCATGGTCTGACCATACAATAGGGACAACAGTGGGGGAAGTAAAGGCCTGATTATTTGTAAATAGGCCATCAAGAACATGACCTGCTTTATGCGTAGCTGTAGTGACTAGCTGGTGTAGACCAACGGCCTTAAAATCCTCAGTAAGGCTCAGTGTGTCTTTATCTGCTGTTTCTTCTAAATGAAAATTAAAATCTCCTAGTATAGTATAATCGGAGGCTTCTGCTACTGGTTCTAATAAAGTGCTAATGGATTGGAGAAAAGGTGTTCTAGCAGCTGGGGGACGGTAGAGCAGGACTCCATTGAACATTTGAATGGGAGATAGAGTGATGGAAAAGGCCAAAGTTTCTGCAGGAATATTATCTAGTGTCCCAGTTTTTAGTGCTAGTTCTAGTCGTAAAATAATAGCAAGGCCGCCCCCTTTTTTTCCAGTCGATCTATCTTGTCTGGTGATATAATAACCCTCCGGGATAGCTGCCACAAGGTCAGGATCAGAGGCCAGGTCAGCCCATGTCTCTGTTATGAACAGAATATCTAATTTGTGTGCCGAAATTAATTCGGCTACATCTTCTCTATGTTTACACATAGATCTGGCATTCACCAGTGCATATTTAATGCGTGTAGTCTCGTTGTTAGAGGCTCCTGATATCAATGATATCTGTGTAAGGGAACCCGTTGCTTTAAAATTACAGTTTGGGCAAATTATATGTGACCTGTTAGAGCAGTCTGCTAAGTTAAGATGTGGGCAATCTTTGAGAGACATAGTGTTTTTTATATCTAGCAGGTCGGAGAACGTATATTTCAGGAACTTACTAGACTGGTGAAATACCCGGCCAGGGGAAGGGGCGCTGGGCGCGGGTCCAGCGCGGACTGGTGCAGACTGGCACCCCTTAGGCGCAGCTTCGGCGCGGAGACGGCGCTCCCGCTGCGCTCTACCGCTGCGCTTCCGGGTGGCCATTTTATATCCTGTGCCCCGCCCCCAGCTGTAACACTACCTCCGTTGGGATTGGTGAGCCAGCGCTGAGGCACAATGGAGCTGACCCTGCCCTCCACACAAACGGCACAGAGCTGCGATGGAACGGGGCTAAGGGTGCAGAGGGCAGAACAATAGTGGTAAGATTTTTAAGTTTAAAAGAATACTAACAAATTATACAATTCGTACATCAATTGTATCAAGTTCCTGCGTTGGCGGCGGCTCCTGTTCCTTTCGGTGTTTGTGGGTTTGGTTTTTGTTGATAACGCGGTCTTAGGGACTGGATTCTTTGTTCCCTGATGTATTCCAGTTCCTCTGCGTAAGATAAAGGGCCCAACAATTCACTTGCTTGTCCTGTGCTTCCTCTATCGGAATCTTCATCACTGGAGATTAGACTTCCTTCTGAATTGGCACTCTCCGGTAAGGCTGTTGACGTAGTTGCCTGATTAGTCTTTTCATCACCACCTTGTGCAGCAGGGGCCATTTTATTCAATTTTTGCCGTTTCACCTGATCGTACTTTCTTGCAAATGTAAACACCTGACCCCTGTCATAATCGTTTTTGTCCCTGGCAAATTTCCACACTTTTCTTTTTTTGATAGTGTCTTCCAATTTCATTTTCCTTCCGTGCATTTCTTTTAAAAGTTTATCTACAGTTTCTTTATTATTGGTATGATTGAGGGCATTTACTTCTTCTTGCAATCTTTTGATTTCCTTAAGGTCGCTTCTCTGTCTATACGTGCATATTTTATCAACAGACATACCAGGCGCATCGATGCATCCAGATTAGATTGTGCCCACTCTTTCAGTAGCATTGGGTTAGGCTTTTCGAAGCTGGGTGCTAGCATTATGCGAAGTCCACGGGGTATACGGCCTGCTTCATGATATTTTTCTAACGATTTAGCCTCCCACCATTCGGTGACCTCGCTTTTATGGTGTTTTTCTAATTGCTTTAGCACATTTTTAAGGTTCGAATTTTGGTCCTCTTTGTTCGATATTGCCCCTTCATTTGATTCCACTGTAGGTAAATTACCAAACAAATCGTCTGCCGCTTTCTCCCTGTCTCCATCGGTAAATTCCATTCTTACACAGCAATGTGTTTTAGCACTTTGATTAATTGAAAGACTCCCCCGCTGTAGCCGCGCGGGACACCGCTGACTGCTCGATACCTTCCCTCCCGCTCTAAATAGTGTCTTTATCAAGTTTTGCGGAAAAAGCAACTCACTGTTCGGTGCAGCCAGCACCTCCTCGTCTCGTCCTCCGATTCGCCGGGCTGTGTTGGTCGACCAAATCCTCGAGCATATGCATTTATATATATGTATGTGTATGTATATATATATATATATATATACATACATATATAAACATATATAATCTGTATATCTATATAAATACAAATATAAATGCATGCATACATATACATATATGCATACAGATGCATGTTATTTACATGAAAGTTTAAAAAACACTAATAAAAGCAAAGCTAAAAAGCCACCTCATAACAAACAGAATGGCTTTAACTTGAACGAGGGCGAGATCTATTGCATTTTCAATGCTTGTTTACTTTGGTTCCATCAAGAAGGCATTCAGATGTGTCACACATTTGCCATAAATTCTGAATGTTAGCACTTTAGTTGCTCATTAGATCACTGTAGTAAAGCTACTGCTCACCAGGGAAGTCTGCTGCTGGTATTCAAAGTGCATGTTTCAGTCTGCATGTCAGAATTTGTTTGAATGAAATAGAAGAGGATTTGAGAAGTCACTCAAAATGATCCCTAATTTTTCTTTCTGAAGCACTAATCATACTTTCTATGGCAAAATGAACCCCCTCATTTTGTTGCTTTTTATATTAAATGTTTTCAGACTTACCACTTCATTCCAATCAAGATGGCTTCTGGTGTGCCATACTTTTGTCATAAGTAAGACTGTTAGCGCTCTAGTTGTTCTTTAGAACACTCTGAGACATTCTGTCATTGGGCTATACTTGGGCTACATCTGGGTGATATTTGGGCTATATTTAGGCTCTTTTGTCTCTGGTGGCCATCTTGAGAGACTGTATGTCAGAATTTTTTTATGAAATTGAAGAGGATTTGAGAAGTCACTCAAAATGTGCCCTAATTTTTCTTTCTGCAGCACTAATCATACTTTCTATGGCAAAATATACCCCCTCATTTTGTTCCTTTTTAAATTAAATGTTTTAAGAGTTACCACTTTATTCCAATCAAGATGGCTTCAGGTGTGCCATACCTTTGTAATAAGTAGGACTGTTAGCGCTCTAGTTGTTCTTTAGAACACTCTGGGACATTCTGTCATTGGGCTATACTTGGGCTACATCTGGGTGATATTTGAGCTACATTTGGGATCTTTTGTCTCTGGTGGCCATCTTGGGAGACTGCATGTCAGAATTTTTTAATGAAATAGAAGAGGATTTGAGAAGTCACTCAAAATGTGCCCTAATTTTTCTTTCTGCAGCACTAATAATACTTTCTATGGCATATCATACCCCCTCATTTTGTTCCTTTTTAAATTAAATGTTTTAAGAGTTACCACTTTATTCCCATCACGATGGCTTCAGGTGTGCTATACCTTTGTAATAATTAGGACTGTTAGCGCTCTAGTTGTTCTTTAGAACACTCTAGGAGGCTGCAGCAGAACACAAAGGAATCAACTGACAGTCTCTGTCCTTGTTGGATGTACATGTTTTACTGAGAATGTCAGACTTCATTCTCACATGACTGAGAAAGATAATGTGAATTTACAGAATGATAAAAGTATGGCACACCTGAAGTCATCTTGATTGGAATAAAGTGGTAACACTTAAAACATTTATTTTGCAAAGGAACAAAATGAGGGGGTTCATTTTGCCATATAAATTATGATTAGTGCTGAAGAAAGAAAAATTAGGGAATATTTTGACTTCTCAAATCCTCTTCTATTTCATTAAAAAAATTCTGACATGCAGACTGAAACATGCACTTTGAATACCAGCAGCAGACTTCCCTGGTGAGCAGTAGCTTTACTACAGTGATCTTAAGAGCAAATAGAGTGCTAACATTCAGAATTTATGCAAATGTGTGACACATCTGAATGCCTTCTTGATGGAACCAAAGTAAACAAGCATTGAAAATGCAATAGATCTCGCCCTCGTTTAAGTTAAACCAATTCTGTTTGTAATGAGGTGGCTTTTTAGCTTTGCTTTTATTAGTGTTTTTCAAACTTTCATGTAAATAACATGCATATGTATGCATATATGTATATGTATGCATGCATTTATATTTGTATTTATATAGATATGCAGATTATATATGTTTATATATGTATGTATATATACACATACATATATATAAATGCATATGCATATATATGCATATATATATGTGTATATGTGTGCGTGTAGAGAGAGGTAGAGAGGTAGAGGTGTAGAGGTAGAGGTGTGGAGGTAGAGAGGTAGAGGTAGAGAGGTAGAGGTAGAGAGGTACAGACTAGTAGAGAGAGAAGTAGAGAGAGGTAGAGAGGTAGAGAGGAGAGAGTGAGTAATAGAGAGGAGAGAGTGAGTAGTACAGAGTAGTAGAGAGCAGTAGAGAGAGTAGCAGAGAGTGAGTAGTAGAGAGTAGTAGAGTGAATAGTAGAGTGAGTAGTAGAGAGTAAGTAGTAGAGTGAGTAGTAGAGATTAGTAGAGAGTGAGTAGTAGAGAGTGAGTAGCAGAGAGAGAGAATAGTAGAGGGTAGTAGAGAGTGAGTAGTAGAGTGAGTAGTAGAGAGTAGTAGAGAGAGAGTAGTAGAGAGTGAGTAGTAGAGATTAGTAGAGAGTGAGTAGTAGAGAGTAAGTAGAAGAGTGAGTAGTAGAGAGTGAGTAGCAGAGAGTAGTAGATAGTGAGTAGTAGGGAGTGAGTAGTGGAGAGAGAGTAGTAGAGAGTAGTAGAGTAGTAGAGAATGAGTAATAGAGAGTGAGTATTAGAGTAGTGGAGTAGTAGAGAGTGAGTAGTAGAGAGTAGTGGAGAATATTCCAAAGTTTGGCACAGCACCACTTGCACAACAACTCCAATCAAATCATATCACTTAGAGTCCTTATTGAAGCACTGAATATTGGTGTATATTCAAATGCTTTTATTTTCCTTAAGTTTATGTACCACAGCCAGCCGACGCGTTTCGTTCTGTACAACAGATCTTCTTCAGGGCGTTCTTATTTCCTTCAAGTTATGTCGGTATCCTGTTGTCATATAACTAGATATTTCTTCCAAATGTTAGACGAGACGTAAGTACATTTTTATTCAAAGTGACTAGGTATCAATTTTACCCACACAATTCGGGCAGACTTGAGTGATTTATAGCATCCTCAAGGTCAGTCTTTTAAAAATTCCAAAGTATAGGACATGATAATCCAAATCCAAATGTTTCTCAAGAAAAGTCATTTTCAATCGTTTGGAATATCGGCGTTTGGGCAGATATGACCCACGAACACGGTTTATGACTTTTCTTGAGAAACATTTGGATTTGGATTATCATGTCCTATACTTTGGAATTTTTGAAAAGACTGACTTTGAGGATGCTATAAATCACTCAAGTCCATGGCTGCTGCTGGAAACGCCCCCAGCAACACCCATTGCACGCCCCTTTAACGCAGGACACTGCGTTAAAGGGACTGATATTTATCCAGCAGAATTACGCCACAAAAAGTGGCTTAGTCCTGCCTGATAAATATCACTCAGTCTTCTGCGCCACCGGAACGCCACAAAAAATGACGTTCCGGAGGCGCAAGGGGCTCGTAAATAAGGCCCCACACTCGTTATAGTTAGGAATTAGCATTTAAAAAACCTTTGAAATTCACTGACAAAAACCATAGGTTTCACACCAGTTATAGTTAGCTGGACATTTTACTCATACAAAACCATTGAAATTCCCCTGTTATAGTTAGTTGTTCTCACTATAACTCGCGCGCCCGCAATCCACTGCTGATGATGTCACATATTACATCATTCATGACATGGTCAACGACATCACTGATGACATCACTGATGACATCTCAAATGACATCACTGATGACATCACTGATGACATCATCCAGTGAATGTGGTTTGCTTTGATATTTAAATATGTATTATAAATACACTACTTTGCATTGAAGAATGAGTGGATATATAAATATAAATGTGTGGATGGTGGATTTAGTAACAGTGTCATTGATTGTTTCCTTGACTAATTTGTAGAGTCTCACTATATATAATGTGTAGTTACTAAACTGTGTGAAAGTCATTATTGCTTTGTCTTAATTGCTATGTTAAAGGCTATATTTGTTATTGGTTTCGTGAGTGAGTATTTGTATGGGTAAATACATGTCTATGTGGTTTGGTGGGGGGGGGGTGTGAGTGCCAAAAAATGTGTGAATAGTTCATTCAGTAGGTATATGAGGTTAAGACTACATGTTATAACAGTTGTTTGAGTTAGTGTATTTGTTTATGGGTGTGGTGGTGATGAAATATTTCTCTCAATGGTACATCTCCATTAAACTTGAATAAAAAGGCAGTGTATGTGACAGTTATATCTAATTAAGTGTGCCTAAGACTTGGTGATTGTATGAGTCACTATATGGATAACTGTATACTTGTAATAGTGATTTTATAACACACTAAGTGTGAGTTAATATCTATATAAATAGATGAAGTGGTGTTTGTATAAGTGTGTAGGTGAGTAAATGTAAGTATAATCAATTGTTTGCATAAGTCAGAAGGATGTCTTTATAAGTGAATACAATGTGTGCTGGTTTGTAATGTTGAAATAGGCGTATAAGTATATTTGATAGTGTTCTGTTGATTATTCACTGCATATAACACTGAATCTATAGGTAAGTGATTAGATGTGTGCATAGTTCTATGAATAACTGAGTGGGTGTTTAGAAATTTCTATTGGTGTGTCATGGGTTTCAAATATGGCACTTTCTATTTTACAGTGAATGATGAAAGATTATACTAGTGTGTGATGAGGTGTATTTGATTGTCACATGGATGATGTCATCGGTGATGTCATCAGTTATGTCATTTGAGATGTCATCAGTGATGTCATCAGTGATGTCACTGACCATGTCAAGAATGATGTAATATGTGACATCATCAGCAGTGGATTGCGGGCACGCGAGTTATAGTGAGTACTACTAACTATATAACGGGGGAATTTCAATGGTTTTCTATGAGTACAATGCCCAGCTAACTATAACTGGTGTGAAACCTATGTTTTTTTTCAGTGAATATATATATATATATTACCTACTGGCGTCTCGCCAGTAGGTATATATAGTTAGGATTTTTTGTCTATGAGACTTTTGAAAATTCTATGTCTAATAACTTTGGCGTTTGTGGACGGAATCGGCTGAAATTTTCAGGAAAATTGCACATTTTGTTTCTGAGCAGCCCCTGAAAATTTGGGGGGGTTTCGTCAAGGGGGGGCCGAGAAAAAAGGGGGGTCCCAAAACGCGTTTTTCCCATGTTAATTTCCATAGGGCCTTTGGCCTCACTTTTAGCTCGAACGGCTGAATGGATTTGCACGAAACTTTGCAAAATTGTAGGGACTGTTAGCCCGATGTGCCTTTGCTAGGTCTCAATATATGTGCTCCAGTGGATTTTGAGAAATTAACGTTCCAAACAAGATATATATCTGTAACAGCGCTCCGGGCTGCGCTCCGGTCCGCTTACTTTTCGCGAAACAGAACTTTGCGATGCGAAGCTGATTGGCTCCCCGGTGTCTGTCAACATTCTAAACAGTCCGGAGCGGCCGCCATCTTATATCTCGGTAGGATCGAGAGAGAAGAAGAGGTGAAAAGCGAAGGGGGAATTTAATGAAAGGGGGCAAGGTATACCCCTCTTGACCCCCTAGGAATGTTGTTGGGGTTATTAAAGGGTCCCGTGGGGAAAATAAAAAAAAATTATTTTTCACGGTAGAAGCGCTTCCCGGGCCGCGAACTGGGCCGCAAACTGGTAGCGAAACGGGAATTCGCCATTTTGTGCTTCGTTTTAATTAAATTACTAGGTATAAGGGGGTGCGGGAGACGTATCCTAATCCCTTATGTTTTCTGAGGGTGGCTGAGGAGGCTCATATATGTTGATACATGTCTTCCAGCGGCTGTGCGTGAGTTTTTTTTTTTTTTTGCTGCGTGACGTCTGGTAACGTTCGATTCGATGGAAATCAGGAAGTGTTGACCGCCAATTTGTCAGTGCGATAAAATATTTTGTTATAAATGAATCCTTATTGATAAACATTGTCTGCGCCATCTTGCCTTTTTTCCAATGCCAAAATTTTGTCGTGCACGGCAGCCATTTTAGATGCCAGGCCGGTCCCAGGCTATCACCTAGCCCTGCGGATGTAGTTTATGGCCCCAGCTGTAGAGAATCCAGACATGCCAACCCTCCCGATTCAGGCGTGAGACTACTGATTTCAGTGCTAGTCTCCCGCCTCCCGATTTCTGCAAGCAAAAACCCGGGGGCATATTACCAACAACTAGCGATAATTTTTGTCTCTAACTTGTTTAGAGACAA
The DNA here is from genome assembly GCF_964263255.1 of Lissotriton vulgaris. Classification (NCBI taxonomy): domain Eukaryota; kingdom Metazoa; phylum Chordata; class Amphibia; order Caudata; family Salamandridae; genus Lissotriton; species Lissotriton vulgaris. The sequence goes on along the minus strand of NC_141689.1, from coordinate 1,115,746,106 downwards.
AAATTATCGCCGCACATCGGCGATTTTTATCGCAGATAAACCTTGCTATTAGCAAGATTTATCGCAAATGCGATAAAAAACGGCCGCAATGCATGAATATCGCTGAAAAGTCAGCGATATTCATGCATTATCGAGCAAATGCTCTTAGCCATGTTATCCACCTCCCATTGGATAACATGGCTAAGAACTGCTCAGGGCAGGCGTTAGCTTTTGAAGATATTCGCGCTTAGCGCGAATATCTCCAAAAGTTGGTAATAGGAGATAGCGATGTTAGGGACTGTTTCCAGTCGCTAACATCTTGGCACGCCCACTTTGCATGTCATTAGTGATAAATATCACTGACATGCAAAGCGGGGCCCAAGATGGTCGCTATCTCCTTTTAGCTGTCACTAACTGGTGTTAGCGACAGCTTGGCAATAGGGAGATAATTTTATCTCCGCTTTCTTGGCTTTTAAAGCCAAAAAAGCGGAGATAAACCCCCTTGATAATATGCCCCACGATTCCTCGGGGGTTTCAGCTGACAAGGCTTGGTATTGTGTTACGTGGTAATTCTTCCAGGAAACGTCAGAGGGTCGATGCAGGGGTCTAGAAGGGGTGATAAACCATTTAAGCCTCATGAACAAGCGCATGGTCTTTTAAAGATCTGTGAAGTACTCGGGGCGGCGGTGTGTGTGTGTCCTCTTTCAGGAGCGGGCGGGGGGGGGCACTGCCAGCAACTTGCCAGGCCAGGCAGTGTTCAACACTTGCATCACCCTTTCTCTGCCAGCTATTGCGCTCCATGCTTCGGAAAGGTAAGAAAAAGAACGTGCATTTGAGTTTGAAATGTCCGATCCTGTAGCAGTACACTTGCAATGCCCACACATGACAATAACCCGATTCAAGGCCCCATTCACCCGATTTTTTAAAAATATATAGCACTCCAACAAAGTAGGATTATAAAACTTTATTAACTTTTAAATATAACGAACGGAACAAAAACTGTAAAAACATTTAAACATTTTTGACAAAAAAAAGCAACAATGGTCAGAAGCTGTCTTTTGTGCGAATAGTCCCAAGGCAGCACAACGTGCTGAGTTCTGGACGGCACCCAGGTGATGTCACCTGGGTGCCGCACTGGTTTTTGGGATCCTACAATGCAGCTCAGAAAAACAGCGTGGGGCGTCCCGGGTGGTGCGGGGGGAGGCCTCGTCAGCAGCGGTCTGTTGTGTGAATAGTCCCAAGGCAGCAGAACGCGCTGAGATGTGGATGGCACCCAGGTGATGTCCAGTAAACTGCCGCACTGGTTTTGGTATCCTACAATGCTGCTCCGAAAATTGGCGTGGGGCGTCCAGGGGGGGGGGGCGTGGGGGAGGCGGCGTGAACAGGCTTCCCCAGGTGGCGGCCATCCAGCTGAGTTGCGCCCGCTCTTGCGGCTACAGCGTCTCGCTCACCATGTAGTTGAGTTGCTCCCACTCTTGCAGTGCAGCGATAGGCGGCTGCCACAGGACTCTTAAAATGGCGGCCGGCTCTTCGGTTTTGGGCCTGGTCCACTAAAATGGCCCTGGGACACCTTGGAACTCGGACGCTTGCCTGCTAGGGCTTGGGCTCCATTCTCGAAAGCGTCCCCTCAGCCGTGAACATTCTACAAAAGTCTTGGGGGCCCTCGACTCCTGCAGGCTTCCGGTGGGGAGCGGCTGCCATGATTGCTCGCGGAATGACCACGACGGAGCCACAAGATGGTGGTGCTCTCATGCTGACGCCAGCTTCAGTCTGAAACATCCAGAAACAAGGTGGGGCTTTCATCGTTTGGGAAAAAAAATGTTCTAAACCAATGAAAAGTGTTATTTTTAGGTCATATGACCAAGCCTTCCATCTTTAGGAAACCAAAAGTAAAATGAACCAATGAAAAGTTTTATAAACAAGTCACATGACCTGTTATGCGGCATAGGGCTACAAAAAGCGTAGAAAATCCGTTGGCACGTGAGGCGGCGTCAGTAGCGGACCGATGTGCGAATAGGCCGAAGGCAGCACAACGCGCTGAGATCCGGATGGCACCGAGTTAGTGTCCAGCAAGTTGCTGCACTGGTGTGGCTATCCTACAATGCCGCGCCGAAAATCGGCGTGGGGCGCCCCATTGGCCTGTGAGGTCGCATCAGTCAGTGGGGGCTGTGCGTCTCCCCCAAGATGGAGGCTCCTCGGCTGCAGTGGGGCGCCCCTTATCTTTTCACTCGCCGTCCTACTGAGTTGCGTCCGCACTTGCGGCTACAGTAGGCCGAAGGCAGCACAACGCGCCGAGATCCGGATGGCACCGAGGTGGTGTCCAGCAAATTGCCGCACTGGTGTGGTCATCCTACAATGCTGCGCTGAAAGACGGCGTGTCCAGCTGAGTTGCGGTCACTCTTGCGGTACAGTGAGTCGAACGCGCAGAGATCCGGATGGCACCGAGGTGGTGTCCAGCAAATTGCCGCACTGGTGTGGCCATCCTACAATGCTGCGCCAAAAGACGGTGTGTCCAGCTGAGTTCCGGTCACTCTTGCGGTACAGTGACTCGAACGAGCCGAGATCCGGATGGCACCGAGGTGGTGTCCAGCAAGTTGCCGCACTGGTGTGGCCATCCTACAATGCTGCGCCGAAAGTCGGCGTGGGGTGCCCCGTTGATTTATGAGGTGATGTCAGTAGTGGACCGATGTGTGAATAGGTCGGAACCAGCACAAGGCGCCCTGCACTGTTGAGCCTTTTTCAATGCCTGTTTTTTGTTGTTTCCCCTCCATCAAAAACAAAAAAAAAATATAAAACTGTGCAAAAATACAAAAAAATCAAAAAATGTTTAGAAAAGCAGTGCTTGTAAGACTGTCTGAAGCTTATTTGCACCTGCTGCAGCTTCACTATTGCCCTGGTGTAGCCAAAGATCGCCCATGACATAGGCGGCCGGCTCCCGAGGTCCGGCGGAACTTTTTTCCTTTTCCTTTCTGCTTCTTGTCCCACAATCCGTTTCACCTGAAGACACGACCAGGTCCCTGAATGTGTGCAGGGGGACGCTATTGATTGAATGAAAATGGCGGCTTGACACAAAGCTGACTCAAGCGTTGCTGTTGATGCTATACAGACAAAAATTGGTTTTCAGTTTGTACATTCTTCAGGATTTTTTTTTCCATCCAAGGCTGATTGAGAGTTTGTAGAAAAATGGCTTCAGATTTTCCACATATTACTCTTCAACATTCTTCCTAAATGTAACAATGTGAGACTCACTAGGAGAACGGCTGTTTATCTTTCCTTTCAAAATGCTGCCAACAATATTTTCTGAATGGAAGACACCATCTTGTAGCATAAAGGGCCGAAAGGGGTTCTGGTCTGGCCGATGGTTGGTGGAGACATTTTGACTATATCTTGGACCTGCCCGGCCTCGCCCAAAATGGCGCCGGTATAAATGGGACTCGTAACTCCTTGTTGTGTACTGGTTGAACAACCTTGATATCACGAGATATGAATGCAGTTTTGATGCTCATGGCGGGCGGGGACGAGAATTGATTGAATATTTCGACATCCCTATTGATATTAAGTTCTGATGTGTTATTGATTACTGTACTATTGAAAGTTCGAATTAACGTCACCCATGGTACTTGCACGCAAATGTATATCTAGATAACTTTTTTGTAAGTGGCCCTGTCGTATTTTAATTACAAAATGTACGTCCACCGATTCCGCAACTGTTAGACACCTTAGTTCTTGCAACCTAATGGCTCGCTCGTTACGTTCCTCTATAATGTAAATGTCTCCTCATCATATACGATTTCAGTTTGCTCCGTGGCCGGCCCACGTGGTTATAGGCCCGTATTTGTATACTGACATTTTCACAATAAAGGTTTTTAAAACAAAACATGGTAGTAGTATTTACATTGGTAACGTTTTTACTTTTAGTCACTGTTTTCGAATCAGTAAAAGGCAAGTGAAATAAAGCAGTCCAATTACATGACGGATAAAAGGTATAATATGTAGGAACGCAGTAAAGATAAATGGTCAAGGGCAGTTGTGTTTTCCACTCCTGCAACATAAAGTGATCGATAAGAATCTGATAATCAGGCGTATCGGCGACTAAGACAGCAGGCCGAGTCTCTTTTACTCAACGGCTCCGTCATGGAACGAAGAAACGCCCTTTTTCTCGAAAAAGGAATATATTTTACTTGCAGGACAGTTGTAAATTTTCCGGGAAAGTACATTAGCCTGGAATATTATAACATATATGTTTTTTAAAAAAAAGTTCGAAATCAATAAAAAGCGTATTTTTTAGGTCATATGACCAAGCTTTTCATTATTAAAATAACAAAAGTAAAATGAACCAATAAAAAGTTTTATTAACAAGTCACATGACCTGTTATGCTTACGTTACGCGCTGCGCGCCGCGCCCCGGATCACTTCCGGGTGCGCTAACGCGGCGTGTCATATAACGCATTACGCGACAACGTAGGTCAAGAATATAGTCAAAATGTCTCCACCAACCAGCGTTCGGAACACAACCCCTTTCAGCAGTCCAAAAAGTTCTGTAAAATGACAACAGAGGGGACAGGCAACAAGAACCATCAGTCAAAGAGGGGAGGGCAAGTTCTTCTCTACCGGGTCATGTTGGGGCGCTACCGGAACTGATCGAATTGGTAGTCTACAGTGTTTCTGGATGTTTCAGACTAAAGCTGGCGTCAGCATGAGAGCACTACCATCTCGTAGGTCCGTCGTGGCCATTCCACGAGCAAACATGGCAGCCGCTCCCCACCAGAAGCCTGCGGGAGTCGGGGGCCCCCAAGACTTTTGTAGAATCTTCACGGCTGAGGGGACGCTTTCGAGAATGGGACCCAAGCCCTATCAGGGAAGCGTCCGAGTTCCAAGGTGTCCCAGGGCCATTTTAGTGGACCACGTCCAAATCTGAAGAGCCGGCCGCCATTTTGAGAGTCCTGTGGCAGTCGCTTATCGTTGCATCGCAAGAGCGGGAGCAACTCAACTACATGGTGAGCGAGACGCTGTAGTCGCAAGAGCGGGCGGTAAACAGCTGAATGGCGGAAGAGGCACAGTGTAGCAAAAGCGGGCGGAATGGCAACTAAAACGGTAAAGGGGCGCCCCACTACAGCGTGTCTTCAGGTCAAACGGATTGTGGGACAAGGTCCAGAATAGAAGAGTCATCAAAAGGCAAAAAGTTCCGCCGGACCCCGGGAGCCGGCCGCCTATGTCGGGGGCGATCTCAGGCTAAACCGGTGCTATAAGACTTGGGGAGGGGGTTGGAGCCAAGCATCTTCTCCGAGTCCGTGCCATCACACCGCCCCTCGGGGGCCTCCGTCAAGCGGTTTAGGGAGGTACCATATCAAATTGTTTTCAAATGCAGTCAGGTCCACAAACGACACTCACTTACTTTGAGAATAGTGAAGCTGCAGTAGGTGGAAATAAGCTTCAGACAGTGTTACAAGCGCTGCTCAGAACTCTGAACTATGGCACCCAACATCCAGAACTTATGCCATTTGAGAATGGCAGTGACATTGAAGCAACTCAGGGACCAAAACCATTAACGTACTTTCACGTATGAAAATCTTACTTGGGGAGGGGGCAGGAGCGAAGCGCCCCCTCCCAGTCCGCGCCACCACACCGTATGTTGAAAATCTGAAGCCATCGTTCTACAAACTCAACCAACCTTGGATGGAAAAATCTAGAAAAATGTACAAACTGAAAACCAGTTTTGGTCTGCATAGCATCAGTAGCAACGCTTGCTATCAGAGTGCATGAGTTTCATGCTCGATCGATTGAGCTAGCCGGATCGGGCAATAAAAAGTATAAAATAGTTATGTAAATAGTTATTTAATAAAATGTTTTACCCTGTTTCTTTGCTGGTGTGTTGTATATATTTTTAATATTTGCATAGGGTTTGTCGTTTTTTTTGGGCGGGGTGGGTGACGGAGCTGAGCTGTCTTGCAGCCCTCATGGTGTGGAGCTCAGTTCATCTCACTATTTTCGTATTTCTCATGAAGGGTTGTTCCTAATATTTCTATTTTAGCGAGGTCAAAAAGAGATCCAATTAGTGGCCTACTGATTTTGCTCGATTAATTTTATTTTTTTACACGATTTTTCACGATTTTTCTCTATCTGCAAAGACTAAACAGAGTATTGCGACTTTGTGCTTGTTTGTAAATAGAGAATGAACCAAAGAGAATCAATTGTAAAACAGTAAATGCTTGGATAACAATCAATCAAATGGAGAGACAAGCAGGCACGACGGATTACAACGGGGGTAAAGGCCTGCGTTAACTACTCTTCACTATCTGCAAAGAGAGAGTACTACTAAGAGAAAAGAGGGGAGGGGGGCAGCGTTCAAAGCACATCAGCGTGCATAAACACGAAAAAGTTTTTACCTATCACGTACTTGACATTTTACAGCTTTTGATATTTGCTATTAAAAAACCAATGAAATTCACTGAAAAAACCATAGGTTATAGGCCATATATAGTTAGGAATTTGCATTTACAAAACCTTGAAAATTCACTGAAAAAACCATTGGTTATAGACCATATATAGTTAGGGATTAGCCTTTTCAAAACCTTATTTTACTCACACAAAACCATTGAAATTTCATATATAGTTAGTTCCACTAACTATATATCGCGCACCCGCAATCCACTGCTGATGATGTCACATATTACATCATTCATGACATGGTTAGTGACATCACTGATGACATCACTGATGACATCTCACGTGTTTCGGGGTATCACCCCTCGTCAGCAGGGATAGGCCGTGTTTTGGGGTTGCCGATGGCTGCCAAAAATCTGCCAGGTTTAGTACCACTCAGGCGCGTAGGTGCGGGATCCCAGGCTCGTCAGCCAACTGCTCAAGGGAGCTTTAATGTTACAAATGGGGGTGGGGTCGCACACTACTCACACACCGGCGGTGTCGCCCCTAAGGACTCTGGTTAATGTAGTAACGTGTTCGCGATGCATCATCTTTCGAACTTCTGCTGTCTTCGCTGTCTTCGCCATCCCTATTTGTAACATTAAAGCTCCCTTGAGCAGTTGGCTGACGAGCCTGGGATCCCGCACCTACGCGCCTGAGTGGTACTAAAGCTGGCATTAGGGGCGACATCTGCAGAGACAGCAGCATGGGAGGTTCCTGTGGGAATGTGGTGTAGTGTACCTTGGCCGCATGTTGTAATCTATGCACGGCAAATCGAAAGAGCAGCGATTGGTTACTGACATATTGCTGAGCCTCTTGTGTTATGAATGATCCTTTTGAATAGATACCTTGCATATGCGTCAGGCCAGCTTCTGTCAACAATCTCATCGAGGGGGCTTCTTGCATGACTGACATTGCACCATGATAATCCAGGTGCATGCGTGGTGCATATATTGGCAGTTTCTGTGCCAATCTCCGTATATTGTGCCAAGGTGTGACTGTGGTATCAACTGCATTTATTTTTGCGAGACTGGTGAGTGATTATACTGTAAAGCGGGATGGGAGCTGCATCATCCTCTTTCACTGCCACATGTATATTCACTGAAAAAACACATATGTTTCAGGCAGGTTATAGTTAGTAATTATCATTTTAAAAAACCTTAGAAATGAATTGAAAAAACCATAGGTTTCAGGGGTGTTATAGTTAGCTGGACATTTCACTCATACAAAACCATTGAAATTCCTCTGTTATAGTTAGTTGCACTAACTGTAACTCTTACGCCCACAATTCACTGGTGATGATGTCACATATTACATCATTCATGACATGGTCAGTGACATCACTGATGACATCACTGATGACATCTCAAATTACATCACTGATGACATCATCCAGTGAATGTGGTTTGGTTTGTTATTTAAATATGTATTATATATACACCAATCTGCATTGAAGAATCAGTGGATATATAAATATCTTGATGGTGGATTTAGTAGCAGTGTGATTGATTGTTTTCTTGACTAATTTATAGTGTCGCATTAAATATATTGGATAGTGACTAAACTGTGTGAATATCTGTATTACTTTGTCAGTTGTTGTGTAAACTGCTGCACCAGATGGTTACTAGCTATGTAAAAGTCTATATAAGTTAATGATTTGTTAACTGATTATTTGTATGGGAGAGTGAATGTGTGTGTGGTTCAGTGGATAATCTTTGACTGCCCAACGATATGTGAATAGTTAATTCAGTACGTATATGAGGTTAAGACTACGTGTTATAATAGTTGTTTGGGTGAGTGTATATCTTTATGGGTGTGGTGATGAGCAAAAATATTTCTTAACGGTACATTTCCAAAAAAGTTGAAAAACTAAAAGGCACTGTATGTGACAGTCGTTGTATACAAATAAGTATACATACAACTCATTGATTGGATGAGTGACTGTTTAGATAACTGTATACTTGTAATAGTAATTTCATAACACACTAAGAATGAGTTACTATCTATATAAATAAATAAAGTGCTATTTGTATAAGTGTGTAGCTGAGTAAATGTAAATATGGTACATTCTTTGCAAAAGTGAGTAGGATGACTGCATAACTGAATAGGATGTATGCTGGCGTGTAATGTCAATATAGGTGTATAAGTATATTTGATAGTGTTCTATTGATCATTGACAGCATGTATGAGTGAATCTATAGGTAATTGATTAGATGTGTGTGTAGATCTAGAAATCACCAAGTAGGGTTTTAGATACTTGTATTGGTGTGTCAATGGATTCAAATATGATACTCTGTATTTTTCAGTGAGTGATGAAAGGTTATACTAGTGTATGATGAGGTGTATCTGATTGTCAAGTGGATGATGTCATCAGTGATGTCATTTGAGATGTCAACAGTGATGTCACTGACCATGTCATGAATTATGTAATATGTGACATCTTCACCAGTGGATTGCGGGCGTGAGAGTTACAGTTAGTACAACTAACTATAACAGAGGAATTCCAATGGTTTTGTATGAGTGAAATGTCCAGCTAACTATAACACCCCTGAAAAATTCCTAAATTAACCTGCCTGAAACCTATGGTTTTTTCAGTGAATTTCAAAGGTTTTTTAAATAATAATTCCTAACTAAAACCTGCCTGAAACCTATGGTTTTTTCAGTGAATTTAAAAGGTTTTTTAAATGACAATACCTAATAATAAAGTTGACCACCTCCCCATATTTTCAACAAGAAACCAAATCTGCATGCTACCTAAAAAAACAGGCAATAGTTCCACTTGTCACTAACAAATTAGCATCAACATTTAACTAGTGTAAGGACGTCGACTATGTACTGTGTGAATTACATCCAACTCACACCCATATTTAAAGAGCAATATATGATAGAGGTACTAATTATACACGTCCAACACCAAACAAAATCACAATACCCAGCTCCACCACCACTACAGCCACCCATCCATACCCTCCCCCTCTAGTCGCACATCAACAATAATTTACACACTGCCAAGACTACCGGTGAAATGCTATACACAACTCACAATGGAAACCAAAAACTTTTCCGTGTGTAGATATAGTATTGATACACAGGGCACAAAACCATATTATCTCAGACTCCGGGGAATATCTCGTTCATGTTGCTATGTTGTCTCCCCCTCTTGAAACAGAAGCGGAGTGGGCTGGTCCAACGTACGCAACGTCAGCGTAAGACTATAAATAATTAGGCTACGACTTGGTTGTGGTTCACTTCTGCAAAGAGAAGAAACTCCATCACAGCAAAGGCCCTCACCTTGCCACATGGCTGCCGCCATGACCACGTGCCTCCTCGATACAGGCCCATTGCGAACTCAGCGCCACAACACCGCAGACTTATGTTTGTATCGACTACTGCCTTCAATCTACACTGCGGACAGCAGGGTTCACAACTTGAATTCAGCTTTGGATCTACACTAAGGACAGCATTGAAGTTGTTCTTGATTCATGTAAAGCAGAGACAATTCTACTCTATGTTCTCAGACTTTGTTAAAATAAGTGGCAAAAATTCTTCATAAATATCTGTAATGACTACTGCCTTCGATCTACAGTGCGGTCAGTAGAGTTTACAACTTGATACCAGTTGCAGATAAGCACTACAGACAACATTGAATTCAGTCTCAATTTCTTTAAGGCAGGGACAATTGTACTATGTCGTCAGATTTTGTTAAAGTATGTGACAAAAAAACATTCCTCGATATCAGTGTCAACTACTTCCTTCGATCTACACTGTGGACAGCAAGGTTCACAGCTTGAATTCAGCTTTCCATGCACAATATGGACAGCATTGAAGTTAGCCTTGATTTATGTAAGGCAGAGACAATTTTGTTAAATGATGCAACAAAAAATATTCTTCAATGTCTGTACTGAGTACGGCCTTTAAATGTACACTGCGTTAAACAGAGTTCACTACTACATACCAGAATCGCATCAGCACTGCAGACAACATTAAATTAATTCTCTATTTATTTAAGGCAGAGACAATTGTATTGTGACCTCAGATTTTGTTAACAGTGACAAAAAAGCATTCATCGATGTTTGTGTCAACTACTGCCTTCGATCTACACTGCGGACAGCAGGGTTCACAACTTCAATTCAGCTTTCCATCTACACTACGGACAGCATTTAAGTTATCATTGATTTATGTAAGGCAAAGACTATTTTGTTAAAGGATGCCACCAAAAACATTCCTCAATGAGTGTACTGAGTTCTGTTTTCAAATGTACACTGCGATCAACAGAGTTTGCCCTTTGATACAAGTGGCGCATCAGCACTACAGACAACATAAAACTCAGTCTCGATTTATTTAAGGCAGAGACAATCGTACTGTGTCCTCAGATTTTGTTAAAGTATGTGACAAAAAAAGCATTCCTCGATGTCCGTGTCAACTAGTGACTTCAATGAACACTGCGGACAGCAGGGTTCACAACTTGAAGTCAACTTTGCATGTATACTACGGACAGTAAGGAATTCAACCTGTATTTATTTAATGCAGAGACAATTGTACTGTATGTGTTCTGATTTTGTTAAAATAAGTGACAAAATCATTCCTCGATATCTCTGCTGACTACTGCCTTCAATTTACAGTGCGGACAGCAAGGTTCACATCTTGAATTCAGCTTTGAATCTATACTACAAACAGCATGAAATTTAGCCTTGTTTTTTTAAGGTAGAGTTAATTGTACTTTATGTCCTCAGATTTTGTTAAAAGATACGACAAAAAGAATTTCTTGATGTCAGTGATGACTTCCTTCGATCTACATTGTGAGAGCTCACAATTCAGGAAGAATGACGATTGCACATGACGCATTCCAATAGACAAGAGACATTATACCACTGCGACCCCCCGAACCACGAATCATTGCAGGGTACGCACACGTTGAGTTCTTTCGGTACCACTAATACACTGCACCACAAGTCAATTCCCCGTAGCCTTATTAAAGCAGAATTTACTAGGCAGAAAACATTGCTCCCAGTACAGCCCCCGACATTACGCATTATCGCAGGGTACGTACAAGCTCAGCGGTAAGCATGGGTGAATTTTGCAAATTCATAATTTGCGAATTTGCGAATTTGCAAATTTGCGATCTGCAAAATCTGCAAATTTGCGGATTCACAGATTTTGCGGATTGTGTGGGTAAAGGCCGGGCGGGAAAACGGTGCACATCGCTAGTGTGAGGGGCAGGGCCAAACAGGCGAGGCTTATATGCGAGTTCACATGCCTCTTGTGTGCATAAAAGGACGTCGTTTTGGAGGTGACGCCCACTTCTACCAGCACTGGGCTGTGCCGCGAAATATGTCTTTACAATTGCTCCCACGAAGACCACGGAAAGCAGTAAGTGGCACACCCAAGCTGAAACTGTATCCATTAATTATTGCAGCAACAGCACTCCATATATATATATATATATATATATATATATATATATATATATATATATATATATATATATATATATATATATATATATGTTTACAAAATCCGCTCTGGCGTGCTGCCTGCGGCCCCGAGGGAGGTGGCACCAATGCCGGCCGAGCACGCCGGTAACCACAATTTCAAAGTTCCAAAGTAATAGTGCACTCAGCTCGCAAAACAAACGCAACTCCACTGCTTCTCCAAGGGTGTTTATTCACCTAACAACATGTTTCGGCTGCGGACAGCCTTGTTCACGTTTATATATATATATATATATATATATATATATATATATATATATATATATATATATATATATATATGTATATATATATATATATATATATATATGTATATCCACAATCCTGCAGGCACGAGGGCTCACACGAACTCCAGCGCAAAAACAGGTACAGACCATAAGTGAAGAGTGCAAAAAGTGAGAGTTTATTCCAAACTGGGCAGCAGCATGACGCGTTTCGTCCGGCAAACCGGACTTGATCACATAATCTACCCAGAGACACAGGTGGTTTAAATAGTCTATAAAGCACACGTAACTCCACCTATTGACTTTCATAAACAGTGAAGACATACTTCATGTTGTCAATACATGTCATTTTGCTGAAGAGTTGTTTAAATTTATAAAAAACAATTTAACAACATAATTTCAGTAAAATAAAAAACATTGCAATATTCTATAACAATATTTGATTTTGTAATGGTTATACAGGGCAAGTGCCCATAATCGACACAATTGAGTATGATCACCTAGTATCGTCTTCAATACGGTATGAAGGAGAGCTGGGTTAAACCACCCACAAAAAAGTGAGTAAGTGCTAAAGTGCTAAGCATTATTTTTAAATGTTGAAGAGCAATATTACTAACGATGTAAACAGTAATAGCAGCAGATAAAGTGAAAAAGTGCTTAAAAGTGCAAAAGTGACGGGGGGCGTGGCTAGCAGCCGATGATGGCGGCAGCAACCTAGAGAGGCTCCCGTAACAAGGCGGCTTCCCGCAACAATCCACATGCCTATCCGTTCACTGATCGTTCCAGAAGGGGTGTCCTGGGTGCGGTGACCGAACGACGCTCACAAGGAAAATTTGGGAGCGCTCAGACCTCGGAAACGGGACGAACCTTCATCCGCGTTCCTCACGGGCGAGAGGCCTGGTGACACGAGGCAAGCAGCGGTGTCGAGTTGAACCCTTGGCCGGGCGGAAGTCAACCCTCCCCGGCACGATCGACCGGAAGTAGCCGCTGAAGAAAGCACTCGACACGAACGGCCGGCGGTCCTTCCCTACGGCCACTTCATCCTCAACGCGGCCTACCCAGTGGCGCTACACCGTAGTGCCCCCTCACTACACTCGGCCAAGACGTGGAACTTGCTACGCAACAGTCGCCATCTTGCCCGAGCTTTTCCGTGGCCGCCGGCAGCACCTTGACATCGTCAGCGACCCCTGGCCTGTGCCCAGACTGAACCTCCTGTACAGCCACCCCCACACGGTCGGCTAAGGGCGATCGGCCCGCTCCATCATAAACTGTGTCTCGCCGCAGAGCAAAAATGGCGGGGAAGGGGCCAAGACAAACCGCCGCCCAGGCGAGACTCGGTAAATTTGCCTATGATAATCAGACGTCCACTCAACCTGAGCAACGCAAATCACTGGGCAAGGGCGCAGACACCGATGGGACGAAAAAGGCCACACTGGACGACGTCCTACGCGCACTGGAACAGGTTCAGGCTACAGTGGGCTCGACTGCTGCCGAGGTGACCCTCATTAGAGCCGACCTCCAGAAGATGGGCGAAAGGGTGAAGCAGGTGGAAGTAGTGGCTAAATCGCTGATAGAGGACGTCTCCGACCTGCAAGTAGCCGTGGAAAGACTACAAGCGGACAATAAACTCCTAAAAAGTAAGTTGGACGACCATGAAGGGCGCTCCAGACGCAACAACGTCCGCATCTTGGGGGTTCCAGAGTCGGAAACGAAAGGAGCCATGGATTTGTACGTGGAGGAACTCATAAAGACACGCTTGGCCCCGAAGGGACTCTCCAATTTCTTCACAGTGGAACGTGCACACCGGGTCCCCGGCGGGACACCTACGCCGGGGGCCGCCCCGCGTCCCATCCTGGCGAGACTCTTCAATTTTAGAGACCGCGACACAGTTCTCCAGGAGGCCAGAGTGGCACCACCTATCCATGTCCAGAACTCACGGATATCCTTCTTCCCGGACTACACGGCAGAGGTCACCCGCAGAAGGAGAACCTTCTTGGAGGTAAAGAAAACGCTCCGCGAACAAGAACTGCCGTACTCCATGTTGTTTCCGGCTCGTTTAAGAGTTGTGGCCGACAAAAAGGTCTGGTTCTTCGACTCGGCTGAGTCAGCAAGAGAATGGCTGGATGGATGGCGCACGGTGGACCGCACTTCCAGTCGTCAACGCAACAGGCCAGAAGAGGATAGCCGGCCGGACTCACAATCATCAGCCAGGGGAAGCGCGAGCAGATCACCATCGCAGGACCACGCTGGGGCCGCTAGAGGTGAATGAAACCACCGTGAGGGACTGAATGAACTCGAATCTACTCCCGCGAAGATTGCTTATCAAGTCGTTCTTGGACGCTGGCCCGGACAGCCCGAGGGCAGCAGAGGGACTGCCTGCTTTGGGGGACACTCTCCCCCGACGTGCAAGTACTCTGTTTTTGGCATGGGTTAAGCGCTCTGCTGAGTTGGGGTGGCGGGCAGTTCTGAGTCCGTTTGGCAGGTAGGCAGGGTGGGGCGGGTTGGGGGGGGTTTGTTCTTTTTTACGGGAAATTCACAGAATCGAACTCGAACTGTACAATGTACTTTGATTGCTATTGTTATGTTGCTGGTGCGATGGAGTCTATACCGATGGTTTATGTTTCTGATCTCTATTGATGGCGGGTGAACAACTCAATACAGTGAGAGTGGAGGAGACGCGAATAGACGGCTCCACCCTCCGACTCCTTGCCTGGAACGTGCGTGGCCTGGGTGATAAAGTGAAACGCGGCCTCGTCCTGTCCGAGGTGAAACGCTATAAACCTGACCTAATACTCCTCCAGGAGACCCACTTGGTGGGTAGCGCTACCAAGGCCTTAGACAGAAGGGGATATAAAATGTTAGCCCACTCTGAATTCTCCACTGGTTCCCGGGGTACAGGCATACTAATCAAAAAATCCTCCAACTTCATTACCCTTAGCACTAGAACTGATACACAGGGTTGCTTTGCGGCAGTGACGGGACAATGGGACGGACGCCCCTTAACAGTAGTCTCAGTTTACATCCCACCTTCACTACACTCGGTGATGTTACCAGCCCTGGGTGATTTCTTACTGTCCCTCCCTGAGGGAGACATGCTTCTAGGTGGGGACTTTAACGCAATGGCGGACCCGCAGCTCGACAAGTTCCCGACAACCATCCCCCCGGGGGGTCCCTCCCGGTTTCAGCGTTTCATAGAGGCACTGGGGCTGGTGGACGTTTGGCGCCATGTTCACCCTACGATCCGACAATACACGTTCCACTCCACCGTTCACAATAGTCTATCCCGCATTGACTACTTCCTGGCTTTAGGGGATGGGCTGCAGCGTGTAGATGAAGTGCACATACACCCTCGGGGCATCTCAGACCATTCACCACTGACTCTCACCATCACCTCACGGACACGATCCCACCGCCGCATATTCCCCATACACGCCTCTTATCTTAAAGTCCCGAAGGTCAGGAAGGCCCTACAGAAGGCCACGGCACACTATTTCATTGAAAACGAACCAACCGCAGCTTCGGCCGAGGTACTCTGGGAGGCCTACAAGACAGTGTTGCGGGGGCAAGCCATAGGCTCTATAACTACACATAGAAGGGAACATGCAGCTGAACACATGGCCCTTGAGCTCCGACTACGCGCAGCCACTACTGCCCATGAAGCCGACCCCACAGATGATACAGCGCATGCCCTCGCGCTTGAACAGCGACTATACGCAGATCACGCACGGCTCATCACACAAGGACACATCACCGACACACAAAACCGAGTATACGATGTTGGAGACAAAGCAGGGAAGATGCTGGCCTGGCTCGATAAGAGAGGGGGAAGCTCCAGAGGGATCCAGCAGGTGAAAGATGATGAGGGTAGGATTCTGACAGACCCGGATAGAGTAGTAGAGGCATTGGCGTCCCACTTTGAAAAAGTATACACTCCGGAACGGGACGTTACTGCGATTGCGGCCCAATGTGCATTGAGCGACATAGACATCCCAACACTGCAACCGGAGGCCATAGCGGAGCTGGAGGCACCGTTTACCACAGATGAACTGCGGATGGCCATTGGAGCCCTCCGTGCGGGCAAGGCGCTGGGGCCAAATGGCATCCCGGTCGAATGGTTCCAAGCGCGCACTGACACTCTTAGCCCGCACCTGCTCAAAATGTATGAGGAATGTCGTGGTAAGGGATTGCTCCCGTTGGACCAACGGACGGCCACGATTGTGGCTATTCCTAAGCCCGGTAAGCCCCCCGAGGAGTGCTCCTCCTACCGCCCTATATCTCTGCTTAATGCAGAAAGTAAAATCCTAGCAAAACTCCTAGCAAATCGTCTCATGCCTCATCTGTCCGATCTTATCCACCCGGACCAGTCGGGATTCATGCCCCACAGAAACACCGCGCTCAATCTCAGATGGGTGCACGGGGTGCTGGCGAGAGCGGACGGCATAGGCGAACCCGCGGCTATATTGGCGCTAGACGCAAAAAGGGCCTTTGACCTGGTGGAGTGGGCCTACCTCTTTGAGGTCCTTTTGTGTATGGGATTTGGCCCAATTTTCATCTCCTGGATTAAGTTACTCTACACTGCACCAGTGGCACACGTGGTAGCGAACGGCCACATTTCACGCTCCTTCCCACTTAGACGTGGCACCCGACAGGGATGCCCTCTCTCCCCCCTTCTTTTTGCACTCTCTCTAGAGCCTCTGGCTATCCGTATCAGGACTACCCCTTTACTTAAAGGGATTAAATGGAGGGAGGGGTGGGAGGACCGCATATCATTATACGCAGACGACATGCTGGTGTACCTGATGGACCCCAATCATGGCATACCAGCTCTCTTGCGACTCTGTAATGACCACGGCGAGGTGTCAGGCTATATCATCAATTGGAGCAAATCAGAGTTGTACGCCCTGGCGGGAGATCACCCAACGCTTGGTCCGGACTGCCCTCTACGGCTGTCCGGCTCCTCCTTCAAATACCTAGGTATCCACGTCACAGGTGACCCTGCTGAACACGAAAGGCTGAATCTCTTGCCACCACTGGACCGCCTCAAACAAGACGCAAGCTTCTGGGCGGGATTGCCGCTGACGATGTTGGGGAAAGCTGCCTTGTTTAAGATGAAGTCCCTGCCCCGTTTCCTATACATCCTTGATAATACCCCATTCGCAGCACCACAAAAATACTTCAGGAGAGTGGCGGCAATGGTCTCTGGATTGCTGTGGGGCAACCGCCCGGCGCGTATAGCCCACGCCAAACTTTGCAGGAGCAGGTACGAGGGCGGCATCGCGCTCCCGAACCTGCGTCTATATTATTGGGCAGCACAGCTCAGACCTATCAACCAATGGCTGCATGCATCGCAATCTGATCCGGCATTCCAGGCGGATAGAGCTCAATTGGGCGCCAATAACTTGCTGGCACCGCTTTATGACCGGAGGAAACTTAGACCGCTGGTGGGCCCCACTAGGCTCACAGTGGCCACCTGGCATGCAGCCACCGCTGCGCTAGGGTGGAAAGATACACTCACTAAGCTCACTCCACTCTGGGACGCACGAGCCCTGGGCAATCTTCGGGTCAGTAAGGGGTTCTCCCATTGGGACGACATTGGAATCTCCACGGTGGGGGACATGTGGGAACGAGGGGGAGTTATCACCTTCGCCCGTTTGAAAGAGGTTTACGATCTGGGACCACACGAAACCTACCGGTACGTCCAAATTCGCCATGCACTACTGTCAGCTATCCCGGCGGGTTCGACTCTCCCCGAGTCCTCCCCACTAGAGGATCGCCTCCTGACGGACTATATGATAGAAAAGGCCACCTCCCTCATCTACCGAAAGCTCCTTAACAATTCCCCGGACCCACTAGTGTCTCTCAAGGAGAAATGGGAGCAGGAGGTGGGCGAGCTTGATGAGCATGAATGGAATGAGGCGTTGGCTTCCCCTAAGGAAGCGGGCATATCGGCCAGAAGGAGGCTCATCCAACTTAAAGTTCTACACAGAACGTACTACACCAGAACACTGCTCCACCGCATACAACGGACCCCTGACCCCTTCTGCTTGCGGGGCTGCGGGGAGGAGGGCACATTCTTCCACACATTCTGGGAATGTCCAAGCGTACACAACTACTGGCGTCAGGTCCTGCGCACTGTGTCACAGGTGCTGGAGGTCTCGGTGTTGCCGGAGCCACGGCGATGCCTCCTCAATGTATGGGAGCCAACTGATTTGTCCCGGCATGGCCGCCTCTGGGTAACATTGGGTATGATGGTAGCTAAGCGGGACATCGCGCAGCGCTGGGGGGTGGCAGACCTCCCGACAGCTTCA
Organism: Lissotriton vulgaris; assembly: GCF_964263255.1. NCBI lineage: Eukaryota > Metazoa > Chordata > Amphibia > Caudata > Salamandridae > Lissotriton > Lissotriton vulgaris. Next base: position 1,115,727,680 of record NC_141689.1, on the reverse strand, counting down.
CAATGGTGCATTAACATGGACAGGGCCATGGTTACGGAAAGGGCGGTATACTTGAACAGAGCTTGTCCGGGCAAGTGGAACAAGGTGTGGTCCCCGTGGAACGCCTACCGGGGTGACATCTGCGACCCACTGCCAGAAGAAGACCCACTAGACTCGGATAAGGACAACGGGTTGGAATGAGGGGGGCTGATCAGGGGGTGGGGTCTTTCAGGAGGGGACGAGGGGAGGGGAGATGTTTCATTTACACCCTAACTTGAATTATGGTCGCGCATGAGGTTGGTTCAATTCAGGTATAACCTCATGTCTGTCTGGCAATGTGCATAGTCAATGATCGTTCTGTGACTTCCCGAAGTTCGATTGTTTTTTTCTTTAGGTTTAAAAAACAGAAAATGAAAACCTCACTCACCAAGCATGGAACACTTGTGTTTAACCTTCGTCACTCTCTTTGCGATCTTTACTTCAATGACTTTAGTAATCTCCTGCACTGTGTGTATTTTTTAAAGATCGTTCTCATATGACACTTCAATTGGCGGCCGGCCCATTCGGGTTGTAGGCGACAAGCTGTGTAAAACTGTGAAGGTGCAATAAAGGTTTAAAAAAAAAAAAAAAAGTGCAAAAGTGCTAAAATAGACCGGTGGTTAAATATAATCAGCAGCTTTATCAGAACAGTTTTCAGATCCTGGTCAAAAAGTTAACATAACAACAATCAAGATATCCAGAAGAATTTTATATATTTACATGTTTCCAAATCCAGTAGTAATCAGATATAATGTCCTCAACGCATTCCCAAAATAAAGGTAAAACCATAAAAACAGTAAAACCTGAATTTCATAAATAGCGCTAAAACAAGGTATTAAAAAGCCAAGATTTAAAAAGCTAATTAAACAACCATTGTAAATATGAGGAGAAGTTGTAAAAAAATTAGACCTTTACTTCAATTGTGGAGAAAAATGCCTTCCTGTACTTAGTATACTTTTACAGGAAGTTATGAAGGTCCTCCCCCATATTAAGTCCATTCGGAATTTTGCTATTAAGTAGCACTATATAATGGCTTTCCAACTGTCGATTCTCCCTATCTCCACCTCTCTTGGATAGGGGAATTGCGTCTATAAAACAATACTTTAAATCATTTAAATTGTTATTGTGGACTAATTTGAAGTGGCACGCGACAGGATAGCTTGGGTCGGAGTTAACTATTGCACGTAAGTGTTGCAAGATACGGTTAAACACTTGTAATTTGGTACTCCCAATATATTGGAGACCACAAGTACATTGTAGAACGTAAACCGCATGGTCTGTTTTGCAGGTGTACAGGTTATTGATCTTGCACACCGGGGGCCGATTGAACTGATTTAAGGAGCATGCAGGGGGTCTGTGATCGCGCACGCAATCTTTCAAGTGCTCACTGTGGTCTTAAGTGTCAGAGAAAGCTGGTGTAAACTCTGTAGTATTAACTCCAAATTTGCATGCTCTTCAAGAGCTGCATTTAAAAAAGCCAGTTCTATTGGACAACCCATTAGTTTTAATAGTGACTTCTGGACTAGATTTAATTAATTTGAAATTATTTATGGCACACCGGGGGCCGATTGAACTGATTTAAGGAGCATGCAGGGGGTCTGTGATCGCGCACGCAATCTTTCAAGTGCTCACTGTGGTCTTAAGTGTCAGAGAAAGCTGGTGTAAACTCTGTAGTATTAACTCCAAATTTGCATGCTCTTCAAGAGCTGCATTTAAAAAAGCCAGTTCTATTGGACAACCCATTAGTTTTAATAGTGACTTCTGGACTAGATTTAACTAGTACATCCCTCATTGAGGGAGCTCTACGAAAAGTTATAGATGGACACTTCTCCAATAGGGGAGCTATAGTAATATCTGTCATGAGGATAGGCCAATTGGAATGAATGATTTGTTTAATTTTCCGACCTTGACAGTTGTAAGTAGTGATGAGTCTAATTTTAGACTTAGCTGAATCCCCTATCTCAGTTTCCTCAGAAGTTATGAGAGGAACTGATGTCACCAAAGGATCAGTAGAATTCTTAGTCATCACTAGTTTCAAAGATTTAGTAAGTTCTTTTTTGTCATATCCCCTAACTAAAAATCTTTGAAATGATTCCTCCAGACAGACAGTTAGATCCTCCTCATTGTTACAGATTCTCTGAATTCTTAAAAACTCTCCATAGGGAATGCTTTTATTCAGATGTCGGGGATGATTACTTTGGGCATGTAATATGGAGTTACCTGCCGTAACCTTTCTATGCATTTTGGTCATGATTGTGTTATTTAAAACATATACTTCAACATCAAGGAAATTTACTTTGAGGTTACTAATGGTGGCTGTGAATTCTAGGTTCAATACATTGTTGTTAATAGTATCCATAAATTATTTCGCTGAATTTTCATAGCCCTGCCATATAATAAAAACATCATCTATGAAACGCCACTTTTTAATTATGTCAGTTGCTGTTTGAGCCAGCTCCTCAGGGGGACGCCCAAGGATATGCTTCTCCCACCAGCCCACATGTAAACATGCGTAGCTGGGGGAGAAGCATGCCCCCATAGCAACCCCACAGAGTAGCTGGTATACCTCATTGTTGAACAAAAAATAATTGTTATTCAATTGCTCTCAGGCCATCTACATGATTAATAGATGTGTACAACGATGAGATGTCCATAACCAAGAACCGATATTCCGGCTTCCAAACTACCTCTTTTAATTTGTTTAGAAAGTCACTAGTGTCTTTTATGTAGCTCGGTAAAGCCTCCATAAAGCCATGCAGGAAGAAATCCACATATTTAGAAATAGTCTCGAGTAATCCTTTTTGGGCCGAGATGATTGGTCGCCCAGATATTGGGAAGGTGCCTTTATATATATATATTTTCCAAATGTTTGCTTCAGCAAATTAAGGTCGCACTCCACTGAAGGTGAAGAAACATCCTTTATTTATACAAAACAGGCAGCTTCTCTTCCCGTGTCTTTGTCCTCCTGGCCTGACGCGTTTCAATGATCTTTCATCTTCATCAGAGGCCACAGTGAGCACTTGAAAGATTGCGTGCGTGATCACAGACCCCCTGCATGCTCTTTAAATCAGACGGGCAGAGCCTCATCCAGAGGCTCAATGGGGGCTGCAGAAACTGTCCTTTTACTTTTAAAGTGAACATTTAAACCCACGGGAGGGTGAAATTGTGCAAAATAAAGACTACAGACTCCAGCATGCAAAGCGAATGTGAAATTATTTATGGCACACCGGGGGCCGATTGAACTGATTTAAGGAGCATGCAGGGGGTCTGTGATCGCGCACGCAATCTTTCAAGTGCTCACTGTGGTCAATGTGATCAATGTATGGAGTACATTACAGATAATGCAGTGCAACCTAAGATGTACATAGCGAACAGCAGGGTTCACAACTTGAATTCAGCTTTTCATCTACACTACGGACAGCATTCAAGTCATCCTTGATTTATGTAAGGCAGAGACAATTTTGCTAAAGGATGTCACAAAAAACATTCCTCAATGAGTGTACTGAGTACTGTTTTCAAATGTACACTGCGATCAACAGAGTTCACTACTTGATACCAGAAGCGCATCAGCACTACAGACAACATTAAATTCATTTTCGATTTATTTAAGGAAGAGATAATTGTACTGTGTCCTCAGATTCTGTTTTCTGTGACAAAATAGCATTCACCGATCTTTGTGTCAACTACTGGCTTCAATTTACACTGTGGACAGCAGGGTTCACAACTTGAATACAGCTTTACAAGTACACTCTACACAGTAGAGAATTCAGCCTTGATTTACTTAATGCAGAGATAATTATACTGTATGCATTTACATTTGTTTAAATAAGTGAAAAAAAGCATTCTTCTATAACTGTGCTGACTAGTGGCTTCGCTGTACACTGTGGACAGTAGAATTCACAACTTGAATTCAGCTTTCTATCTGCACTACAGTCAGTAGGAAATGTAGCCTTCATTTATTTTTATTTAAGGCACAGAGAAAAAATACTCCTGTGGCAGTGCAAGTATGCACTTTAATTCCAGCATTCTCTGAACTATGTTCACAAAAAATGTAGAACACTGCGCCAAAATGTACCTCCACCACCGGCAATACCAAGTACCTCTGGGGCATCACCTTCAACATCACCACCAGACATACGTCCCCATTTTGAGAAAGTTAGAATGCACTGCGTGAAATGCAATCATTTAATTTGTTATGGGGAGCAATCAGTAGACCTAGTTTGTAGAGCAATTGCTAACCATTGATGGTAGTTTTTTTCCCCTCAAAGTTCATGCAGTACAGTATGCAACAGTCAATGCTTTGAGTACAGACTGCTAGAATCACGCATCATTGCAGGGTTAGCACACGCTGAGCACCAAACGTACCACTAACTCAGTGCACCATAAATAATAGCCACGTGCCCTTATTAAGGCAAAATTCAGTAGTAAAAAAACATTACCCCCAGTGCGGCCTGTCCAGACCACGCATCATTGCAGGTTACGTACACGCTCAGTCCCAAAGGTACTACTAACTCAGTGCACCATAATTCATCGCCACGTGACCGTATTCAGGCAGAATTCAAATGACTCTTTATTCATTCTTTGCAGAGTGCAGTACCAAACTAAATAAAACATCTATCAAACCCTATACAATATCCCTTTAGTAGCCTTCTTTCAAAAACTTCTTTTATATCAGTTCTAGGTTTAGTTGAAAAACAAAATTCACGCTGCAATTGCAAAGGCACAGTCAATGGCAGTCTACACTCGGGACAGCACAGGTCACAACTTGAACTATAATGTCCCTGCAACATACACATTACGACAATGTATTCCATACATGTTTCATCTTTTATTTCAATCATGATTACAGATTATGCAGTCCAGTAGGCAACACACCGACTACTAGACGTACCACTAATTCAGTGCACCATAAATTATCGCCACATGGTCTTATTAAGACAAAATTCAGCAGTAAAAGACATTGTTAGCAGTGCGGTCTGCCTGAACCACAAATCATCGCAGATTCCATACAAACCGACCCTACCTCAATGCACCACAACTCATGAACACTTTACGATAGAATCTTCTGTGTATTTTTTTATATGTAGTGTTCTTACCTTTGTACAGCAGAAATCATAAACCATTTGCGATTGAATATCTATGTATGATATCATAATTACTATTCTACTTGTTACCAGCAGCAACGTAATAAAATGGAATTGAGCACACGTGCCCCTACACACTTCAACTCTCTGTATATTTATTATGTTCATAAAATGCTGCTCCTGCGCCCTACCACATTATATTGTGATATAAATAGCGTATACAACCATCTTACCTCTGACAGTAAGTGTGGGCTATTCCTCCTTTAAAACATTTTATTTTAGCATAATTATATAGCGCAAATCAACCCAAAAGTATATCAGCAATTTACATGAGCCCCGTATTTACAGTACATTTTCAGGCATGCGTTATTTCTCTACAAATAACAGAATGAGGACGCAACTCTGAGGCTCGAACACTGATTTACAGCACCAAGTTCGACAGTATACCTGAATAACCGCATACGTATATATATATTAGCTGCCCTTCATGTGTCAAAAACTGCTACTTAAACCTTTCACTGCCCTGTATTACTACAGCTACAACACTCCTCTGAATGTACTACAAACATTCATATTCACAGAAATGCGTCATGTCCACCATCTTTTATGTGTGCAATTATGGATGAATATAGAGTCAGCGTACCTTCCATGTTGGCCATGTTGTGGAACTTTACAGATATAATGACACATTTGCGTTTAAGACCTGGGTGAAGTCAGCACTACAAAACGGATATCCGAATCACTTGATTTGTCATATAGCTCACGACGGAACCACGCCCATAGCTCCGAATCATGGTTGACAGCCTCGAGCGGCACTGGCATACGTCAGGCCAGCCCACTTTACTTACGCTACCAGGAAAAAACAAATATGAAACATTGTCCAGATTTCCATTGTACTGATTTCTTACTTCCAGGTCTAGTTGTCAGAACGACACACACACACACTCCCTCATGGCTGGTATACACCCACACCACACCCATCTAACACATGCATCACTACACATGTGACCCTACCAATAAAAAAGACGGAGCGCTCATGCTCTCCGCCATTTTAGATTTGCTCCCATCCCAAGCGCTGTGATGGTCCGTCCTGGTGGTTTGGACGTCTCATGTAGGCCCGAACCACTGAGTACAAGGGCCCACCACTACGTGCGTGGCCTCTTTGGTCACTGAGTTAGTGGTAACCGCAAGGACTGAGTGGGTGAGGAACCTGCGATGATGATGGGAGCACGAGTATGTCGTTAGCCATACCGATATCAAGACTCAGCACCATATATCAGATTTCTTTGTGGCAGAGTGGGACTGCCTGATGTAGAAGGTGTCCTGTCCACAAAAAGGTGAGCAGTGAGGCCTGGGTGCGCATCGGAGGGAGTTGGTGGTGGATACAAAAAAGTGACGCAGCAATTTAGGCGTACGCAGTCCTATATACCGTATCTTATTGCATTTAAAAAATGTTTTCCAATAGCAGGAACGTTTTTATAATCGGTCAAATATTCGGTATATAAACTTTACAAATAGTTGTTTTTAAATGCGGGAGGGAAGGTGTGTGAAAGGGCGATGTAATTCTACTCCACATTAAGGGGCTCATTAGGATTGCGGATAATCCGCATCCTCCGGGCTGGCGGAAGCCACCGCAGGCTCGGAGGATGCGGATTATCCGCTGCGGACTGGAAAAAGCCCCCCTGCCAGATTAGGATGGCTGGGGGATCTATTTTCCGTCCGCCGCTTTTCTGCCGTGGTTGCCTTCCGACCGCGGCGGGAAAGCTCTAACATGGCTGGCGATGTCTATCAGACACCGCCAGCCATATCACGGTGTTGTCTTCGGGGGCCCGTTGCGGGCCCCCAGGTGTGAAGGGGGGGTGGGGGTGCACATGGGGGTACCTATGGTACCCCATTGCCTTTGCATGCACGAAGCGGCAGGCACCACGCGGTTCCTGCAGCTTCATGCACGCAAATGAAAACATGTTTTTTTTAACATTGCGGCGTGTGCTGCTTCAAGCAGCACCCGCCGCAATGTTAAATATACAGGATGTGCCCGCCAGGGTGGTGGTCACATCCTAATTAGCACAGAGGGACCGCCGCTGCCCATGCGGACGGTCCCTCCTCCTCTGGGGTGGCGTCCGTCCGCCATCCTAATAGGCCCCTAAGATAGTAAAAAAATACCAATAATAACATCTTTCTTTTACTATCTTTTGGATTTAGAGCTTCAAGGTGCATTATGTCCCGGCACGTGGTGAAAAACACACTGGTGACAGAAAGGTGAGCTTCGAATATTCTTTTCAGCCACTCTCTCACTTCCACTCTCCTTTCATAAACAAATGGCACACAATCTTAGCTTCCTTTTTATTTTACAGGTTGTGTTTCACAAATTGGCGTCATCCTCCCCCAAACACCTCCAAAGTTCTACGTTTGTGGATTCTGCGATGATGCGTGGCCATCGTAACAATGTCTGAGAAAGCTGCTTCGACACGTGTTGCACCCTCTTTGAATCACGCCAATGGCACAAGGTGAGCACAGAAGCGTGTTTCCGAAGCAATGACAAGTCACCTGTGGGCGGAGATAGTAGGTAGTGTGCAGCAGCTTCACTGCGTAGGAATGTGCAATTACCTCCGAGCAGTGAGAATAGATAGGTTACAACAGTCTGAGGGGCAGATTTACAAGCCCCTTGCACCCCTTTTGTGTCACTTTTAACATGGGAAAAGTGGCGCAAGGAGCTTGTAAAACTGCCTCTGAGTTCGCAAGAAAAAGCACTCACCAGTCTAGGTACGCAATATTGAGAAATCACCGCTATGCAGTGGGAGTGCATGGGATACAGTACTTTGGAAGAAAAACAGCGCACAGACACCTCCTTACGGTGGAAGTTGTTGAAATACATTATCCTAAGTGTACAAATATATAAACCAAAAATATACTTGTGCAGTTGTATGTACTATTCTATTACTAACTCTATATACTATCTTTCAGATCACTAAACTGGAGGTTGCACTATGAACCAGCACGTGCTTGGACACACTGAAGGCAAAAGATGAGCTATGAAGATTTTCTCCAGTATTAACTGCTCCATCTATAACTTTCTCTCTCTCACATTTTAATGTTGTTTTTTTGTTCTTTCTCTCTCTCACTCTCTGTCACATCGATTCTCTTTCTCTTTTAAAGTTATGGATGCTGCTGTCCACTCTGCCATGTACAACGAAAGCTGAGTTCAAGTTGTGAACTCTGTTGGTCACAGTGTTTACACAAGGTAAGCAGAGTGGCCTAAATGTACAATGCCTCCGATTAAATGCGTTAGAAATAAAAGGGCTTATTTAAAAGCCCCTTGCCCCACTTTTGAGTCACTTTTAACATGCGAAAAGTAACGCAAAATTGGCGCAAGGGGCTTGTAAACAAGCCCCAAAGAATATTGTCCTGCATAATGACTTGATCTCTCACCTAATTCTATCTCATCTCTGAATCATTTTAAAGTCCTGTTGATCCATACTGTAAATCTGACGCAGTAGGCAGTTCCGTACAGACACCTCTTGAACGCGAGCCTATATGAGAGGTAGAATGTATTAGGCACACTGCAGACGTGCAAAATTAAAAACTATTGCCAAGTATTATCTTAATTTGTAATGTTTAACCTCATTTAGTCACATCGATCTCATTTTGAACACTTATTTTCATTTTTGTTTTGCAGATTACCTAATTTTGTTTAATTGTTTTTTTAAAGTTATGTTTCTAGTTATTAATTGCATTGTTATCTTTAAGTTATGTTTCAAGTTATTTATTGTTGTTTTAATAAAAGTTAATCAAAAAAGTATTTACGTATTCTTTTTCTGACAACATATAATTATTATTTAGTGTGATAATCATATAGTTATAAAACATTAAAAAATATCAATGATATTTATAACTAGAAGTATAATACTGAGGCTAACTCTTTACCAGCTCTTTACCACAGTCTATAGCTACGACTAACGGTTCCTATGGAAAACTTTTAAAACTGCAGCACAGTAACTGTTTCGATTAGCAACATTGTGTGGTGAACTTCTAACCTCTGTGCTCACTTAAGTGTTTCTTGAACTGTTACTATGGTAACACACAGTAAGCAGTTTGGGGGTAGGGTTGAAAGGTACTGGCTGTAAACAAACCGTTATATTTACCCAGGATCCGCTACATGACAGAAAGGAAAGCAAAGTAAAACAGAACACTGTGTACCAGATTTACAATCCCCTTGCAACACTTTCGCGCCAAGGCCCCTGTGCAAAATTAGAAGTGTGTGGGCCTCAATGTCCCCCCTCAAGCCCCGGGAACCACCACCCCGGGGATTTGTGTATTGTGGGAGGCAGGCTGCGTGGCCCTCCGCCTGGAGCCCTCGAGGGCCCTGGGGACCCCCATCCCCCAGGGCCGGCTCCTGCAGTGTCCTGGGGTGCCTACCCCAGGGACACTGCTGTTTGCTATGAGAGGGTGGGAGTCTCGCGGCACCCGCCCCTCCCATAGCAAACTTGGTTTGGATTTTGAAAAGCACAGCAGTGAAATCTGTTCTCACTTTCAAAATCCAAACCAGATTGCTTTTCCACATGCAAGTTAGCATCTCCCCATGTGGAAAAGCAATGCCGGCTCCCGAAGGACGCAGAGAGCCAGCGGGACAGTGGGGGCATTGTGGCTCCCCCTACGGTCCCCAACATTTTTTATTAGACCCGGGGGATAGGGCCCCCGGGGATATTAGAAATTACTGATAGGGGCTATTTTTTTACGGTAAAATTAGAAGTTGCGCACCCAGCGCAACGCTCATTGCAATCCCCTGGTGTACATGTGCTGAATGCACAACTCATAATCTGTAGGGTGCACGACTCTACCGCCTTTGGTGCACAACTTCTACGCGTTTGGGAGCCGGCATTGCTTTTCCACATGGGGAGCTACTAACATACAGCTCCCCATGTGAAAAAGCAATCTGATTTAGATTTTGAAAGAGAGAACAGATTTCCTTGCTATGGGATGGCGGGATGGACACCCCGAGACACTGCAGGAGCCGGCCCTCCCATAATACATTAAGGCCCGGGGTGTGGTGGTCCCTGGGGCTTTGGAGACCTTGCAGCCCCCCAACCATTTTTTTTGTAGCCCCGGGGGTGACGGGTCCCTCGAGTGCTCCAGGAGGGGGGCCACACAGTCCCCCTCCCACAATACATAAAGCCCCAGCTTTGGGGACCTTGGACCCCTCCCCCACCATTTATTTTTTGTAGCCCTGGGGGGTGGGTGACGATCCCCAGGGCTGGGGGCCCCTCTGGGCCCCCCATAACATTTTATAATTTTGCCCCCGGTATTTAGCCCCCCCGGGGCTAATTATAAAAAAAGCTCTTTTTTTTTTTTTGCGACAGAGTCTGCGCACCCTACATGCACCTGCCGGGTCTTTTTAAAGAAAAAAATAAAATTTTGTGGGCCCTGGGGATCCTTCTGGGATTTCCTAAGCAGGTCTAGAGGGTAAAAGTATTTCTACCCTGCCCCCTCTCTACGTTTTGCACACATATTCCTCTGAATTCTTCTGCCTCGCTTCTACCGAGGCACAAAATGGCTGCAAACAGTTCCTGGTTTCTAATGTTGACAACCACTTGACAGCCAATTAGCATTCAGCGTGTGATCGGAAGGGTGCGCTAATAGTGCGCTCATGGTCCACGGACCGACCGCTCCCATAGATATATAAATGCTTTTAACTGTAATTTTCTCAGTAACTACTGAACAGATTGACACCATTTAAGCAAAAGGCACAAGTCTGAACCGAGGGCTACATCTTTGCAAATTTGGCATAATTCAGTTCAGCAGTTCGGGCTGTAACTGTGGCTAAAGGTCCTACTGGAAATTGCATGGGGAAAACACGTTTTGGGACCCCCTTTTTTCTCAGCCCCCGCTTCATGAATCACCCAAAACTTCAAGGTAAGGAGCGGACCAGAGCTGACCGTAAGTTTTGAACATTTCACGAAGATTCGTCAACCGGCGCCAAAGTTATTCCAAATAGAATGTTGGGGATTTCCTATGGAAAATAGGTCCTAACTATGACTACCTACTGGCAACCACCAGTAGGTAATATATATAAATATGTGATCATGTGATCATGCCACTCCGGTGGTGAAACGCGTTAAGGCCGTCAACAAATAAACGCACAGAGATTTTTTGCACACAGCCTGGGTTCGTGTCTGCTTGTTTTCTGCTGGAGTTCCACGCGGGAAGCGGTTTCCTAGAGCAGTTTTCCGGATATATATATATATATATATATATATATATATATATATATATATATATATATATATATATATATATATATATATAGTATTGAAGAATTGAAGAATAAAACTGGTGTTATCTACCCTCGCTCTGAGTGCGCATTCAATCCATTATTGGAACCTGTAAAATTTGTGCACAAATTTACCGGCTTTGGGGTCCGGCCGGCACATGCGCCACCTGACTATGGGAACCATCCAAGAAGGATCGCTTTTGGATTAAGGATATATATTTATATATATATATATATACATATATATATATGTATATATATATTCAGATGTCATCAGTGATGTCATCAGTGATGTCACTAACCATGTCATGAATGATGTAATATGTGACATCATCAGCAGTGGATTGCGGGTGCGCGATATATAGTTAGCGCATCTAACTATATATGGAATTTCAATGGTTTTATGCGAGTAAAATAAGGTTTTGTAAATGCAAATTCCTAACTATATATGGTCTATAACCTATGGTTTTTTCAGTGAATTTTCAAGGTTTTGTAAATGCAAATTCCTAACTATATATGGACTATAACCTATGGTTTTTTCTGTGAATTTCAATGGTTTTTTAATAGCAAATATCAAAAGCTGTCAAATGTCAAGTACGTGATAGGTAAAAACGTTTTCGTGTTTATGCACGCTGATGTGCTTTGAACGCTGCCCCCCCCTCCCCTCTTTTCTCTTAGTAGTACTCTCTCTTTGCAGATAGTGAAGGGTAGTTAACGCAGACCTTTACCCCCGTTGTAATCCGTCGTACCTGCTTGTCTCTCCATTTGATTGATTGTTATCCAAGCATTTACTGTTTTAGAATTGGTTCTCTTTAGATCATTCTCTATTTACAAACAAGCACAAAGTCGCAATACTCTGTTTAGTCTTTGCAGATAGTGAAAAATCGTGTAAAAAAATAAAAGTAATCGAGCAAAATCAGTAGACCACTAATTGGATCTCTTTTTGACCTCGCTAAAATACAAACATTAGGAACAACCCTTCATGAGAAATACGAAAATAGTGAGATGAACTGAGCTCCACACCATGATGGCTGCACAACAGCTCGACTCCGCCACCCACCCCGCCCAAAATAACAACAAACCCTATGCAAATATTATAAATAGATACAACACACCAGCAAAGTAACAGGGTAGTCAAGTCAAGTCAAGTCAAAGAATTTATATAGCGCGCTACATACCCAGAGGGTCTCAAGGCGCTTAGGGAGGGGAGGAGGATTACTTGTCAAATATCCACGTTTTAAGTTGCTTTCTGAATGCTAGGTGGTTCTGGGTAAGGCGAAGGTAAGTGGGGAGTGAGTTCCATGTTTTAGCAGCCAGGTATGAGAAGGATCTGCCTCCCATGGTGGTCTTGTTGATGCAGGGTACGGTGGCGAGGGCCTGGCTGGAAGAACGTAGTTGGCGGGAGGGGGTGTAGAAGGACAGACGTGAGTTCAGGCATTCTGGTCCGGTGTCGTAGAGTGCTTTGTGTGCGTGGGTTAGGAGCCGGAAAGTGATCCTCTTATTGACGGGAAGCCAGTGGAGGTTTTTCAGGTGATCAGAGATGTGTTCTTTGCGCGGGATGTCTAATATGAGCCTGGCTGAAGCATTCTGGATGCGTTGGGGTTTTTTCTGGAGTTTTGCGGTGGTACCGGCTTAGAGGGTGTTTCCGTAGTCCAGTCGGCTCGTGACCAGAGCGTGGGTGACTGTTTTTCTGGTTTCGGTGGGGATCCAGCGAAATGTTTTTTTGAGCATGCGAAGAATGTTGAAGCAGGATGAAGATACGGCGCTGACTTGTCTGTTCATTGAGAGTGAAGAATCCAGGATAACGCCTAGGTTCCGAGCGTGGTCTGTCGGGATGGGTGCTTTTCCAAGGGCTTCCGGCCACCAAGAGTCGTCCCATGCAGAGGGGGATGTACCTAAGATGAGGACTTCTGTTTTATCTGAGTTCAGTTTCAAACGGCTGTGTTTCATCCATTCGGCGACTTCTTCAATTCCTTCGTGTAGGTTAGTTTTGGCGGTGCTGGGGTCATTGGTGAGAGAAAGGATCAGTTGAGTGTCATCCGCGTAAGAGATGATGTTGAGGTTGTGTTGGCGGGCGATGGCCGCGAGGGGGCTCATGTATACATTGAAGAGGGTGGGACTGAGTGAGGACCCTTGGGGTACGCCACAGATGACTTCAGTGGCCTCAGACTTGAATGGTGGAAGGCGGACTCTCTGAGTTCTTCCGGTGAGGAACGAGGTGATCCATTCAAGTGCTTTTCCTTGGATTCCGATGTTTCTGAGGCGTTGTAAAAGGGTGCTGTGGCAGACTGTGTCGAAGGCTGCAGAGAGGTCGAGGAGGATGAGGGCGACTGTGTCTCCATTGTCCAGTAGAGTTCGAATGTCGTCTGTTGCTGCGATGAGGGCGGTCTCAGTGCAGTGTTTTGCTCGGAAGCCAGATTGTGAGGGGTCGAGGGATTTGTTGGCTTCGAGGAAGGCGGCGAGTTGGTTGTTGACAGCTTTCTCAATGACTTTGGCCGGGAATGGAAGGAGCGAAATGGGGCAGTAATTTTTGAGTTCGGTGGGGTCCGCTGTGGGTTTTTTCAGAAGGGCGGTGAGTTCAGCGTGTTTCCAGCTCTCCGGGAAGGTGGCGGAGTTGAAGGAGCAGTTGATGACGTCTCGGAGGTGCGGTGCTATGATGGAATCTGCTTTGTTGAAGATGTGGTGAGGACATGGGTCTGTGGGGGATCCTGAGTAGATGGAGTTCATCAGGCGGATGGTGTCCTCAGTGGAGATTGAGTTCCAGTCGTTAAGGGTGTTCAAGGGGGGAGGATGTTCAGCATATGGTTGGGTGGGTTGGTCTCCGGGTTGGTTGTTGAAGCTGTTGTGGATGTCTGCAATTTTGTTGTGGTAGAATGAGGCTAGGGAGTCGCAGAGGACTTGAGAGGGGGTGATGTCGTTGGAGTTGGCCGAGGGATTGGTAAATTCCTTGACGATGTTGAAAAGTTCCTTGCTGTTGTGGGCGTTGTTGTCAAGTCGATCCTTGAATGCTGTTTTCTTGGCCTTTCGGATTAGTTGGTGGTGTGTGCGGGTGGCGTTTTTGAAGGCGTCCTTGGTGCTAGTGGTAGGGTCTTTTTTCCAGGCCTTTTCAAGGGAGCGGCAGAGTTTCTTGGACTTCTTCAGATCATCGTTGAACCATGAGGCCTTCTTGTTGCCGGGTTTGCTTTGACGTTTTTTCAGTGGTGCTAAGGTGTCGGCGGTGTTGGATAACCATAGGGTGAAGTTGGCGGCGGCTTGGTCTGGGTTAGACGAGTGGGCTGGGGTGTTTAGAAGGAGCGATGAGGAGATCTGGTCGATGGTGATTTTGTTCCAGTTTCTTTGTAGAGTTGGTTGGGGGTGGTTGATGGGTTTTGGCTTGTTGTAGGTGAAGTGAACGCAGCTGTGGTCAGTCCAGAGGAGATCCGTAGTGTGGCTGAAGGAGACATGATTGCTGGAGGTGAAGATGGGGTCGAGTGTGTGACCTGCGATGTGGGTAGGGGAAGTGACCAGTTGTTTAAGTCCGAGGTTGGCGAGGTTGTCCAAGAGGGTGGTGGTGTTGCGGTCGTTGATCTTTTCAAGGTGAAAGTTGAGGTCTCCCAGAAGGATGTAGTCTTTGGAGGGGAGCGCGTGTGGAGTGATGAAGTCCGTGATGTCTTCACTGAATTTTGCGCGGGGTCCTGGTGGTCTGTAGAGGAGGGTGCCTCTGAGTGTGGTCTTGGGGTCGATGTGGACCTGGAAGTGAAGGTGTTCGGAGTTGGCGAGGTTGGTGTCAGAGCTGGTTGAGATGCGGATTGATTTTTTATGGACGATAGCGATTCCTCCTCCTGTGTGGTCGGTACGGTCCTTGCGTGTGATCTTATAATCCTCGGGGATGGCAATGGTGATGTCTGGGGCGGAGGAAGCGTTCATCCATGTTTCTGTTAGGAAGGCGACGTCTGGAGAGATGGTGTCTAGTAGATTCCATAGGTCAATGGCGTGCCTGTGGACCGATCGGGTGTTGAGAAGGATGCATTGTAGGTGATTGGGGTCGGGAATCTGTGGTGTGGTCGTAGCGGAGTAGTTGTCGGTGCCGCTGAATTTGCAGGAGTAGCAGGAGAAAGGACCATGGGTGTGTCCAGGAGCGGCTTGGACGCAGTTGGGGGCGCGACCGGGGTTGAGGGCTAGGAGGGTGGCGGCATCGTAGGTAATGCGGGAGGGCTGGGTAGCGCGAGGGGCAGGGGGTATGGCGCTGGGCGCGGTCCAGGCGCGGACGGGCGTAGACGGGCTTACCTTTGGCGCACCTTCGGCGTGGCCGTAGCGCGTGGACACTGCGCGTCGGACCATCTGACATAAATGGACAGGAGGGGGCGGAGCGTGGGAGGGTCAGCAGGGAGGCGGTGGTGTGGATGAGGGGCGGGTCATGGGAAAACAACAGCAAAATGGAGGGTCAGAGGGGAAAGGCAGACAGGGGCAGCAGAAACCCAAATGCGTCGAGAGAGAAATGCTAATCAATCAAAAGCACAGACCCAAACAACAATGAGCGAGTGAGCAGTAGAGACAAATGCACACACACAGCTAAATATTATTCCAATAGCCTGAGTGAGGTCGCGCTGAAATATGCAAATCTTTACAGTGGCGCTATGCGAGTAAAGCGCTATAATGCAGGTAACTACAGTGCTGTTTAAAACGTGCAGAAAACGATACCAGGGCGAGTAGCAGCAGATAGTGAGGAGGAGCATGGTGGAGTGACCGTACTGAAGCTGGTCCAGGTGGTCACAGTTTGGCCAGAGGAGAGGAGTGCTCGGTAAACGTGGGTGGGAGGGTCAGCAGGGAGGCGGTGGTGTGGATGAGGGGCGGGTCATGGGAAAACAACAGCAAAATGGAGGGTCAGAGGGGAAAGGCAGACAGGGGCAGCAGAAACCCAAATGCGTCGAGAGAGAAATGCTAATCAATCAAAAGCACAGACCCAAACAACAATGAGCGAGTGAGCAGTAGAGACAAATGCACACACACAGCTAAATATTATTCCAATAGCCTGAGTGAAGTCGCGCTGAAATATGCAAATCTTTACAGTGGCGCTATGCGAGTAAAGCGCTATAATGCAGGTAACTACAGTGCTGTTTAAAACGTGCAGAAAACGATACCAGGGCGAGTAGCAGCAGATAGTGAGGAGGAGCGTGGTGGAGCGACCGTACTGAAGCTTATTTAATAAAACATTTTATTAAATAACTATTTACATAACTATTTTATACTTTTTGTTGCCCGATCCGGCTAGCTCAATCGATCGAGCATGAAACTCATGCACTGATAGCAAGCGTTGCTGCTGATGCTATGCACACAAAAACTGGTTTTCAGTTTGTACATTCTTTAAGATTTTTCCATCCAAGGCTGGTTGAGAGTTTGTAGAACGATGGCTTCAGATTTTCTACATACGGTGTGGTGGCGCGGACTGGGAGGGGGCGTTTGGATCCTGCCCCTTCCCCAAATAAGATTTTCATACGTGAGTGTTCATTCATGCTTTTGGTCCCTGAGTTGCTTCGATGTCACTGCCTTACACAAATGGCATAAGTCCTGGATGTTGAGTGCCATACTTCAGAGTTCTAAGCAGCGCTTGTAACACTGTCTAAACCTTATTTGCACCTGCTGCAGCTTCACTATTCAAAGTAAGTGGGGTCCGTTTGTGGACCTGACTGCATTAGAAAACAATGTGATACAGTGCCTCCCTAAACCGCTTGACGGAGGCCCCCGAGGGGCGGTGAGATGGCGCGAACTGGGAGGGGGCGCTTGGCTCCTGCCCCCTCCCCAAGTCGTGTTGCCCTGGTGTGGCCTGAGATCGCCCCCGACATAGGCGGCCGGCTCCCGGGGTCAGGCGGATTTTTTTGCCTTTTGATGACTCTTCCATTCTGGACCTTGTCCCACAATCCGTTTAACCTGAAGACACGCTGTAGTGGGACGCCCCTTTACCGTTTTAGTTGCCATTTCTCCCGCTTTTGCTACTCTGTGCCTCTTCCGCCATTCAGCTGTTTACCGCCCGCTCTTGCGACTACAGCGTCTCGCTCACCATGTAGTTGAGTTGCTCCCGCTCTTGCGATTTAACAGAACTTTTTGGACTGCTGAAAGCGGTTGTATTCCGACCGCTGGTTGGTGGAGACATTTTGACTATATTCTGGACCTGCGTTGTCGCGTAATGCGTCATATGACGCGCCGTGTTAGCGCACCCGGAAGTGCTCCGGTGCGCAAGGCGCAGCTTCCCGGAAACGATCCAGAGCGCGCCGCGCAGCGCGTAACGTAAGCATAACAGGTCATGTGACTTGTTATTAAAACTTTTCATTGGTTCTTTTTACTTTTGTTTTCCTAATGATGTAAGACTAGGTCATGTGACCTAAAAATAACACTTTTCATTGGATTAAAACATTTTTTTCCCAAACGATGAAAGCCCCACCTTGTTTCTGGATGTTTCAGACTGAAGCTGGCGTCACCATGAGAGCACCACCATCTCGTAGCTCCGTCGTGGCCATTCCGCAAGCAATCCTGGCAGCCGCTCCCCACCGGAAGCCTGCGGGAGTCAAGGTCCCCCAAGACTTTTGTAGAATCTTCAAGGCTGAGGGGACGCTTTCGAGAATGGGACCCAAGCCCTGGCAGACAAGCGTCCGAGTTCCAAGGTGTCCCAGGGCCATTTTACTGGACCAGGCCCAAATCCGAAGAGCCGGCCGCCATTTTAAGAGTCCTGTGGCAGCCGCCTATCGCTGCACCGCAAGAGTGGGAGCAACTCAACAACATGGTGAGCGAGACGCTGTAGCCGTAAGAACGGGCGGTAAACAGCTGAATGGCGGAAAAGGCACAGTGTAGGAAAACGCGGGCGGAATGGCAACTGAAACGATAAAGGGGCGCCCCACTACAGCAGACGAGCCTCCGCCATGTGCTTCAAAACTGCATACGTATCTCGTGATATCAAGGTTGGGCAACCAGTACACAACAAGCAGTTACGAGTCCCATTTACACCGGAGCCATTTTGGGCGCGGCCGGGCAGGTCCAGAATCTAGTCAAACATAACAAATGAGGCTGACGTCTCTGAAGCAATTGACGCACAGCAGGACATAGCAAATAAACATGAAGTCTCTAAAGCTGTTAACTCACTGCAGGACAAAACAAGTGAACCTGAAACCTCTGGAATAATTGTCGCTCAAAAGAACAACACACAAAACTCTGTAGAGCCTGAAGAAAGAAAAACAGAAGGGCACTGTAGTTTCAGACACACTTAACACTAATGACTAAACAAAGATATCGTCTGTTTATGAAGCAGTTATCATGTTCACAGAATTGACAAAGAAGTGTGCAGACACCAATGCTATTAAGAAACACAAGGAAATCCCTAACGCATCAGCATTCTCGGAAGAGGTTGACACAGATAACATCTTAAGGAACAAAGAAAGACAAAATAAGGATGAGGAAGTTATCACTTTAGTTTTTTCATCAGCTAGCAACAGCAAGAAACACATTGTAATGGAGATTAGAGAGGCTACGGATGGATAAATAAATTATCAAAAGAAATGGCACCTCCCCCCTTTAGCAGATTAGCTAAATCTTTGCGTAATTTGGACATTAAAGTTATATTATTGTTGTTGTTGTTGTTATGGTTATAGTTCTGGTTAATTTCAGCAAGAAACACATTGTAATGGAGAATAGAGAGGCTACGGATGGGTGAATAAATTATCAAAAGAAATGGCGACTCCCCCCTTTAGCAGATTAGCTAAATGTTTGCGTAATTTGGGCATAAAAGTTATATTATTGTTGTTGTTGTTGTTATCATTATAGTTCTGGTTAATTTCCATTCAGAGTGTCCTACACAGCACCACTCTAGGTAAACACTACTTTATGTAAAACCTGCACTTAGTTGATCACCATGGGGTATAAAGAAGGGATGGTTCTTCACCTGGGTGCCGTCCACAACTCAGCACGTTGTGCTGCCTTGGGACTATTCGCACAAAAGACAGCTTCGGACCATTGTTGTTTTTTTTGTCAAAAAATGTTTAAATATATTTACAGTTTTTGTTGCGTTCGTTATATTTAAAAGTTAATAAAGTTTTATAATCCTACTTTTTTTGGAGTACTATATATTATTAAAAAATCGGGTGAATGGGGCCTTGAATCGGGTTATTGTCATGTGTGGGCTTTGCAAGTGTACTGCTACAGGATCGGACATTTCAAACTCAAATGCACGTTCTTTTTCTTACCTTTCCGAAGCATGGAGCGCAATAGCAGGCAGAGAAAGGGTGATGCAAGTGTTGAACACTGCCTGGCCTGGCAAGTTGCTGGCAGTGCCCCCCCCCCGCCGGCTCCTGAAAGAGGGCACACACACACCGCCGCCCCGAGTACTTCACAGATCTTTAAAAGACCATGCGCTTGTTCATGAGGCTTAAATGGTTTATCACCCCTTCTAGAACCCCTGCTTCGACCCTCTGACGTTTCCTGGAAGAATTAGCAAGTAACACAATACCAAGCCCTGTCAGCTGAAACCCCCGAGGAATCGTGAGGCATATTATCAAGGGGGTTTATTTCCGCTTTTTTGGCTTTAAAAGCCAAGAAAGCGGAGATAAAATGATCTCCCTATTACCAAGCTGTCGCTAACACCAGTTAGTGACAGCTAAAAGGAGATAGCGACCATCTTGGGCGCCGCTTTGAATGTCAGTGATATCTATCACTAATGACATGCAAAGTGGGCGTGCCAAGATGTTAGCGACTGGAAACAGTCCCTAACATCGCTATCTCCTATTACCAAATTTTGGAGATATTCGCGCTAAGCGCGAATATCTCCAAAAGCTAACACCTGCCCTGAGCAGTTTTTAGCAATGTTATCCAAAGGGAGGTGGATAACATGGCTAAGAGCATTTGCTGGATAATGCATGAATATCGCTGACTTTTCAGCGATATTCATGCATTGCGGCCGTTTTTTATCGCATTTGCGATAAACCTTGCTAATAGCAAGGTTTATCTGCGATAAAAATCGCCGATGTGCGGCGATAATTTTTGTCTCTAAACAAGTTAGAGACAAAAATTATCGCTAGTTGTTGGTAATATGCCCCCGGGTTTTTGCTTGCAGGAATCGGGAGGCGGGAGACTAGCACTGAAATCAGTAGTCTCACGCCTGAATCGGGAGGGTTGGCATGTCTGGATTCTCTACAGCTGGGGCCATAAACTACATCCGCAGGGCTAGGTGATAGCCTGGGACCGGCCTGGCATCTAAAATGGCTGCCGTGCACGACAAAATTGTGGCATTGGAAAAAAGGCAAGATGGCGCAGACAATGTTTATCAATAAGGATTCATTTATAACAAAATATTTTATCGCACTGACAAATTGGCGGTCAACACTTCCTGATTTCCATCGAATCGAACGTTAACAGACGTCACGCAGCAAAAAAAAAAAAAAGCTCACGCACAGCCGCTGGAAGACATGTATCAACATATATGAGCCTCCTCGGCCACCCTCAGAAAACATAAGGGATTAGGATACGTCTCCCGCACCCCCTTATACCTAGTATTTAATTAAAACGAAGCACAAAATGGTCTCCCGCACCCCCTTATACCTAGTAATTTAATTAAAACGAAGCACAAAATGGCGAATTCCCGTTTCGCTACCAGTTTGCGGCCCAGTTCGCGGCCCGGGAAGCGCTTCTACCGTGAAAAATAATTTTTTTTATTTTCCCCACGGGACCCTTTAATAACCCCAACAACATTCCTAGGGGGTCAAGAGGGGTATACCTTGCCCCCTTTCATTAAATTCCCCCTTCGTTTTTCACCTCTTCTTCTCTCTCGATCCTACCGAGAGATAAGATGGCGGCCGCTCCGGACTGTTTAGAATGTTGACAGACACCGGGGAGCCAATCAGCTTCGCATCGCAAAGTTCCGTTTCGCGAAAAGTAAGCGGACCGGAGCGCAGCCCGGAGCGCTGTTACAGATATATATCTTGTTTTGAACGTTAATTTCTCAAAATCCACTGGAGCACATATATTGAGACCTAGCAAAGGCACATCGGGCTAACAGTCCCTACAATTTTGCCAAGTTTCGTGCAAATCCATTCAGCCGTTCGAGCTAAAAGTGAGGCCAAAGGCCCTATGGAAATTAACATGGGAAAAACGCGTTTTGGGACCCCCCTTTTTTCTCGCCCCCCCCCTTGACGAAACCCCCCCAAATTTTCGGGGGCTGCTCAGAAAAAAAATGTGCCATTTTCCTGAAAATTTCAGCCGATTCCGTCCACAAACGCCAAAGTTATTAGACATAGAATTTTCAAAAGTTCCATAGACAAATAATCCTAACTATATATACCTACTGGCTATCGCCAGTAGGTAATATATATATATATATATATATATATATATATATATATATATATATATTCATTGAAAAAACCATAGGTTTCACACACGTTATAGTTAGGAATTAGCATTAAAAAAAAGATGCAAATTCATTGAAAAAACCATGTTTCACACGTTATAGTTAGCTGAACATTTCTCTCATACAAAACCTTTGAATTTTCTCTGTTATAGTTAGCTCAGCTAACTATAACTTGCGTGCCTGCAATGCACTGCTGATGACATCACATATTACATCACTCATGACATGGTCAGTGACATCACTCATGACATCATTGATGACATCTCAAATGACATCCCTGATGACATCACTAATGACATCATCCAGTGAATGTGTGTCTTTCTGAAAAATAAATGTTTTTTATATATGCATATCTAAAGGTCGATGGAAGAATAAATGGGTAAATAAGTGTCTAAAGGGATGTTTTCTTTGTAAAATTGATTGTATAACTTACTTATTAAGTATATCTTAGTGAATAGGTGTACTAGCCAGTAATCTTTAAATATTTAAATATCTGTATCAGTGTCTCACTTTGTATATAAGTGGCTGCATGGGTTGTTTTTTTGAGTACCAAAATGAGTGTTTGTACGGTTCGGTGGGGAGTATTACTTAGCGCACAGATGCATGAATGACTGCCTCACTGTTTGTATGTGTTTTGAAGACAGCATGTGTGCAGGACTGTATGGGCGGATGAGTGTGTGTATGGGTGTGTCAGTGAGTGAATGACTGTCCCAATAGTATCTTTATGAGTAACTACATATGTTTTAAACTAGTATATGTGGGTATTGATGTATATAAGCGAATATATCTGAGAGCGAGAGATTCTAAGACGTTCTGTATAAATAAGTATGTGTTTCTATAAGTGATTGTTTAAGAGATTAAGTATGCCTATGATTCTGTAGAAGTTAGTGTAGTGTGGGTGTATAGCTGTATATGCAAGCAAATGGATATTTGATCGTTTATTTGCATGTGTGAGTATGTGTGTGAGTAACTCTATAGATGAGTGTCGGTGTATAACAGGATATATAGGTGTATGAGTACATATGATGAGTCAGTACATGTATGAGTGACTATATAGAACTGTTGGTGAATGAGTGGATGTGTATGTGGATTTTGGGATTACCAATAGTTTGTTCTAACTAGAATTGGTATCTCCATTTTTTTGAAAATTTTAGTTTCTATTTTTGAACGTGTGTATCAAAGGTTAAATTACATTAAGAGGAGGTGTGCCACAAGGATGATGTCATCAGTGATGTCGTCAGGGATGTCATTTGAGATGTCATCAGTGATGTCATGAGTGATGTCACTGACCATGTCATGAGTGATGTAATATGTGACGTCATCAGCAGTGCATTGCGGGCGCGCAAGTTATAGTTAGCTGAGCTAACTATAACGAAGGAATTTCAAAGGTTTTGTATGAGATAAATGTTCAGCTAACTATAATGTGTGAAACCTATGTTTTTTCAATGAATTTGCATGTTTTTTAAATGCTAATTCCCAACTATAACGTGTGTGAAACCTTTGGTTTTTTCAATGAATTTGCAAGGTTTTTTAAATGCTAATTCCTAACTATAACATGTGTGAAACCTATGGTTTTTTAATGAATTTGAAAGGTTTTGTAAATGATAATTTATAAATGTATTAATTATTATGTCTTTCTTTTTATACAAATTTCTTATATGTTTCTTATTATTGTGATCTTCCTTCTATTTGAGAAGATTCTCAGAACAAATGCTTCTTCTTAGAAAGTCACAGTCGAATAATTATAATGGGATGGAATTTCAACAGTCGCAATAGGAAAAGTTATGAACCAATCATATCTCTCCTTTTTAAGTCACATGGCTTTGCGTACGCTTATGATACGCTTGCGAAGCTCTTTCAATAAGAGTACGCATGATGTTCTACCACGATTTGTGTAATTCTTTTAAAAAAAATATATGATTATTACAAGTATTAAAAAAATTCAGTTATCCCAAATGTCTGCCCTTAGTATGTACATTAAATAAATACATGTTTTAAACCAAGTAGAAACATTGCCCGCTTTCGCATACAGAACGCCGTACATGACGTCACACCGAAGCTTTAATGCGACGCGTAACGTCAAAGCATATTTGTACCGTATGCGCGATACACCCTGAGTATGCTAAGCAGTACAAACTATGGTGCGATAACCCTCTCAGTGACAAATCAGAGCTCAGGGCGCGCTAAGGGAATATTTAGAAGTGCTGACTCATTGCAGATTGGATTCTGGGCCTGCGTACATTATAACACTGCCCCATCTCTCTCTGTTGTTAATTGTTAGTGCACACACTGATACTTGCACATGCGCGGTGCACGCCCGCCCACACTACCCACATGCCACCACCTAGCATGCTTGCTATCATTTAGCCTGCAAACCAATACATTACCCAATGGCATGTCCCCCAGGAACATCATTCTTGCAGACCGCGAAAACGCTATCAAAGACGGCCCTGGGCTTGGTTTGGTCAGCCCCCGCGGTTCACATATAATGGGGGCACTGACGTGAGCACGCTCTCTTTTGCCTGCCTCTGCTGCGGTGACAGACAGACTGTCAAAAACACCCCAGACTCAGCAAAACCGCAGCCTTTCAAGGCACGACAAAAGAGGACAGAAGCAAAGGTATGAGAAGAAGTCACAACATCAACCAAATTGTATATGCATAATGCTATTTTTTTATCCTTCATATGGCTTTCCTACCCCTCAATGGTTTTAAATTGTACTTACATAATTGAAATATTTCTTTGTCAGTCAAGAGGTCCTTTACACCTCTAATCTTAAAAATTGTGCGTGTATAAATTTCTGCGTTGCATTTCTGTACTACGCCACATGCTTAGGCCTCTATTATTATTATTAATTGTGCGTCCATGATAGAATTTTTTTTCTGCGTCACGAGACCGTCCCAGGCCTCTATTAACTTATTGATCTTCCTTTGTTTGCTGGAGTTGCAACAGTCTTAACTACGGAATATTATGAACCCACATTAAAATTCACTTTTGATAGTAGTTACGCAACTCAGTTTACGATGACTAATCAAAATGTCCTTTTGTTTCCTTCACCAAACATCGTTCAGAAGCAACCACGGCCTATCGAGCAACAACAATGGAACTCTCTGCAACTTATTGAATATACTTTGACATATAGAAGCAGAGTTCAAGTCGAATGGTTAACTCCGGTGGCCGCACTCTTTATACAAGGTAAGCACAGCAGCCTAGATCTACAAAGCTTGCATAGCAATGTATTAGAAATAAGTCACCATAACGGGCGTCAGTAACACAGTAGGCACTTCCATATAGACACCACTTGAACGCAGCACTGAAATATACCAGGTACACTACACTCGTAAAACTGTAGTGTTAGCTTTATTTGTGAAATGAGAGAGGGCCATATTATCAAGCCTGGGCAACAAAATTATCGCTAAAGTGGAGATAATGGGTTTGATAATATGCTCTATGGAATTCCAATAGAAGCTCATGTTACATGTGAAGGACATCAGACATGAGCTTCGATTGGAATTCCATAGAGCATATTATCAAACCCATTATCGCCACTTTAGCGCCACTTTCCTGCCGATAAAGTGGTGATAATTTTTACGCCCAAGCTTCATATTATGGCCCAGAGTGCATACTGTACAGCAGCTTCTCTGCAAAATCTATAATTACCTCCGAGCAGTGACCAGATAGCTTACAACAGATCCACAACCTTATTACACCACTTTTGAGTCACTTTTAACATGGGTAAAGTGATGCAAGGAGCTAGTAAATCTACATCTGACTTTTCAAGAAAAAATCTCAACTCCAGACTCTGCAACACAGTTTTAATGTTGTTTTCTCTCTCTTTCTCTCTCTCACTCACTGTGATATCATTTCTCTTTCTCTCTTAAACTTAGACACTGCTGTCTTGGACATGTAGACGTCTAGACGAATTGTTCAGACTAAGTTGTGACACCAACTGCCTGAAATGTTTACCCGCAAGTTTTATACAACGGTAAGCACAGAGGCCTATATCTACAAAGCCTTCATAGGAATGCATTAGAAATAAGTCGCCATAACGGGCATCAGTAACGCAGTAGGCACCACCATATAGACACCACTTGAACGCGGCACTATAACAGAACTGGAATGTACGAGTCACACTGCACACGTAAAACCGCACAGTTACCAAAACTTGTAGGGGCATAGTATCAAGAACAGCGATAAAATTATCGCAGTTTCAGCGGCAGGAAACTGCTGCTAAAGCGGCGATAATGGGCTTGATAATATGCCCTTGTGAATTCCCATAGTAGCCCAGTTTAACACCAGAACCTGGACTGCTATGGGAATTCACAACAGCATATTATCAAGCCCATTATCGCCGCTTTAGCTGCAGTTTCCTGCCGCTGAAACAGTGATAATATGCCCCGTAATGCTTCAGCTCATTTACTCTCATCTACATAATTCTAAACTCTAATTTACTTTTTTCTTTTGCAGATTACCAATCGGACACCTATTGAAATCCATTTCACAATTTGTTTATAACATTGTTTAAGTTACTTTACCAGTTCTAATATAGTTATAATTGAGTTTCTTTTATATTTATTGTTTAATAAAAGTTAATTAAAAAAAACTACATACTTCTTTTATTTTGTGGGGGAAGGGTATGACGGCTCACAATAAAAATAATGTTGAAATACTGCAGTAAGATATTCAAGACTAGAATTGAAAACTACTGACTTCTAACTAATACTATAATAAAAACAACGGTGAGAAACTACTAAAATGGCAATGGACGGAGTACGTAATCGACATTTGGCGCCTCGGCACTACCTTTCAAATAAATATATACAGTGTGGCTGGTGTGGGCTGCTATGGTTATTCACAAGGGCATGTTATCAAGCCCATTATCGCCGCTTTATCAGCAGTTTCCTGCCAATAAAAGCGACGATAATGTATCACCTTTTGTTGATAATATGGCCCATTGCTCTTTTTTTTTACCAGTAAACTTAGGTGCATATTATCAAGGACCGGTGTTAAAATTATCGCTGTTTTATTGGCTGGAAACTGCTGAGAAAACGTCGATAATGAGCTTCATAATACGGCCTTGTTATTTCCCATAGAAGCCCATGTTAACACAAGAACATAGGCTTCTATGGGAATTTACAAGGACGTATTATCAAGCCCACCCTCCCAACATTAATAAAAAACTCCAGACAATGCAGGTACCCGGACCTGGAAGGTCATTTTACATATCATTGCCCCAGAAATGTGGCATTCCCCGCGACGTGTACGGGTAGAGAGAGAGAGAAAGCTCAAAACATTTTTTTTTTTTAAAAAGACCCGAGGGGTGCCGCTCACCGAGACTGCGGGAGTAGGACCGTAATCCCCCTGCCCCCACATACTTCAAAATAAAACCAGAGGAGTGCCGTTCACCAGTGCTATGGCACCTTACAAGCCCCCATTGTGCAGAAAAATTGCCCCGTAATTTGCCCGTGGGACCTAATGAATAAAACGGACCTCTACTTTTTTTTCACCTTTTCCACCACGTACAAGTACTGCACGAGTACCCCGCCATTTTTTATTTAAAAAAAATTACAATTGAGCCTAAAGATCCATGTACCACCCCCTGACCAAGATTATAGGCTCAGAATGTTTCTACCCTAGCCCGTTTCCCTATTTATCAAGTTTGTTTTACTGTTTTCTTGTGACTCTGCTCTCCCGACAAATAACATGGCTGCCAACACATCCTGGTTTGGAGTATTGAGAGCCAATCAGCATGCAGCTCCTGCTCGTAATTGTACGTATTTCCATACACGTACGCCGTGATTTTTCTTTAAAAAATAAAAATAAAAAATAGAGCCTAAACATCCATGTACGACCCCCTGAGCAAGCCTAGAGGGTCAGAATTTCTCTACCCTACCCCCTTCCCTTATTTCTCAACTTTGTTTCACTGTTTTCTTGGGACTCGGTTCTAGCGAGGCACAATATGGCCGCCAACACTTCCTGGTTTCGAGTGTTGACAGACAGTTCACAGCCAATCAGCATGCAGCTCGCACTCGTAATTGAACAGATTTCAGTACGCGTACTGAACTCTGTCTCTAGATATCGCTATGTTTTTACTTGCAATTTTCTCAGAAACTACTGAACAGATTTACACCATTTAACAAAAAGCACAATCTGTGAGCAGAACTCTACCTCTCTGCCAAATTTAGTGTAATTCCGTTCAGCCGTTCGGGCTGTAGCCCTGGCTAAAGGTCCCTATGGAAAATTGCATGGGGAAAACACGTTTTGGAACCCACTTAACGAATCACCCACAAACTTTTAGGGAAAGAGCGGAACCGAGCAGGCCATTTTCTTGGAGAAATTCACAAAGATTCATCCACCGGCGCCAAAGTTATTCCAAATAGAATGTTGTGGATATCCTATGGAAACTTGGTCCTAACTATAACTACCTACTGGTGACAACCAGTAGGTTATATATATATACAAACACATATATTCTTTGAAAAAAACAAAGGTTACAGGGACATTGTAGTTTGGATGACATTTTTCACAAATAAATCCAAAGCAAGTTAGCAGTCATACCTACCTTAGCGAACTATAATGTACTCCCCGCAACACACTGCTTATGAGCGCATGTTTTACATCACTCATGACATGGTCAGTGATATCACTGATGACATCTCAAATGCCAAGTTGGGTTTGACTCTTGACACTAACTACTGTGGGTGGCCTCTGTTGGTTACTGTGATTATGGCGGAGTTTTCATTGGGTTGGGGCCAGGAGTGTGATCCAAGGGGTGAAATGGGCCACATCATTTTGATGAACAGGGTGATTCTGTTTACCTACTGGGATGCATCTGTTAGCAAGTTATGGTTAGGTGCTTCACAGATGGGGTGAAAAGGAAAAGAAGTGTTTCCCATTGGTTAGTCCAGTGGCTCAGGAGAGTGTAGAGAGAGAGACCCAGTTGACAGCCACACAGCCCACAAGAGCGCCACCCGCAGACACCACCAACTCATCAGGGCCACCAAGAGGGCCGCCTTCAAGGACCGCCTAGACAACAACGAACACAACACCAAAGAGCTCTTCAGCTTCGTGAAAGAACTCTCCAACCCCAGCTCCGACACCAACGTCATCACACCATCACAAGACCTGTGCGACTCCCTGGCCACCTTCTTTCACTACAAGATCACCGACATCCACGACAGCTTCAACTCCGACACCCCCGCACCCACCACCGAGTCCACCACCCCTACGACCACCACCCGCACCAGCCGCCTGACCGCCTGGACCATCGTCAGTGACGAAGACACCATCAAAATCATGAACTCCATCCACTCCGGATCCCCATCTGACCCCTGCCCTCACCACGTCTTCAAGAAAGCCAGCACAACCATTGCGCCCCACCTCCGGAAAACAACCAACAGTTCCTTTGAGACAGCAACCTTCTCGGAAAGCTGGAAGCACGCCGAGATCAACGCCCTTCTGAAGAATACCAAGGCGGACCCCAAGGACCTCAAGAACATCTGGCCCCTCTCCCTGCTCCCGTTCCCGACAAAAGTGACAGAGAAGATTGTCAACAAACAGCTTACCCGCTACCTCGAAGACAACAACATCCTGGACCCCTCACAATCTGATTTTCGCAGCAACCACAGCACGAGACCGCCCTCATCGCTGCCACTGACGAAATCAGGATCTTGATGGACAAAGGAGAAACAGCCGCCCTCATCCTCTTGGACCTATCAGCAGCCTTTGACACAGTCTGCCACCGCACCCTATCAGCAAGCCTCCATGATGCCGGAATTCAAGAGAAGGCCCTGGCCTGGACCACATCCTTCCTCTCCGGCAGAACCCAGAGCGTCCGCCTCCCACCCTTCCGCTCGAAATCCACCGAGATCATCTGCAGCATCCCGCAGGGATCCTCCCTCAGCCCGACGCTGTTCAATATCTACATGGCACCGCTCTCCCACCTCGCACGACAACATAACCTCAACATCATCTCCTACGCTGACGACACCCAGATGATCATATCCCTCACCGAAGACACCCACATCGCCAAAGCCAACCTCCACAGAGGAATGAAGGCCGTAGCCGACTGGATGAAGGACAGCAGACTGAAGCGGAACTCAGACAAGACGGAGGTCCTCATTCTCGGACCCACCCCATCAGCCTGGGACAACACTTCGTGGCCCACATCACTTGGCACTGCCCCGGAACCCACAGACCATGCATGCAACCTGGGGGTCATCCTGGACTCCACCCTCTCCATGACCAGGCAAGTCAACGCCGTCTCCGCATCCTGCTTCAACATTCTCCGCATGCTCCGCAGGATCTTCAAATAGATCCCTCCCGACACGAGAAAAACCGTCACCCAGGCCCTCATCACCAGCAGACTCGACTACGGGAATGCCCTCTACTTAGGAACAACAACCAAGCTCCTGAGACAACTACAACGAATCCAGAACACCTCGGCACGACTGATCCTCGACGTCCCCCGATGCAGCCACATCACACCCCACCTGAGAGGCCTGCACTGGCTCCCCGTCAACAAGAGGATCACCTTCAAACTCCTCATCCACGCACACAAAGCCCTACACAACACCGGACCCACATACCTCAACATCCGACTCAGCTTCCACACCCCCACCTGAAACCTCCGCTCAGCCAACCTTGCCCTCGCCACAGTTCCACGTATCCGGAAAACCACCGCTGGCGGCTGTTCCTTCTCCTACCTCGCAGCCAAGACCTGGAACGCTCTACTCACCAGCCTACGACAGACTCAGAACCTGCTGGCCTTCAGAAAACTCCTCAAGACCTGGCTCTTCGTTCAGTAGCATGCCCCCCCCCTCCTCCCCAGCGCCTTGAGACCCTCACGGGTATGAAGCGCGCTTTATAAATGCAGTGGTTGATTGATTGAGTTCAGAGAGTCGAGGAACTGAAAAGTGCACCTACATAATAGGACCTTCATCCATGTTCTATCCCCTAAGCGGGGAGGCCCATCAAGTATTGATTTACCCTGGAATTTGACTGGAGGGGTATTATGTCGGACTTTGCCCTTTCTGCAGGGTAATCCGCAAACTTTTTGCATTCAATCTCCTCTTTTCCGAACCCATTTTTGTTTTTCCTTCAATCTCCTCTTTTCCAAATCCATTTTTGTCGGCTTTTAGGACTCTGTGCACATTACCACTGCTAACTAGTACTAAAGTGCTTGTGCTAGCTCCTTTAAAATTGGCAAAATTGACTTACACCCAATTGGTGTATTTACTTTACTTAGATGTCCCTAATAAAGTGGTACTACATGTACCCAGGGCCTGTAAATTAAATGCTACTTGTGGGCCTGCAGCACTGATTGTGCCACTCACTTAAGTAGCCTTTTAAACACCTTAGGCCTGCCATTGCAGCCTGTGTGTGCAGTTTAAAGTTGCTTAAAATAGCCTGCAAATTAAAATTTTTGAGGAAAATCACTATTTCCTTATCTCTCAACGTTATGTAGAAGTAAACAGTGCAGTTTTAAACCAACTGCAAGTGTTCTACATTCCTACATTCCCATACTCCCCATCATAAAAAAATGATATGGACACATGTTATTTGAGGAACACAATGGCAACCAAGGCAAGTCTTTCTATCCAGAGCGATTTTCAATAATATTTGGTCAATTTTGGGTCACCCGCTGCTCTGGCTCCCAGTACCAACCACAGTTTTTCTAAAATCTGCAGACCAAGAAAATTCGAGAGAGCCGTGACTTGTGTGGATTGCCCTACTTGACTTGAAAGGTCAATCTGTGTCTATCAATGAACTATATCCTCACATTTAAGTGCCATCAACAACAACAACAATTGACAGTCAATTTGAAAAAAAAATCTTATCATTATGCATTTTCAATATAAATGGTGCCCAACGTGAGTAGGTGGTAGAGGAATGGGTTAAAAGCAAAACCAGTTCATATTGACTTGCCACCGCTTTGGGCTAGTCTTCTGTAGGATGGGCAAATGTGTGCATCTGGTGTACTGTTCAGGAACATTCTAGGAATGCAGGATGGTAGGACTTTTGCAATTGGCTGCACATTTTCCTGTTTTTCTGACATGTTGTGTTTTTGTCATATCGGTCATACTTTGAGATATGCAGGACATTTTGGTGATGGTAGTTTGCAGAAATGTCTGGAGCTTCCTGGATGCTAGCCAAATCTTGGGCGAGATATATAGGTTGAAAGGACTTTCTCAATAAACTGCAAATTCCAGTACTTTCCAGGTCATTCGTTATAGAATTTTGTTTTAAGCATAGCGTATTCTGAGCAACAAAAAGAGAGGTGGGACACATACAAGCCACAACTCTCCGAATTCCCGTTGTTCTTTAGTCTTCAGAAATATCTGGAGCAGATAGGATTCTTTGGGTGTCAGCTGTCCCAAATACTGCAGATAATGCCCAGGGGATTTTCTTACTATTTCTGCTTTCAGTACAACGCTTGATAACCTGGCAGAGTTGGACATTTTCTATTCAAGTTCAAGTTCAAGTTCAAGTTAAACATTTGTATAGCGCACTACTCACCCAGAGGGTCTCAAGGCGCTTGAGGGAAGGGGGTATTTTATTTGTCGAATATCCAAGTTTTTAGTTGTTTTCTGAAGGAGAGGTGGGTTTGTGTGAGGCGAAGGTGGGTGGGGAGAGAATTTCAGGATTTGGCCGCTAAGTAGGAGAAGGATCTTCCCCCCATGGTGGATTTATGGATGCGTGGAATTCCGGCGATGGCTTGATTGGACGATCGTAGTTGGCGGGTGGGGGTGTAAAAGGACAGGCGCGTGTTGAGGCATTCGGGTCCTAAGTCGTAGAGGGCTTTGTGTGCGTGGGTGAGGAGACGGAACGTTATTCTCTTCTTGATGAGTAGCCAGTGGAGGTCTTTCAGGTGACCGGAAATGTGAGCTTGACGGGGGACGTCTAGTATGAGTCTGGCTGAGGCGTTTTGGATGCGTTGGAGTTTTTTCTGTAGTTTGGCTGTGGTTCCGGCATAAAGGGTGTTTCCGTAGTCCAGTCGGCTTGTGACTAGTGCGTAGGTGACCGTCTTTCTTGTTTCGATGGGGATCCAACGGAAGGTTTTTTTGAGCATACGTAGGATGTTGAAGCATGATGATGAGACGGCGTTGACTAGTCTGGTCATCGAGAGGGAGGAGTCCAGGATGAAGCCCAGGTTACGTGCGTGGTCCGTAGGTATGGGCGCGTTTCCCAGGGCCGGTGGCCACCATGAGTCGTCCCAGGCGGAGGGGGATGAACCTAAGATGAGGACTTCCGTTTTGTCCGAGTTCAGTTTTAAACGGCTGCTCTTCATCCACTCGGCTACTTCTTTCATCCCTTCGTGTAGGTTGGTTTTGGCGGTGTTTGGGTCTTTGGTAAGGGAGAGAATCAGCTGGGTGTTGTCTGCATAGGAGATGATGTTGAGGTTGTGTTGGCGCGCGATGGATGCGAGGGGAATCATGTATACGTTGAAGAGGGTGGGACTGAGTGATGATCCTTGTGGTACGTGGCAGATGACTTCGGTGGCCTCTGATCTAAAAGGGGGGAGGCAGACTCTCTGGGTTCTTCGGGCGAGGAATGAGATGATCCAGTCCAATGCTTTTCCTTGTATTCCGATGTTGCTGAGGCGTTGTATAAGGGTGCTATGACAGACTGTATCGAAGGCTGCGGAGAGGTCGAGTAGGATGAGGGCAGCTGTTTCTCCGTTGTCCAGTAGTGTTCGAATGTCGTATTGTCAGGTCTCACACTATGAAAAATCATTGCAAACCGTGGCTTGTTGTTGCCTTTGGATATTGTTTTTCTAGACATACTATGACACTTTTACAGAGCTGGAAATCTCCTAGTTGCCCATCTTTTGGCCAATGGTAACTTAGAATAAGTAGGTACGGCATCTAGAATATATGTAGGCCAAGAGGATTTATCAAACAAATAGATTTTAGCCATGGTGGGGTTATTTGGTACTGTGTATAGTGAGGTACAATAATGTATAAGAGATGTGGTAAATATATATATGTATTTATTGAGACTGAGATATTTTTTTTTTTTGCAAAAACCTTTATTGCACCAACAAGATACACAGCGGAACGCCAACAACCCATCGGGCTGGCTGCTATAACAATTTTGATCAAATGGCAGTTCTGTACATTCACTAGATACTTTACTGTAGTAAAAGCAATAGCACTACCGTCATAAGGAAAGGGTGCAGCATTAGCACGAGCCTTTTCAAGCATCATTGGTTTTCGGTATGATTTTTGTAGTTTTCTCCCCCCCGAACAACAACAAAAACAAAATAACTGTTAGGAGTGTCAAAGCGGTCACGTAAATGCCAGAATTATGTTCATGTATTCATCTTATCAAGACGTCCCTCACCAGAGTCTAACCCCGCCCACTGTTTGAATCCAGTTACTGTGTAGTTGACATTGTGGACTTCTCAATCAAGTAGAGACCCCCAGAGTTCCCCCGTGAGCACCCAGGGACTGAGATTTTTGCTTGAGTTCGTTCTGCTTTTCTATTGCCCTTTGCACTTTATATGCATTTGTGCACATTGCCTATTGCACCATGTGTGTTTGTTACAGACACATTAGTGGTTATACTCTGATTATGCAGTTTACAATTTCCCTGCTTATGTGATCAGGTATGAATTGTTCTATTAATATATTTACACCGATATTACCCTTGTTCACTTTGCACTTTAAAGAAGTTGACTACATAGCTTTCTGGGAGTTATGCACTCTAGTGTTAAGTTATGCGCTGTGCTTCATTTAAGATTCTTGAACTATCGAGAATGCTATTTTGCTTTCTTTATTTGCTGAAGGGCAAGTCTAAAAAAAACAAAATTAGATGAGAGTGGTCTTCAAGACTGTTGTCTTTTTATAACTAGCTAACCTGTTATTTGGGGGGGGGATATGGCTTGTTTTGTGCCACTCCTTGCAATACATTTGTTATTATATTGTTAAACTACCACCGAGCAAAAATAAAAAACACTTTTTTTTAAAACTACAAAACTTTACTTTATGCTATCTGAGGAGTGTGGGTAATATGATGGTATCATATTTTAGTAGACCAGCCAACAACTCAAAAAGTTGCAGATGTAAACGTGGCTCCCCTTTTCTCTTCTGTCCCAATTTACATTTACTATTTTGAGAATGGAACGATGTATTAGGGGGAACCTTCATTAGTCTTTACAGATGAGCCCTTATTGAGTTGAGCATTTTGATTCGTTTTCAGAATGTTATAGCTTTACAACCTATTTTCTCACAAAGTGCAACCAGAAAAAAGAAAACAAAAATAGGATTTTTTCACCACCACACTAAAAAGTAAAACAGTTGAGGTGGAAATATAGTTTGTTTTCCTGTATACCCGTTTCAGAGGAATGTAATAAGATAGTTTTAGGACAGCAAACCTTCTGCTGAAGCTATTTTTAGAGAAAACAAAACTCTTGCACATCACTTTTCCATTTTTTACACACAAAACTCACATTTTGGCAGTTAGCTCGCACTTTTCCAGAGTAATTTACAAACACCGGGTATCTTTAAAGTCCCCAGCACATGGTGAAACAGCATGCAAATTTGGTTCCAGTATCATTTGTGGGAAAAAGTAATAAAGACTGAAGCATCAGCTTTCCCAAATGTTAAAAATTGCCTTAGCACGGGACTAAGGGGGGAGTTGAACCTTAGCGCTTAGTAGGTTAATGAACTGTTTACCTTTTTCTCTTTCTCCTTTTCACCATCAAAGCCTAAGAACATGGACTCTTGGTGCTTATCTTTTGTTTCAGTTGCATTTAAATCTTTGATTGTTCTTGGAAATCTAGCCCTTTTCTTTCTCTCTCTGGAAATGTTACTAAAGCTGAAGCCACTTTCCTCACATCTTAGGGTGGAATCTGTGCTGGAGTTCTCTCTTCAGAATAGTCTCATGCCATGCTCATCCGCTAAAGTGTCTCATTAGAGTCGCAGACCTCAGAGTCTACTATGTGGCCTGTTAACCTAGAACATTGAAAATTTCCTGAGCACAGAAAAGTATTCCTCAGCCAGAAGAAAGCTATTTTCTCAAGCTGCAAAGGGAGGTCAGAATGAGCTAATTGACTTGGAGACTAGGGAAAGCGGCTTCTCTTTCGAGTGCGATGACATTTGTTTTTATGCAGGTCAAATTGTGTCAAAAACAGGGCCAAGATCAAGTCGTCCCTATTCTCAAAACATCAGAAATCTTGTCGCAGAGAGTTACAGCCTTGGGTGGGTGAGGATTTAAGGCACATTTGCCTTTTCCATGTAGAGCATATTTTCCCTGTGGAGAAACCTCGTCCTGTACATCTCCACCAACATTCCTTTCGCACAGTGTAAAGGGATTTGCTCCTCCCCCGGAAGAATTAGAGTTCTAACCAATCACAGAGTGGAAAAGGGTAAGCGGGGAGATTGAAAGTTTCCAAAAACTTGAGTGTTCCCAAACTGACCATGGAAACCACGCCCTAGAACGCACAACTTGCACCACTTAAGTGGGATTTACTCACATCTAAAATTGCACAATTGTGGAATAGTATTAGAGTAAGTAAAAGCTTTAAAATTCAGCGTATTCTTTTGCAAATACCCTGCATTCATGCATCCAGCCATTTGTGCATATAAACCAGATTTACATACTCAAGTATGCTTAGTGAATTGAGCTCAAAGTCTGAGTACGCTAACGCACAAACCACTCCATGTGATGAAGAGATGAAAACACACCACAATGAGTGAAATACAAAACAGAAACAAACTCTACAGTCACATTCATGTATTCATTCACAAAATGGGTTCCCTGACAGAATATCAACACCTAAAATATACCCATACCACAATATCGAGTTTTAAATATCGTTGTCAAAAATATCGACATGCTATATTTATAATGGTAGTAGAATAATATAGAAATAAAATATTGATGTCGAAAATATAGTTGGATAAAATCAAGGCCCCCATTAGGATGGCAGGTGGACTTTGCCCGCCCGCCATCCTCACGGTACAAGGGACCGCCCGCCATAAGGGCGGGGGTCCCGTGGGGCTATTAGGATGCGCCCGCCACAGTGGCGGGCGCATCCCATATTCTTAACATTGTGGCGCGCGGTGCTGAAAGTACCGCCCGCCGCAATGCTAAGAATACATCTTGTGCATTTCAAAGCAAAATGTGGCAGGCACCTGGAGTCCATGGGGGCCCGCAAGGGGCGCCCAAAGCAGACTCTGCATGCCTTTCCATGGCGGCAGCCGCCACGGAAAAGCATCCAAAACAGCACATTGTAATATGGCTGGCGATGTCACACAGACACTGCCACCATATTGCAGCCTTTCCCGCCCCGGGTCGCCCGTCCACCGCGGACCCCCCAGCCATTGTAATATGGCGGGGGGTAATTTCTGCAGGGATGGCGAGCGGATCGATATTTCTGCGTCACAATATTTATATCTTGATATTTGTGTAAGTCGACATTTCTAACTCAATATTTTTGTCTAAATACCACAAAACATCAATTTCTTATTAAGGTAACAGAGAAAACTCATGGAGACATGTTATTAACACACTGTAAACATTACATTTACTCAAAAAAGCTAATACTTGGAACTGGAACTAGGGGTGCAGCAGGTGCTGCAGCAGTCCCACTTAGCAATGTATGAGTCTGAAGTAAAAATAAGCCCTTAAAACAGTAAATGTTGTACAACAAATGCAACAAAAACCAAACTGGCAAATGTTAGACAAGTGCTTCTGACCAACTGCTGAAAATATTTTAAAATGATGTTTACTTTTCCTTTCTCTCAATTTGGTTGCATTTAGCTGTTTATAACTTGACCCCAGAGACAGGTTTTGTTTACAAACTGAACTTGATGAGTTTTAAAATTTTATATAACATGGGAAGTACCAATGATACACATTGTTTCCATATCCAGAAGTATGAAGGAGCACTCATTTAATTGTCAAATCAAACCATGAGACATTCATTTTACAAGATTATTGCTGATCCAGTGTATTATTCCTCCACTCAAAGTCACCAGTCCTGGCTTCATTAACAATTTTAAAAAAATGACACACTACAAAAAACCCAAATCGCTGTAGTTTGTGAATTAACTACTAATCCCAATACTATAGGCATATGAAATGAAATGAAAAGGAAACTTCTAAAGCACCCAAGTGTATCAAGGCGCTAGCTCATCATACAGAATTAACTGGACAGTTCAAGGCCAAGTCAGAGGTTAAAAAGCCAAGTCTTTAAGGCCGTCCTGAAGGCCAATAGGTGCGTTTCTTGTTTTAACCTTAAAGGAAGGGAGTTCTAAAGTCTGGTCCTGCTGCTCAAAAAACTTCATCCACCTCAGGCGCATTTTTTAAACCTCAGAATTATTAGGTTATGGGAGTGGGATGAACGAAGATTGCGGGCAGGTATATAAGGCTGAAGATTAGGTTTAAATAAACCCGGCCATGTATCATGCTTGGCCTTAAAAGCAATACAAAGAGCCTTAAGCTCAATCTGCCTCCTCCCTGGCAACCAGTGTAGTTCCTTAAGCACTGGTGAAATGGATTTGTGTTTTGGAATGTTCAGCAAAAGACGCGCCGCCACGTTTTGTACAATCTGTAATTTGGATAGGCACTTTTTCGCAGGTTGAGGAATATGCCATTATAGTAGTCGGCTTTGATAACACCAGAGCCACAACCACTAGCTTCCGTAGCTCAACCGGAATGAATGGAAGAATCCTTCTCAGTACTTTTAGCGTGAAAAAGGAAAGGGATGTGACCTGATTGACATGGCTTTCAAAGGAGATCATGGAGTCAAATGTGACTCCCAGGTTTTTCAACTTATTCGAAGGTATGATGTGATTCATCTACCACGTGAGCGCACATGAATACATGACTTTTGCACATATCATCAATTGTAAGATTTAGGAGGTTAGCATCAAAGTGCATGCATCATCAGTCACAAGGTAACATCACATGATGATACGCACGAAAATGTGCCCATTACCATCAGCAAAATGCTGGTGGTAATTGTGCAACCCAAAATGTTCCAACAGATGCAATTACTGTGTGCCAAATACGCATTTGAATGTTGAACCATTAATTCTGGCCCCCTGATTTACCTCCGTAAAAAAATGGTTGTGTTTTTGGATCATTAGAGAAGAAATTTTGCTTGGGTAGACATTGCTGATCTGGGCTGGTTTTTTGGGACAACATTTTTTAAAATGGCGGATGTGTTGCAGTGATGATGTGATATTTCAGGAGCCATGAGACCTATAGACTTCATTTTGGTATCAAAACAAAGGTTTTAGGGGTCAAGCAGTCTTACAGAGACAGAAAATAACTCCTCAGAGCAACCCTTCTGCCATTTTCCAAAATGGCAGCTATGATAGAGGAAGAAGAGACATGTATAGAAATTAATCAAATAATAGTGGTTTTAAATCCTTTTATGTATACACCAAAACATTTATATGATTTGAATATGAAAATAAAATAATGTTTATTACTCCTGTTTTAGACAAATTTTCATAGTTCACTTTATCTACTTGTTTCATCTGTAGTACATTTGCAGAATGTTCAACATTTAAGAAGAGCATATCATATGGGACATCTTTTTGTAGCACAGCTTTTGCAAGTGCAATAACGTGTAAGTTCTGTGGGTAGAGGCTTTAGCAATTCCGTAGGTTTTAGCAACCCATCAGTACCTTCCCAACCAAATTCAAATGGATCTTTCTCTACATATGCATGATGCAAAACATGTATACATCTGATAAAGTCTAAACTTTTCTAGTGTGTCCATGCTCAGAATATGACGTTGGTGAAGAACACTTAGTAAGACTGATCTCTTAAACTCACTGTATTGAAGATCGTCAAATGTGTGACAGTCAGAACTCGTTTTCTACACATGCAAAAAGTATTTTTCTATGTCTTTAAAGTCACATTCTTCTGTCTCAGCAACTCCTTTTAGAAACTTCACAAGTTCAGCAGTTAAAGCTTCAATCTTTGTTCCAATTTTGCTCATAGTGTCATCGCCCTTAAGAATATGTACCTTGATAATAACACTGGGTATATCCAGTCACGCTAGCTTATGCAGAATATGAAGCAGAACTAAGTGTGTTTTCTCGCCTGTTCCAGAACGTATCCATAACTCTGACAATCCGTGACTTATGAACATTGCAACAAATCTAAGTAGCACAATAAGAACATCCGTGTCATTTGACAGTACAATGACTCGATTGGAACAATTTCGAACAGCCTGCTCAACATGTGGCACAACATGAAGATCAACTTCCTCCCTCCAATTTGCTGTTAAGTTCTTGAACAATATAGCCTATACCTTCTTAATATATCTCTGTAGGCAACAACTCTTTGACAATCTTTCCACTTGCAATAATTAGAAATTCAGTGTTCACTGAAGTATTGGCAATGTTTTGGTGAATTAACATCTCCAAGTTCATCTTGTTCGATGCTGATGACTAGAATTTATCAAGTTGCATAAGTATAGGTGTAGAATATTTGGTGCAGACAAGGTCAACTTCATCTGATTCTCTCACATTCTTTGACAGATAGTTCAAGAAAACTGTCAAAGACAATGTGCAGTTCTTGCAAGGTGCACACTGACTTTGATACCTGTAGAACAGTCTGAACGACCACTCTAAAGGTTTGCATGGATGAAATTGTGAACATTCACAATTGTGACATATAGTTCACAACAACTGTAGTTTTCAATGAGGACACCTTTTCATATTGAAAGTATTCAGGTGAAAGTTTATATCCAGCTCTTGTACACGTTTGTGCTTCACAGGCTTGGTTGCAGAATCAAATAATGCTTTTGTTGGAAGAGAGAGGATCATGCAACAGGATGTTCTTGATAAATTCCCCCTTTTGCTGACACCATCTCTCTATGTGCTTGCAAAAGTTGTTCTTTTGTAACCTGTTTTGTAGTGGCTGGTTGGACGAAACTCTTACTATGGCAATTAAAGAGTTGAAGTTTAGGTTTAGTGATTATGTCAAACAGCTTCTTCTCTTTCAATACAAATCTCTCCTGGTTCAGTTCTGCGTATAGTTACGATCCATGTTCCAGGATATCTAGTAGACATGTCTTTCTATTGTTATCCACATATTGTTAGGCCACAAAGTTGTGTAGTGGCACAGACTCAGTCATCATCATCATCACAAATACTTTATTCGATTTAGTCACAGTACATCATAAAAGTACATGATCATAAATTCTGCAGTCAAACGAAAACATTTTAAAACAGAATCTCATCTCACAAATCAGAATGAGACACCTCTGCCAAAGACCATGATACATAAAAACAGACATTAACACTGGCTAAAAATTGCAAATATAGCAAAGCTGGCCATAAAATCCCTATACAGTAATAAGGAGCGGATATACTTATGTCGTAAATTTGTAAATTTGGGACAAATAAAAACTAAATGCAACCTATCCAATGCCACAACCATTTTACATGTGAATTTTGGAGGGACTGAGGGTCTCTGCGAATCTACTAGCAATTGCGAAAATAAGTTAAATCGAAAGTTGGACAATAATCATCTGTGCAAAACTCGCCTATCAGACCCTCGTGTGCAGCTAGTATTAAACCTTATCTGCAATCCAAAGTTTGGTATTTCTCTATCCCACACTCCAGGAATTTGAGCATACAGAATGTTATTTGCATCTAACTTGTAGGAGTACTTCAGTGGAAATTTCTTTGGTATGTCTGAGCTGTTTTTGCGTGAAGCTATGACAGCTACCAATATTTCTCCGTCTATTCTGGTGCTAGAATGAGTGATTGCATCTACGGCAGCAGTTCGTACTGCCCCTTTCATGGCTTCATCAGCCAATTAATTCTGTTCAATGTGAATATCATCACGTGAGCCCTTGGTAGTTGGTTTTTCAACTCCGCTACCTGTTCCCACAAAATGTATGCTTAATTGTGCAACCTTTTGAGTCTTCAAACCCATCCTGACCCCAGTAGTGAAGATATTCATTGTATGACTGGACACAGTAACCCAGAATAAGTGTGGGCAATTCTCGATCCATATATTTATTAGTGCCAGTAACAGGCCTTTTAATTCTGCCAGCTGCACTGTGCAGTGTCCTGAGACTGTGTCTTTGTTCTGCCAGGATGGAACTTGCCTTCCTGCATACGACCCTTCACAATTGCACACGTGGTGCTGTATTTTTGTTTACTTCATATGGGCAGCTGAGCAGATCCGTCAGTGTAAATAATATATATTCATACTGATCTAGAGGCATTATTTCATTTGGGAGAGGATATTCTTGTTATTATTGCAGCAATGCTTGTGTTTAAAGTGTAGAGTCAAATTTGGAATCTACACCTGTCGCAGTGAGAGAATTAGGCTATTGTATCCATCTTGGATATAAAGCTTTAGCATTTTGAGCACTTGCCTTTGTGACAGTCTCTAAGGCCGGTACTGGAGTCACAACAATTATTTGTTTCTCCAGAGCCAGTGCTCTTTCTCTCACTACAGCAGTCTGTACTGCTGTCCGATTTTTTTCTGTGGAAGCAAAACACATTTCAGCATTTGTGTACAAGTGTGATTTATGTTCTATATGTACTGTTTGCCTTCATTGAAGGTTAGGTAAGTGTACCCAGATAGACCCACTATAACACGGATCACCAAATTTGTGTTGTTTACAAGTGTGTGTAGGTGTTTGGAAGCTATCATGTCAGCTTTTAAGGAACAAAGGATATCTGTGTGGTCCTATGTCTAATGCCTAACTGAAAAATCAGGTCTTATTAGGTCATAGAAAGGTTTCATTTTTTCTGCATAATCTAAAATGTAAATTCTGCTAAAGAGTTCTAAAAAGTTAGCTGCGTGGCTTTTTCCTTCACTTGAAAGCTCATATCCCAAGATGTTTTTAAATTGAATTTGTAACCCTCAGAGGAGAACCCCAAAATTATGTCTCTCACCCTGTTCAAATGATCCATTAAATCATCATCTGTCAGATAAATATCATCTACATAGGACAATGCCTTTTCAACCACATTCTGAAGTAAATCTGTTACCCTAGCTGAGAACAGCCCAGGGCTACAGGAAGTTGCCAGGATTGGCGCTGAGAACCAAGCCTGAGAATGCTGTCAAATATCTGCTTTCAGGCACTATATTCTGGCAGAAAAATCCATTTGAGATATCTAATGTTGTTTTGTATTTTTTCTGCACAATGTTATTCATTAATGCCGGACTGTGTGCATTCTGTACTGCAACTGTTTTAGTGCATGTATTCCGATGTATGTAGTCTAAAACTAGAATGTAGAATTATCGGATTTCATTACAGGAAACAAAGGATTATTCATTAAAGAGGTGCAAGTTTCAATTTCATCCTGATAATCAAGTTGATCTAAGATCTCCCTGACTTGCTTTTTTGCTTCTTGTTTAATAGGGTATTGTCTCTGTGGAGCTGGAGTAGTTTTTACTGGGATTACATGGTGAGGTGACTCAGCATCCCACCCAACATGGTTGCGAAATAATTCTGGATCAAGTGTTACCAACTACTCCTTCGCATATGAATGTTTTAAGTATACTGGAACGAGTTCAGAAAAAGCCGGTAAAATTACAGTCTCTCCCTTTGAGCACTACATAACAGTTTGAGGCGGCCAGTATTTTCCTGCCAAAAGGATGTCATATCCATAAGTCAGGTTTTCCCAAAAGAGACCTTTAATTTTTCTGGATTTTTCCATCAAATTCTGGCAAGCTATTGTTACTTATGCTGCACTGCCTAGCATCATCAGAGCCCATTCTCCTCTCAGAAGTTGAGCCCTCAGAATTCTGGGCATGTCTAACTTTAAGACCTGCTACCTTCTTCTTTTTAAATTGAGGTTTTGATGTTGGTTTCTCTTCTTCTTTGGAAGTATATTCTGAAGCACGTTCCGTGTCTCTGAACTCTGTACGCTCTTCTTGTCTGTGTTCTGACCGTCCTTCCCTCTCTGAGTTTTTTGATGAACCCTGAAAGGAACAAGAGGAACGTGTATCAGTATCCTGATACCTGTCAGGTTTTTTTTAATGTTATCTCTATTCCCAAGGTTGTACCTCCTTTCGGAGAGCTCCTGTTTAGGAGACCCACCCCTTGATTGTGACCTATTTTCTAAATTTTTTTGATTTTAACTATCCTATTTCTTCTTTGAAGAATGAGGTGCGTATTTGGTGTTATCTTTTTCAGGACCACCCATGAGTTGAGGCTTTGTTGCTCAACCTCCTCCCAAATGATCTCTACTTAATTCAGCATTGGTATCTTCAATAATTTTAGGTAATTCACTTTCCTATTGTAAAGGAGTGAAATCCCTCAAGCGTTGGCGTATTGCCACTGCTTCTGCCTCCCCTTTTATGTTTGCTAATATAATAGTTGATACCTGGGCAACATTTCCTAACACTCCCTATGTGCAGAGCAGGTTCTGCTCCATACTCATTCTGTATTTGTCTTAAGACATCTGGTTAAACTGCTATTGAAGGGATACCATGAATTCTGGTATATAAGGTAGCAAAAACTGTACTTCAAGAGGTACAATCCTCTATCTGGGGAGCTATCTCCATTGGCTAGCAGATTGTTAACATTCTGTGTTTTTCTTGAGGGCGTGTGTGTGGAAACACTCCCTCTAACTGTGCTATTTTCTGAGCTAGCCAGAATGGCATTTGCCCATGTCTAGTGAGCATGTTACCCACAACTGCGTGTAGAGTTTGTGGAGTTATTTTAGTTGCAGATCCCTGATTTTGTCCTGTAGGTGTCTCACTTGTTGTCTGAAGTGTGTTCTCATCACGAAATGTGTCAGGTTCCTGTAAAGTTTTATTATTTCTGTATGTAGTGGACGTAACTTTGTTACTGGC
This sequence comes from Lissotriton vulgaris, assembly GCF_964263255.1. Lineage (NCBI taxonomy): Eukaryota > Metazoa > Chordata > Amphibia > Caudata > Salamandridae > Lissotriton > Lissotriton vulgaris. The sequence goes on along the minus strand of NC_141689.1, from coordinate 1,115,683,148 downwards.
ATTGTGTCAATGTCAAGATGCAGTGTGTAAGCCGCTAGGACTAGTCAAGTCGCTCCATCTCTTCCGAGCGGACTGGGTTTCACTTTTTCTTTTGTGTGTGGGAGGGTGTCTTTAAACCAGTTTATATGCTCCTGGTAGGTGAGCGGAACTTCAGTGTCCTCATACTGACAGTATTCATTTGGTGTTTAATCTTCAGGGTAAGAATGAAATGTATTTGTGCGTGCATCTGCTTGTGGAAACCATTAATAGAATACCTCTGTTCTGTATGACTCGTGTGCCTCAATCACGAAAGTTACTGTCCCACACATAGCTGTGACTCCATAGTCTGCAAGTTTTAAAGTAAGGCAGTTTCGACATTTTCTGAAATTCCGCATTCTTGTTCTTCCTCTACTGCGTTTGCACGTTGTGCTGGCACAGCGGCATCTTCATCAACCAATATTGAAAAAGGTTTCAAGGAAACTCAGATAAGGTTTTATGCACAACAGGGAACTATTTGTCCTTCAAGGTTGAATAAAACTACAGCCAATACATAGGATTTGCCTACTCAGCTGTGGCAGATTTTTCCCTTCCCACTCCAGATGTTTCTGGATAAAGTGAGAGTAGGGGTCTCTGAGAACAGCATGACTGAGCTACTCAGATTTGACCGTTAAAAAAGCACCAAACCAACGTTGGTGGCGCCATGTTGTGTAGTTCCTATAAATCTATATAGGATCTGCGCATTTAGAGAACTTAAACTTTGGGTTTGGATCCAGACTAATTCCAGATACTCCCACAGGATAGGTTAGTGTGTAGTCCTGCTAGCTCACAGTGCCTCTATGCACCCCTCTTACCAAGGAGTGAATAGTTTCTGGCAACTATCAAACATGACAAACCTGATCCCTCAGAATCGTATAAACAGTACAGTACTTTTCGCTCAGTCACTCGTGCGCTCTTTGTCTCAGATAAATACACAGAATAAACGGTGGCGATGTTTTTCAATAAGCATTTATTGAAACAGCGTCATTCTAATGTAAAATTGGTGTGCTGAAACAACCATAAGACAGAAACAGATATAAATTATTGTACGTACCAATAGAGATAAGGGGTGGTAGATTCCTACCATAGTGCTAAAACAATGAATATCGGCAAGTGAAAAAATACATGACAGTAATAAAGGTGTACTCCTACGATGCAACCCTAACTAGATGTATCTACGTGTACCTAGCATGTATGTAGGTGTAGAGCCAAGAATTCCTTTAGGATAAAGCCAACCCCATTACCTGAAGTGAGAGACTGTGGGACCCCGTCTTGGGCTCGAGATGGACACCCCGTGAGGAATGTCCGACCACTGCAAGCTGGAGTGTCTGCGTGCAGGAACCTTAGAGTCTTGTATCAGTGTGTCAGTATGGAAGTCCTTTTTCTCCTCTCCCTGCCTCAGCAAAGATATGGTGTCTATATACCCAAAGTGGTACCCACAGGGGATCTACCTTGCTGTGTCATGTGAGACTAGGATGACAGAAGGAATGACCCTTATACATAGTTATTATGCAGGGGATGTTAGTCCTGCTGAGATTCCAAGAATCCTCATGCATAACGAATGAGGCTAGTTTTCGGAGATAACTCCACGTCATTTAAGCAGCACCCTAACTAGGTAAAATGTCAGTACCAAGAACTGTTATGTAGTGTGATGGCAGGGGAAATATAGGTGAAAAGTTTGGTTACTACCTGAGCCTATATTGGGGTACCTGTATGTAACATAACAAAGTGAAATACAACTCTTGTTTGCTCATTGGTTTTATCATTACATAATGAGTACCCGATGTTTGGGAGAACATGCATTCAGTTCTTCTTTCATTTGCATTAGCTCTGATTGCTTCCTTGGCCCACGCAACATTTGACCTAGAGATTAGCTCCATGTGAGAAAAAAGGTTTGGTTTCCTAGATCACTTAAAACTCTCTTTGCATAATGTAACCAGAGAATACAGTAACTATAGTCAAGAGCCAAACAAGCTTTTACGATCTTCCTGTTGAGGTCCAAGCCAGCTTTCAGCCAAACTGAAACCAGAGTAATAATGGGTGTATTATAATAAATATTAAACAACAAAAGAGTAACTCAGAGACAACCATAAGATGGTTGTTCTAAAAAGTTAAAGAGAAAAAGAAAAAATGGCACCAAGAATGTTGTTTAAAAGAACCCTCACTCACCGACCTGGTTGGTGACATGCTTCATAATAGGGTTCCACCAGAGAAGCCGAATGCTTCCCTGGTGTGCTTCCACGCCTGACTTACAGCGGAGCAGGATGTTAGATGCGTGTGTGCATAGATAGTGAAATGTGAAAGTGATGATTAAAAAGTGTTTGGGACTAGCCCTTCCAATGATTTATTAAAGGCTGCCCAAATACTAATAAAAACGTGAAATGGATGTAAATCAGTCCTATAAAGTGACTGGTGGCATCCAGAATTTTAAGAAATGGTCAACATGTTTCTGCTTAAACGCATTATTAGCAAAGCATTCGTCAGGACCCAGAAAAAAAAATAATAATTCCACGGTGGTGTGCACACGCTAATGCACACCCTAACCTGTGGAATATTATAACAGAAGGTACAACTCACGGTTCTACCCAGTGGTCTTGCGTAGTTTCAGAGACCTTTATGTTGATTTCAACCTGCAAAAGAAAGACATTCTATCAATGTGTTCTAACTTCAATCCAGTTAAGTACAACTACAAGCTTAATTGAACATTACAACGATGACTAATCTCTTTAAACCAGTCTTATCAATATGTTTCTGTACAGATACGTATATTCAGTAAAATTAAAGGAACAACATATCTGCGCTTGAAAAAAAGTGTCTAATAACATACCAATGGCAATGGTTCAGTTACCTTTGCCAATTCCTTTAAACATTCTTTTAAAGAGTATTCTGATTCAATATATTATTGAAGCGCATCGTGGTGCTCAGGGCTTTCTAAATACCAACGAGCTCCAAGAACGTGGACTAACAGCTCACGAAATCATGCATGCTTTGTGCTGATTCCAGCCAACACCATTTAACCCCCAGGGGTGGGTGGGGATAGTATGGCTGGTGAGAAGCATGCATCTGAAATTTACAAATATTGCGGAGAGAAATGGCTTACTTTGACTCGACAAGTGACTTGTAACATGGAGTCACAGGGAGGTAGGAAGGACGTTTGGGTATCTAAAACAAAACAGAAGAAACTGGCTCATAAGTACGAGCAGGAGAAAAAGGCTCAAGACTACGAGCAAGCTCGTAGGTACGAGCACTCTCGTCATTTTAGAATTGTCAAGCGCCCTATATGTAAAGTACTCACTTCCCGTTTCATCCTATCCTGGCCTGCACACCTAGCTAGGTCCGCCCCGGTCCGAAAGTTAGCGTTTGGGCAGTCCTCCAGGATCAAAAAGGTTTTCCCGTGTCGTCATGACGTCAAGAACGTGTGACGTGTATTGCTCACGTGACCTGAAACACGGGGATGACGCGCTTCGCTAAGCAACTAGCGCGTCACCCTGGGTTGAAAAGTATAAACTTTATTAGTCACTAAATGTGGGGACATTAGTTTAAAATGTAAAAACAAGTTATAGAACCCCCCAAAAAATAATAAATAAATTTTGGGCTCCATGGTTTTCCAAAGTACATGTTCACAGTGTTGTCCCAGTAAGAAACAGTTATCGTAAAATGATTTCTAAGTTACAGCAAAACGGTGACAGTTTTCTAGGACCAACGATTGGCAGAGGGCATTATGTGAGGCTTAGCCTGTATGGAGTTACCACTTTACATTTGATTACTTTCTCTCTGAGCGTTTATTAACTTTGTGTCTGTATTACACACGATCCTCAACTCTGAGATAGATCACATAAACAGACCTATGCCCATTTAGAGGGATAAGGAAAACATGTTCTTGGGAACATTATAAAGGGTCTCTGTTCATTGCATAGAGCATACATCAAGTCATGTGGCACAATAACATATATAAGCACTCCAGAACACTTTTCATGGACCACCCTGATGTAATCTTAACGGGCCAGTACGGTGCCCCATGGAATATTGTCGTTTAGGCCTACACTGTGGGTTGCCATTCGGTAAATCCACCTCTGCTCCTTTTCAAAAAGTGATTGATGTGTGCTGGCAGTCGGGGGTAGATGTTACATCACTGTCCAACTTAGATCATTCGTTGTGTGGTTTTGATGCAGAAAATGATCAGTTAGTTTTGTGCTGTTCCTCTTGCACCGAATATTACTGCGATGTTCGCATATTCGTTGTTTTATTTTCCGGGTGGTCATCCCCACGTATCTCAGCCCACAGGGGCAGGTAATAAGGTAGACCATGTGGGTGGTGTTGCAGTTCGTATGTGACTTTTGGTACCACAGTTGACCTGGTTGAAGATTCAGTTGTTTCGAATGAGTTGTCAAGTGACACAAGCTGCACGAGCTGCATGGAAAATGTCCCAGCACGGGGGGAAGGGCCCAGGCATTCAGTACTGTTGCCTGATGTCCCTGTATGTCAAGCTTGGGTCGTGTGTGGACCAATGTATCTTTCAAACTGCAGGTCCGTTTGTATGAGTAAAGTGTTTTTTTCCACTGATGGTTGTTGCTTTCCAGAATTTTCCAATGCTTGCGTATGGACTTGCTCACCACATTTGAAATTTGTGGTGGATTGCACCACTCTGGCCTTGAAGAAAAATTTCTTTGAATATCAAGGGGTGCTGTACCTCCAATCCACTGGGACATCTGTGGGCAGTACATTAGCCCCAAGTGTGGCTGGGATGTATGTCTATGATTTCGAACGAAAACATATCCTATCATATACCAACCCATAGCTATCCCTTGTTTCCTTATGGCGAAGGATCAATATATGTGATGCTCATCTAAAATTCACCCATTCACACCATAAAGAAGAAATGGTGTTTCTTGATGTTGTTATTTCAAAATCTGGCAACCGTTTACAAACTAAGATTCACCATAAACCCACTGCTAAAAATAACCTTCAGCATTTTACAAGTTACCATCCGCGTCCTCTACAGGAAAACCTTCCCTACGGCCAGTTTTTGCGACTGAGGCGAAATTGTAGTGAAATTGCCATTTTTAAAAGCCAAGCCAAGGACCTGACAGAAAAACTCCAATTTCGACGCTATCCTGCTGGCATTCTCAGAAAATCTTGCAAGAGACCTTGGAATCAAAATCGTGATGCTCTGCTAGATACAGACTTCGCAAGAACTCCTGAACTTACTCCTCCTCTCACATGCATCACTATCTTCAATGCGGCATCAAATGCGGTGAGCAAATCCATACGCAAGCATTGGAAAATTCTGGAAAGCAACAACCGTCAGTGGACCAAACCACTTTACTCATACAAACGGACCCGCAGTTTGAAAGATACATTGGTCCATACACGACCCAAGCCTGACATACAGGAACATCAGGCAACGGTACTGAATGCCTGGGGCCTTCCCCCCGTGCTGGGACATTTTCCATGCGGCTTGTGCAGCGAGTGTCACTTAACAACTCATTCAAAACAACTGAATCTTGAACCAAGTCAACTGTGGTACCGAAAGTCACATACGAACTGCAAACCACCCACGTGGTCTACCTAATTACCTGCCCCTGTGGGCTGAGATACGTGGGGATTACCACCCGGAAAATAAAACAATGAATATGCGAACATCGCAGTAATATTCGGTGCAAGAAGAACAGCACAAAACTAACTGATCATTTTCTGCAACAAAACCACACAACGAATGATCTAAGTTGGACAGTGATTGAACACCTACCCCCGATTGCCAGCACACATCAATCTCTTTTTGAAAAGGAGCAGAGGTGGATTTACCGAATGGCAACCCACAGTGTAGGCCTAATGGACAATATTCCATGGGGCACCGTACTGGCCCGTTAAGACTACATCAGGGTGGTCCATGAAAAGCGTTCTGGAGTGCTTATATGTGTTATTGTGCCACATGACTTGATGTATGCTCTATGCATTGAACAGAGACCCTTTATAATGTTCCCAAGAACATGTTTTCCTTATCCCTCTAAATGCGCACAGGTCTGGTTATGGGATCTATCTCAGAGTTGAGGAAAGTGTGTAATACAGACACATAATTAATAGAAGCTCAGAGAGAAAGTAATCAAATGTAAAGTGGTAACTCCATACAGGCTAAGGCTCACGTAATGCCCTCTGCCAATCGTTGGTCTTAAAAAACTGTCACTGTTTTGCTGTACCTTAGAAATCGTTTTACGATAACTGCTTCTTACTGGGACAACACTGTGAACATGTACTTTGGAAAACCATGAAGCCCAAAAATCTTTTTTTTTTTTGGGGTTCTGTAACTTGTTTTTACATTTTAAACTAATGTCCCCACATTTAGTGACTAATAAAGTTTATACTTTTCAACCCAGGGCGACGCGCTAGTTGTTTAGCGAAGCGCGTCATCCCCGCATTTCAGGTCACGTGAGCAATACATGTCACACATTCTTGACGTTGTGAGATCATGGGGAATCCTTTATGATCCTGGAGGACTGCCCGAACGCTAACATTCGGACCGGGGCGGACCTAGCTATGTGTACAGGCCAGGATCAGACGAAACGGGAAGTGAGTACTTTCCATATAGGGCGCATGACAATTCTAAAATGACGAGAGTGCTCGTACCTACGAGCCTGCTCATAGTCTTGAGCCTTTTTCTCCTGCTCGTACTTATGAGCCCGTTTCTTCTGTTTTGTTTTAGATACCCAAACGTCCTTCCTACCTCCCCGTGACTCCATGTTACAAGTCTCTTGTCGAGTCAAAGTAATCCATTTCTCTCCGCAATATTTGTAAAATTCAGATGCAAGCTTCTCACCTGCCATACTATCCCCGCCCACCCCTGAGGGTTAAATGGTGTTGGTCGGAATCAGCACAAAGCAGGCATGATTTTTTGAGCTGTTAGTCCTCGTTCTTGGAGCTCGTTGGCATTTAGAAAGCCCTGAGCACCACGATGCACTTCAATAATATATTGAATCATGATACTCTTTAAAAGAATGTTTAAAGGAATTGGCAAAGATAACTGAACCATTTCCATTGGTATATTATTAGACACATTTTTTCAAGTGCAGATATGTTGTTCCTTTAATTTTACCGAATATACGTATCTGTACAGAAACATTGATTAGACTGGTTTAAAGAGATTAGTCACCTTTGTAATGTTCATTTAAGCTTGTAGTTGTACTTAACTGGATTGAAGTTAGAACACATTGATAGAATGCCTTTCTTTTACCGGTTGAAATTATCATAAAGGTCTTTGAAACTACGCAAGGCCACTGGGTATAATCATGAGTTGTACCTTCTGTTATAATATTCCACAGGTTAGGGTGTGCATTAGCGTGTGCACACCGCCGTGGAATTATTATTTTTTTTCTGGGTCCTGACGAATGCTTTGCTAATAATGCGTTTAAGCAGAAACATGTTGACCATTTCTTAAAATTCTGGATGCCACCAGTCACTTTATAGGACTTATTTACATCCATTTCACGTTTTTATTAGTATTTGGGCAGCCTTTAATAAATCATTGGATGGGCTAGTCACAAACACTTTTTAATCATCACTTTCACATTTCACTATCTATGCACACACTCATCTAACATCCTGCTCCGCTGTAAGTCAGGCGTGGTAGCACACCAGGGAAGCATTCGGCTTCTCTGGTGGAACCCTATGATGAAGCATGTCACTGACTAGGTCGGTGAGTGAGGGTTCTTTTAAAAAAGTTTCTTGGTGCCTTTTTCTCTTTTTCTCTTTAACATTTTAGAACAACCATTTTATGGTTGTCTCTGAGTCACTCTTTTGTTGTTTAATATTACTTTACAGGGGGTATAAGAGTGCCTTTCTTCCCTCTCTCTCTTGTTGTTTAAAGTAAAGTGTACTATAATATAATCTGAAATAAAGTCTGCCAATATTTCAGCATGCACTATCTCCATTGGCACACTCTGCGGTAATCTCTGAATCCTTCTAAATAAAGTGTTTTCAGCTACTTGTATAGCATTGCAAGACTTGTACCCCCAATTTTCTGACCCAAAGGAGACTGTTGGGGGTACACTTTGCTCTATTGAGCTCCAATATGGATTTTTCATGAGTGTGGTCTAGGCGCCTTGCAAAGGCATCAATACTGTAAATCACTCCATTAAGGGATTGAACATGACCTTTTATCAACTGACCCCAGTTCACTTTACTATTCAGCCAAATGCCAAGGTTGCAGAACATATTAGTATTGCCAATGAGATGTTCAGCAATCCTAAATGTCTTGGTTTTAATATTTGATGGGCCTAACATCATGGTATAAGATTTGTCAAAATGTGTTTTAAGTCCCAAATTGCCCATAAATTCATAAAAACAATCTAAGCAAAGTTGCAAACCATTGGTTATAAACGCAATAGGAATAGTGTGTTCTGCATTAAATAAAGATGGCACTGGTCTAATATTACCCATTGGGGCATCCTTATACCTTTCCACAAAAATAATGCTCCAGCTGATTGATATACAGAATAAAAAGCATAGGGGCTAAAATACATCCCTGGCTTACTTCTGGCCCCAAAATTAAAGTGAGTTGTGCATTCCGCTGAGGGACTATATCATACTGAGGCCTCCAAAGCATCATGTAATTTGGCCAAAAATGACACATGGGAGTTTTGACCCCCATATCTCCCAGCACAGCCCACAGTTTAGATGTATCCACTGTATCAAAGGCTGTGCTGAGGTCCATGAAGGTCAAATGAATTAACTCCTTCCTATCTACAGTACATTTGGAATTAGTAGATAAAGGTGCTACTCAATCGTCCTCTGCCCGGTCTAAAACCACATTGAATGTGTGTTAAGATCTTCCGCTCCTCTGCCCATTCTATAAGTCTTTTTAACACCACCTGTCCAAGTACCTTCACTGCAGCATCCACTAAAGAAATGGGCCAATAACAAGCTGGATCTGCTCGATTTCCATTTTTAAAAATCAGCACTATAACAGATTTTTGCAAGGACGGCTTACAATGACCTCTCACTGCTGCATTGTAATGCTGAGCAACTACCAGAGCCTATAGATCACTACAACACTTAAGAAGGTCCCCTAGGAGTCCGTCTGGGCCAGGTGCTTAGCCCCAAGATAAAGCCTCAGTAACCTCTGCTACTTCCTTAATATTAAAATATAACTTTTCCCCTCCAGATTGAACAGTATTGGTTACCCTTAAAGACTCAATACCATTTGAATAATAGGTTTCAAAATGTGTTATCCCTGTCTGTGTAGGGATAGCCTGTACCATATTGGGAAGTGTTGCCAAAATTGGATGATTTACTACTTTCCCTTCATCTGCACTGTTTCTAGATTCACAAGCGGCTACTAACTTTTCCCATGCTTCCCCTTTAAGCTCCCTTTTCCGCTCATTAACTACCATATTATACTGGGATCTAGCCTTCTTTACAGCCTCTTTTGATCTCAGTTTGCAACAGAGGGCTAAACTAAGATCTTTAAGGGTCTTTGTACAACTATTATCAAACCATTGAGGCCAATCTCTGTCAAACATTCTACCTCTCTTCATTAGGGCTGATTTTACTTCTTTACAGATATTTAAAAACGAGGCCAAAATATCTTGATCGGGATTGTCAAATTGTAGTCAGATTTCAAAGTCCCTGCTGCACACTTACAACATGTTTTGAAGAAAATCTCCGGTATAATCTTCCCCAACTTAGTCTGCGGACTTGGTCCTTCAGTTCTTCAGTATTACCGATTCCTTATATGCCGCAAGTTTCGTTCTCTCTAGATTATACCACCTAAATTCTGCCATTAGAAGGTTATGATCACTATGAGTGTTCTATTCTATTCTGAAATTATGTAAAAGTGATAAGAAACAAGCCAAAACATAAATATAGCTGATGAATGAACTACAACCTCGGCCCATGAATGGGCAAAAGATTAATAAGATTACATTCTTAAGAAAGAATATTTAAAATGACACCTTGATGAGAATGTTTAAAATGTTTGTGCTCAGACTATACATAAGAATCCTCCCATCCTATATTAGACCCACATTCCAAACTGTCATTTCAAAGGGCTTTCCCTGCTGCTGCTTGACATGAAGAAGACTGTCAACATGTTTATTAAAATTCTCCCCTCTCTTTCCCGCAAGTTCACAGTTAGGAACATTTTCACAATGGTCCCTTAATTTTAATTTGTCATCTCTCTGAAAACATTGCATATAGAAAGGACTTCATGGTAAACTAGCTGCCATTGATCGACATATTCACTTTTACATGTCTGAACCACAATTCCCCTGGAGTTTTTCCCTGATCTCTGAATCAACTGTTCCAGTTTCATATCTGGATCAACAACATTGAAGCTTCCCTCTCTGTCTTTTACCACTAAATGTCTTTGGATTCATTTTCTGCGGAAATATGGCTTTTCCACCTCAAACTTCTTCACTCTCTCGCAATGCCAGGACCCATATCTCAGGTGGTTTATGCAATCGAATTCATGAAACACAGTAATCAGTGATTCCACAGTCTTCACATGCAGCTCCAATCAGCTTTCCAAACAGATGTACCAAGTTTTTCACTAATGCTATCATGTATAAAACATTTCCCAAGTACTTGCAAAGTTCTGCTTTTTCTTCACATTCTTTGACAAACTCCATGAACTTGGTTTTCTGATTTTGATCTTGAGTGTATTGAACATTGCCTGGCTTTGCATTATGCCTTTTCAATGACGTGCACCCTGTGCCTTGTTCGCTTTTGAAATAAGATATACAAAACCAAATTTGTCATTCTTGTTCCAGAAACCATTTCAACACAATGTTTCTATAGCCTTATATATGATAAGCATACCTTGTAACAAACACACATAATGAGTTTCGCTCAATACTGACTGGAAAGTTTTGCTTCCAAATATTTCAGCCTCAATAAGTGCATTGTCTATGCCACATCCACTGAGATAACTTCCTGGACACTGCAACATTACTTTTGCCAGGTGGAAAACGCCCATCATTGGATATAGATCTTCAGATTCTACTGGATTGCTCATATAAATGTCAGCTATGTCACAGAAAACACCATCATCACAGAAAATTGGCAGGATAGACTGGTCTTTAAGCTCAGCACACACATTTTTAAATGCTTTGAGAGCTCTGTACACTGTTGTATATTTTGTGACTGAGGATAGTATTACTGGTAAAAAGCCAACCTTCTTCAGTCGGACGGTATTCTGGAAGAAAAGAGCATGAACTGGCTTTTCTTCATCTTTCAGTCTGCACCGAATAAGTGATTTGATAAATTTAGTTAAATAAGCTTTGCAGACTGCAGCATCAGGTAGAAGAAGATTCATGTCCTCAGCCACTTTGAAACTTTCTGGCAGACTGGGACGTGTTGATGACTTGTGGTGATTTTGTAGCTGGTTTAAAGTTTGCAGCTTTGTTTGTTTATTCCTACAGATGACACTGCTTGTTTTCCAGCAGCTACTTCATTGGTACAGTCTTGAAAAAGCATCATGGCAATATTATGTGTGATTGATGTTACAGACAAAGAAGAGCTGTCTTCAAAATCAAGAGTTTTTCTTGTCAACCAGTTGAGTTTTTTTTCTCCCCCTCTATAATCATGAATTTGCGAAGAATTGGATTTCAAACATGAATTTTGTAATTTATCCATTTTGTTCCATTCCTGTGGCTCTCAAAGAATTATCAATTGTCTCATGTTGTGTGGGGGGATCTGCTTCCATGTATATATTGTTATTTTGTAAATGTTGAATCCTTATTCTGAAGGACATATGAGTATGTGTGGGCATGCTTCTGTTTCGTCGAACGAATGTGTGTGTGTGATGTTGGATGCGTTTGAATTATCTTTTGGTGTAATATTTACTGTGTTTTTATATAAATTGTAAAAACATATTTATTAAATACATTTGATATTTTTCGCATTTAATGTTTTTGTGGATCATACTTTGGAAGGCCAGTGTTTCATGTTTGTGGTACTCATATCAGTGAATATTAGCACATTGGACTTTGTACATAGGCAGAGACAGAAATTTTGTCTTGATTGTATTTCAAAATGAAAATTATCAAGAGCAGAAATTGTAAATCCTTTCCTAGTAAAGTGACTATGATGTGGTATGCTGTCGGATTCACAAGATTTTAAAAGCATGAACTGCTAACAATTTCCTGCTCCGTACTATGTCATTATAACTTCCTGCTACACCAATCATATTTATTAAAGTGATTAGCTCTGTACTTTTGCACTTATCATAGATTGTGTGGACAGTTCTCCTGTGAAGCAAAGTTTTCTTTCTCTGCCCATTCTATAAGTCTTTTTAACACCACCTGTCCAAGTACCTTCACTGCAGCATCCACTAAAGAAATGGGCCAATAACAAGCTGGATCTGCTCGATTTCCATTTTTAAAAATCAGCACTATAACAGATTTTTGCAAGGACGGCTTACAATGACCTCTCACTGCTGCATTGTAATGCTGAGCAACTACCAGAGCCTATAGATCACTACAACACTTAAGAAGGTCCCCTAGGAGTCCGTCTGGGCCAGGTGCTTAGCCCCAAGATAAAGCCTCAGTAACCTCTGCTACTTCCTTAATATTAAAATATAACTTTTCCCCTCCAGATTGAACAGTATTGGTTACCCTTAAAGACTCAATACCATTTGAATAATAGGTTTCAAAATGTGTTATCCCTGTCTGTGTAGGGATAGCCTGTACCATATTGGGAAGTGTTGCCAAAATTGGATGATTTACTACTTTCCCTTCATCTGCACTGTTTCTAGATTCACAAGCGGCTACTAACTTTTCCCATGCTTCCCCTTTAAGCTCCCTTTTCCGCTCATTAACTACCATATTATACTGGGATCTAGCCTTCTTTACAGCCTCTTTTGATCTCAGTTTGCAACAGAGGGCTAAACTAAGATCTTTAAGGGTCTTTGTACAACTATTATCAAACCATTGAGGCCAATCTCTGTCAAACATTCTACCTCTCTTCATTAGGGCTGATTTTACTTCTTTACAGATATTTAAAAACGAGGCCAAAATATCTTGATCGGGATTGTCAAATTGTAGTCAGATTTCAAAGTCCCTGCTGCACACTTACAACATGTTTTGAAGAAAATCTCCGGTATAATCTTCCCCAACTTAGTCTGCGGACTTGGTCCTTCAGTTCTTCAGTATTACCGATTCCTTATATGCCGCAAGTTTCGTTCTCTCTAGATTATACCACCTAAATTCTGCCATTAGAAGGTTATGATCACTATGAGTGTTCTATTCTATTCTGAAATTATGTAAAAGTGATAAGAAACAAGCCAAAACATAAATATAGCTGATGAATGAACTACAACCTCGGCCCATGAATGGGCAAAAGATTAATAAGATTACATTCTTAAGAAAGAATATTTAAAATGACACCTTGATGAGAATGTTTAAAATGTTTGTGCTCAGACTATACATAAGAATCCTCCCATCCTATATTAGACCCACATTCCAAACTGTCATTTCAAAGGGCTTTCCCTGCTGCTGCTTGACATGAAGAAGACTGTCAACATGTTTATTCAAATTCTCCCCTCTCTTTCCCGCAAGTTCACAGTTAGGAACATTTTCACAATGGTCCCTTAATTTTTAATTTGTCATCTCTCTGAAAACATTGCATATAGAAAGGACTTCATGGTAAACTAGCTGCCATTGATCGACATATTCACTTTTACATGTCTGAACCACAATTCCCCTGGAGTTTTTCCCTGATCTCTGAATCAACTGTTCCAGTTTCATATCTGGATCAACAACATTGAAGCTTCCCTCTCTGTCTTTTACCACTAAATGTCTTTGGATTCATTTTCTGCGGAAATATGGCTTTTCCACCTCAAACTTCTTCACTCTCTCGCAATGCCAGGACCCATATCTCAGGTGGTTTATGCAATCGAATTCATGAAACACAGTAATCAGTGATTCCACAGTCTTCACATGCAGCTCCAATCAGCTTTCCAAACAGATGTACCAAGTTTTTCACTAATGCTATCATGTATAAAACATTTCCCAAGTACTTGCAAAGTTCTGCTTTTTCTTCACATTCTTTGACAAACTCCATGAACTTGGTTTTCTGATTTTGATCTTGAGTGTATTGAACATTGCCTGGCTTTGCATTATGCCTTTTCAATGACGTGCACCCTGTGCCTTGTTCGCTTTTGAAATAAGATATACAAAACCAAATTTGTCATTCTTGTTCCAGAAACCATTTCAACACAATGTTTCTATAGCCTTATATATGATAAGCATACCTTGTAACAAACACACATAATGAGTTTCGCTCAATACTGACTGGAAAGTTTTGCTTCCAAATATTTCAGCCTCAATAAGTGCATTGTCTATGCCACATCCACTGAGATAACTTCCTGGACACTGCAACATTACTTTTGCCAGGTGGAAAACGCCCATCATTGGATATAGATCTTCAGATTCTACTGGATTGCTCATATAAATGTCAGCTATGTCACAGAAAACACCATCATCACAGAAAATTGGCAGGATAGACTGGTCTTTAAGCTCAGCACACACATTTTTAAATGCTTTGAGAGCTCTGTACACTGTTGTATATTTTGTGACTGAGGATAGTATTACTGGTAAAAAGCCAACCTTCTTCAGTCGGATGGTATTCTGGAAGAAAAGAGCATGAACTGGCTTTTCTTCATCTTTCAGTCTGCACCGAATAAGTGATTTGATAAATTTAGTTAAATAAGCTTTGCAGACTGCAGCATCAGGTAGAAGAAGATTCATGTCCTCAGCCACTTTGAAACTTTCTGGCAGACTGGGACGTGTTGATGACTTGTGGTGATTTTGTAGCTGGTTTATAAGTTTGCAGCTTTGTTTGTTTATTCCTACAGATGACACCGCTTGTTTTCCAGCAGCTACTTCATTGGTACAGTCTTGAAAAAGCATCATGGCAATATTATGTGTGATTGATGTTACAGACAAAGAAGAGCTGTCTTCAAAATCAAGAGTTTTTCTTGTCAACCAGTTGAGTTTTTTTTCTCCCCCTCTATAATCATGAATTTGCGAAGAATTGGATTTCAAACATGAATTTTGTAATTTATCCATTTTGTTCCATTCCTGTGGCTCTCAAAGAATTATCAATTGTCTCATGTTGTGTGGGGGGATCTGCTTCCATGTATATATTGTTATTTTGTAAATGTTGAATCCTTATTCTGAAGGACATATGAGTATGTGTGGGCATGCTTCTGTTTCGTCGAACGAATGTGTGTGTGTGATGTTGGATGCGTTTGAATTATCTTTTGGTGTAATATTTACTGTGTTTTTATATAAATTGTAAAAACATATTTATTAAATACATTTGATATTTTTCGCATTTAATGTTTTTGTGGATCATACTTTGGAAGGCCAGTGTTTCATGTTTGTGGTACTCATATCAGTGAATATTAGCACATTGGACTTTGTACATAGGCAGAGACAGAAATTTTGTCTTGATTGTATTTCAAAATGAAAATTATCGAGAGCAGAAATTGTAAATCCTTTCCTAGTAAAGTGACTATGATGTGGTATGCTGTCGGATTCACAAGATTTTAAAAGCATGAACTGCTAACAATTTCCTGCTCCGTACTATGTCATTATAACTTCCTGCTACACCAATCATATTTATTAAAGTGATTAGCTCTGTACTTTTGCACTTATCATAGATTGTGTGGACAGTTCTCCTGTGAAGCAAAGTTTTCTTTTTGATGTGATGTAATTTATAAAATATGAGTTGGAAAAGACAGTACGTTTGTCCAGCACAAGCCTGTCGGTTCATGGGATTGTCTTCCACTTTTTCGCTTATATCTTCAAAGCCATCATCAATGTTGTTGGCGTCTGTTCCGAACTCAAGAACTTTAGTTTGTAACAGTTTTGCCGATATTAAACAATGATGTAAAAAATGCTAAGA
The DNA here is from genome assembly GCF_964263255.1 of Lissotriton vulgaris. Classification (NCBI taxonomy): domain Eukaryota; kingdom Metazoa; phylum Chordata; class Amphibia; order Caudata; family Salamandridae; genus Lissotriton; species Lissotriton vulgaris. The sequence continues at coordinate 1,115,667,230 of NC_141689.1, read as the reverse complement.
AAACATCAGTCATTCTTGTTGACTCCCATGATTTACGGAGCTCTGGGGCATCACAAAATTTGTCATTAAGTCCAAAATCTAAATCTTTCAGGACATTTCTTAAAATTATTCCTGCTGAGTTTACTGCATCCTGTGATCTTATTTTGTCAGTAAGAACTTCAGGAGTCAAATCAGCTGATAACATCATGTGGTTAATTTGTTTTGTTAGACTGATAAAAACAAATTTTGTCATTGTAAATTCTCACCAGAAAAAAATGTAATTTCATTTTTATGGATCAATACAGTGTTATCAATGTTGACCATTATTTCTCTGATCTCACTGAGTGTGAACCCGTAGCCAGCACTCAAGAGTGGCTTTAAAACTTCATTTGCTTTTTCAAAGAATGCAATCTTAAATGAAGACTGGAGGTTACATTGCCTCTTGGAGCTCATTGTATATTCATATTTTTGAATGCATGCACACATGCAGTTTGGGTGGGCATACAAATCCGCTGCACATACATTTTCCTCCCTGTTTAGATCAGTTACGGGGCTGAAAACATCATCTTGGAAGAAACTAGCTGCAGATAAAAACATGTTTGCCCTTTGAGACTCACATACTCTGTACTTTGTTCTTTCGTCAGTCCTTTTGGTCCTTGTTCTGGCTAAACCACAGATAACACATTGAAGATCCTCTGCTTTTTGATCAGTTGTTGGAGGTGGACAAGAGGTAGCCATCCATCTTCTAAGTGGATGGGCACTGGGCTTGGTTTTCGTCGCTTTCTCAGAAGACTCAGAGTCTTGTTGTGATTCACTGATTTCTGCTATTTTTTAACAATTTTTTTTTTCCAGGCTTTTTTCCAATGTATACGACTTGTAGTACTTGTTGTTACAATGATAAAATATTTGATACTCTTCATCAATCAGTTTCAATCTTTTGTGAGATTCCTCTTGCCGTATTACTTCAGCATCTCAAACTGTCTTCTGTCGAGCCGAAGTTGTTGTTAGCTTTTCTTTTGTATTAGTTTGTCATATGACACATTTTTCTTTGATGAAGGAGTTCTCAGGTTTTGTAGTTAACAACACTCTGTCAGGAGGTAAAGACAATCTGCTACTGCCTGCTTTTCTCATGTTTAAGAATTTGAATCAACGGAAAACCTGAAACAAAAATATTAAAATAAATTACCAACATGATGGCTAAAAGACAATATTATAGAGCGGCCATTTTAGAAAATGGCATAAGGGTTGCTCTGAGGAGGTATTTTCTGTCTCTAGAGGACTACCTGACCCCCAAAAACTACGTTTTGATGCCAGATTAAAGAATATAGGTCTCATGGTTCCTGAAATATTACATTCTCACTGCAACACATCCACCATTTTTAAAAATGTTGTCCAGAAAAATTCGGTCCAGATTGGCAATGTCGACCCAAGCTAAATTATTTCTCTAATGATGCAAAAACATTAATCAAAAATGAAAATTCTCTGGACAACAATTTTTTTTAAGGAGGAATATCAAGGGGCCAGGACTAGAAGAAGAAACCGTATTTTCACTATTAGTCTTTACCTCCCAATTTAGCACTGTGTTCTAAATGAGTATCATTGTATGGCCTTTAATTTTATGATACTGAACATTTCACAAGGTTTCAGAGGATCATATGATATGCCATTTTGAATCTATGGTGTTCATAAAGCAGAGTCATTACCCACACTGTATCATTTAGGCCCTCATTCTGAGCGCCCAAGTGAAATGATGTGGCAATGCAGCATGGAAAATTATCATCACTGCAGGGTTCCGTTTTTCCCAGTGCATCATGAGTGCATCATTACGATTTTTGCAGGTCAGAAAGGGGACTATCAAATAAATACTGCTTGTTTTTTAATTTCAAGCAATTAAATGCCGAATAGTGAGGTTTTCCCTAGTACAGATTTCGACAAATTTTATCTGACAAAATGTATCCGGGGAATGTGTAAGTGTACACACTAAGGCCCTCATTACGATTGCGAGTGGACCATCACTGACAATCTGTCGGTGGTGGTCGGCCCGACCTCTAGTACATCAGTCCGACAGCTGCATTGTAATGCAGCTGGTCGGACCACTATGGTGAGAGGTAGGTCCGCCGACAAAGATCCTGTGGTGCTGCGGTTGGATTTCTAATCCCTACAATGGGGCCGGTGTGTGCGCAGGCACCGCCATAGGGATTAGGATATCCCTTCCTGATTGCCTGTTCATGGCGGTCCCACTGCAATGAACAGGCTGCTAGAAAGGTACCTTAAGGCCCCTAGCAGGGCGGCCGCCCCCTCTAGGCCTCCGCTATGGGTTCACGGGGAAACATATGGCGCCCCACAAACATCCATGCACACAGTGCATAGATGCTTAAAAACATCCCTTTTTCAATTGCGGCTAGTGTTGTGGCCCTTTTCCAGGCCGCAGCACAAGCAGCAATTGAAAAAGGATGGATCGGACTGCCTACACAATCAGCACATCCTAATCTGATGGTTGGGACTGCTGACTACTTGTTGGCCAGTCCCAATCTCGCAACAATGGCATTGTAATGACCCCCTAAGTTTAACCCCAATTTGGGTAAAAACGTCTGTTTACTCCTGAAACTGGATTACTAGGATATTAAGAATGAGGCTCCATGTGGTGGACAATGACTGAATAAGAGTTGGTTGCTTCTCTTGCAAGCCGACATTAAAGTGGCTGCAGTCCTTTGTGTTATGGAGGGTGTCATAAAAATAGTTATTTATCACAAACCACTTCAGAGATGGGAAGGCTCCATGGGATGGCAAGTGGCAAGCTTTCTCCAGCTCAATTTCCCAGTGCAGATGTTTGCACCATCCTACATACTAACCCTAACATTTCCAATTCCGTGTTATGTGCTATAGGAGCAAATAGCCAAGCATGTGCCTTAACTTTGATTTTATGTTGATGGACAATGCCAAGTGACAAACTTGCCACAATTTGGAAATGGTAGGCATTCCAGATTGTTCGATATTGATAGGACCTATCTTTTCAAGGTATGCGATTTCAGTTACAAAAAGACTCAGTTCATTCTGTGAATTGTATTCTTTTTTAGCCTCAAAATCATACAAAGGTACATTAGCTTGCTACAATTGTGGAAATTGCAACTCAATCATCAAAGGGAATGAAATCAACCACCCTTCGAGTGGAAGTAAAATCAAACTAAAAGTGAATGGCACCTGCGACAGTACCAACCTAATCTACATGTTGAAATGCCCATGTGGACTTCCCTATGTCGGCAAAACTTCAAGAAAAATAAAAACCAGACTAACAGAACATCGTAGCAACATCAGACTCAAATCCACGAAATCCACAGTAGCAGTACACTTTAATGACCATCAACATAATCCTAGCCAACTGAAGTTCTGTATCTTAGAAATGGTACCAGTATTACCAGGAAGAGACAATGATCAATATCTATTAAGACGAGAACTTTACTGGATCAACAGATTATCATCGACAGCTCCGAGAGGGTTAAATGAACGCTTGGAATTCAGTTGTTACCTATAGACCATTGATTATCAATGAACAATTTATTTAACAGATAGAAAACTATTACCAGTTTTCAACGCTTTTGATTTCACTCTATGTTTACTATTTTTTAAATGTTGAGAATACTGTGAAATGTTTACATCATCCACGCACCTTTCAGGTTATTAAGATCATGAGTTTTCACACCTTTTGCCTAGATTATTCATACATTACCGCATGGTAACACGTTGTACCCTTTTACTTACACATTTTATTTGCACACTGTTCTATCACATGCCACCCGTGACCTTTAAACGTGTATGACTGTAATTAAACACATGGAGATTCCACTGTGTTTTGACACGTGACTACGCGTTAGCCAATAGCATACACCTTCATACTGATTTCTTTGTAGTGGAAATGGCTCGCGTACTAGAATCCGTATGAAATTTTTATGAGGCAAGTGACTCTGAATATCCAATTAGAACGCGATACACTGATCACGCACAATATTTACCGAATGTATTTAAACAGAACACGCCGTGAATACTAAACTCCCCGGTACGTCGCGTATGTTTTGACACGTGACCACGTGTCAGCTAATAGCATACACCGTAACATGGATCCTTACGTACTGTGATACGCTCGCGAATCAGAATCACTTTTACACTTTATGAGTCATGCGACTCGGGATATTTATTTACCCCGCGATACTTTGATCGCGTACAACACTCTTTTTCGGATTTACACAGAACACGCTGAGAACATCTAACATCCCGGTAAGCCGCGTATTTTCTTTTTCTGAACCGGAGTCAGCATAGACAGACTACGCTGTCATACGCTATCGCGAATACACGCTAACTGACGTCCTTATTCTTATGTTGCAGACTTGTTTTTCACACGCGACAAGCACGGTGAACAAAGTGCTAATCACAGGTTTGATTTACACGTTGTTGAGAGCACTAACAAGCACTGACGTCACCGTTACCCTTCACCACAGCACTCCCTATGGCACTATCATTTTTACTTATTAGGCACATACCCTGAGCTTACAGAAAATATCTTCTAGTAATGAAGTGTGTGTTACCATTTCTTGTAAACAGTATGACCAACACTTACACTGAGATCCCTCTTCCGTTGCATGATTCACAAATGTTGAAAAAAGTATACAACTGTATAATAGGACATGATAATGAATTTTGCTTTTGAAACTGTACTTAACTATTTTTGCAGAATTGTACAGGGCCCCCGAGGAAGGGTTAAGCCCGAAATGCATTGGGCCACCGAGTTAAATGTTTAAAGACCATGAGAAGAATCATGATAAGAAATCTAAAATGAACAATTAAAAGGCTAAATTGAATTTACTTACACGTTTCTGAACTACTCATTGAACATTCCGCATTGAGTGCTCTGGGGAGACACTGTTGAAGTCTTTGTGGCCCTGAGACTTCAGAACAGAAGGCCAGCACACACAGGCCCTTTGATATTCTTCAAGCAGGTTCACAGCAAAGTTCCAGTCTTTGTTCTCTCCTTGGCAGAAGCAGAAACTGCAGGCTAACCCTGCTAGCACATACAGCAAAGGGGCAGTACTCCTCCATCCAGCTGTCCAGCTCTTCTCTTGGCAGAGGTTCCACCTGAGTCCAGGAGTGATCTAATTCTCTGGGGTTTAAGTTCCAATACTTGTACCCCTTTTTCTCTTTATTCTCTTTGTGGGCAGGGTCTCTGAGCCCAGTCCAAACAAATTCTGTCCTCTCTGGTGCAGCATCACTACAGAAGGCGGAGACAGCATTGTGCAGAGGAGACATGGCCTATTCAGGTGCTAGTGAAACTCCTCCCACCACTCTAAATGCAGCCAAGGTCTAATCAGTCCAGCTATGAGTCTTCCAGGAAACGCAGGACAAGTCTCAACCCCCCTTGTGGCTGTCTACAGTGAATGCACATCACCAGCTAATGTCACTCCAAAACCAAAACACTCAATACACAAACCAGCAGAGTCACACTGGAAGGTTAAACAAGACAAAGCCCAGTTTCTGAAAGTGGCATTTTCAAACACACAATTTAAAAACCATCTTCCTAAAAAGATGTGTTCGTAAATTTGGAGTTCTGAGAGCCTAAACTTAATTTCTCTATCTGGTCCCAATGGAAAGTTATACTTGTAAGTTGTTACATAGTAACACCCATGTTAGCCTATGGGACAGATAGCCTTTCAATAGTGAAAAACGAAATTGGCAGTATTTCACTATGAGGTCATGTAAAACACACCAGGACATGTCCTATCTTTTGCAAACACTGCACCCTGCTTGTAGGGGTACCTTGTTTCTACCTGAGGGGTGCCTTACATGTGAGAAAAGTGAAGGTTAGGGCCTGGCAAGTGGATGTACGTACCAGGGCGACATGACAGTTTAAAACTGTGCACGCAGACACTACAGTGGTAGGTCTGAGACAAATTTACAGGGCTACTCATGTGGGTGGCACAACCAGTGCTGCAGGCCCACTAGTAGCATGTGATTTACAGGCCCTGGCACACTCAGCACACTTTACTAAGGACTTACCACTAAATCAAATATTCAAATCATGGATAACCAATCAGAATAACAATTTCCCTAGAGAGCAGTTGCACTTTGATGATCAGCAGTGACGAAGTGCCCAAAGCATCTAAGCCAGCAAAAAGGAAATCCAGCATACCATCAAAATTACAGGAGGTACAGGCAAAAAGTCAGGGGAAAGAATACCAAGGATGTCAAGTCTAATAGGGAGGAAATATAGAATAAACAAGAGTATTAAAGTTGTGCTTGTTGTGGAAAACACAAATATAAAGTAAAGGCACAGTTAATGCACAATAGCTCCCATAAAGACTGTACTGTTCCTACAGCAATTGAGCATACTTGTGTGGTGTTTCTATGGTAGACCAACTTCAGTGCTTCTGCAAAGGGCAAGAATGGCAGTGAAAGAAGTGAATGTTAACCTCTTTAGCTTGCCGTCTGGCGAGTTAAATAATGGTATAGCACATATCCATGCGGGGCAAAATTCAAAATGATGAGCCGCCACTGCAAAATATGGTGAGGGTCCCCTCAGTCTCATGTACCTCACAGATATTCATTGGCCTTTTATTGAATTGCAGCCCCTGAAGGGCCTCCTTGCACCACAGGTGCTGCAGGGACTTGTGTTACAAACCTGTATCTTTGGGCATTGTTATGCAAACGATGAAACGCTGTGCCCTAGCAGGATTTTAAACTGTCTTGGGTGCCATAGATTCCACACACATATACTAACTCCTATTCAAAGCCAATAACACTTTTTTATTTAGAAATACTACGACACAGTAGTCCTTCAACATGCATCTCATATCCAATGTATGCATCATACTCAAATATTGAAATGCTCACTGGCTGGCCAGTACGAGTCCAGTGTCCTTATAAGGACATTGGTAGGTCATTAGAGCTGATGAAATAGGAATACCCTTGCAATAGCGCCACAGGAAGCACAGCTAAAGGATAATTGGAACCATTGAAACAGTTTTACGGGACTAGGCGCTACATCATACTCGAAAATCTGTGAATTCTCATAGCGCATGACGTATTGTTAATCGGATGGTACTCTGTCAGAATGGCACTCCTACCTATCTGATGGAATCGCTTATCAAATTTGAATGTCTGACAAAATATCGAAATTCACAATATCGACGTACAAAAATATCGGAACAAAAATATCGAAATCAAAAATATCGGCTTCCTATACTTAACTAGATATATACACAAATATCGATTTTTTAATATCGATATACAAAAACATTGTTTACTTTATTATATCGACTACATTAACATCGGAAAACAAAAATATCGCTTTCTACAAAAAATAATGACATTAACTATAATATCGACATCAAAAATATCGTGCACATCAATATCGGATTATCAGCTATATCGACTTTTTATATGCATTTGTTAGCATAATTAATTAACGTTTTATATGTTTTCACATCTAAATAAACACACAATACTCAAATTAATACAATAAACACACTATTAATTCGTCAAAAATATCCTATTGGTATAATTATATCACCTACACATATAAAAATATTCTATGCTAGTTAGTATAATTTTATCATTTTTTTGGTTTTTCTCTTCTATTACAAAGTAATCACAACTGAAATTCAAATATACTAACTAAGCAATCACAACCCTAATTTTTTTAATGAACCAATAGCAAAGTAATTAGTACTGACACTCCCCTATATAAACAATTAAAATCTAAGCACAAACTACTTGCCAAAAGTCACTGAAGGAGATTCATCTCTATCCGAATTGCTGCACAACAACTAGAAGAACCAGACTATCAACCTACTATTACATCTTCTAAGTAAGTAAATAAAATAGAAACTGCATTATTTGCTACTACTACTTACTTACCTGCTAAATACCCAGTGCCCCTTTGCTATTCATACTACTTACCATGCTAAATAATTATATAAAACTATTTTTTTTAGATACTACGACTACTGAATATTCTACTCAAAATAACTGTGAACAAAGCATAGGAATACAGATTCTAATAACTATGTAAGTAATTTCACATTGTTTCATTATGTGCACATAAATCTAAACACACAGAAATAATGACTTTTGCCCCACATATTTCTTTTTTTCTGTAGATACTACGACTACTGAATATTCTACTCAAAATAACTGTGAACAAAGCATAGGAATACAGATTCTAATAACTATGTAAGTAATTTCACATTGTTTCATTATGTGCACATAAATCTAAACACACAGAAATAATGACTTTTGCCCCACATATTCCTTTTTTTCTGTAGATACTACGACTACTGAATATTCTACTCAAAATAACTGTGCACAAAGCATAGGAATAAAGATTCTAATAACTATGTAAGTAATTTCACATTGTTTCATTATGTGCACATAAATATAAAAACACACAGAAATAATGACTTTTGCCCCACATCTTTCTTTTTTTCTGTAGATTCTACTACTGAAAACTGCACTACTAATGAACTAAGGACATCAGTACTATTTCTACAATACATTTTACTAAGTAAGTCTTATGCAACTGAAATAAATGTGGAAAAACCATACAAACATTTAGAACTGTTCTAATTATTTTCTATTATATATTGTTTATTTACAGAACAAACACGACAAATAGATATACAGACATAATACAGAACTCCACATTCTGAATAATACAGATACTAATCACAAAGTAAGTATATTAAAGAACATAATTACCAGATAATCTATTAAAAAACGTACCAACATGGTGATTATTCTAACACATATGTTCCTTTTTTTTTTAAGATAACACTACAAACTACTCTCCAGAAGCTGAAGAAACAACTATACTGGCAAACACCAACCTAAAAAAATATGTAAGTATCTTCACAATGTAAATCATGAAGATACACTTTTGTAGTAGAAATGAGCTCTAACATTGCAAATGTACCGAAACATTAATTAATAATATACTACTTTCATGTTTTTCATAACAGCTACAACAATATCACAAACAATTATCCCCAACTAAAGAAGCAAGCAACTCCTAATTTTGCTGTAAATTCAAAAACACGTAAGTATAAACATTCCTACTTATCACTAACATAGATTATTTATCACATTTAATTTGACATTAACTATTAAATATATATTTTATAGATATACAAAGTCCAAAATGACCGAAGGAGCCGAATTTGTGACCAGCCAGAAAGGAAAACTATTACTATGCTACATGGGTTACACTTATACACAAGAAAAGCAATATGGCATGAAAGTTAATTGGAAATGTTGTAAATATTATTCTAACAAGTGCTATGGAAGAGCAACAACTAGAGAAGCTACAGTACTGTATACTAGGGAACACAATCATCCACCTAATGTTACTGAAATAGAAGTTGGAACAGCTTTGGAAAATATAAAAGAAGCTAGTACAGGTTCCCAAAAGCAAACAAATGTCATTTTAAAAGAAGCCATTCCTAAAATCCCCAAAACAGCCACAACCCAAATGCCAAATATTCTCTCCTTAAAAAGAACTATAGCACGAACTAAAAAGGCTACTACTGCTACAACACCATCTCCCAGAACATATCAGGATATAAATTTCACTGCAAACCAAATAATCACTTTAAATAAACAACCATTTATAGTTTATGACAACGAAAACAATGACAAAAGGCTTATAATTTTTGGTACCAATATGAATTTAATTAAACTGCAGCAAAGCCAATATTGGATGATGGATGGAACATTTAACATCTGTCCCAAACCATTTTTCCAATTATACACAATACTTGGCCTGTACCACAACTGCAACATACCTTTGCTATATGCACTATTGCCAAACAAAAATAATTCCACATATATGGAATTATTAAATATAGTAAAACAAAAAACTAATGATTTTTCTCCAGAAAAAATCATTCTCGATTTTGAGCATGCAATGCTCTCAACTATCCTAAAAATCCACCCCCATACCTGCATTACAGGCTGCTATTATCATTTAAACCAGTGTTTATGGAGACACCTTCAAAAAACTACCCTAAGTGTCGAATATGCTACAAACTCTTCTTTTGCTTTCCAAATTAAAAAACTCATTGCACTTGCTTATGTCCCTGAAACAGATGTAGCTGAACACTACAACATGCTTATAGACAGCCCCTTCTACAAACAAAACGAAGCTAAATTAAGTCCATTTCTCGACTACTTTGAAGACACCTGGGTAGGCAGACTCCACAGATCTGGCCACAGACGAAATCCCAAATTCCTCATACCCTGGTGGAACGTTTACAAAAGTACCCTTAACGGAGAATCAAAAACTAACAATGCAGTGCAAGGTTGGCACAATGCATTTGTACAATCAACTGGAAGAACCAAACCTACTCTAGAACAATTCATTAAATGCCTACAGAAAGAACAGAGCTACCAGGAATTTAGAATGGACCAATCTGTAACTGAACTTGTCCCTAAAACATCAAAGCAAAATAAACAAATGCACAAGTACCTGGAAGAACAAGTAAAACTTTACCCTAGTACAATAGGCATAGAATACCTAAACATCATAGCCAAAACACTACTCTAGTTAATTACCAATATGTTATAAAACACTAAAACTATCACCTAAGTATGCAAAAATATGTAACGTGAGCTTCTAAAGTATTTAATGTATGCAATATTTAGAGATATTATAATAATATATGCACACATTAAAACTAAATACCAAGTAAAACACAATTCCATAATAAAAATAACATTACCCACCCACACAAAATAAGAAAGCAAGGACTTACCAATCATGTTGTCAATCCAATAACGTCCTTCTCCACCAAAGTAATCCAGGTAGTGCAAAATTAACCCAAAAAAATGTAAAAATAAAACTGTTCCAAAATTTAGAAATCCACGTTGTCCAGAGCCATCGAATAACCATAAAAAACCCGAAAAAGTAGAAAAATAGAATGAATCGCTCCTGGAAAACCGAAAAATGTAAAGAAGTGTTTGTAAAGCAGTGTTGAATTAAACAAACAAACACTTCCTTAAAAAAAAAACGGAACTTCCGATGTAGCGTACACCTATGACAAAAACATAGAAAACAGACATTCCCACCCACATTAATTAGCTAGTAATTAGGTACAAACATATTAAAATTGATGATTTCACTTGTAGATATACCCTAAAAGACTAAAAATCACTCTATAAGTAATGAGTTAACAAACTAACACTACGTGTATATACCATAAGTAATTATCTGTTTTCGAAATCTAAAACATAACTCCCTCACATTCAACAACACTAAATATAAGGTCACTAGTCTCAAAACATCATAAAAATACACATAAAACATATAAAATAAACCTTACCTGAAGCGACGTGAAGTGTCTCCCAACCGCGATCAGCCCTTCTTCCAAATAACCCAAAACGACCAAACCCGGTTACAAAATAAAGCACCTAAATGCAATAAAATAGTCCCAAGTATAAAATATAATATCTATACTTAACTAAATAGGCAAAAATAAACATTAAGTTTCTAATATTGTAAAAAAACATTTACTTTAATCCTACAATGATTTGATTAACAAATATGTAAATTAATGTAATAAATAAATATTATGAAAACAATAATATTTATGTTAACAATGTCTAGAAATATAACTACATTGTCACAAATTATAATAATTTAAAAATGTGTTAAAAATGTGTGACTTATATTATAAATATTTGATGTTTAGAAAAGAAGTTTAAAAAATCATAATAGAAAAATACTTTTGATATTTCTACATTTCTTTCTGAAATTACAATATGTAAAAGAGATAATAAATAATTTTCATTATTTAAAAAAATTATGAAAATAATAATGCTTCTGTATAGTTGCTTATCATTGTGTTTATAAAATATGTTTTTAAAACCAAATGTAATAAAAATATTTGTGTTATGAAATAACATTTTATTTGTGAAACATAAATAAAAATAATGTTTCTACAATCATGTTGAACTATTTTTATCATTATCTTACTATAATGTAACAATCTTATTAGAAATTTTGCACTGTATATTAAATGTGAGTATATGTTGGACTCTAATAATGTAATTATTAATATACCAAATCCAGTGTACATAAAATTAGAGTAGGTGTAAATTGTTTTTGTAATTTCCTTTAATTGATGGAATTTAAATGTATTTTATTTGTACCCTGTATGACTGTACCCCAAAAACTTAAAACTGACCCTGAACCCTAAAAATACCCCTTTACCCAAAAACTGAAAACTGACCCTGAACCCTAAAAATACCCCTTTACCCAAAAACCCAAAACTGACCCTGAACCCAAAAGATACCCCTTTACCCAAAAACTGAAAACTGACCCTGAACCTTAAAAATACCCCTTTACCCAAAAACTGAAAACTGACCCAGAACCCAAAAAATACCCCTTTACCCAAAAACTGAAAACTGACCCTCAACCCAATAAATACCCCTTTACCTAAAAACTGAAAACTAACCCGGAACCAAAGAAATACCCCTTTACCCAAAAACTGAAAACTGACCCTGAACCCTAAAAATACCCCTTTACCCAAAAACTGAAAACTGACCCAGAACCCAAAAAATACCCCTTTACCCAAAAACTGAAAACTGACCTTGAACCCAATAAATGCCCCTTTACCCAAAAACTGAAAACTAACCCTGAACCCAAGAAATACCCCTTTACCCAAAAACTGAAAACTGACCCTGAACTCTAAAAATACCCCTTTACCCAAAAACTGAAAACTGACACAGAACCCAAAAATACCCCTTTACCCAAAAACTGAAAACTGACCCAGAACCCAAAAAATACCCATTTACCCAAAAACTGAAAACTGACCCTGAACCCAAAAAATACCCCTTTTCCCAAAAACTGAAAACTGACCCTGAACCCAAGAAATACCCCTTGTCCCAAAAACTGAAAACTGACCCTGCACCCTAAAAATACCTCTTTACCCAAAAACTGAAAACTGACCCTGAACCCTAAAAATACCCCTTTACCCAAAAACTGAAAACTGACCCAGAACCCAAAAAATACCCCTTTACCCAAAAACTGAAAACTGACACTGAACCCAAAAAATACCCCTTTACCCAAAAACTGAAAACTGACCCTGAACCCAAAAATTTCCCCTTTACCCAAAAACTGAAAACTGACCCTGAACCCAAGAAATAACCCTTAACCCAAAAACTGAAAACTGACCCTGAACCCTACAAATACCCCTTTACCCAAAAACTAAAAACTGACCCAGAACCCAAGAAATACCCCTTTACCCAAAAACTGAAAACTGACCCTGAACCCTAAAAATACTCCTTTACCCAAAATTAATTAATATTATTTAATTACCAATTAATTATTAATTAACAATAACAATAAAGTAAATATATTAGCACATTAGCTGTAATTAAATAGATTTAATAATTATTATTATTTTTCCAAAATTAATTAACAATAACAAAAAAATTATATTATAACACAATTAAGCTAATTAATATAATTAACTAATTAATATTAATTATTATCAATTAAATATTAATTAAAAATATGTACTAAATTATATTAATTAATTAACTAATTAATTTTAATTAATTACCAATTATTTATAAATTAACAATATTTAAAAACATATATTAATTAATTATTTATTATTAAATTACTTCCCACCCTTATCCCCTATAAACCCAATAACCCGCTCCTAAAACTTGATATCTATTATTATTTTTTTATATTATTTATTTAAAATTTTATTATAATTTAAATATTAGTATTTTTTTTATTATTTTAGGTTTTTTCCATACATTTTAATACACTCCCCACCCTTATCCCCTGTAAACCAAGTTACCCGCTCCTAAAACTAGATATGTTTTTTTTTAAAAAAAATTTAAATAAATATATTTTAATTTTTTTCGATAGACCTTTTTATCAAAATTTTATGTACAATTATTTTATTTTTTCCTATACTATTTATTTTTTCCATTACTACACGATATTTTGTATTGTCGATATTTTGTCATTCGATATTATTGTTTTCGATATTTAAACTTACTTACCTATTACGATATTTTTGTATCCGATATTTTTGATTCCCAATATTTTTTACCTTCGATATTTTATCTTCGATATTTTGTCTTTACGATATTTTATTTTCGGTATTTTGTCTGATTACCATCAAATTTAGGGAGAACCGCCATCCCAGTGTCATCTCTTTACATTGAAAGGAACCACTGTCACAATGGTCATTTTCCATGTATACAAGGTTTGTTGGATGGACAGCATCGATTTTGATGGCTATTCACTAAACTTTTCAAAAGTTTTTTTTTAAAACAAACTATCAATGCAGGAGTTTTCTCCCAGGAGGTGAGGGGTAATTTTTTTCCTGGTGGTGACAAGAAAAAAAAGACAACCCATTCTGCCCTACATAGGGCTGGTGGTGTAATGTATTTTCTTCAATGGCCCCCCACTCAGTTTGACACCTGGAGGATGTTTTCCATTGACAGAGCCGATGGGAGCTCTATCAATGAAAAACATAGGATCTGTTTGCCTTTAAATAATTTGGCTGGAACTATGGTTTGATGACAGGGTATTACATCGCCATGGTAATGGACTACCGTGTTCACAAAACTCTATATCAGACCCTAGTCTTCTGTGCACGTTTCATAACTAAAAATATGGATGAATGAATAAATGAAAACCCTTGTATAGTGAAGCTTGGTAAACAATACAAGTTCATGTCACCACATTGTGGGAGGAGTGCATGTGAGGGACATACTGCAAAAGATGTGTTTGAGATTTTTTTGAAGATTTTATTGTTTTGTTCATTCTAGGTGATCACAGGAAGTGCAGTCTGAAAAATTGGATTCCTTGGCTTCTTCCCAGTAACTAATATTTTTACTGAGTTCTGGATTACCTTCATTGGTGGACTTGCTGTTTGGGCATGCCAAGATTACATCAGTGAGTGTAAGGATTTGGTAAAACACAGGTTCCTTGCACTGAGGGAGAAAGAGAATCACAAAATCTTATATATTTATTTAATGTTTGGTCCAAAATCGCCTATCTGAAAAAAGTATTCTTGCATTTGACATATCCAGTTTGAAAGTTTATTAACTGATTGTCCTCTTTCTATGACTATTACTGGAATGGTTCTTCCAAAATTGTTTGTCTGTGTACTATTACTAGATCTTGCCTTATGTGTTTTTAAATACAATTTCTTGCTTTTCTGGAATTAATGTATGAATTTTTAAATGTGCTTTTTTGGTCATGTACTGACCGACTAAATTATTTTGAATGGCTGACTGACATCAGTGAGGGTAATTTTTATCTGAATGTTATTATAGTTCGCTCTACTGCCGGGCAACCTTTGACTGGCAAGGGAAGGAGTATGCATCTAAGTAGGCAGAGGTAGTGGTAAGACAGGCAAACCACAGTGTTTGCAGGTAACAATGGTCACTTGAAACGATAATGCTTGACTTTTTAGATATGGTCTAAAGACAGCACTGGCTGTCTCACCAGCATAATTTAGGAAATGGGGTTATTGGTTGAGTGGGTTGAAAACATTTCTCAAGCAACAATCACAATTCTTGTCAGGGTGAACCACAGAAGTAACTGAATTAACCTGTGCTTAGCCCTCTGTTGCTTGGCACACAATCAATCAGGCTTAATTTAGAGGCATTGTGTTGGATATTTGTGCAACACAAAAACAGTAATAAAGTGAAAACACAACCCAAGAAAAATACCTCATCAATATAGAAAAAAAGCAAAATATTTATAAAGAAAATGACACCAAAATGAATTAAATGTGCTTTTTTGGTCATGGACTGACCAAATAAATAATTTTGAATGGCTGACTGACATCAGTGAGGGTAATTTTTATCTGAATGTTATTATAGTTCGCTCTTCTGCCGGGCAACCTTTGACTGGCAAGGGAAGGAGTATGCATCTGAGTAGGCAGAGGTAGTGATAAGACAGGCAAACCACAGTGTTTGCAGGTAATAAGGGTCACTTGAAAAGATAATGCTTGACTTTTTAGATATGGTCTAAAGACAGCACTGGCTGTCTCACCAGCATCATTTAAGAAATGGGGTTATTGGTTGAGTGGGTTGAAAACATTTCTCAAGCAACAATCACAATTCTTGTCAGGGTGAACCACAGAAGTAACTGAATTAATCTGTGCTTAGCCCTCTGTTGCTTGGCACACAATCAATCAGGCTTAATTTAGAGGCATTGTGTTGGATATTTGTGCAACACAAAAACAGTAATAAAGTGAAAACACAACCCAAGAAAAATACCTCATCAATATAGAAAAATAAAGCAAAATATTTATAAAGAAAATGACACCAAAATGAATTAAATCATTATAAATTTAAAAAGTTAAGGCTGACTGCTTTGGCCTGTCGTTCTTCTACACAAGGTGGATTGGGCCCAATTTTTCCTTACATTTGGACTTAGACAAATGTTTGAAGAAAATTTCCTGTGAAGGTAAAGCGCAGTGGGCAAAGCAGTCAGCAGTGTCAGAGGAGGAGGGATCCTATCCTGTGGGCTGTTTAGAGCCTACCTTAGGGGTGACTTATATGTTATAAAAAGGAAGGTTTATGCATGGCAAAACGTGTATTTTGCCAGGTAGAAATGGCAAGCCTGAGACATGTTTTAAAGGGATACGTTTGTGGGTGTCACAACAAGTGTAGCAGGCTCACTAGCAGAATTTAATTTACAGGCCCTGGGTACATATAGTTCCACTTTATTACGGTCTGCAAGTAAATTAAATGTGTCAATCGTGTGTAGGGCTATTTTGTCATGTTTGAAGGAGATAGCACAAACACTTAAGCATTGGTTAGTAATGGTACGCTGAGTCATAATCAATTTTGGAAAAGGTGATGGACAGAGTTTCTGAATGATGCGGAATACTCCTACCCAGTCAAGAGATCAGGGCTAGATCCATCACCGTTTTTTAGCTCACTGCACCATCCCAGCTTCAGAACCTGGCTATATGCAAATTAGTTTGTTCCTGTCCCAGTGCATGATGGGAACAGGGCAAACCAAACTACCAAGCCAATTCTTCTACTGGGAAGGAGACAAGCTACCGGGGACCGGTTTCTGGCATTTCAGCCTCGTCGGCCCGGCTTGCTTGAATCCTGATGGTGCAATGAGCTAGGGACTCACGTCTGAGTATACCCTCCCACACATAGTGTGGATAAAATCAATTTTGGAAAAGGTGATGGACAGAGTTTCTGAATGATGCGGAATACTCCTACCCAGTCAATCGATCAGGGCTAGATCCATCACCGTTTTTTAGCTCACTGCACCATCCCAGCTTCAGAACCTGGCTATATGCAAATTAGTTTGTTCCTGTCCCAGTGCATGATGGGAACAGGGCAAACCAAACTACCAAGCCAATTCTTCTACTGGGAAGGAGACAAGCTACCGGGGACCGGTTTCTGGCATTTCAGCCTCGTCGGCCCGGCTTGCTTGAATCCTGATGGTGCAATGAGCTAGGGACTCACGTCTGAGTATACCCTCCCACACATAGTGTGGATAAAATCAATTTTGGAAAAGGTGATGGACAGAGTTTCTGAATGATGCGGAATACTCCTACCCAGTCAAGAGATCAGGGCTAGATCCATCACCGTTTTTTAGCTCACTGCACCATCCCAGCTTCAGAACCTGGCTATATGCAAATTAGTTTGTTCCTGTCCCAGTGCATGATGGGAACAGGGCAAACCAAACTACCAAGCCAATTCTTCTACTGGGAAGGAGACAAGCTACCGGGGACCGGTTTCTGGCATTTCAGCCTCGTCGGCCCGGCTTGCTTGAATCCTGATGGTGCAATGAGCTAGGGACTCACGTCTGAGTATACCCTCCCACACATAGTGTGGATAAAATCAATTTTGGAAAAGGTGATGGACAGAGTTTCTGAATGATGCGGAATACTCCTACCCAGTCAAGAGATCAGGGCTGGATCCATCACCGTTTTTTAGCTCACTGCACCATCCCAGCTTCAGAACCTGGCTATATGCAAATTAGTTTGTTCCTGTCCCAGTGCATGATGGGAACAGGGCTGAGTCATAATGCCAGCAAAAAGTAAATTCAGAAACAGGAGTGGAGAAGGAAAGGCAAAGGTTTGGGGCCAGGTCTAACAATAATGTAATAGAAAGATCATAAAAATACATATTAATGCACACTTAGGGGTTTTCCAGTCAGTGTTTTAATATCCACTGGTCTGTTCAACTGTTATTCCCATTTTCCTTCGTCCCACTGTAGCATACAGCCTGGATCAAGGGTTAAGTTTACTTCTGCTTGTACTGTAAGTGATTGCATTTGTCTCAACCACATGTGCCTAATAAGAAGCCCATTTCAACGCTAAGGTTGAAAAGCGAATACTTTACTTTGCCAATGCTTTTTTGTCTTTCTTTTCTTCACCCTTTTTTATTACTTTATTTAGTCATCCTTTTGTGTTTAAACCATATGTTCACATCAATTCAAAGACAATAGTGCCTTTTCTTTGTGCCATTAAGAATCATATATATATTTTTTTTATATTTCTTTTTATTAACACAAGGCATTCAAAAAGTGCATGGAAAAGAGGTCGGACATTTCCACATATCATTACAACAGATCACATATACTTGGGGGGACAGGAAGGGAAGGGAAGAGGGGGGAAGATCTGATACTGTAACAAATAATGGTCACAGGGATACAAGTATATTCAAAAGAGGGTCCATTGGTGGTACACAAATTTCACTCCTGTATCGATTCCACAACCCCCAAACAGTCACCCACTTACGGGGTCGGCCTCTGGTTAAGTATACAGTCTTTTCACGAAACATACACCAGTCCATGCTCTCTTTCCATTCCTCAATCGTAGGCGATCTTCCGGAGCCCCACTTCTGTGCTATATTCCTTTTTGCTATCATTGCCCCCAGTGTGGCCCATTTGGTCTGCGATATGTTTAAATCTGTGGGTTCCCAGATATCAAGGATACATCTCCTCGCCTCTGATGAGATTGGCACCCCCAACACCTCCCGCATAACCTCATGTATCGCACTCCAGTAATCTACTATATAGCGGCATTACCCGATGATAAGAAGAAACGTGCCCACCTGCCCACATCGCGCCTGCACAGATCATTGTTTGAAAGCCCCATCCGGACCAAGCGTGGACCTGTTACATACACTCTGGGTAAAATCTTCCACTGGACCAATCTCAATCGTGCCGGAATCGCTACCTCCTTCGGGGATGAGATGGCTGTTTGCCAGTCCTCATTGTCTAGTTCAATACCATCTCCCATCCATTTACCCCTCAACTCTGCAAGGAGATCCGCTCTGTGATTGACCAATTTTTTATAGATGAGGGAGATAGTACTATCTGGTAAATGCCCATCCAGTATCCTATCCTCTAGCGGCGAGGACTCGGGCAGTTCCTCCCCTGTTGGTACTGCCGCCTGCAGTGCATGACGAACTTGCGCATAGCGGAAATATTCCGCACCATTCAACTCGAACTCAGTTTGCAATTCAGCGAACGTCTTAATCCTGCTCCTGGTCCAAATATCTCCAATCGTAGTAATCCCTATCAGGTCCCACTTATCAAAGCCCTTCGTATTCCAGAGCTTCCCGAGTCTATCCGAGTCGAACAGTGGAGTGGCCAGCGTTAAGCGGCCTTTCCATCCCAATGAACTAGTGGCATCATGCCATATCCTCCCTGCCACCTTCGTAGGTCTCATCAAATTTTTCGCCGCCTATTTGGCATATAAAGCTCTACTGTAAATTCCACCCGGGAGCAGCCATCTGTCCTTAGGGTAGCCGGGGTCCGGGCCCGGTCCATAAGTACCTTGATTTATAGCTACAAATTGAGAAGCCCAATAATACCTTCTGATGTCAGGGAGGGCAATACCCCCATCATACCAGGGTAAAGGCAATTTGGCCAGAGCAATACGAGGCCTACCCTCCCACAATAAACTACGCTGTATCCCCTCCACCTCTCGAAAATAACTGGTTGGGACCAAGTCTGACGTATTCTGAAAGGCTTAGAGAAAGCGAGGTAGGGACATCATCTTAAAATGGGCAGCCCTCCCCAGCAAGGAGAGAGGAAGCTTTCTCCAGTTATTCCCATCGCTTTTCAATCTAACTAGAGGGGGGAGGAGGTTTCTCTTGTATCGGACTACGGGATCCAATGGAATAAAGAGTCCCAGATATGTAAACCCATCCGCAGCGATTTGAATCGGGCAGTTTCGTGGAGGAATCGGGGCATACCGCTCAGCACAAACAGATAGGAGTTTCCCCAATTTATAGTAAGCCCCGAATTCCTACCGTATGAGGCCAAAACATCACAGACAACATTCAAAGATTTTCTGGGTGAAGTTAAATAAAGTAGAATGTCATCCTCATATAAAGAGATCCTGTCTTCAACCTGAGGGGACCATCGGATACCTCGAATAGACGGCTCCCAGCGGATACAGGCCGCCAACGGTTTAAGTGCCAATGAAAATAAAAGAGGAGAGAGCGGACACCCCTGCCGGGTGCCCCGCCCCAAACAAAGCATTGCCGAGACACGGTTGTTCACAACTACCTGCGCGAGAGGGTCAGTATACAACAAACGTACCCACCCAATAAACTCCGGTCCAAATCCAAACTTAACCAAGACTGCCCACAAATATGGCCATTCTAACATGTCGAAAGCCATTGTTGCGTCGAGCGATGCTACTACGGCCTGTTCCCTTAGGGTATGAGCTCTGGCCAAGACTCCATGTAATCTGCGAAGATTTAAAGCCGCGTTTCTATGGGGAATAAAACCCGATTGATCAGGATGTACCAGACCCCTAATAACCCTGACAAGCCTGTTGGATAAGAGCTTAGCAAGGATCTTAGGCTCCGCATTCAGTAAAGAAATAGGCCTATAAGAGGCAAATTTGGTCTTCGATTTCCCCTCCTTATGAATAGTTACAATCAATGCCACTCTCTGATCATAAGGCAGCACTCCCCTTTCCCGTGCCTCCACAAACATACCTCGAAGATAAGGGGCTAACCTATCGGGCCTAAGTTTATACAGCTCAATCGGAAGCCCATTAGGACCCAGAGCCTTACCAGAATTCAAGGAGCGCACTGCAAGGGCCACTTCATCCACGGTGAAAGCACCATCCATAAATTCCCGATCTTCCTTAGTCAGGCCCGGAAGACGGATATCTCGCAACAATAAGTGAGAGTCCTCTTCTGGCTGCCCCGCAACTGAGGTATACACTATACGAAAATATTCTGCAAAAGTATCTACAATGCTTTGGGGATCCGTTATTAGCGTTCCATCAGCTACCTCTAATTCCGGAACGACTTGATTGGCCCTGTCTTTCTTATATAGCTATGCAATAAGTTTCCCGGCCTTATCCCCGACATCATATAACCAACCCTGCTGCTCTCTGCTCAGCGCCTTGGCATTTTCAGTAACCAGCGCTCTATATTCGAGCTGCTTAAGATTCAGGACATGCAGTTTAGTACGAGTCAACTCTTGCTCCAAGTCTGCCTCGATACGGGCTATATCAGATTCTATTGTCACAAGTTCTGTGTTATGATCCCTCTTAGCCCCTGCAATCAGTGACAGAGCCTGGCCTCAAGAATCATATTTTACTGTGATGTACATTGAACTTAAAACAGTCTTCTATAGCTGTTCTACATACTCCTACCTTGTAGGAAGCATTTGTGTAGTTCTACTAAAATTATATTCAATTATTGTTTTTTTCTTTTTTTTAAAGTTTGAATGCAAGCACATGACCACGTTATTTAAGTGGCAGCATGTTTCCTTTGGGTTTCTTCTACGTTTGCAGGACATGCTTGCAAATAATAATACTAATAATAGTAATAAATAACCCTCAATTGATTATGTCAATTGGCCTAGGATTCATGAGAGCAATATGCTGTCCCAGGAGGTCATGTTAGCAGGAGATAACTGTGGCAGTGGGGTTGAAAAGGGAAGCTTGCAAATTGAAGAACAAAGAGGATGAAAGTACAGCATGCCAGGCCCTCATTAACCCTTTCTTCATCTGGGGCAGGCAGCATTAATGGTATCAGCCCATACCAATGCACTCAATGCATTAATTAACATAGCATGTGCATGTTAATACAGAGTGAAAATCACTAATAAAGAGATAGGTGAATGAGTCAAATTTGACACTATGGTAAAATATGGTAAACTGAGGGACACCCTCTGTTCTGCATGTCACCTACTTCCTCGTGTTCATATTTTCATTCACGCTCTCACTTTTCTGTCACATTCCACTAATCTGTGAAATGTTGCATTTTAAATTATAGAGTTTGTTTCAGAAACACAAAAAACTAAAGACTCCCCACACTATGGAAGTATTCTCCCAGGACATGGGGTTCATTATGTATTTTCTGTCTCTCACAGTCAAACAAGAAAACAAGAGAGCACACCATCCACCCTAAATAGGGTGAATGGTGTAATGTTCTTACTTCGATGGCCCCTTCTTCTTCAGGTGAAGGAGGAAGTTTTCCAGTGACAGAGTCAACGGGGGTTCTGTCGATGGAAACCACACCCACCATCATCGCATGGAGGATTAAAGAAGCCACCCTGTTCTGCAGGACAGGAAGCATGCTTAATTCGCCATGCCATGTCTGGTGATGTACAGACGGAGAACAGGCCCATCTATCGCCAGTCAGTGACTGGGGCGGAAGGGCCAGGTTCTGTCTCTTGGCCCTTGTTCTCTGCATTTTAGTTTCCTAAGATTATCATTATTTACTGAGTTTTGCACCCATTGACAAAACGTAGTCTGTGCCTCTTTCTCCTAAGAACCCCTTAGGAAGGAAGCGGCAACCTATATCGACGTTTGATTGCTTTCTGGAAAAGCAATCAGCACTAATAATGAAAGGATAGTGCAAACTGAACTACCTCTAAATACTGCCCAAGTGGATAATACCACCCTGTTGTTTGTGGTGATCTCATTGCTCTGCAAAGGCTTTTTCCAGTTCAACCTCCGAGCAAAGTGAGAAATCAAGGAGTCTATGATAGCTGAATCTGATATTCACATAGCATCCTCTGATAGTGCATAATCAACAGCTGGTCATTAATAAAATAAGGAGGAAAACACATAAACTGAATTTAATTTCAATGAACGAGGTTTGGGGAAATACCGGTAAACATGAAGTGTCTTCTTGTTGTTATGTTCAGAGGACCAGTACAAGGAAAACTCCAAATCTCTTCGTCCTACAGCTGCCATCAGACACCATGGTTTATGATATCCTTTTGACAGAGGTTTCTCCACTTCTCAGAGTATCCTTGTGACAACTATGCACAATTAGACAATAAGAGTATGCACTGGCTACAGATAAATATGGCAAACAGGTTCCTTGAGTTTGATGAAGTCGTGTTGATGAGGCTGGTTGACCGGGTAGATATTTAACCTAAATCTGTGCAGAAAGACTGTATAGCGCTCACTGTTAGGTCAATAGTTTGATATCACATTTCATGGTCTGTGTTCCAACTCTACAATCTAAGTGCCTGATTCACAAAGGTAAACTTACACTTTTGTGTAACTTTATGATTGTTTGCTGTTCACAAAGGGATTTACGAGGAGTTTATTCACAAATGTGGAGTCTCACAATGAAAAGATAGGACAGTCCAACATTAAATCAGGCCCCAAGTGTCCCCTTGCGATTGTTTAACTGGCCTCCATTGATATCACCAGCTGTCTGTGCACTGTTCTATAGATTTCAGCTATCAAGTTCCCGGGAAGATACTTATTGATTCCCATTGATTCCCATTAGCTGTTACCTCTAGGATAAAATTTGATATAATTAGATATTATAATTACTCTGAAGGGTGTTCAAGTTCAGCGTCCAATGTTGATGCTAAAGATCAAATATAGGCACTAGGGAGTGGCTTGATTTATTGAATCTATATGGTGCTACTTTGCTGCAAGAGGCATGGATTTTGGGTCTGTTACCTATGTGGTTCCCGCAACACCTTCCATCCGGGGAGAGTCAAACAGGGCCTTCTCATTGGGGTTGCTATCATCGTCAACGCCTCTATTACAGAACTATTTACTGGTCCTTCTAATGTGCAGGTGCTTGCACTGAGTTTTAATAAGGGCAATAAACTTTTGCTTATCAATTTTTATAAAGATACTTCTTTTGATATTCATTTTCGAAGATTGGCACGAATTTTGGATATTTCTGTTCGCTATATCGAAACATTTTGGAAAGTTTCCATCTCTCATTTTAGCTGGTGATGGCAATGCTACAACAAGAGACATTTGAGCTGACTGTGTACACAGTGCATCAAAATCGCTCTGGTAAATATTTGTCTGAAAGCAAGACTAATCAACACGGTACATTCCATCTTGACCTCATAGTTAAATGGAATTTGTGAGATACCAACTATTATTTTCTTTTTGTCACGAACACTACCCCGACTATTCAGTTAGGGGTAGATTTAGTGTAAGTTATTATGTCTTTGCTTTCAGACAAATAGTGGACATTTAATTATTATAAAGTCACTTGAAATATTAGTACCAGTTATTGATTCTAAACTAGTGCCTATTAAATTTAGTGATCACAACCCCTTAAGTTTTGATATATGTATTTCATCTCCTTTTGAAGTGAATACCACCATCATAAATCATAAAGAAAATGTAAAGATGGTGAATAACGGCTACAATGGGAACTGATTGATTATTTTTTTATTTTTAAACCAGGTAACCAAAGGATTTGGCCAATACGACCTTAGTCTTAGATGTTATTTTTTGTTGTTGCAGTTTTTGATACAGTGCAATCTCGACCCGAAGGTATTAATGCGTTTTACATGAGCACCAGTTAAGCTTTACAAGGACACATTCCTTTTTATGCCTCGCCTACGCAGCACACATGTGCTGCATAGGCAAAAAGACCTTTAGGTATCGGTACGGCTTTTCAGCCAAAAACATGCACGCGTTCCATTGCCTTCAATGGCAACGCGTGCACGTGTGGCGATTCACTTGCGGGAGCGAGCGGCTGGCGCCTTTATGTTATCAATTATCGAGGCGCCAGCCACTGGCTCCCGCAAGTGAATCGCGCAGGCCCCCTCGTCTCTCCCCCCCTACTGCCGTACGAGGTGCTCGCGCTTGTTTTTTTTGGCTTTTCGCATGCTTGTTTGATAAGTATTCACTCATTCTCTGCCCTCTGTTGCTTCCGCCGAGTGGAATACTGTCACTGAGCGATTTGCTGGTGAGCACCTGTGAAGTGCTGCTTTAGGACTAAAATGCCCCAGGTCAGATATCACCAGCAGCTTTATTTTCTCTTTGCGAATGCTGTAGGCACTCGGCAGCTTCCTAACATCCATGGTAAAATCGGCCACTGAAGCAGCAGCTCTGTAGAGTTGTGGGGTGTAAGAATACCACTCACTTAAGTGCACATTTTGAAGATTGAGCCCTTTTTAGGTGGGTTACCACCAAAAATCGCCAACACAATTATATATTTGAAAGTCAAGCCCCGTGTGTGATTCGGCCATTCAAGTCATGGTGGCATCAGAGGGAAAATAAGAAAATACGCCCAAAGTGCCAGGAGAACATTCCCAGCACATCAAAGAAATTTCTTAGAGATGCTTATTTAAATAGAACAAACCCTGCAGAGCAGCTTGCCCAGCACGCATTTTTGCTTCAAGTTCTTTGCCAAATAAAAGGAGGATTTGGTGGGCGGTTTAGCAACAGGATGCACAAAGCAAGATCTCACCTGCATAAGAGGATTGACAGACCGCCTGCCATATTTTAAACAGCCACCTTATTGTGGTTTGATTTGTTTTGATTCAACTCACATATTTGGTGCCATCACGCATTCCCTGCCCTCTGTTGCTTCCGCCGCTCTCCTATTGCTCCCCTCTCCCATGGTGTTTGTAATCCTGCCCCATACGTTGCCCCCTCGCCCTCCACTGTGCTTGCGTCTTTTTTGTTTTTTTGTCTTTTCGCGTGCTTGTTTGATAAGTATTCACGCATTCCCTGCCCTCTGTGGCTTCCGCCGAGTGGAATGCTGTCACTGGGCGATTTGCTGGTGAGCACCTGTGAAGGGCTGCTTTAGGACTGAAATGCCCCAGGTCAGGAGACCACCAGCAGTGGGAATGAGGGCAGGTCCGGAGCCCTTACAGTGAAGATACTGTTGACAGGCGGAGAAACCAGTGGTGTAGATCTATGAAGGACTGATTAAATGCTCTTAGGTGTGGGACAGAGGCTTTGGAGTAGTGCTTACTCCAGGCCCCTTTCTTTATTCCTGGTCCATGGGGCTCCTCATTACAATTCCTGCTCGCTCCTCTGGAATAAAACGCTACACACCATGCGAAATACCCAATGAGGACCATGATACTGCATTTTAAATATGCAGCTTTGTTTTCTCTTTGTGAATGCTGTAGGCACTTGGCAGCTTCCTAACATCCATGGTAAAATCGTGCACTGAAGCAGCAGCTCTGTAGAGTTGTGGGGTGTAAGAAAATCAATCACTCAAGTGCAAATTTTGCAGACTGAGCCCTTATTATGTGGGCTACCACCAAAAATCGCTAACACAATTATATATTTGAAAGTCAAACCCCGTGCGTGACTCGGCCATTCAAGGCATGGTGGCCTTAAAGGGAAAATAAGAAAAAAATTGTGGAATTATTTGTTTTGATTCAACATATTTGGTGCCATCAAACTTCAAAATTAAATACCAATGCTTAGAATGATACCGGAATATTCAGAAATTCTTGTAAAGAATAATTTGCAAAGGAAACCTGTTTTACTTACATGTGTACCAAAAAATGTGTTGCCTTGATGTAGCCTTCTCTTTTCACACACTCACCTACCCCAGTAAAAGTGTCACCATGATAAAGTTACCTCTGTTATTACATCATCTTCCTGTTTAAGTAATTGTCAGCAGTTTTTCAAAAGAAGTTGTTTGATAGTCAGCCTTTCAAATCACAAAACACTTCAAATACCTGTGGAACGAAAACACATCAAAAGCTTCTATCTAGCTTGTATAGTGTAATCTGGTGCTCATGTAATGCACTCCATTGTTCTTGGCCTGGTTCGTGATATATAAAACTGCAAAAAATATATATGGATTCCAAAATGCACCACTGGACCTTGTTTTAACACAGAAGTGGATACAAGCCCATACCTCATACTCTGCCGCAGATGGAGGTTTCTCAAATTTTCTAAAATCACTGGCATCAACACCAAGATTTTTCAGAAACCTTGTGGTTTTAGTAAACAGATGCCACAGGCCAGCACTCCACCTTGAAAGGTGTTACATCTCCACACTCCAATGCAGGTCATGATCTGATACTTTTCTGGGCCGATCCATATACTGGACACAGTTGATTATTGAAGGGTGTGGTTAAGGACGTGAGGTTTACAAACAATAGCTGTTATTTTTATGAAATCGCACTGCCTCGTGTCTAGTAAAGTTAGTGGGTCGCAAATGCTTGCCGTTCTAAAAATAGGGTTGAGGTCGTAAAAGGTTTGGGAACCACTGGTATAGCTCATTGTTTGTTTAAACTCTTTCAAGGTTATCTAGAGTGGTTTCAGCAACTCCAGCACCCTAGTTACAGCGCCACTGCGAGATATATCTCATTCACTGGTAGCTTCAGGTGAGAAAACCAATCCTCCCTCTGTGAGAGGACACTAGACTGCAGTCCTTGCAGACAGGAAGGTAAAATGCCACCAAGCAGTTGTAACTACCATAACCTTGACTTTTCAGTAGAGGAACACATCACCGGAGAATCAAAACTACTGAAGGTCCACCCCTCGTCCTGGCCCCCCACCCACTGAATGCAGCAGCAATTAAGATTGGCATCATCCAGAGGACACAACTAGTGCCGCTTGTCACAGCAGAAGTAGATTATTGCCTTCACTTGTAAGAGAGGGGGCACACCAAATAAAGGCCACTACTCCAATGCTCGACTATAGGTGGACACATCATCCACCAGGCATACACACCACTAGCCGTCCGTGCACGCTTCCACCAGGCACAACCACCACCACCCATCAGTGCATTATCCCACCAGGCACACACACCACCAGCCGTTAGTGCACGCTTCCACCAGGCACACACACCACCAGCCGTCAGTGCATGCTTCCACCAGGCATACACACCACCAGCCGTCAGTGCACGCTTCCACCAGGCACACACACCATCACCCGTCAGTGCACGATTCCACCAGGCACACACACCACCAGCCATCAGTGCACGATTCCACCAGGCACATACACCACTAGCCATCAGTGCACAATTCCACCAGGCACACACACCACCAGCCATCAGCGCATGATTCCACCAGGCACACACACAAGCAGCCATCAGTGCACACTTCCACTATGCACACACACACCACCAGTCATCAGTACACATTTCCACCAGGCACACATACCACCAGCCGTCAGTGCATGCTTCCACCAGGCATACACACCACCAGCCGTCAGTGCACGCTCCCACCAGGCACACACACCACCACCCGTCAGTGCATGATTCCACCAGGTACACACACCACCAGCCATCAGTGCACGCTTCCACCAGGCACACATACCACCAGCCGTCAGTGCCTGCTTCTACCAGGCATACACACCACCAGTCGTCAGTGCACACTTCCACCAGGCATACACATCACCAGCCATCAGTGCACGCTTCCACCAAGCATAAACACCACCAGTCATCAGTGCACGCTTCCACCAGGCACACACACCACCAGCCGTCAGTGCAAGCTTCTACCAGGCATATACACCACCAGCCTTCAGTGCACGCTTCCACCAGGCATACACACCACCAGCCGTCAGTGCACACTTCCACCAGGCACACACACCACCAGCCATCAGTGCATGATTCCACCAGGCACACACACCACCAGCCATCAGCGCACGTTTCCACCAGGCACACACACCACCAGCTGTCAGTGCACGCTTCCACCAGGTATACACACCACCAGCCTTCAGCACACGATTCCAACGGGCACACACACCACCAGCCATCAGTGTACGCTTTCACCAGGCACAAACACCACCAGCCGTCAGTGGAAGCATTCACCAGACACACACACCACCAGCCGTCAGTGCCCGCTTCCACCAGGCACACACACCACCAGCCGTCAGTGCACGCTTTCACCTGGCACAGACACCACCAGCCGGTAGATCTGGCAACCTAAACAAAACAGCAGCAAAAAACAAACAAGCATTGGCATAGCCAATAGGTCTCTCTTTTTGGACTGTATAAGTATGCAGCAGATTATCCTTGGTGCAACAAAACCAACTGTTGCATGGCTAAACACTTATAAGGTCCCAAATGCAAGACCTATTGGCTATGCCAATGCTTGTTTAGGTAGGCACAGGGAGGTTAAGGGATTCGCCTGGAATCACAGGGTGTTGAGCGAACGCGGAGGCTCGAACCTGGTTCTCCAGCTCTAAAGTTGGCATCTCAAAGGGTCCAGCTCAATTGTAGCCTGTTTTTTGAAATCCTTAGGGAAGCAGGAGAAAGCAAACAGTTAAATGTGCTAATAAGACAATGATGGTCATAACATTGCACACAAGTAAGTAACTGAAAGAAGAGTTCCTGAGTAGTTTTGAGTTAACCTATGCTCACTTTTGACATTGCAGTGAATAAGTCGAAAATACGATTTGCGGTGTGTGCTGTGCACTATAATGAAGGGACAGACATATTATTATGTTATGAGCAATTGTATACTATATGCAAGCCTATTCTTTGTATCAGGGCTATTGTGGTACTACAAAACGAACTACCAATGCAATTTGTGAATCGACCCTTTGTGTTTTTTGTATATAAAGCCAAGTATAAACTCAATCACATCCAGGTGACCTCAAGTTTAGTTAATGAGTAACCTAAAGTGCTGTGAAATTAAGGGATTTGCTCAAGATAACACAATTTGCACAAGTGGGCAACCCCAGATTTTAGCGCAGTTAAGCCACTATACCATGGCTGCTCTTGTCTGGTTTACATAGCAAGATCCTGTTTTTCTCGACTGCTGTTCTTTAAACGGTTTTCTTCATGATGTCATTAAGGTCGTTGTGTGCAAATTGTACACTTTCACAGGCGTCTCAAGGGCACGGGCAGTGCGAGAAAAAAGAGCTTGTTGATTGATGTAGGCACTGAGGCTTTTTAAGAGAGTGCTTTACCCTTCTTTTGTAGCTAATAATAAAGCCAAACACTTTTTTTTGCATTAGGCAATTTTATTTTTTAACTTGGGAAATAAACATTCCTAATTTGTGGAGCAAAATAAGTTGTGTGGTTGTTTTCAACTCTCAATGATACTGTCACTAATCTTCTGAAGCTGTATCCCCATCCACCCCAGACTTGAAAAACATTTTTGGAAAAGCAGGAAAGACCTCTAAACCTCTCAGTTCTTGAAGGCCATTGGCCTAATCATGCCCTGGTGCGTCGGGGTCCTTGGACGTCATTTAGGGGTCGCCAGGGGTCACAGCAGTGAGCCTGGTGTGCCGTTTATAACCCCTGGCACTGCCTTTGTGACAACTGCCCTCAGAGGTGGCAAAATTAGAGCCAGGAACACAGTGGCAGCTCGTCCTTCTGGACATCGGTTGGGGTTTCTGTAATTTTTTTAAATTACACTAATAGTGCATAATGTTGCATTATTCACTATTAGTGCAATTACAAATGGAGTACAATTAGCTGGAATATGATCTTCTCTGGCAGCTGAGGTAGGTAAAAAATGCTTTTAAATTTGTATATTGTGTGTGCTTGCGAATGAGTGTGTGTTTACAAGAGAGAGTGTGTGTGTGTGTGTATGTGAAAGTATGTGTGTTGGTGAAAGTGAAGGTCAAAGGGTTTGTGATGTCATTCCGCTTTCTCTGACATTTTGGTGAATTGACGTTCATATCGGGGGATATGCGCGAATCAGCATCATTTTCAACAGGGAACACAACCCAGCCTTGGAAAAAAATTTCAAACCAGCCTCACACTGCGACTAAAATGGGACAAAGGGACTATCATGGTTGGCCCACAGCTGTCCATCCAGCTCCTAGCCTGCAGCCCACGGGGAAAATCCCAATGTGACACAATGACCTGTCCGGCACTCATCTTCACTGTGAGTCTGGTCGAAATTTCACTCTTGTTGTTCTCTACCCAACTTATTGTGGGGTTTTTAATTTTGATCTATAAGTATCAACTCCCGAATACCGATATCAGCCACGTTTTTAACTTTGTCAACTCCTTGTGTAACAGATGAGCTTGCACTGTAAGAATGCGCGATTCATTGTCTGTGTGAGTATTTACAGAAATATTGATTTAAATTGAACCCATCATTTTTGTAATGTAATTCTTTACAGTGCTACTCATCCCAGGGTAGGGTGTCAGAACACTTTATGTCACACACAGAGGCACAATAAACCATTAAAGTGTGTAAATAAAAAATACAGGAAATGTCACATACGATAATGAAGGTTATAAGGTGTAGGAATCACATATCAATCATACTTGTAGGCATTATATTTTAAGAGTGAATGGTCGGAAGAAACACAAAGTCAGGGTATAAAACATAACGCAGTGATTGTAGTTGTTTGTCCGAACAAGACTTTATCACTTCCCGAAAGAGCCCTTCTTTGCAATCTTAGTATAATAACATATTGACAGAAAACAAAAAGGATTCAAACCAATGACTTACAGTTTGCATGCAGCTGCTTGATGCAGATAAATAAATCACTATGCTGTATTAGAACATTTGGAATGTTGGGATCCCCATTGAAAACAATGGAGTGCTCTGGGCTTCTAATGGCCGGTATGTTGTCCTTCACAGGTGTTGCTCTGAACAATGGCCTTGCAGAGCCCGTGAGGCCTTTGTTTTAATTGTTAGAACATTCTGCCTTCTAGTGGTGAAGGTTCTAGTAGCCTTATAGCCCTCCGTAGCTGGGCTACATCAGCATTAAAGTTCCACTCTATTGTTAAAGGGCCACGCCTTCGGCTCTGGCCTGTAACGCTGTAGTGGGCCTTTAATGGCCAGAATAGCCTGCTACAGTGGGATATAAGGCTATATTAGAAGGCTTCCAACATTTAAACCGAAAGTAACAAATTATATCAGCATCAAAACCAGTAACCTACTTACCTCTCTAAGTTAACTGCCAATCTGTAACCCACATGATACAAGATGTGCAGGCACCTTAATCTACTCAGCCACTGCAGCCCTTGCGATGTGGGGGGGGGGGTTGTTGCTTGAGCTCCAGGGGGCCCCCTACGGCATTGTGCATGAGCGGCGGCCCCCTGGCCTGAGAGCTCCTGACTGAGTCCTCATTTCACTGATTGTAAGGTTTTTGGGTGTGATATGCCTTCGAAGAAGCTCGTAAGACTAGAAAAGTAAATGTTTTATCTTTGGGGCATTATTAAAGAAACTTTGCCCTGCTGCAAAAACTGAATACTTAATGGGTACGATTTTTGCTGCTTATGATTGAACTAATTTGCACCGCGGATCACATTTACACCATACCATTTTTGCTGTTTACATATTTAAAAGTGGAATGCAAAACACAGGCTTTTGAAGCGAAATCCCTTTTTTATTTAAAAAAGAGGAAACATAGTGCAAAATAAGTTTGCCCTATGTTTTAAAGTTTTTGTGGAATAGGATTTCACTGTTGAAATATTGATGACTCAAATGATTTACAATCAATATGCGGGAGCATTCTCTTTCACAAACTGTTTTCTACATTTTTGGCCTGGTGCAAAATTCTTTCTGTAATACGGACTGGATAAAATCTGATTGTTCCAATCTGTATCGCCAAGCAAAAGATGATAGGAAAGTATTAATGTTCCCTTTTCATCAGTGCAACGTTTCTGTGGTCTAGCCCTGGGTAGTCTGGTAAGCTAGCTCGGTGTGTTGAGCAATGCTAAGCTGAGCTATGGTGATATCGTGTCAATAGCTTGGATATCCATGTGCGTCCTGCAGGTCACATACTGGATTCCGCCATAACTGGCTCCGCCTTTCATCATTATGAGGGAAAACAGGCATACACCACTGATTTGTGTACTGTTACTTAAGTGTGTGTGCCATATAATTTTAAATATTGCTACAGACATTTTTATGCCTGCCCTCTGGCGAAATAACCCAACCACAGACAACATGACCACCCTCAAGGACGCCACCCGCAAACACCACCAGCTGATCCGATCCACCAAGAAATCAGCATTCAAGGATCGACTCAACAAAACAACGCCCACAACAGCAAGGAACTCTTCAGCATCATCAAAGAGCTTACCAATCCCAGCGCCGGCACCAACGACATCACTCCCTCTCAAGACCTCTGCGACTCTCTAGCCTCATTCTTCCACAGCAAGATCGCTGACATACATAACAGTTTCGCCGAACAATTCACTCCCCTCACCACCGAACGGAAGCCCCCCCACCACCACCCTTTGCGCCTGGACCCCGATCAGCACAGAAGACACCATCCGCTTGATGAACTCCATCCACTCCGGATCACCAACCGATCCATGCCCCCACCACATCTTCAACAAGGCCGACTCCATCATCGCACCCCAACTCCGGGATATCATCAACTGCTCCCTCTACACCGCTACCTTCCCGGAAAGCTGGAAACATGCCGAACTCAGCGCCCTCCTGAAGAAACCTACAGCAGACCCTACCGAACTTAAGAACTACCGCCCCATCTCACTCCTCCCATTCTCTGCCAAAGTCATGGAGAAGACTGTCAACAACCAGCTCGCCGCCTTCCTGGAGTCTAACGGCTCCCTCGACCCCTCTCACTCCGGCTTCCGAGCCAAACACAGCACCGAGACCGCCCTCATCGCAGCCACAGACGACATCCGAACACTACTCGACAATGGGGAAACAGCTGCCCTCATCCTCCTGGACCTCTCCGCAGCGTTTGACACGGTCTGCCATAGCACCCTTGTACAACGCCTCAGCAACGTCGGGATACAAGAAAAAGCATTGGACTGGATCATCTCGTTCCTCGCCGGAAGAACCCAGAGAGTCGCCTCCCCCCCTTCAGATCAGAGGACACCGAAGTCATCTGTGGAGTACCACAAGGATCATCCCTCAGCCCCACCCTCTTCAACGTCTACATTAGCCCCCTCGCAGCCATCGCACGCGAACACAACCTCAACATCATCTCCTACGCTGACGACACTCAGCTGATCCTCTCCCTCACCAAAGACCCAAACACCGCCAAAACCAACCTACACGAAGGAATGAAAGACGTAGCCGAATGGATGAAGAACAGCCGCCTAAAACTGAATTCAGACAAGACGGAAGTCCTCATCCTAGGATCATCCCCCTCTGCATGGGACGACTCATGGTGGCCACCGGCCCTTGGCAGCGCGCCCAAACCAACGGACCATGCTCGCAACCTGGGATTCATTCTAGACTCCTCCCTCTCAATGACCAAACAAGTCAACGCCGTCTCGTCATCATGCTTTAACATCTTACGCATGCTCCAAAAGATCTTCCAATGGATCCCACCGAAACAAGAAAGATGGTCACCCAAGCACTTGTCACAAGCCGGCTGGACTATGGAAACACCCTATACGCCGGAACCACAGCCAAATTACAGAAAAAACTCCAACGCATTCAGAACGCCTCCGCCCAACTCATCCTAGACCTACCACGCCACAATCACATCTCCGGCCACCTGAGAGACCTTCACTGGCTCCCCGTCAACAAGAGAATCAAGTTCCGTCTCCTCACCCACGCACACAAGGCCCTCTACGACCTAGGACCCAGTTACCTCAACACGCGCCTGACCTTTTACACCCCCACCCGCCAACTACGATCGTCCAATCAAGCCCTCGCCGCGATTCCATGAATCCGAAGAGCCACCATGGGAGGAAGATCATTCTCCTACTTAGCGGCCAAAACCTGGAATTCTCTCCCCACCCACCTCCGCCTTACACAGAACCACCTCTCCTTCAGAAAACAACTCAAAACCTGGCTGTTTGATAAATAACGAAACCCCCCTCCCCAAAGCGCCTTGAGACCCTCTGGGTGAGTAGTGCGCTATACAAATTTTGACTTGACTTGACTTGACTTAAGGGGTTAATTTTAGGAAGGGATCAGTCTATTTCTAATGGAAACATTTATTAACAGCAGCACTGTGGAATCTAGCCCCCATCGCTGTCTTTAATCTTCACTCTTACACAAGGGTGTTTATGTTTAGGGTCCACCCCCGTTACACCAGCAGGAAGTGTGACAACCAGTTAACATAATTGTTCTACTATTATCACATCGCGTTGAGAAAACAGACTCCGGTTTGACTGCAAGGAATGGCACTCTCCTCCTCCAGCCCTGTAACAGCAACATTGCACCGTATGAGCAAAGCACGTTATGTGCCACTTAAATATGTGGTATAAAATACCATAATGAAATCAAGTTCAAAAGTTTGTTTATGAAAAAATGTCATAAAACTTTAAAACTTCATATATTCATAATACATTGAAATCCAGGATCTTCTCGAAAAATTACGCTTTATGGTGCAACATTAATAATCTGATTCTGGCTATATACAAAAGCATTCATGAGTATAGGAAGCAGTTCTACAGGAGATACTCTTTTACGTTCTTTTGCAAGCTTTTGTGAATTGTCACTGAAACCTCCAACTCCCTATTTAAAATTGAAAAGAGGGCATTCTTTTTTCTATGTGTTCTCATTTTAATACCTTTTTATTGTATGTTCTGGGGCCAATTGAAAAAAGGTATGTAAAAGTATGTAAAAGAGTACTACAGAGTGATACTTTATGTATTCCAAAATGCCTTTGAAAATAGGCCCCATAAACTGTTGCAACTGTCCCCAAAGCTAAGAGTCAGGTACTAGTGCTGTACCTCGGGGAACCAACACCAATGTTCCTTCTCACACCACTACACTCATAGTCCTCCTTCATCACTCTCTCATCATTGTCACCGCCTTATTTGATCACTCTAGTGCCAACCTCATCACCTCACCCAGACGAACATGCCACAGGCATTCCCAGAGGTGGCCTAGTCAGTCTCTTTCTCAACAAGTACCTCACCTCGATCCCTATCCTACCCTTGGACTCCAAGCCTTCCAGTCGGGACACAACAGGCATCCCACACCTCAAGTTGCATGTTACCCCAATGTAAGGTCCTCTAGAAGTAAGGAGATCATTCTTGGAACTTCACAGCACCACCCCTCAATGTCCTGTTAACTCTAACATTAACCTGAAGAAACACGAGCCCAGCTATTCTCAAACCACTCTCTTTCCAGCACTTACTGTAAGCTATGCACCTCAATGGCAGACATTTAACCCCTTCACTGCGGCGGCTATTCCGCCGCAGTGCTAAGGGGGCGGGGCGGAAGAGCGGTGGGCGCATGCTGGTGACGGAACCGCTCCGTCACCAGCGTCGGTTGCGCTATGCTTATGACGGAGCGGTTCCGTCATGGCCCCCTCCGCTCAATAGAACGCTCAGCGCAGGCGCGGAATTCGCGCCGCGCATGAGCGGCGGGCGGGCCATGACGGAACCACTCCGTCATCAGCACAGCGCCATCGCAGCTGATGACGGAGCGGTTCCGTCATCAGCACTTAAGGGGTTAATCTTGTTCTCACATCGACTTCAATGACACATTTCTTGCTCACTATTGAATCCTCGTCACAAGATTGTGCCCTTGTCCACAAAACTAGCTAGACTGTATTGAATTGTATTGAAATTGCATTTATGTAGCACTTACTACCCTAGACGAGGTGTTGAAGCACTTTACCTCCTATTGCCCCATCCAAGAAGACACAAGTACCTGAATGCAAACTGTCAAGAGACTCAAACTCTTCTGTCCTGAAGAGTTCAGTCAGCATCTCCTCCGCACCCAAACTGTAGATTTATCCTGCTAAGGGCTCCCTTAAGACACACATGTACACTCACCTGTGCAAAAGGTGGAAGGTCCTGTACCCCACGGCACCTACAAATATACAGGCACATCTTATTACCTTTAGGAGTGACCATGACACTGTCAGTAATGTAATATTAGCTCCTGCAGCCCCTACTGGGATGGGGGGCTCCAAGCTCCAGGGGGCCCCTCTGACACTGTCCAAAGGGGCGGCCTTTGGCCTAAGAGCTCCTGAAAGGGTCCGGGTCGTGCGGGGCCCCTCCAGGTACTTCACAGGGGGGCCCTCAAGTTTCATTATGCCACTGAATCATCTATGCTACTTTATGAGTCAAAACTGCGAGTGGACAAAACACAGGAGCTCCCAGATCTGTGCTAACCACTAGAGTTAGCTTCCTGACATTATAATCCCTTCAAACTTCCTGGGCCCACAATGATCTGTAAGATATTTCAAAATGACACTTCTTTGAGACCAATTAAGTAAGCTGGCAAGAGACTTACTGTCACATATGTCCTTCTTTCCAATGTTTTTGAGGCAGATTTAAAAAATAAATAAATGTGTAAGTCGACTGGCAGACTGTTTATCAAGCTCAACCACTCATACCTTCACCGCCTTTCCTTTACCACACCTTGACTCATAATTTATGGGCTCCCGGAGTAAATGTTTTAAAAAACCAGCCCTGACTGTAACTGTTATATGCTCAGTGGTGTAGCAAGACCGCCATGAGCCAGAAGGCAAGCAGTAAAACACAGCTATACTTCGGGTGTATCAATGTGCTGGGTCCTTCACACCACCTGAGACACATTTAAATACCTCAGTGTGAGAAGTTGGCCTGGTATATGCTGTTCACTATTCTAGTGAGCACCTTGCACCAGTCCAAACGACCCTTATGGTGATTGGTTGTAAGTCAACCTTATAGACCAGCTATCCTAGGGGTAGCATGGACAAAAGCAGTCTTAGGCTAAACTCAAGAGGGCATGTGAAGCCAGCTGTTTTACCATATGCAATCCCTTTTATTACCAAATGAAAGGACACCACACAAGTTATATATTACAAAATATATGTATTTATTTCTAGAATAATCCCCTTAACTCTTTATGAGCACAGGAGCACAAGCGTTAAACAAAGGACACAGTATAACATACAATAAGCTGCACAATTATGGATAGGCCGGGTGGCCATGCAAACCATATATTAAGAAAGTGGTATAAGTTCCACGTCACGAACAATGAACAGGCCTAGGGCCATGGGCATCGCTGGGCCTACACTGGACTAACGAATGTTAGGTCGGGAGAGAAAACAGCAATGCACCGCACACTGCTAGCCCCTCCTCCGGGTCGCCCCTAAGCACTCTGGCATGTGAAGTGCCTGAAGTTCGAAGAATTACTGAAAGTTCGTAAGTGGTTCACCTATGTAGGTGCAAGTAGATATTTGTTATTCCCCCGATCTCTAGACCCGGGACATCGCCCGGGTTTCGGGATATCTTCCCTCTTCAGTAGAGAAGTCAATAGGGGTGGAAGAGAAGGCCGCCTCGTAAGCGTCACGGGCCTCGTTGCCCAGCACACAGGTGCCTCGTCCAGAAGCTCGTCAGCTTATGTAGAAAAAACAGCAATGGAGAGGCCCACAGGATACGGGTGCAGAGTCTATAGGCAACCGCGTTTACCATACAAGTCAATGGTGCGTAAAAATCAGAAAGTGATAGGTTTCGGAGACTTCCGACTGGACTAGAACTTAGCCACTTGAAACTAGGACACTAGAGGTGTAAACCACTACAGGAGCACCGGAGTTATATCGTTACCTCACCCACAGGAAGCGGGTGCATAGGTGCCAAAGTATGTCGTGTTTCGTGGTGAAGTTCTATGGAGCCTGGAGATGAAGATGCTGCAGGCGGCCAGGAGAGAGGAGTCCGGTTGGATCCAAGGGTGGATCGAAGATGTAGAGTACCTGAAAGCAGAGGGGACAATGTTCAGGTCACTAGCCAGTGACCAGCGAGGAACCAGGCGATGTTGGGTTGCGATCAAGTGATGTTGAGGTGTTTGTCTCTGCTGCCACGTGGACCAGGAAGATCGAGGATGACCATCTGGTGAACACGAGCTGTCCCACGAAGGCTCTTGCTGTCGGCGGTGTCGGTACTCGATTCGGAGTCACCAAGCCTTGGCAAAGGCAACCCACGCAGGACTCAAATATGTCTTCTTGATCAGACCAGGAAGGTCAGATCGATGGCTCCTTTTCAGGGGAGCTGGGGCCAGTCTGGAGCAACTAGACCAGTAGTGTAGTTGTGGTGTTTCGTCGTCACAGAGGCCACTAGCCAACGGGCAAGTGAACGGACAATGCGTCAAGCAGGAAAAGTGCAAAAGGGCCCAATGCAGCACTCGGAGAGTGTGGAGAGGTGATCTTTGGAGCACAGGCTGATTGGGGCTGGGGCTTCTCAAACCCCAAAGCACAGCGTCGAGGGAACCTCTGGAGCTGCACAGGAAGCACTTCGTCGATTTTTCAAGATGGCCGGTCCCACATCTCTCCTCACCTCCATGGGTCTAAGCTTTGCTAGGACTGTGGATCGGGCTGTTGGAAGTCTGGGAGTCCAGGTCTTGTTGGTCTCTGTTGTTCGAGCTCCGGCGGGAGCAACAGCAAAGAAAGTATTGTCACGCTGATGGTGCCTGCTTGCACAGGGTGGCCACTCCTTGACCACAAGGGAGATTCTTCAGTCTTCTACGTTGAGTAGGATGTCGAAGGGTCCAGAGTTTTGTTTCAAAGTTTCAGTCAGGATGATCTAAATTGCATTGGCACAGCTCCTACCTTTATTCCAAATCAAGGGGCTGGATCACCTGCTAGGTCCCTCCTATGGGTGGGACCCAGTAAGGGGGTGGTTACACCCCTTTCCCTTTGTCCAGTTTTGCACCAGTTTGAACTGGGCTATGCATGGGACGCCTTGTGCGCCCCAGGCAGTGTCTAGTTTCATTCAACCCTCCCTGCTACAATCCACTATCCCCTGTCTGGGGTGGTGTAACACCTCCCTGTGACAGGATACCATTTGTCCAGGCCTCCCCTGCCGGAGTTTCGGTCAGCAGCAGGAGGCCAGACTTGTGTCTGTGGCAGCAGCATCCATTTTGTGATGCTGGGGCTCTGGTTAGATTTAACCGCGTTCAAGCAAAGTAACATGTCCTCTCCCTCTAGAAGGGTGGAATGCTACCCCCGTTGCCAGAACTGGCGAGGGGGTAGTATTCCAAAGCGTATGACACCTTACACGACATGTTTTGATAAAGCCAAACCAAAGTTAGCACGTAACCGCGAGGATTATGATGCACTTAAGAGTATATGGTATGGCAATATCCTGGAACAGCTAAGGGAGTTGGTCCCAAAAGCTGCAGACAGGCTCAGCTCATGCTTGAGCACCATCTCACTTAAAACCAAGCACTCTGCCTCCAGGATTGATAAGGCCTGCCATAGGAGTGACTTATAGGTGCATATGTGTCCAGATATAGGTGTAGATATAGGTATACTATATCTAAGCAAGGGGTGATTACACCACCTTGCCCCAGCTGAGTGATCAGCCAGTTGTGTCAGTTTGGATAGCCAGCCGGGGGTGGCAAAAGATATGCTGCAGCCCCTGGTAGACCTTGGATGCACCTATGCCCTGGGTACCTATAGTACACTGTACAGGGGCTGATAAGGTGACCCAATGTCCAATTGGTTATGTACCTGAAGTACATGGATGTGAATTTAGAGAGAGAACAGCAGGCTGTGGGTCTGATTAGCAGGCCCACAGCCACATTAAGTCAAAAACCAGTGAGGCAAAAAGCCAAAATTGGGGTGACCATAGGAAAGCAGACCCTACTCTCCTACATTACCCTCCCCCCAAACGCAGGGACATTAAACTTAACCTTGACCAGATAAGTCTTCATGTTCTAAGTGTAAATACCTGGAGAGACCATCTGCATTACCATGGTCAGTCCCTGGTCTGTGTTCCACTGTAAAATCCATCCCCTGTAGGGAAATGGACCACCTGAGCAGTTTGAGATTTTCACCCTTCATCTGATTTAGCCACAAGAGGGGCTTAAGGTCTGTCTGAATTCGGAAGTGAGTGCCAAACAAGTATGGTCTCAACTTCTTCAGGGCCCAAACCACAGCAAAGGCCTCCCTCTCAATGGCTGACCAACGTTTCTCTCTAAGGGTCTGCCTTCTGCTAATGAAAGCAATGGACTGGTCTTGACCATCTACATTAAGTTGTGAAAGCACAGCTCCCACCCCAAACTCAGAAGCATCTGTTTGGACAATGAACTCTTTGAAGTAGTCAGGACTCTTTAGGATAGGTGCAGAGCACATGGCCTTCTCCAGGTCATCAAATGCCTATTGACAGCTAACTGTCCACTGAACCTTCTTTGGCATCTTCTTGGATGTCAGATCATTTACTGGTGTCACAATAGACCCATAATTCTTTACAAATTTCCTGTAATACCCAGTCAGGACCAAGAAAGCTCTGACCTGTGTCTGATATGTTGGAGGAGCCCAGTCCTGTATGGTCTGGATCTTACTCTCCAGTGGTTGAACCTGCCCCCACCTATCAGGTGGCCCAGGTACACAACCTTGCTCTGCCCTATCTCACACTTGGTAGCCTTGATAGTCAGGCCTGCCTTTTGCAGGGCCTCCAGAACTTTCTTCAGGTGGATCATGTGATCCTCCCAGGTTGAGCTGAAGACAGCAATATCATATGGATATGCTGCACAAAAGTCATCCAACCCAGTAAGGACTTGATTCACCAACCTTTGGAAAGTGGCAAGTGCATTCTTCAAACCAAAGGGCATTACCACAAACTGATAATGTCCACTGGGGGTTGAGAATGCTGTTTTGGCTTTTGACTCCTCAGCTAACCTGATTTGCCAATAGCCAGTTGTCAGATCAAATGTGCTCAGAATTTTGGCAGAAGCCAATTTATCTATGAGCTCATCTGCCCTTGGAATAGGATGAGCATCTGTCCTAGTGGCAGCATTAAGACCTCTATAGTCTACACAGAACCCCATTTCTCTCTTTCCATCTTTGGTAGGAGGTTTTGGCACAAGGACTACTGGGCTGGCCCAGGGGCTCTCTGATGGATCAATTACTCCAAGTTCAAGCATTTTCTGCACCTCAGCCTTTATACAATCCCTGACATGGTCAGGTTGCCGGTAGATTTTACTCTTCACAGGCAGACTGTCACCAGTGTCCACCTCATGGGTGCACCAGTTAGTTTGACTGGGTGTGAGTGAAAACATGTGTCTGAAAGACTGTAGAACTTGTCTGCAGTCTTGTTGCTGCTGGTCAGTGAGGCTGCCATCTAAGGCCACACCATCACTGAACCATCATCAGGGTTATGGGATAACACGTCTGGGAGAGGGTCACTCTCTTCCTCTTGCTCCCCATCTGTAGCCATGAGCAAGCCCATGTCTGCCCTGTCAACAAATTCTTTCAATCTGTTTACATGGAGCACCCTGTGGGGGCTCCTAGGGGTGCCAAGGTCCCCCAAGTAGGTGACCTCTCCCTTTTTCTCAATGATGGTGTGGGGTCCAGACCATTTGTCTTGGAGAGCTGCTGGGGCCACTGGCTCCAACACCCACACCTTCTGTCCTGGCAGGTACTCAGTCAGCACAGCCTTTTGGTCATGCCAAGCTTTTTGGAGTTCTTGGCTAGCCTCAAGGTTTTTGGAAGCTTTCTCCATGTATTCAGCCATCCTGGAGCGGAGACCAAGTACATAATCCACTATGTCAAGTTTAGGCTTTTTGAGAGGAAGCTCCCATCCTTCCTTTACAAGACACAAGCGACCCCTTACAGGATGCTGTAGTCAACCCCCTTTTGTGGGACCTCTCTGTAAGGAAAGAGAAGGCAGGGTAAAAGGATGTCCCATCTTCGCCTAAGCTTTTCAGGTAACCCTTTTATCATCCCTTTTAGGGTCTTGTTGAATCTTTCAACAAGCCCATCGCACTGTGGATGGTAGGGTGTAGTGAATTTGTAGTTAACACCAAACTCCTTCCACATTGCTTTTAGATATCCAGACATGAAGTTGGTACCTCTGTCTGAAAGAACCTCCTTTGGAAAGCCTACTCTGGAGAAAACTCCAAGTAGGGCCCTTGCCACAACGGGAGCTGTTGTGGTCCTCAGGGGAATTGCCTCTGGATACCTGGTGGCATGATCCACTACTACCAGTATAAATATGTGCCCAGATGCTGTTTGGGGGTCCATTGGTCCAACAATGTCTATCCCCACTCTTTCAAAGGGTACCCCCACCACAGGTAGTGGTATGAGGGGGGCCTTTGTGGTGCCACCTGATTTGCCACTGGCTTGGCAGGTGACACAGGAGCGACAAAACTCCTTGGTATCTTCTGACATGTGAGGCCAGTGAAAGTGAGGGACAAGCCTGTCCCAAGTCTTGTTCTGGCCTAAGTGTCCTGCTAAAGGAATATCATGTGCCAAGGTTAGAAGGAAGCCCCTAAATTGCAGAGGTATAACCAACCTCCTGGCAGCAACAGGCTTGGGGTCTCTAGCCTCTGAATAAAGCCCATCATCCCAATACACTCTATGGGTACCTTGAGCATTCCCAGCAGCCTCAGCAGCAGCCTGCTGTCTGAGGGGTTCAAGAGAAGGGCAAGTTAATTGAGCCTGCCCCAGATCTGCCCTTGAGGGCCCCCCTGTCCCCAGAAACTCAACCTGATCAGGTTCAAGCTTTTCAGGGACAGTCTCCTCTTGGATCACAGAATCAGCCTCTTGTGAGGTCTGATCCTCAACCTGGTGCAAGTGGGAAGGCACTGCCTTAAGCCTCTTGCTCTTTCTCTTGGGTTGTGCTTGGTCGATTGTTCCAAGATCCAGCACAGGTTCAGGTAAGCACTTTTTGGCCTGTGACCTGGTCACAGCAAGGACATGTGCTGAAATACCTAGCATCTCTGCATGAGTCCTGTACTCCACTTCTGACCACAGTGAATCCTCTAGATCATTGCCCAAAAGACAGTCAACTGGGAGGTCTGCACTTACCACAACTCTCTTGAGGCCATTTACCCCTCCCCAGGAGAAGTTAACAACTGCCACACTATGGGGAGTAGTGACATTGCTAGCATTGGTCACCAGGTAATTATCACCCAGTATAAATTGTCCAGGGTCCACAAAGTTAGGTGTCACCATTGTGACACTGGCACATGTGTCCCTGTAGGCCTGAGCCACTTTATCATTATTCAAAGGCGTCTACCTGTACTTGCCCAGAGTACTGGGACTCATAGCAAGGGACATGTCCATGTCCCCCTCACAGATCAAGACTGCCTGAGTAGGAACTCCGACTAAGCCAGGCTCCATCTCAGTACCCATGGTTAAACCCACTATAGCTTTAGTTTGGGGACCACCGCTGCTGACTGTTCTAGGGGGTGCAGTTGCCTTAGGGGCTGCAGTGGTAGGGGCTCCATCTTTCTTAGTGCACTCACTAAACCAGTGAGAAACTGACTTACAGTAATTACACCAAGGTTTCTTTGGGCCATCATTCTTCTTCTTTTTTCCATTTTGGGACCCCCTCTCTTTATTACTATTTTGGCGGCCTGAAGAAGACTTCTGGTCTTTTTGTTTCTGATCTCCATCCTTCTGGTCTGCCTTCTTCTGATCACCACCTTGGTTCTGGGGTTTCTGCTTAACCCTGGTTCTGACCCATTTGTCTGCCTTCTTTCCCAATTCTTGGGGAGAGGTCAGATCTGAGTCAATCAGGTGCTGATGCAACAACTGGTTCTGGTAATTATTAAGGATCTGTTCTCTCATTATTAGGTTGTACAATCCTGTATAGTATGTAACTTTACTTCCCGGCAACCAACCTTCCAGAGCCTTAGTGGCACAATCAACAAAGTCAGTCCAATCCTGAGTCTGAGTCTTTTGGGTATCTCTGAACAACAACCTGCATTGCTCAGTGGTTAGGCCAAGCCCTTCAATCAGAGCACTCTTCAGGACAGAGTAGTTTTTAGCATCCTCAGGTCTAA
The DNA here is from genome assembly GCF_964263255.1 of Lissotriton vulgaris. Lineage (NCBI taxonomy): Eukaryota > Metazoa > Chordata > Amphibia > Caudata > Salamandridae > Lissotriton > Lissotriton vulgaris. The sequence goes on along the minus strand of NC_141689.1, from coordinate 1,115,622,457 downwards.
CAATGAGGAGCGTATCTCTCCCTTTTTCTGAAAAGGAGAGCCACAAGATTGCTGCCCACTGGTCCTGAGGAACCTGCTGTACCATGCAGGCTCTCTCAAGAGCAGTTATCCATTTGTGGATGTCATCCATATCTCTGTAGGGGGGCACAATCTTACTCGGGTTTCTATTGTCATAGGACCTGTCTTTATCCTTGGGGATAATGCTGCCACCAGTGGAATCTAATCCACTTAATTTTTGCTCCCTTGCTAAAGCAAGTTTAGCTTGGGCCAGGGCTACCTCTTCCTTTTCAATCTGGAGTTGGACAGCTCTCATCCTAGCCTCATGTTCCCTTCTCTGGGGGGAAGTCATTCCCCTTTGAGATCCCCTGGAGGCATTAGACTGGTTCGATTCCCTGGAAGGAGATCTAACTCTTCTATTGCCAGGGTTAAGTCTACTATTGGGTCTGGAAAGGTGGACACCTTCTCCATTTCCATGCAGGCTTAAGTTGGCCTGGTTCAACATTCTAACTTGAACCTGGTCATCCTCCCCCTGATCTTCTGACTCATTTCTACCCTGATCCTCATCTACCTCTTCAGGATCAACTTAAGTTCTGGGGCATCTGAATTATCAGGTGGGTTTCCCTCTCCTATGTTACTTGAAGGACCTGAAACAGATTCCTTCTCAAGATCAGCTTTCTCTAGGATTGCTATGATGATAGGGATGGTGGGGTTGTGACCCATTTTCAGCCCCCTTGAAGTGCATAGGGCACTCAAGTCCTTGTGGCTGAGTTTTTTATAACTGGATGGTACTTTGTGAGAGTCACCCACAGGTAGAGAACTGGAGGGTTCACCTGTGCCAGGCATGACTAGTGAGGTGCAAGTGATGCACTTACCTACACTATTTGTTTTCCTACTGGAACCTCTCTAGAGGTTGTAGTCAGGGTGTGCTAAGCCCTTTGGTCTACAACCACTAAGTTCAGTAGAACTTAAGTATGCTAAGCTTTGTTTATATGTACCTAGGTACTTGATGTGATCTTTCAAATGATATTGTCAAAGTTTACAATTGGTAAAAAAACAGCAAGCTCAAATCCCACCCGATGCACACCAATGTGAGAAGTTGGCCTGGTATATGGTGTTCACTATTCTAGTGAGCACCTTGCACCAGTCCAAACGACCCTTATGGTGATTGGTTGTAAGTCAACCTTATAGACCTGCTATCCTAGGGGTAGCTTGGACAAAAGCAGTCTTAGGCTAAACTCAAGAGGGCATGTGAAGCCAGCTGTTTTACCATATGCAATCCCTTTTAATACCAAATGAAAGGACACCACACAAGTTATATATTACAAAATATATGTATTTATTTCTAGAATAATCCCCTTAACTCTTTATGAGCACAGGAGCACAAGCGTTAAACAAAGGACACAGTATAACATACAATAAGTTGCACAATTATGGATAGGCCGGGTGGACACTCAAACCATATATTAAGAAAGTGGTATAAGTACCACGTCACAAACAATGAACAGGCCTAGGGCCCTGGGAATCGCTGGGCCTACACTGGACTAACGAAGGTTAGGTCGGGAGAGGCCCACAGGATATGGGTGCAGAGACTATAGGCAACCGCGTTTACCATACAAGTCAATGGTGCGTAAAAATCAGAAAGTGAAAGGTTTCGGAGACTTCTAACTGGACTAGAACTTAGCCACTTGAAACTAGGACACTAGAGGTGTAAATCACTACAGGAGCACCGGAGTTATATTGTTACCTCACCCACAGGAAGCGGATGCATAGGTGCCAAAGTGTTACTAGGAAAAAATATAGGGGTAGTGCCCAAATTACCCTCATGTACATGAGCACATGACATCAAAAAGATGTATACAAATACAAAGGAGCACAGAGGGATCGATTCAGTATTTATTTGTAATCCAGGTTAAATTAAAAATCTAGATATATCCAAAAATGATTTTTTTAAGGAATGAATACACAAATTACAATCACATATATATATATATATATATATATATATATATATATATATATATATATATATATATATATATATATATATATATATCAAACAACTAGGTGGAGCACACAAAAATCAACAAATGATTATAAACAACGAGAGTACCTTCACTTGCACTCAATCTTTCCATATAATACAACATACAACATATACATTATATATACATAATAACACACAAATATCACAACAACACAGCCCTACAAAAATAAAAAACCAAAAAATTACACAAAAACACTTATATATCTATGTGTGCATTCCTGAATTTCAATGCTACACTCCCAGGTAGTCCTATGTAACAGCGCCAGGGGAAACCAATTACCCCAAATTAATTATTTCAACCAGCGCTTATGCTACAATCTAGCACAAATTCACATTTGAAACTGACTTCTCCACAAAATGTCGACGCAGTCGCGGTCGCGTTTCAGCCACACGTATCTATGGGCTTCCTCAGGACAGAAGGGCCAAAGTACAGGGATCCACCGGTAAAATACGGACCCTGTGCACCGTGGCAGGTGAATCCAAGGTGGGGTACTCCCAAAGAGGGGTACCTCTGGAGGTTGGCGCCCACTTCTAATGCCCACTCGGTAGCAAAATTCACAGCAAAGGAAAAGTTCAATTCTTCTCTCTCTAGCGGCTCAAGTCCACACGGCTAATTATGCATCAAGACGCGTCGGTAACAAGGTTTACCGGCAGGTGCCAAAGTGTGTTGGGTTTCGTCGTGAAGTTCTATGGAGCCTGGAGATGAAGATGCTGCAGGCGGCCAGGAGAGAGGAGTCCGGTTGGATCCAAGAGTGGATCGAAGATGTAGAGTACTTGAAAGCAGAGGGAACAATGTTCAGGTCACTAGCCAGTGGCCAGCGAGGAACCAGGAAGGAACCAGGCGATGTCGGGTTGCAATCAAGTGATGTCGAGGTGTTTGTCTCCACTGCCACGTGGTCCAGGAAGGATCGAGGATGACCAGCTGGTGAACACGAGCTGTCCCATGAAGGCTCTTGCTGTCGGCGGTGTCGGTACTCGATTCGGAGTCACAATGCCTTGGCAAAGGCAACCCACGCAGGACTCGAAGATGTCTTCTTGATCAGACCGGGAAGGTCAGATCGATGGCTCCTTTTCAGAGGAGATGGGGACAGTCTGGAGCAACCAGACCAGCAGTGTGTTTTGGGTTTTCTCCATCACAGAGGCCACTAGCCAGCGGGCAAGCGACCGGACAACGCGTCGAGCAGGAAAAGTGCAAAAGGGCCCCACGTAGCACTCGGAGAGTGTGGAGGTGATCTTTGGAGCACAGGCTGCTCGGGGCTGGGGCTTCTCAAATGCCAAAGCACGGCGTCGAGGGAACCTCAGGAGCTGCACAGGAAGCACTTTGTCAATTTTTCAAGATGGCCGGTCCCACGTCTCTCGTCGCCTCCACGGGTCTAAGCTTTGCTAGGACTGTGGATCGGGCTGTTGGAAGTCTGGGAGTCCAGGTCTTGTCGGTCTCTGTCGTTCGAGCTCCGGCGGGAGCAACGGCAAAGAAAGTCTTGTCGCGCTGATGGTGCCTGCTTGCACAGGGTGGCCACTCCTTGACCACAAGGGAGATTCTTCAGTCTTCTACGTTGAGTAGGATGTCGAAGGGTCCAGAGTTTTGTTTCAAAGTTTCAGTCAGGATGATCTAAATTGCATTGGCACAGCTCCTACCTTTATTCCAAATCAAGGGGCTGGATCACCTGCTAGGTCCCTCCTATGGGTGGGACCCAGGAAGGGGGTGGTTACACCCCTTTCCCTTTGTCCAGTTTTGAACCAGTTTAAACTGGGCTATGCATGGGACGCCTTGTGCGCCCCAGGCAGTGTCTAGTTTCATTCAACCCTCCCTGCTACAATCCACTATCTCCTGTCTGGGGTGGTGTAACACCTCCCTGTTACAGGATACCATTTGTCCAGGCCTGCCCTGCCGGAGTTTCGGTCAGGAGCAGGAGGCCAGACTTGTGTCTGTGGCAGCAGCATCCATTTTGTGATGATGGGGCTCTGGTTAGATTTAACCGCGTTTAAGCAAAGTAACATGTCTTTTCCCTCTAGAAGGGTGGAATGCTACCCCCGTCGCAAGAACTGGCGAGGGGGTAGTATTCCAAAGCGTATGACACCTTACATGACATGTTTTGATAAAGCCAAACCAAAGTTAGCAAGTAACTGCGAAGATTATAATGCACTTAAAAGTATATGGTATGGCAATATCCTGAAACAGCTAAGGGAGTTGGTCCCGAAAGCTGCAGACAGGCTCAGCTCATACTGGAGCACCATCTCACATAAAACCAAGTACTCTGCCTTCAGGATTGATAAGGCCTGCCATAGGAGTGACTTATAGGTGCAAATGTGTCCAGATATAGGTGTAGATATAGGTATACTATATCTAAGCAAGGGGTGATTACACCACCTTGCCCCAGCTGAGTGATCAGCCAGTTGTGTCAGTTTGGATAGCCAGCCAGGGGTGGCAAAAGATATGCTGCAGCTCCTGGTAGGCCTTGGATGCACCCATGCCCTGGGTACCTATAGTACACTGTACAGGGGCTGATAAGGTGACCCAATGCCCAATTGGTTATGTACCTAAAGTACATGGATGTGAATTTGGAGAGAGAACAGCAGGCTGTGGGTCTGATTAGCAGGCCCACAGTCACATTAAGTCAAAAACCAGTGAGGCAAAAAGCAAAAATTGGGGTGACCATAGGAAAGCAGACCCTACTCTCCTACACTCAGCTACACCGATGATTGTCTAAAACAAGTCTTTTCAGCTAGTGACGCCAGTGATAACCTTTTCACTATATAAACACCACAATAACAGACTTTGGCTATGCTTTTCTTGTTACTCCATGTCAAACAGGGTCATCCTCAGTACTTAATTTGTAAAAAAAAAAATAAGGACCAGGGCTCTCAACAGTAGGCAGCTTGCACCAGCCCATTTCTTGTTTCAGCGCCATTTAAAATAGAGCCAACTACTAACCATGAAGTGTGGAGGGGATGTGGCCTAATGGTTAGAGCTGACCACTTTGGAGCTGGGGAACCAGGTGAAAGTCTCAGCGTCCGCTCAACATCCCCAATCACTTAATCTCCCATGTCTACCAAAAATGAGTATGTTCTTAACTGGTGCTCATGAAACTATAGCACTGATGTTGATGATTAAGTGCTAGTGCTGAGAACTGGAAACCACCGGCTCAAATTAAGTACTAGTCCTCCTAGCTCCAAAGAGCAGCAGAGAGATTTAAAGAGAACCTTTTTACTGTAGCAAAGCATCTTGAATGTGAGAGAAATCAGAATGTTATCGGAGCAGACGGGCATTTAACTGTGACAGTACACACATTCTTATATATTTAGGGCCTGATTCACAAAGGGTCTCCGCACTCGGTTGAGGAGGCCCCGCAGTTGTGGGTGAGTCTCCGCACTAGGGACAGTTTGAGGAGATTCCACCCCGAGTCCGGAGACTTTCCCACAACTGTGTGGCCTCCGCCACTAGTGCGGAGACCCTTTTAGAATCCTGCCCTATCAGTGTATTCTTAAGGAATGGGCAAAGTCGTTAAATACATAGGGCCCCCATCTTCCAAAGGAACCCCTAGAAAAGTAAACTATCTCTCCAGCTCACTTCTGTGCATTTCTGTATCCTAATCTTTAGCATATAATTCATTATTGTTTGGTAATATAGTGCTTGAAATAGCAAAAAAGGGTAATACAATTCAAAGTTGTCCCAAGCAGGGACCTCAAAATATTTCTTGCCTGGATCCCACAAAATCCTTCAGTTGACACTGCCCTCAAGAGTTTCTGTCCTCAATTCTGCCTCTTAAAACTTGCCCTCACATTTCTGCTGCAGCGTGCATACTATCACCTATGATGACAGTCAGACAGAGGGCGGGCTTGGGTTGCAGGTAGGCGTGGAATGTTGCCCTCTACATACCGAAGGGAGGCTCTGGGTCTTGCCGGTGAGCTAGAAACTCTTTGTTGTACTAGTTTCAGTCATGGGAGCTGATCTTGGCTGCTGCACTTCATCCCTTTCTGCCCTCAGGATAGTCTAATTGAAAAGAAACTATGGAAATTATTTTGACAATCTGAAGATGAAGAATGGAGAACGTGTAAAACTTGAAAGAGAAAGGGCTGGATAAAAGACGGTGATATCAGCAGGCAGTGCCCTCCCTTTGAGCTGAAAGCGAGCACTGTGTGCCCGCAGCTCCCCACTCTAATGAAAGACAAGATGGAAGCAGCTGCTGCAAGCAGATTAGACAGCAGTAATTTCAAGGGCGGCAATCTCTGTTTCCCATCAGGCCGGCTCAGAGAGTTTACTGTAGGCGAACTCTTTCGTGAAGTGGGTACAAGTTAAAAGTCTTAAAATATTATATTGATCCAGCAGGGATGCTGGTCCTTTTTTCCAGGTACCACAAAATATAGGTCATGAAAAAAAAATCAACAAGCAGAAGTAACTTTCTTCTCAATGCTCCCTTGCGCGTGAATTGAGAGAGAGGCATGTTGACATGTTCCGCTTGTAAATTATGTTTTTTCATGAAATATATTCTGCGGTTTTGATGCTTTAATCAGAATGTATTCTCCAACTTGGTGTTTGGTTCGTAGAGGAGATGCTTGCATTAAGGAAAAGGTCCTAAAAATGATAAAGGGGTCTTCTAGTAAGAGCAAACAGGGCCTTATTTATGAAGGCCTTGCGCCACCGGTGCGTCACTTTTAAAATGGGAAAAAGTGACGCACCGGTGGCGCAAGGCCTTAGTAAATAAGGCCCACAGTTCTTAGTGAATTCACAGGAAAGTATGTTACATGAAATGACGGCCCCAACTTTTTGGTGGTACTGACTTTCACTAGAATGGGTCTAATGGCAGGCTAATAGTCATTAGGGACTTTACACATTTCAGATACTATTTTTAGGTCGAGCCTAAAGACCTATTGTGGGCTTGCCAAGAGATTACAGTGGGCTCAGATCCCATCTTTTGCTTACCATTAGTTGGCTTTGTGTCACTCATTTGATCGCTTCTTATTCAATCTCTTTCCTTGTCCCAGATACTCCATCTTGTGAATGTCCCACCAGACGATGGTCTCTGTGCCATCCCTCTGATTGGCAGGCTTCCATCTTTCCTCTTCTCACTTTGAGGGAGCTTCTGTTTTTCTTTGTGCTTGAGTATTCCATGAGACTGGTTGTGTTTACATCTTTCTCCCTCACGAGCTTCTACTTCCTGTTCTATGTTGATGCCTTCCTCATGTTTCAAGCATTCTCTAGTATGCTTCTGCTCAGATAAAGGCCATGCCTCTCTTTAACTCTGTATTAGTTTCTTGATTGTGTGCTTCTCCACTCCCTGTATTGTTCTCCCGCATGTCCTGCCTTTCTGCTCCCCCACCCACTCCATGTTGTTTCCCACGGCCCGTTGTAGGAAAGTAGGAACTGCTTCCTAAGGTTACCCCCACTTTTTGATGGATGTAATGCTTTTTTAGATTTGTCTGAGTGGGATCCTGCTAATCAGGATCACAGTCTATCTGCTTTCTCCCTAAACTGTTATGTTATGTACCTAGGTACACCCCAAATTGGATTCTGGCTTACCCTTGTCAGACCCTAGTATATGGTACCCATGAACCCATGAACCCAGGGCATAGGTACCCCAGAGGTCTCCCGTGAGCTGCATCATGTATTGTGCCACTCATGAAAGATCATTCAAAATGGACTTACAGGCCTGTCAATGCAGTCTGTGTCTGTGCAAGCCTGTGTAAGTTGGTGCATGCACCACTTACTTAAGATATAGGTTTACTATATCTAAGTGACACTGCACTTAAACCTTTAAGTCACTCCGCTAGCAGGCCTTTACAATCCTGAGGGCATGGTGCTTGGTTCTAAGTGAGAGGGTGCCCCTGCATGAACAAAAAACCCCTGCAGCCACTGGAGTCCATTTTCCCGGGTTGTCAGTGAAGCAGCCATATACTAATATAGAGATGCATTAAGTGACCGCGTGATGACCATCTCGAAAATGGCTGCAATTAATCCTATTGTGTTTGGTGTCAAACATGTTGGAATCATACCCCCACACCGGTAACTGCCCTAATACCAGCCTTCTTGTCATGAATAGCACAAAATGGTTGCTGCCGACCAGAGATACATTTCTGCCCTCCTGCTGCTGAGTCAAGCTCGAGCAGGGGAAGGCAGGACAATAGGCATCCTGCCACATGGAGGTGTGACCACCTCCCAGACAGGATTTAGTGTCTTAGGATTGGGTGGGTGCGCTTGCCAGCGCCTGAAAGTCTGCATGAGGGGCACATTTGGTGTCTCTGTGCATAGTCTAGTTCAAACCAGTTCTGGGAGCCGTTGGTTCCCGGTCTGGAGCAAAACTGGACAAATGACATGGGACTAACCTCTCCCTGTCCAGACCCTCCCCTGGGAGGGTCCCTGAATCTTCCCAACCCTTTCCTTATTGTACTTTGAATAAAGCGCTCGGTTGTAGTTCCCCCTAGGCAGTATACAGCGATCCATTGAATAGCTCGGGTCGCCAGCCTGCCTATAGATGCCATGGTTAATTTCTGCCAGGTGGGCTGCCCAATAGTATTTTTGGACATCGGGGAGAGCGATCCCACCGTCGTTCCAGGTAAGGTTGAGTTTGGATAGTGCTATGCGTGGCTTCCTGTTCCATAGCAGACAGCATTGTAGGGTCTTGATCTCCTTAAAATAGCTGGCAGGAACTAAGTCTAGTGAGTTTTGCAGGACGTATAGGAATCGGGGCAGGGAAATCATTTTAAACAGGGATGCTCTGCCTAGCAGCGAGAGTGGAAGTTGCAGCCAGCGCTCAGATCTCTGCAAGGGTGGGAGTAGGTTCCGCACAAATCTTTCTGTTGGGTTGGCGGTAATGTGGATGCCGTGGTATTTGAAGCCCTGTGTGGTAATCTGTATCGGGCCGCCCCTGGGTAGGCCTGTGAGGGGTCCCTTGAGGACATATAATACTGACTTGAGCCAGTTTATGGTGTACCCTGAGCATCTGCCAAAGTTGGCAAAGATGTCGAGCACTGCTGTGAGCGAGACCTTCGGGGAAGTTAGGAACAACAGTATGTCGTCCGCATATAGAGAGGTGCGGTCCTCCCAGGATTCTGCCCACTTAAATTCATGGATCATCGGATTCCTCCATATCCATGACGCCAGAGGCTCTAGAGCCAAGGCAAACAGGAGAGAGGAGAGCTGATAATTCTAGCACGTCTAATGCCATAGAGGCGTCTAAAGAAACCAGGACTTCTTCCTCTTGCATTATTGTCGCCCTCCCCATCACTCCGTGTACTCAAATTCAGCACCGTATTGCGCTGAGGCATGAAGCCGGTGTACACCCTTTACAACGCAACTTTTACAACGCAAATACCATTACAATGCATGCCATTACAACGCATGTCATTACATAGCAGATACTATTACAACGCATGCCATTACATCGTAAGTATAGGTAAGTATATAATTTTTATTTAATTTTATTTTACATTATTTTATTAATTTAATTAATATTAAAATTAAAATAAAATATTAATATATTAATTTAAGTAATTTTAGGGTATGGGGTACAGGGGTATTTTAGGTTTTAGGGCTGGGTTTGGTTTTTGGGGTACAGGGGTATTTTTAGGTTTTAGGGCTAGGTTTGGTTTTTGGGGTACAGGGGTATTTTTAGGTTTTAGGGCTGGGATTGGTTTTTGGGGTACAGGGGTATTTTTAGGTTTTAGGGCTGGGTTTGGTTTTTGGGGTACAGGGGTATTTTTAGGTTTTAGGGCTGGGATTGGTTTTTGGGGTACAGGGGTATTTTTAGGTTTTAGGGCTGGGTTTGGTTTTTGGGGTACAGGGGTATTTTTAGGTTTTAGGGCTGGGATTGGTTTTTGGGGTACAGGGGTATTTTTAGGTTTTAGGGCTGGGTTTGGTTTTTGGGATACAGGGGTATTTTTAGGTTTTAGGGCTAGGTTTGGTTTTTGGGGTACAGGGGTATTTTTACGTTTTAGGGCTGGGTTTGGTTTTTGGGGTACAGGGGTATTTTTACGTTTTAGGGCTGGGTTTGGTTTTTGGGGCACAGGGGTATTTTTAGGTTTTAGGGCTAGGTTTGGTTTTTGGGGTACAAGGGAATTACGACTTTAAATACATTAAATTAATTAAATTAATTTAATTAAATTTAAATAAATTAATTACAATATTTACAATTATAAAATTAATTGAATTTCATTACTTATATTAAATTAATTACTTATTTTATTTATTACATTTATTATAATTAAATAATATTATTTACAATTTTTAAATTAATTAATTTTCTTTATTTATATTAAATTAAATTATATTAAGAATTATTTTAAATTTAATTAAATTATATTATTGTAATAAATTACATAATAATATTTACAATTCATAAATTTATTATATTTCATTAATTATATTATATTAAGGGGGCGTGGCTAAGGCGCCGATGTAGGTGGAAGCGGGACTCCAGAGCTCCTCCGCGCCCGTCTCGCACCACCATACATCCTGCACCCTGACTCGAACCCCGAGCCCACAAAAGTGCCCAGGAGGGCATCAGGAACACGCAGGGGGAATCCGGAGGACTGGGGGCCCCTGCAACTGCCCCCACTGAACTTTCGTTGGAGAGCGAGGCACCCGGGGAAGTGAGCGCCCAAAATGGCGGCCGCCGTCTCGGTCTGAAGTGACTGGCGACGGAGCCCGGGAGGTGACGAGGAGCCCTGTGACTCTGTGGTGGCTGGTCGTTTGCCCGCGGGGACCCCCTGAGAGCCGGCGGAGGTGAGGGGAATGGATTGGCACCTTCGTGAACGGGACCGGAGGACGAGGGACGGCCGGCCTGCCTGACCCTAAGATGGCGCCGCCGGGGAGCCTGTTGTAGTAAAGGAAGACACATGGCTGCCTTGGCGGCCGTTTGCGGAGCCCCTGGGACCCTGTGGAGCGCTGGGCCCGCCCTCCTGGTGGTGGACTCGCCGGGGCTGGTGGCGCTCGAGCGGCGATAGCGAGGAGAGCAAGGGAGGAGGTGCTGGCTACCCACCCCCACGAGGTACTGGATCTAGAGGCGGGAAGGGGTGCCTACCTGGCCCGGGAAGCCCGAGGACAGCGCGCCGCACCAGGACTGGTGCTTGCAGGCGCAAACTCTGCCTGAGACTTCTGGACGTGGGGGCCTCACTGGGCGACCGGACCCGGGGCAGCGGTGCCTCACGTCCCTGGTGGAGCGGGTCCTGGTCCTTGGGTGGCCTCTCAAGCTAGTCCCCGCGTGGCGCGAGCCCGGGGATACGCGTGAGTGAGGGGCCTGAGGCGGAACTAGGGCGGAGAGTGGGAACACCCGCGGCCGCCGCAGGGGCACACGCAACTAGCTGCCCACTAGCATGGTACGAGGTGGCAGGAAGAAGGGCTTCGAGGCCCTGAAGCTGGACGACCCGGGGCACCTCGTAGAAGACGACCCGCCGGGGCCGGTGGCGGCGAGCTCGACCCACCCACGGGACCCCTCCCTGGGGGACATCATGCAGGCGATTGTGGCGTCGCGGGAGGCCCTCGAAAAGCGCATAGATACCATCGGATCGGACCTGACCCTGCTGAAAGATGACCATAGAAAGCTGAAGGAGCGGGTGGCGACCTCGGAGGTCACCCTGAAAAGTCTGCCTGGGGACGTAGCGGAGCTAAAGACGACACTGGCAGAAATGGCGCAGAAGGTGCGAGTGCTGGAGCTCCGAGCTGAGGACAGTGAAGGGCGCTCTCGGCGCAATAACCTCCGCCTCGTGGGGGTCCCCGAAAAAGTTGAGGGGCGTGACGCGGTCACCTACCTGGAGGGCTGGCTGCGAGCTGAGGTGGTCCCGAATGGACTTTCGCCGTTCTTTGCCATTGAACGTGCACACAGAGTCCCTGCGCGTCCCCCCAAGCCGGGGGGGCCGCCGCGCCCGATTGTGCTACGTCTCCTGCACTTCAGAGACAGAGACCATATATACTGCGGAGGGTGCGGGACATCCCGGACCTGAGAATCGACAACAGCAGGGTCATGGTCTTCCCGGACTTCACCAGGGAAGTGCAGAAGCAACGGACCTCCTTCCTGGCGGTCAAGCGGAAACTGAGATCGCTGCAGCTGCCCTATGCCATGCTGTTCCCGGCGCGGCTGCGGGTGGTCGCTGGGGAGCGCACCCACTTTTTCCTAACACCGCAGGAGGCCTGGAGCTGGTTGGATGCCAGGGGGGAGCCGGGCACGGATCCCACGTCGCAGACCCCACCCAGGAGACGCTCCACAGAAACGACGCCGACGCGACGATCTGGCTCCCCATCGGGATGGCAGCAGGAACGAGCCAAGGCGGTGCAAGCAGTGGCGGCCATCAGCCAGGGAGACGCCAGCCCATTCAGTAGCGCATCGGAGCAGTCGAAGGCCAGTGCTCCCAGCCCTGGCTCCAGCAGTGGGTACGAGTTGTCAGAGACAGACCTGCCAGTGGTGACTCCCCAGGCAGCGGATGGTATCCTTGGCTGAGCTGGATCGTGGGACGCTGACCGCATAAGTAAGGTACTGGGGTGTGGGTGCGGAGGGGGGCCGCTTCCGGGCGCTATGCAGTGAGGTGCGGATACCCCCGGGACTTATCGCTGAGATCTTGGGGGAGGGGAGAGTCGGGGGACCTCTCCTGAGTGTTGTTGGGGGAGGTGGGGCGGGGGGCTTCGGGCCTGTTTCGGGCCGGCATCATTGCCACCCCAGCCCTATTATGTAGTGATACGCCTTTGACACTTGAGTTTGGATGGGGTTTCCACGTTGGTTGTCTGTCCGGAGGTGTGGGAGTTGGGGTAGTTTGATTACGCAAGTGGGGGGGGGGCGAGGGAGGGGCCTGGGCGTGCTGGGGGGATTGCCGAGAGGGTGAATAGGCCACGGTGGACTCTACCATGGGATCCGACTTAGGCTACAAATGTCTCACATGGAACGTAAGGGGGATGCACTCGATGCATAGGCGGCACAAGATCCACTCCTATCTGGTCAGGCGGGGCATACACATCGCCTTCCTTCAGGAAATGCATCTGCTAGCTAAGGAAGGGAAGGCACTGCAGCGGCGCTGGAGGGGGCAGGTTTATCACACTGGTTACTCTGCTTATGCTAGGGGGGTGGCCATCTGGATACGGGCGGGGGTACCCTTCCAGTGTACACAACAGGTAATTAACCCAAAGGGGAGATACATAATGGTGCGAGGCAAGCTGGATGGGAGGGACCTTAACCTGGGAATGTGGACCAACCTGCATTTCTCTCTCTACTGTCCAATAAGCTAGCTCAGTTCTTAGTGGAGCCCTTGCTCCTGGGCGGCGACTTTAACAGCGTGGCTGACATTGCTCTGGACAGATCCCACCCCCCCTACCGAATGCACCAGCTGGTAGACTTGCACTCACGCGCTCCGCCTGGCAATGCCGGTGGGGCCTGGTCGACTCCTGGAGGGCTAACCACCCGTTGGACAGGGACTACTCGTTCTTCTCCGCTCTCCATGAATTGCACGTCCGCATTGATGCCTTCCTGTGCTCCCAGGACGTGCACGCGGAAGTGTGCCACAGTGAGTATCTCACGCGCATGGCCTCTGACCATAACCCGCTTCTCGTGCGGATGCGCTGGTCGCAAATCCGCCCGAGGATCCCGGCTTGGAAACTCCGTCCTGAGGCACTAGACGATCAACTCTTCCGTACCACAATTGCCTCGGGCATTGAAGCATACTTCCAGGTGAACGCGGGTTCGGCGGGCTCGGCTGCGACGGAATGGGACACCTTCAAATCTGTGCTATGGGGCCAGTACATTGCGACGTCATCGGGGGTGCGGAAAACGTTACTGGAGGAAATTGAGAAAGAGGACGAGACCCTGCGGGGGCTGGAGAGGACAAGGCCTGAACGGCCGGACACCCACGAGGCCCTCCTGGGGGCGCGAGAGGCGGTGGCGACGTCGGTGGAGCGCCTCCGGTGCTTTGACTACAAGGCCTACCTCACGCGAGCGCACTCGGAACGCGACAAGTCGGGAGCTCTTCTGGCCTGGCTGGCCAACCCGGCCCGTCGGAGATCGGTCATCCTTGAGCTCAGGGACCATGCGGGGACGGCGAGATTTGATCAGCAGGGGATCAACACGTTGTTCTACGACTACTACACGGAACTCTACCGTAGCAGGGTCTTCCCTTTGTTGGAGGAGTTCCAGGCCTTTATGGAGGGTCTTGACCTACTGGAACTGGGTGAGGAGGATGCAAAGAGGCTCGGGGACAAGATCGAGGAAAGAGAGGTGCGGGTCGCCATCAAGAGCATGGTGAGAAATAAGACGCCGGGCACCGACGGATTCCCTGCGGAATTCTATCTCACCTATGCGGATCTCCTTGCGCCCCGGCTGACGTGGCTGTACAACGAGTCGAAGCGGCTGGGTTGTCTCCCTGCGACCACGAGGGAGGCATTGATCATCCCCCTGCTGAAGCCGGGCAAGCAACCGTGGGACAGAACAGCGTACCGCCCACTGTCCATGCTTAACCTGGACTACAAGATCTTAAGCAAGATCGTGGCGACGCGATTGCTCCCCCACATGCCCATGCTGGTCCATGCAGACCAGTCGGGTTTCATCCCGGCCCGCAATACGGCGCTTAATGTGCGGCGACTCCTGCATATACTGGAGGCTGACACCTACGACGGCGAAGAGGCAGTGGTGTTTGCTGTCGATATGGAGAAGGCTTTTGACAGCCTAGAATGGCCTTATCTCTTTCATGTTCTGCGGACGATGGGCCTCGGCGAAGGCTTCGTAACTTGGACGATGCTGCTTTACCAGAACGTGACAACGAGAGTCAGAACTGGGAGGGTTATCTCTGAGATGTGCGGGGTGGGCAGGGGCACCCGTCAGGGATGCCCTCTCTCCCCCCTGCTGTTTGCCCTGGCCGTCGAGCCCCTTGCAGCGCGAGCCTGGATGGGCCAGGCGTATCAGGGCCTGGACGTCTATGGGCAGGTACACCACATCGCATTATACGCAGATGATCTGCTGATGTTCCTGGCGAACTAGGCGGACTCCCTGCGTGGAGCTAAGACTCTCCTGCAATCGCTGAGCAGAGTATCGGGCCTTCGTGTGAACTGGGCGAAGTCCCACCTATTCCCGGCCCGCCCACGGAGAGCATGCCCACAAACTACGGAGGGCGTAACGTGGGAAGAGAGGAGCCTGCGGTACCTTGGCACCTCGATCTTCCATGACAGGGCCGATATCCTTGAGGGAAATATCGGGTCGGCGATCCGGCACACTAAAGGGAACTTTGACTTTTGGGGCACGCTCCCATTGTCACTCATGGGGAGGGTGGCGCTACTCAAGATGGTGACCTTACCGCGGCTGCTTTACTTCTTCGGAACCCTTCCGATCTGGATCCCGGCAAGCTACTTCAGGCGGCTGAGATCGATGGTCATCGGCTTTCGGTGGGGAGCGGGCAGGCGCAGGGTGGCACATGCCACACTTCTCCGCCCTCGGGCGGACGGGGGTCTGGCAGTGCCGGACTATGAGCTCTACTACCTGGCGGCGCAACTGCAATGGCTAACACAGTGGGTAGCAAGGGCCAGACGAGGGGAGGACGGATCAGGGGAGCCGGCGGGACCGGTCCAGGTGTTGTCCCGGATTGTCCTGGGACTTCCGATGGGGGATTTCCACCTTACTCAGGAGTTTGCGACGGCCCGAAAATGCTGGAACAGGTAACGCCGGAGGTGCGGTATTACGGTTCCGTACGCACCTGAGATCCCACTTGAACTCTGCGGGGAACTCCCGCACGGGGGCTCGTGGCGCGGGCTGGACGGCTGGGACCAGCAGGGGCTGTCATCCATGGGCGACCTGTACGAAAACGGGGCGATGTTGCCCTTCGACCTCCTGAAGGACCGCTTTGAGCTGGCGGGTGGGGACTTCCTCCTTCATGCGGCATTAACGGCGGCGATCCGCAAACACTGGAGGGCGGGTATGTCGGAGCCACCACTGTCCCTGGGCTGCCAGTACGTCGTGATGATGGCGGGGACGGTCAAGGCTGTCACATGCCTATATCGACGCATGGTCTCGGAATCCGTCATTCCACTGCTGGCCTTGAAGGCAAAATGGGAGGCTGACTTGGCGACTGAGATCCCCGAGGAGGCATGGACTGGCATACTGGAAGGGGCCCAGAACGGGACGTGCAACGCGAGGTTCCAGATGGTGCACTTTTATGTCTTACATAGGGCCTACCTGACCCCTGACAAACTACATAAATACTTCCCGGCCCACTCGGCGTCCTGCCCGTGTTGCCCGGCGGATCTCGCCGATTTCCAACACATGTTCTGGTCCTGTCCTGAGCTGGGGCCCTTCTGGAGGGAAGTAGTGGAGGTTCTGAGGGAGGTAATGGAGAGGGACCTGCAACTCATCATGGCACACTGCATATTACACTGGTTCCCACACACATCAAAAAACAAGGTTACTAGCAAGTTTCTGGATTTGGGGCTCCTCCTGGCGAAACGGGCCATTACGTCCCAATGGAAGGCGACCAGGGGCCCCGCAGTAGAGCGCTGGAAGGCTGAGCTGCTTAAATGGGCTCAGTGCGAGGGTGAGCTTCGCCTACAGGCAGCGCTCAGGGTAGACAATGACATGGCACTGGAGAGGGCCAGGGCGTGGGAGGGGCTGGTCCTAGATCTTACGCTCCTGGACACGGAGGAGGAGGACCCCCCGGTGCATAGTCCGGCTCCGCCGATGCGCCCGCCTGACGGGGCGACGGGCTAGGCCCACTCTGCTGCTCCCCTATTTTTGCATTCCAATGTGATGACTTACGAATAGTTGCTGATAAATCCTGGAGCTCTGTTTCGGTTCGGGTCTAGCTGGGAGGGTTGAGAACTCGGCTAGATGGTACTTTGGCACGCCTGGGGGGGTGGGGGGACTGGGCGGGGGGGGGGGGCAGTTATGGGTGATTCTGGGCGAGGGTGGAGGGGTAGGCGGGGATGGGAGTGTTGAGGGGGGGTATGTTCAGTAAGGGTAAAAAATGACTCTTGGTTCGACTGGACTTGGGGCTCGGAAGAGGGAGCGTTAGGGCCGAAAAGCAGCTTTGCCAGTTCCCACCCACCTGGCAATTGTGGACAAATACAGAATGCTCCATCGCAGTTTTTTCCCCCATGATATTGCCGCTCAACCTCCGGGGTGTGAGCCAAACGGCTGTGTGATACGGGGGTGGGGGAATGGAGCTTCGATTGAGCGCCAAGGGGAATGGCTCGAATATACTGTACGCATTCCTGATGTTGCTGCAATAAAAAGATATTTACAAAAAAAAAAAAATTTATATTATATTAAATATATTAAATTAATTACAATTTTAATATTCATTAAATTACTATAATTAAATTAAATTACATTAATTACTGTTTTAAATTTTTTAACATTATATTTATTATTTTAAATTAATTAAATTAACTTTATTACATTTAAAAAAAAAAGATATACTTACCTATACTTACGAAGTAATGGCATGCGTTGTAATAGTATCTGCTATGTAATGCCATGCGTTGTAATGGCATGCATTGTAATGGTACCTGCGATGTAAAAATTGCGTTGTAACGGTCTGCGTTGTAAAATAACGCGTTGTAACGTCATAGATCGCATGAAGCCAGATTGGTCTGGGAGTACGAGGTTATTAATGACCTTAATTAGCCGATTAGCGAGGAGTTTGTCTAGGATCTTCAGTTTGGCGTTCAATAGGGAAATAGGCCTATAGGAGGAGCAATCTGTCAAGCTTTTACCTTCTTCATGGATAATCCCTAGGGTGGCAAGCCTTTAATCTTGTGGCAGTTCCCCTATCTCCCTACTCTCCTAGAACATGTTGCAGAGGTGGGGGGCAATGATATTTGTGCCAAGTTTATAGAGTTCTATCGGTAGCCCATTGGGCCCGATGCCTTCCCCGAGTTAAGTCCTCTGATTGCTAGTGTCACCTCGTGTGGCGTGAGTGCTCCCTCTAGGAATTCAAGCTCTGACTCTGAGAGTTTAGGGAGTGTTATATCTCTTAGGTGGTCTATAGAGTCTTGTGTCGTGTATGTTGTTAGGGAAGTATAGATCCCCTGAAGGTGTAGGGCAAATGCATTGGCTATGTCCTGGGGGTCTGTATTGGTATGTGCCTCTTTGTCAATTAGTTTCGGTACTAGTCTACTTGCTAGTTTTGTTTTGTCTAGCCATGCAAGCAATTTCCCCGCTTTGTCTCCTTGATTATAGATTCTACCCAACGTTTCTCTTCCCAGCTCTTTGGCCCTGTCCGTAGCTAGGGCCTTATAGTTATCTTGTTTAATTGCAAGATGTGTAGCGTGTCTGGGTTGGGTCGCTCCGCCTGTTCTTCTTCTAGTCGGCGGATTTCCCTCTCTAGTGCTTCCTCCTCCTTGACCTTTTCTTTCTTCACCCCGGCTTTTTGGGAAAGGGCCTGACCCTTGACCACTGTCTTGAATGCCTCCCACAGTGTTTGGAATGAACTTAGAATCCCTCATTCTCTAGAAAATAGTGCTCAATGGTGGCATGGACCGCTTTGTGGACCACTGGGTTGGCCCACCCCCAGTTGCATCCACAACGGGGAGTGATCAGAAATGCCTCTCGCCATGTGTCTGATCTCACGCATATGTTGTAGGTGGTCAGGGGGGACCAATAAGTAGTCTAGGCTGGATTGGGAGTTGTGGGCACCTGAGTAAAAGGTGAACTGGGGGGTGTCTGGGTGAAGCGCTTACCATGTATCCTGAAGCCCCAGGGCTCCCAGAAAGTTTGGTAACCAGCTGTTGGACGGACGAAGTTGCTTAGGCGGGTGTCTGTCCCGTGTGCCATCTGCCACCGCGTTCAGGTCCCCTCCCACTATTAGTAGACCCTCCGGGATCGTCATCAGGATGGATCCTAGATCCTTGAATGCTGGTTCCTGGAGGGCTGGCGGCACGTAGACCGACATGAGAATTAGTACTTTCCCCTCCCATTGGCCCGTGATGCCCCCATATCTTCACCCTGTGTCCACCCATGTTGATTTGATCGTTAGGGGAAAGGAGTTTCTCAATAGTATGCCTGTTCCTTTCGAGCCCGAGGTAAAGCCCGAGTGTGCTGCCAGACTATATCCCCACCTGTTGTGGGCTTTGCAGGAATTACCCACTAGGTGTGTCTCCTGTAGGAGAACAATGTCAGGGGCATGTCTCTTTATATGTTGTAGCACCGCCGTTCTCTTGACTTTGTCCCCTAACCCATTGACATTCCAGCTCATCAATCTGAACCCTTTATCCCAGTGCATATTTCCTGACGTTCACGTATCACCTAGGTGTCTAAGTCGCCAGATTGAGTTGCCTTGACGATTCCTAAAAAACATAAATCTAGATATTAACCCCTCCCAACTGCCCCCTCCCTGCTCCCCTGCACTCTGGGCTCCAAATTGCCCATGATTCCAACTATGCAGAGTGCCTGTCGTCCTTAAGGTTTACTGAATGAAGAAAATTGGGGGTACACTCTCTTTCATCACTCCCCTCTCTCCCATGGTGATCTTATAAGAAAAACACTCTGCACCGTTTAGTTACATTGCAATGCTGTTGTTTGTCTTAGCGCTCCCAGACAGCGTAACGGAGAGATGTTCCAAACCAGGGACTGATGACCCCAGAGTCAGTTGGTAGAGACTCTGTACCTCTTATTCTCGTTGGGAGCTGTGATCTGTCAGGTTACTCCATTCGTCCAGCCAATCAGCAGTGTCCTACGGGGTCTCAAAGAACCTGGTCTTTCCACCGGCCTCCACCCGAAGCCGTGCTGGGAACAACATGGTGTACTTTAGGCCTTTGTCTCTCAGACGTTTTTTAACCTCCACGAAAGATCTATGCTGTTTTTGAACCACTTGGGTAAAGTCCGGAAAGAAGCTAACTTCCGAGTTTTCAAGCCGTATTGGAGGTGCTACTCAGGCTGTCTGCAGTATTAAGTCCCTGTCTCTATAGTTCAAGAGTCTGGCCAATATGGGGTGGGGGGCCCCGGGCCTTGGTCTCCCCCCGGCACTCGATGGGCTCTCTTGACGACGAAGATGTTAGACGGGCCTTTGGGTTGGAGGTTTTTGGTGATCAGGCTTTCAACTAATAGGTCTGTCGCTTGCCGTTCTGCCCTTTCCGGAACACCAACGATGCACACGTTGTTGCGCCTCGTGCTGCCTTCATGGTCGTCCAGCTTTCCTTCAGCGAATTTCCGGAATGCTTGCAGTTCATGTACTTGTATCTGAAGCTGGTTGGGATCTACTATGAGGCTTGCCGTAGTGATCTCCAATTGTTGTTCTTTCTCCCTGTTAGTGGCCAGGTTCCTGATAAGCATGACTTCCGAGGAGATTGCGTCCATTCTCTGCTCCAGCGATGTTCGGATCCCTCCAATGGCATCTAGCACGTCCTTCAAGGTGTGTTCTGTAGCTCCTGTCTCTGAGTCTTTACCAGCTTTGGGTGGGTGTGGCGCTGCCACTGCCGATTTGGGACATGTATAGTTATCCAGTTTATAAGCCTGGGTGGCTATATATATATATAGTATCCAAACCTTCGTTTTCACAGATATGAAAAAAGGCGCTGACTCCGTGGAATTCAAACAAAGAGGAGTTTTTTTATTCACCCAACGATGATGGCTAACGCGTTTCGGCGGTCCAACCGCCTTGGTCACAACAACTTCAGAATAATGGCTGCAAGTGGATGTATGACGTTACCACGCATACCATTACCACGCATACCATTACAACGCAGTATTTACAACGAATACCGTTACAACGCATAGCGCTTTGAGGTGCTGGATAGTGGTAAGTATAATTTTATATTCCAACTCCAGTCCCCGTGGATACTGGGGAAGGTGTTGGATATAAAATTAAACTTATTCCCTATCCTAGAGCGCCCCCAGCGCAATGCGTTGTAATGGTATGCGTGGTAATGCCTGCGTTGTAAGTGTAGTGCGTGGTAAAAAATGCGTGGTAACAGTTGTACACCGCTGCAAGTATATATACACACATACATTTGTTGAAGCACCTGATGACGTACATTGGTTGCTATGGTTACCTTCCCCATTTTAAAGTTTTTAAAGTTTTTAATGTTTCTTATTAATAAATGTGAATAATTCTGTTTTTAATTAAATGGTCGGTCAAATCACTAAATAAAGAAATCTTGATAAGAAATATTCCTGTGAGTGTGCATATTCTCATCAGTCCACCGTTGCGTAATAATCTTGGATGTATTGTTTGTGTTTTTTGTTTTTTATACTCTTAGACAGATTGCTTTTGAAAATTGGTATATTTGTAAATTTGTCAATCTCTTTGCAACTCTGAATACATTATATGGTTCATCCTTGACTTGTTGGTAGAAAATCCCTCAGAGGCTTTGACACATCTTTAAAACTTAAGAAAAGGGAACTGTTGTTCTTTTAGTGTACCTTCCCCATTGCCATAGATATGGAAGAGGTAAGTTGCATTTGGCTGACTATAACGTTGTTATCACGAGTAGTCTTTTTTCTGTCACTTAATACATTGCGAGCTGCAGTATATATTTTGTAAAAAAATATATATAAATGATACTTAGTTCATTGTATTAAAAACTTAGCAGTTTGTAAATGATTATACTCCATGAAAAGTACCATTGCGTATTATGTTCACTAATAAATTCATTGTCAATTCCATGTGCAACATCATTACATTTGTACGTGACCATCAAAGAACAAAATTGAAAAGATTGATCAGTAAACATGTGCTAAACAGT
Source organism: Lissotriton vulgaris (assembly GCF_964263255.1). Lineage (NCBI taxonomy): Eukaryota > Metazoa > Chordata > Amphibia > Caudata > Salamandridae > Lissotriton > Lissotriton vulgaris. The sequence continues at coordinate 1,115,600,771 of NC_141689.1, read as the reverse complement.
GAAACAGAACGTAAAAAAATGTGCTTTGAATCTAAACACCACATGATTTTCCCCTCAGTACCGAATGACCATGTGGTTTACATTGTGTCATCATATGTCAGTTACCAATCAATCAATCAATCAGTGACACTTATAAAGCGCGCTACATACCCGTGGGGTCTCAAGGCGCTGGGGGGGGGGGGGAGCCGCTACTGCTCGAACAGCCAGGTCTTCAGCTTCTTCCTGAAGGAGAGGTGGTCTTGGGTCAGGCGCAGGTCGGTCGGGAGGGAGTTCCAGGTCTTGGCGGCCAGGTGGGAGAAGGACCTTCCTCCTGTAGTCGCTCTTCGGATGCGGGGGACGGCGGCGAATTAAAATATTTGGCATCATATATCAATTGCGTAAACAGTATTATGCCCCAGTGGGCTTAAATAATAGTGAACCATTGTTATGCTCTCATATATACATGATGGTAACTTTCACCTCACATGTCCTAATGTTATTGGGTCATTCAGTACGGTGTTTTGTGCATTCAGATTATGTGATTTTACAAACCATTTAATTTACCCTGTGTGCTCCAAATATCTAGTTGATCTAGCTATATCCAAATATATCTATTCAAAAGTTTCAATACTGAGATATTCTACCAGTATCTTCACTATGAAGTTTCAGAGGAGTGGGATACGTGGCTTTGCATGGAACAAATTATTAAAATAATTTTACAGATGTAATTACAGATACAGGGCTGCTTTTAACTATATGTTGGGTTACAAGTGTACACTTAAAGCTTCGTCAGAGTTTAACCCATTGGGCGTTTTGGTGTCGAGAAGAATAATATATCTCAACTCCAACCTCCTGAGTGCCAGGAGTCTGTTACCTCCTCTTATGTTTTTGCTAATACTGTCTATGACAAAGTATTGCAGATCTTCTATTCTCCCTCTGTGAAAAGCGTTAATGTGGCGAGCCACTGGATAACTCTGATCGTCATTGGCCACAGCTCTTAAATGCTGTAAGATTCTTATGTGTACCGGATGTAGGGTACTTCCGACATAACGCTTTTTGCAAGTACATTGTAACACGTAAACTGCATAATCCGTTGTACAGTTATAATTCCCTCTCAGCTCCAATGGTGTTTTTCTGAGTGGAAGATGTACTTTGGTGAGGTTAATACCATGCTGACAAGCTTCGCACTTTGTGCACTTGAAAAATCCCTTCTTATTCTGAAGTCAATTGGTATTTCTTTGTTGGCTCGGAATATTAGATACCAATTCCTGCTTCATTGATTTGGCCCTTCTGTACGTAATCTGCGGCAATTTGGCACATAATGCTCCTAATGTGGGATCACTGCGTACTACTGGCCAGTGCCTATACAAGATTTTACGTACCTGGGTGTGATAGGCATTGTACCCTGTAATGATTCTTGGTGTCTCAATGCTTTTGTTCGATGTCACTAATGTGGTGTGCTTGAGTAAAAAACTTTATTTGGCATCAATACAATACCATAAAAGTACCAATAAAAACACATTAAGTATCATAAGTCACAGCATTAAACCAATTTCTTCTACAAATACATGTACCAGACAGTCCATAAATGAAATTGGCATCATTGGCTAAAATTTTGACACTAATACAAAATTTCGTGTTACTAACAGCTTGGCCTAATTAATTTACATTTCTTTAAAAAGTACCCTTGCCCACACAGTTCATTAATAGGGCTGTTCTCCTCACGGTAATGACTTTACTGTAGTCACTCCTCACCTCCTGTCTTTCTAGAACGCAATGCCGACCTCAGGAAATTAACAGTAGAAAAAAGAGTTAACACCTCTGAGGACAATTTCAGGAACCGTAAAGCAACCATAGCCTGCTTAAAACCCCCCCTTTTTTAAATGCTTTTAAAAAACTCTTCCTAGGATTTCCGTAATAGGGGCACCGTAGCACAAAGTGGAGGGTATCCTGCGGAGACCGTAGGTCGCAGCCGCACGTACCCTTCAACTCTGTGAACCTGGTGTAACCTGCCGGCACCACTAGATTATGGTGTAGTAGGTCTAGCCTGAAGCGTGTCATTAAAAATCTGTCTTGAGGATTGTGTGTTAAAGACAGATACTGTTCCATGCCCAAGCAAGAATTAGTCAGGATATACGCTCTTATAGAGGGTTTATTCAATTCACTATCCTCCCTTCGGTCAGCCACCTGTTTTGTAAATACCAAAGTAACATAGGCCTTATCCCGCAGTAATAATTTTGTTGGATTATTAAAAAAGTCTGCACACCCCAGGGCTGACAGGGAATCCCTCACATATTTTAACCATGTAATATTCCTTCCCTGATGTCGTGCCAAACAGTCCTTTATGATCTCCTTGGTTAATGATGCTTCGGGGTTAATCCAAATCTTGATCCAACACTTAACAGCTTTTAATTTTAACCTATCTCTCAGATAAGTTACACCCAGTTCCTCATGGATGATACTTGACGGTGTACCTTGCAGAACTCTCAGCACTTGTCTTAAGTATTTATTCTCTTCCATTTGGACACTTTGTGAGTTAATAAAACCCCAAACTTCGCTCCCATAAAGTATTTTGGCACAGCACTTAGCGTTATACAATTTTAAAATTTGTTCAGGCGACCAGCGCCCCACCCTCAGTGCAAAATTCATAGTGGCACCAGTACAATTCACTAAGGACCGGCATTTCTCGTCTAGAAGGGGTTTAAAATTGAGGCGCTATCAAATAAAATCCCTAGATAAGAAAATGTCTGCACTTTTTCCAGGGCGTGTGCGCCTATCATATATTGGTATTTCCTTTTTGGCATCTTTCCTGCCTCCATAATATAAGAGTTAGACAGCCAAATCAAGACTCTCCATGAATCGAACAAAACCATCTATGAGGCGTTGTAAACCTCTGTGGGGGGGTCCGTGCGAGAAGTACCGCGTCTTCTGCATAAAGCAAGACGGGGACCTCCCTGGTTCCAATCCTTGGCGAGTCCACCCCCAAGGCAACCAGCGCCACCTCTAGACCATTTATATAAAGTGTAAATAAGAACGGGCCAATATACATCCCTGCCTTACCCCCCTTGTGCATGAAAATTGGTCAGTCAGGCTTCCCTCCTCATTGTATCTGACCCGTGCAGAGGTATCCCTATGTATGGCTCTTAAAGTATGCACTATGCCCGGGTCCACACCAAGAGCCACCATAATTGCCCACAGTTTCTTTCGATTCATGGGGTCCAAAGTCGCTGTCAAATCCATGAAAGCCAAGTACACAGTCTCCTGACTGGCAACGGTGTACTTGGCTGTCAGTAGATATAGATTAAGGCATTGGTCATCTGTTGAGCGTCCTGATCTAAACCCATACTGGGTATCAGTAAGTATATAATTTTCCAACCGCCCATTCTTGCAAACGATTTAGAATTGCCCTGCCTAGCACTTTCACTGAGACATCAATTAGGGAGATGGGGCGATAACAAAGTGGGCTATCTCGGTCTCCCTTTTTGAATATGGGTTCAATTGTGGCTGTAGACTAGCCCTGGGCGTAGTGGGCGTAGTGGGGCTTCGCGGAGCTACGTGAAGTGGGCGAGAAACTACGCTCACCTCCGCACTCCGCGTAGCCCCACTACGCACCGCAGGCCTCCCTCCCTCCCGCCCTCCCTGAATACTTTAATTTAAATGTTAGGAAGAATTAAAAGGCACTTACCTTGCCCGACGCTGCCCGCCGCGTCCCAGGGCTCGCTCTCTTCATCGCTGCCGTCTTGGGTACTAATGCGCATGCGCGGGCTCGTGAGAAATGTGCATGCGCGGCCGCCCGCGCATGCGCATTAGTACCCAAGACGGCAGCAATGAAGAGAGCGAGCCCCGGGGACGCGGCGGGCAGCGGCGGGCAAGGTAAGTGCCTTTTAATTCTTTCTAACATTTAAATTAAAGTATTTAGGGAGGGCGGGAGGGAGGCGGGTGGCGGCCAGCTACGCACCGTCTGCGGAATGTGCGTAGAGCCGAATTCTACGCCTGCTACGCAAAATGCGTAGAAGCCGGCACGGAGCGTAGCTGCCCGCCCACCCTTACTGTAGACCAGGACGCAGGCATGCCTGACTCTAAAGCAGCATTGATAACTCTGGTCAGGATTGGCGCCCACAACTGTACCTCACTCAGAAAAAGAATAGGGGGAACCCCGTCAGGCCCTGGAGCTTTGTTCCTCGTCAGCCCCTCTATGCCTGCCTGTATTTCGCATAAGTAAAATGTAATATTTCCTACATTCCCGCCCCCTTCCTCACCCACTATGTTTTCCTCTATCGTGCCATAATTATATAGCCCACTAAAATGTGCATGCCAGGATCCTGGTAGGATGTGATTTGCTATCTTCGGGTCATTAGCCTCTTGAAAACAAGGGTCATTAATAACCTTCCAGAAAGCAGTCATATTCTTGGACTCTACCGCTTCCCTCATGTTCTCCAAGCCTGGTGTTGCAAAGCGGTTTTACAGCATTTAACTGAATGCTTGTAGAGTGCCCGACAAGTGGACACCCTGCTCTTTTCCCTAGGGACTGTTTTTAGGGCCTATTTCTATTCTTTTGCAGCCCTAGAGCAATCATGATCGAACCACCTGGGTTCCTCCTTTCTCATCCCATCGGATTTGGTCCTGAGTAGGCTATCTATGTGCTTAGTGGCACATTGGTATGCTGTAACCTACTCAGCCCCGTCCATCAATTGTTGTTTATCCGATAGTAGAGCTCTATAGAAGGCAACACCATCTGCCTGAGACCATCTAAGTCTCCTCCCCTGGTCAGTAGCTAATAAATCACCACTCTTCCCCATGAAGGGAGGGGGTTTTGATAAATGTGGGTCCCTGAGTGAAATAACCATTGGGTTATGGTCACTAAATATACTTGACTGTATCTCGAACCATAGAACCCTGGTCCTCAATGAGGTAGAAACGAAAATATAATCAAAAAAGGAGGCACAGCCTCTTCCCTTGAAAGTTGAATGAACCAGGACGGTCTTCCCTGTTTTGATCAAGTCCATGGTATTTGTGAGGGCGAAGGATCCTAGCAACTTATTTAATTCTTTCCCCTCCATTGTATGTTCTAAATGCGGGCCCTCTTCTAGTGGGCATGAAGACCAATCCCCTCTTCTGGGTTCCACATTTGGGCATATGTGACAATTAAAGTCACCTGATAATACCAGCTGGGGTACCTGGCCCCCCTGCTTATATATCCCACTTACCCTTGTCTCCAATTCCTTCAGTCTTATTAAGGGCTGTCCCAATAAAACAGCATTATAAAAATTTACAAGAATTAACTTAAGACCCCTCATACACAATCTGACCCCCTGCACAAATTCTGAGTCCCTTCCTAGATCGCCCCACCTCCCCCTCAGGCTTAAATCCACATATGTGAATAGGCCTCCCTTCGCTCTACCTACAGTTCCCTTACACTACCTATAGCACTCCAGGGCGGACAAGCTACTGTCCGTCTCCCATGTTTCCTGGAGGCAGATGACCTGAAAGCGCTTTATGTAAAGTAACCATTCCGGGTTGGATAGTTTGGATGAAAGCCCGGCTATGTTCCATGAGATAAACTTAATGGAGCCATAAATATGAGTGTCTGGGGAATCTGCTGTTGCCCTAATTGCAGGCCTGGGTGGATGCTATTGGCTTGAGTGTTCCCTATCCTAGTTGAACCCCGAAAAACTTTAACGGTGGTCAGCAACATGGGCTCCTCGGCCTGTGGCCGTAGTGTCCCTCCCCCGCCTACAATCAGGGGTACAGCATGCAGACCTCCCTCGCCTCAGGTAATATACTCTCCTTGCGTCAATCAATATCATCTAGGGCTGAAACATTTGCAAGCAGGCTATAACGATTAAATAAACGAACCGGGGTAGCCCCTCGGGCATAACCTGTCTGAGCAGTCTTCTGTTTATCACATAAGTTTATTCCCTTCCTGTCTCTGTAAAAGAAACCCAGTAGTATCATCTTAATAGTTGAATCCTTCTCTGCTCGAAAGAGCCCCTTGCCCTGTGTGAGAAGATCTTGTACCAGTTCGGGAAATCTGAAGTTTAAAATCACTGTGTCTCCTGGGAAGCACTTCCTAGTACAGCCAATCCGGGACACCGGTCTCGCCATTAAAACTTACCTGTGGCTGGTGATATTAAATTGCAGGTTCCTGACTTATTGATTGACATTTGTGGAGTTTCCTCTTTAGTTCCACCAAGCGCAGGAACCCCTGTCAAAACTAATGTGTATGGACAAGCCGCGGGCAAAGATCTATCACAGGCAAAGCCCTAGAACCTCTAACCCAATCATCTTGTACTGACCGACTACCCTGTCTTGCTGGTGCTTTTTCTGCTAGGTCCCCTCTGTTTTCCAAACCCCGAAATGATTTCAGATTCTGATCCACAGTTCCCTCTCTTGTATGGCTAGTGTCTCGCCTATCGCGTCTTACACTTGGGACATTACCCACCCTGATCCTCACCAGCAAGACTTTATTAACAACCTTTGTTAATTGCTGCTGTTGTTCACCACCATGTGTTGTATCACTTTGTCTCTCTGGATGCAATGCGGCCCCTTGAAGGACAGTGGCTTCTGAAGACCCCAAGCTATCTGCTGTAGCTGCCACTACAGTGTTCACGTAGTTACTAGTCTGGGCAAGCAACAAGGTCACTTTCTCTTCCATTTGGGTGATTTTCTTGTGTAGGGGCCCAAGATGAGTACTCAACATAGTTTCCAGCCTAGTCCACATTTCTGCCCCCTCTCCCCCCAAATTGCCTGCCTTCCTACATTTTGTACACTGAAAACTCTCCAATTGCCCTGCTAAGGATGTACCTCTGCCCTGGGTAGGAGCGCCTTTCCTTTTGGGTTTGATGTTCTCACTTTGGTTTCCCTCCCCTCGAATTCGCTTAGTTTTTGCCAGAGGATCCACTGATGGGGTAGTGACACAACCGGTCTCAATTCTGTATAGTCGTGCCCTTTTTGATCTAGTAACCACCTCCCCACCTTCCCTTAGAGTTTTTCCATTTCTATTTGAAGCCGTGGCCCAGACGTGGACCCCGTCCGACCTGGCTGGCCTGGCTCACTGGGTGAAACCACGTGTGGGTCACGCCCCACTTGGTCTCCTCTCCTGCTGATGTTGTTGTGCACAACGCCACCTGTGGTACCTCTATAGTCTGTGCTGACAATTCTATCCCTTGTGGGTCCGTGACATCTGGGCTAATGACAAAATGATCGCCATTTACGGTGTCTTTAGCTACTGGGTTGTTGGCTTTAGGTGACCTAGCCAATGCTATGGGCCCCATAGATGACCTCTTCTGTAGTACAAATGAGTCCAGTGAGAGTCTCGTGCACCCGCAGTGACTCCGCCCTCACTAAAAATGCATCCAATGTCCCTTTTGCACTTACCCCACCATGGAGTCCCTCGCCTTCCTCCTACTCATCTTATAAATAAACAGAACACAATTTGCGAACAACCCCAAATGACCCAGTGTCCATCCGCCCAGACCACGGAGTCCAAGATCGAAAAAGCACTATAGGGTTCTGTTCCACTCCTCTGTCTTTTCCCACGGGGTGAATGCCCACGATAACAATTTTTACTCTCCCCATCTGTGATAAGCTATAAGGTTGTTAACAGTATGAACAGTCCCAGCGGGGCACAGTGAAGATATCCTCACCTTGCCTTATCTGAAATATGATAATAAAGTCCAGGCAGTGGGGTCGATGCTCGGGGATTTGTGAGAGGGTTCCAGACTCCTGAGAGGTTAGTGGGGTGGCCCAGCCCAGCCTCTTCTGGCATCTGATGCTTATTTGAACAGATTCCCAGTTGATAGGCACGCAGGTAGTCCCGCGAGAGCGCACTGCCTTCTGGGGACTGAAGTCCCGGCAGTCCCGTGCTCCGCGGTGTGAAGGGTCCAAGAAGCAAAAGAAGAGACTGCAGGCTGAGGCCCGATCCCGTGCGGCGGGGCAGCAGTTATGGCAGGTAAAACAAAAGGGCGTCCCGTGCCGCGAGAGCCCAGATGTTTATTTGAACAGATTCTCAGCTGATAGGCACGCAGGTAGTCTCGCGAGCTAGTAGTTATAATAGGGTATACCCGTAACCCTCTGAACCTGGGTCCTAAAGTGATACAAGAGTAGTGGTTCTGTCGGGAGTGAGGCAATTTCTTATTACATCTATATAAATGGTTAGTTTCTTCATACAATATAAGGAAACATTCTATGAACAAATTTTAAAGACACAACACCTTTCATAGGTGGTTGTATGACGTTTCAACGTATGCTTTTACCATGCATGGCTTTACAACGCAGGTATTACAACGCAAGCCGTTACAACGACTTGCGTTGCGGGGCGATGGATAGTGGAATAGTTTAATTTTCTATTCCAACTCCAGTCCCCGTGGATAGTAGGGAAGGTGTTGGATAGAAAATTAAACTATTCCCTATCCATCAGCGCCCTCCAGCGAAAGTCGTTGTAACGACTTTCGTTGTAATTCCTGCGTTGTAATGGTAGTGCGTGGTAAATGTTTCGTTGTAAATAATGTTCCCCTTCATAGGTATTCAAGAGTTCAAGAGGCTTTTGGACAGCCACTACATAAACTGTATCAATACTTGCAAAATAAGAAATAACTCTTGAATACCTATGAAAGGTGTTGTGTCTTTAAAATGTATTCATAGAATGTTTCCCTATATTGTAGGTAGTTCCGCGAGAGCGCGCTGCCTTCTTGGGACTGAAGTTCCGGCAGTCCCGTGCTCCGCGGTGTGAAGGGTCCAAGAAGAAAAAGATGAGGCTGCAGGCTGCGGCCGGATCCCGTGCGGCAGGGCAGCAGTTATGGCAGGTAAAACAAAATGGCGTTGAGTCCCTGGCGTCAATAGGTCCTTCACGTTCATTCTCTGGTCTCTGTTGTCCCCTGCAGCTGCCTCTCAGCCACTCTCGATCGTTGTTCACCTCCTGGGTCCCCGGGGGTGCAAGGGAGCGCAGCAGTGGTTTGCACGGTAGTCTGATCGCGCCCCTGTGGTGGATTCCAGGCCTATGATTTTGCCCCTCAATGGCTTCTGTCTGCATGACAGGCCGAAGAGGATCGTCTGCTGGCTAGTGCTTCCACTCTCTCACCCCTCGTTTCCCACTCAGCTGCCAACAGGTGTGGGCCTGTGCTTCTACTTCAGATGTATAGTCTTATGGGGATTCTTCAGGGTAGCGCTCCCTTGAGGTGTACCTGCTTGCACCACTGTGCCGTCCGTGTGCGGCGCCGGTGTAGTCCGCTACAATATTCATGCAGCGCCTGTCGCCCGCAGCTTCTGGGTTCCTCGCCACTCTGGATGGGCCACTATTTCACCACCGCCACCCCTAGCGGATTGAGTCGCTCACCTCTTCTTTAGAACGCTGCTCCGATGAGGCTCGTCGTCTTGCACTCCCTGATATCATCCCTGGGCCTCTGCTCCTAAGTAGGCCATGAGGAGGGGGGGACTTTCCCGGGGAGGGTGCAAGGTGGCTCCGGCAGGTTTGGCGGGCTGTTCCCCAGATCGCAAGTCCCGTTTTCCAGGTGCTTCCTGGGGGCCTCCGCAGTCCGAGGCCTGACCGATGGAGTTTCTGTTCGGGACGCCCCAGCACTACAGGTCCAGGCTTTTCCTCCACAGCAGGCCCCACTCGGGAATGCTCGTAACTCCTGTTCCTCGGGTCAGAATTCTTGGATCTCAGGCTCGTTTTGGATAGCTGGCACCAGGGCGCGGATCAATAGGGCGGATTTATGTGGAAGGAGAAGGTGAGCTGCAGTGAGTCCTTAACACGCGGCCATTTTGCTTCTCCGCTAGGCCACGCCCCCCTCATGTCAGATTTGAAGATTTAAACACTTCTATGAGGAGTTGCATTAAGAGTGCCCTCAGGGGCAGGAGAAGCAAGGTACCGACTTCACCAGGATTATACATTTTGGTGTTTCACTATCAAATTCCGGCAGGCTGCTAGAAGCAGCTGGAATCTTTTGAAACACATAAATATATAGGAATTGTCATAGTAATGCCGATTTCCACATGTTATTCCCCCAAAATGTATCATTTCTCAGGCCCTGGAGTTACCTGGAACCTGGCTAACAATTGCAGGGTGAGGAAATAACAGGGATTATTTTGGGCGGTCACAATGAGACTTTTAGTGCGGGAGCATGTATGGTTAGGCACCAGTCAACTCTGTGCCAGACTACGTGGGAGTGGAGGGCAGAGGCGGCTTTGTGGCCACTACTTCGCAACAAGGCCCTGCGCTCAGAAGTGGTGAGGGCAGGGATCAGGGCAGAGCCGTGAGCAGCGCAGCAGCACCGTGGGGGGGTCAATACTTCCACTGGCCCTTTGCTCGTTAAATCCAGGCCCGCATCAGTCTGCCGCTGAGCCTTGGACAATGCCCCACTGAGCCTCGGTATTGCGGAATAGAGCTGCGAACCTTGCGAACCATGCAGATCCGCCGAAGATGGTCTCTGCTCCTCCGCCTTGCATGCACGTCGCAGGGCCTACCCCGTTCTTGTCCTTACTCAAGTTTAGGACGGTAGTTCGCATTCCCCAAATATCAGCCCAGCCTGCAGACGTCATCGCGTTGCGTCACACCGCACCCAAACATAAGAGGCGACACAGTGCTGTGTCGCGACACACAGTTTGGAAAGATGTGATCTACTGAGATGAGGGACTCCTTTATTCAGAGGGTAGAGACAGCAAGCCTGGTGCTACCAGGAGGTTTTTAATACCTCTGAGGTTTAGGGGCTTCCTACTCACCCTTGCACATGACATTTCCCTGGCAGGACACCTAGGCCAAAGTAAGATTAGGGACAGACTTGTCCCTCACGTTCACTGGCCTCACATGTCTGAGGACACAAAGGGGTTTTGTCACTCCTGTGCCACTTGCCAGGGCAGTGGTAAGGCAGTTGACACTACAAAGGCCCCCCTGATACCACTTCCAGTGGCGGGGGTTCCCTTCAAGTGGGTTGGGATTCATATCATTGGTCCCATAAACCCTCCTACAGCATCTGGGCACAGTTACATTCTAGTGGTGGTGGATCATGATACTAGGTACCCAGAAGCCATTCCCCTTAGAACCACCACAGCTCCTGTGGTAGCCAGGGCCCTCCTGGGTATTTTTTCCAGAGTGGGTTTCCCTAAGGAGGTTTTAACTGACAGAGGTACAAACTTAATCTCAAGTTACATCACTGCAATGTGGAATGAGTATGGAGTGAACTAAAATTCACCACACCCTATCACCCACAATGTAAAGAGTTGGTTGAGAGATTCAACAAAATCTCAAGGGCATGATCATGGGCCTCCCAGAAAAGCTCTTTGTCTAAAGAGAGGTCCCTCAGAAGGGGGTTGGCTACAGCGGGGAACATCCTTTACAACGTGGATGTTACACCGCAGTTCCCTTACGACGCAACTTTTACAACGCAAGCCACTACATAAACTGTATCAATACTTGCAAAATAAGAAATAACTCTTTAATACCTATGAAGGGGAACATTGTTTACAACAAAACTTTTACCACGCACTACCATTACAACGCAGGAATTACAACGAAAGTCGTTACAACGAATTGCGCTGGGGGCGCTTCAGGATAGTAAATACTTTAATTTACTATCCAACTCCTTCCTTACTATCCACGGGGACTGGAGTTGGAATAGTAAATTAAACTATTCACTATCCAGCCCCCAACAACGCAAGTTGTGGTAACGACTTGCATTGTAAAACATGCGTCGTAAAGTACTGCGATGTAAAACATCGCGTTGTAACGAAATACATCTGCTACAGCACTTTTCAAATTCTGTTTGGGCATCCATTTAGGGGTCCCCTGTGTTTGGTGAAGTAGGGATGAGAGTTATCTTTCAAAACCCTCCAAACAAGACATAGTGGACTATGTACTTGGTCTCCGCTCCAGGATGGCTAATTACGTGAAGAAGGCAAGCAAACACCAGGAGGCCAGTCAAGAATTGCAAAAAGTTTGGCATGACCAAAATGCAGTCCTGCCTGTTTACCAGCCAGGCCAGAAGGTGCGGGTGGTTAAGCATGTGGCCCCAGCAGCTCTCCAAGATGAATGGAGTGGACCCCACACCATCATTGGGCACAAAGGTGAGGTCACCAACTTGGTGTACCTTGGTACTCCCAAGAGCCCCCACAGGGTGCTTCATGTTAACAGGCTGAAACCTTTTGTGGACAGGGCTGACATGGGCTTGCTCATGGCAACTGATGAGGATCAGGAGGAAGAGAGTGATCCTCTCCCTGATATCCTCTCACAAAACCCTGATGATGGGTCCGTTGATGGTATAGCCTTGGCAGACAGCCTCACTGACCAACAGCAAATTGATTGTAGGAAGGTCCTCAGTTAATACAGGCATATGTTCTCTCTGATTCCAAGTCAAACCGACCGGTGTAACCAGGAAGTGGACACAGGTGAGAGTCTGCCTGTTAACAATAAGATTTACAGGCAGCCTGACCATGTCACAGATTGCATCAGGACAGAAGTCCAAAAGGAGCTAGTACCTTGGTACTCCCAAGAGCCCCCACAGGGTGCTCCATGTTAACAGGCTCAAACTTTTTGTGGACAGGGCTGACATGGGCTTGCTCATGGCAACTGATGAGGGTCAGGAGGAAGAGAGTGATCCTCTCCCTGATATCCTCTCACAAAACCCAGCAAATTGATTGTAGGAAGGTCCTCAATCTGTTCAGAAGCGGTCACTCCTTACTCTGCTCCCAACTCCCTGCTGATCGGTATCGTAGCGCCAGACTGCCTTAATATTACCTGCTAGATCGCATTGCTGACGCAATTAACAGTGCTTGACTGCTCATGTAATCTGTATTTAAAGCGCTATACTGCGAGAGTACGCTTTCTATGCCATTGTGCTGTGCAGTGCTGCCTTTGCCTAGTTTTATGTATTGTGCCTGATTGTGCCGGCGCCATTGCCAATTTGTGAGCGTATTGATTGTTTGTGCCCCAATCCTCGATCGCTTTTGGCTCGCAGCCATCCATTTTGTTGTTTGTTTTTGTGCCTCCCTACCCGGCTCTCGACCCCGCCCCCGCCTCCCAGATGCTCCTCCCTCGCCCCTCCCCCTCCACCATCCACATATAACAGATGTCTTTGCGCGCAGCGTTCACGCGCAGCGGTCGCGCCCCATGCGCGCCGAAGGTACGCCAAAGGTAAGCCCGTCTACGCCCGTCCGCGCCTGAACCGCACCCAGCGCCGGACCCCCTGGTCCTCGCAATATCCACCCCACTCGCTTAACGTATGACGCCGCTACTCTCCTTGCCCTTAACCCCGGACGCACCTCACATTGCTGCAAAGCTACCCCAGGACACACCCATGGACCATTCGCATGCCACTCATGCAAGTTCGCCTGCATCAGGACCCACACCAAATCCTCCTCCTCCAAACACAGCTCCAACCCTAACCACCTGAAGTGCATCCTGCTGAACACCCGCTCGGTCCACAAACACGCCACTGAACTCTGGGACCTACTCGACACCACTTCACCGGACGTCGCCTTCCTTACAGAAACCTGGATGAACGCATCATCAGCGCCCGACATCGCCATAGCCATCCCGGACACTTACAAGATCATTCGAAAAGACCGCACCAACCAAACAGGAGGAGGCATCGCCATCGCCCATTAGAACACCATCCGAATCACGACAAGCTCCGACGATAACCTCACGACCGCCGAACACCTTCACTTCCAGATCCACGCTGACCCCAGGACCACACTTAGAGGCACCCTCATCTACAGACCACCAGGAACCCGCACACAATTTAATGAAGACATCACTGATTTCATCAGCCCGCATGCCCTCACCTCCGAGAAGTACATTTTACTGGGAGACCTCAACTTCCACCTGGAAAAGAATAACGACAATAACACCACCACCCTTCTGGACAACATGGCCAATCTCGGACTCAAACAACTTGTTGACACCCCCACTCACCTTGCTGGACACACGCTCGACCCTATCTTCACCTCCAGCAAACACATCTCCTTTGATCACACCACGGCTCTCCATTGGACAGACCACAGCTGTGTTCACTTCAGCCACAAAAAGACCACGACCCACATCCCACCACAACCTATTCCTCGAAGAAACTGGAACAAAATCACCACCGACCAACTCTTCACATCGCTTAACCAAAACCCCCCCGCCATATCATCGGACCCAAACCAAGCTGCCACCAAACTCACACAATGGATCACCCACAGCGCTGACAAATTAGCACCCTTGAAAAACCACCAGATCAAACAAGGTAGCAAAAAGAACCCTTGGTTCAACGATGATCTTAAGAAATCCAAGAAGTTATGTCGTACCCTCGAGAAAACCTGGAGAAAAAAACCCAATCATTGACAACCTGACCACCTTCAAGGACGCCACCCGCAAACACCACCAATTGATTCGTTCCACCAAGAAATCAGCATTCAAGGATCGACTCGACAACAACACCCACAACAGCAAAGAATTATTCAACATCGTCAGAGATTTTACCAACCCCACCGCCGGCACCAACGACATCACTCCCTCCCAAGACCTCTGCAACTCCCTATCTTCTTTCTTCCACAACAAAATCGCCGACATTCATAACAGCTTTGGAAACCTGTCCGAAGAACAACCCACTCCACCCACCTCCGAACCAAAACAGCACTCTCACAACCTTTGCGCCTGGAACCCAATCACGACTGAAGACACCGTCCTCCTGATGAACTCCATCCACTCAGGATCGCCAACCGACCCATGCCCCCACCACATTTTCAACAAAGCAGACTCCATCATTGTACCCCATCTTTGCGATGTCATCAACTGCTCCTTCAACTCCGCTACCTTGCCAGAAAGCTGGAAACCTGCCGAACTCAGAGCCCTTCTGAAGAAACCCACAGCAGACCCCTCTGAACTTCAGAACTACCGCCCCATCTCACTCCTCCCCTTCCCGGCCAAAGTCATCGAGAAAGCCGTCAACAGTCAGCTCGCTGCCTTCCTTGAATCCAACAATTCCCTCGACCCCTCACAGTCCGGCTTCCGAGCCAAACACAGCACCGAAACCGCCCTCATCGCTGCTACAGACGACATCCGAACGCTACTGGACAACGGAGAAACAGTTGCCCTCATCCTACTTGACCTCTCCGCCGCCTTCGACACACTCTGTCATAGCACCCTCATTCAACGCCTCAGCAACGTCGGAATACAAGGAAAAGCTTTGGACTGGATCATCTCGTTCCTCGCCGGAAGAACCCAGAGAGTCCGCCTCCCCCCTTTCAAATCAGAGGCAACCGAAGTCATCTGCGGCGTACCACAAGGATCATCACTCAGTCCCACCCTCTTCAACGTGTACATGAGCCCCCTCGCATCCATCGCGCGCCAACACAACCTCAACATCATCTCCTACGCTGACGACACCCAGCGGATCCTCTCCCTCACCAAAGACCCTGACACTGCCAAAACCAATCTACACGAAGGAATGAAAGAAGTAGCCGAATGGAAGAAGAACAGTCGTTTAAAAATAAACTCGGACAAAACGGAAGTCCTCATCTTAGGATCATCCCCCTCTGCATGGGACGACTCATGGTGGCCACCGGCTCTGGGCACAGCACCCATACCTACAGATCACGCACGTAACCTGGGCTTCATCCTAGACTCCTCCCTATCGATGACCAGACAAGTCAACGCCGTCTCATCATCATGCTTCAACATCCTACGCATGCTCAAAAAAATCTTCCGCTGGATCCCCACCGAAACAAGAAAGACAGTCACCCACGCACTAGTCACTAGCCGTCTAGATTATGGAAACACCCTCTACGCCGGAACCACAGCCAAACTACAAAAAAAACTCCAACGCATCCAGAACGCCTCAGCCAGACTCATACTGGACATCCCCCGTCAAGCTCACATTTCCGGTCATCTGAAAGATCTCAACTGGCTTCCCGTCAACAAGAGAATAACGTTCTGTCTCCTCACCCACGCACACAAGGCCCTCTACGACCTAGGACCCAAATGCCTCAACAAACGACTATCCTTCTGTACACCCACCCGCCAACTACGTTCATCCAGTCAAGCCCTCGCCACAATCCCGCGCATCAATAGATCCACCATGGGAGGAAGATCTTTCTCCTACTTAGCGGCCAAGACCTGGAATTCTCTCCCCACTCACCTCCGCCTCACACAGAACCACCTCTCCTTCAGAAAGCAGCTAAAAACCTGGCTATTCGATAAATAATGCACCCACCCTCACTCAAGTGCCTTGAGACCCTCCGGGTGAGTAGTGCGCTATACAAATTACTGAACTTGAACTTGAACATAGCCCTTAGGCTAGTCCAGTGGTCATGGTACCAAAACCTCACACCCAGGGTGGTGGGAGAGAGATGAGGTTTTGTGTTGAGTAGTGGGGACTTAACGCACTCACTAGGACGGATGCTCATCAAATTCCAAGGGCAGATAAGCTTATTGACACCTTGGCCTTAGCCAAGTTCTTAAGCACATTTGACCTTACTGCTGGCTATTGGCAAATCAGACCAGCTGATTTTCAACCCATAGTGGGCATTATAAATTTATTGTGATGCCCTTTGGTTTGAAGAAGGCACCTGCCACATTCCAAAGGCTGGTGAATAAAGTTCTCGCAGGTCTGGAAGACTATAGTGCAGATATCTTGATGATATAGCTGTCAATAGCTTCACCTAGGAGGGTCACGTGGTCCACCTGAAGAATGTTTTGGAGGCTCTGCAGAAAGCAGGCCTCACTATCAAGGCTACTAAGTGCCAGATAGGGAAGAGCAAGGTTGTGTACCTGGGCCACCTGGTGGGTGGAGGCCAGGTTCAACCACTTCAGAGGAAAATCCAGACCATAATGGACTGGGTTGCTCCAACTACTCAGACTCAGGTCAGAGCTTTCTCGGTCCTGACTGAGTATTACAAGAGATTTTTAAAAGAATATGGGTCTATAGTGACTCCCTTGAATGATCTCACATCCAAAAAAAAGCCCAAGAAAGTTCAGCGGACAGTTAGCTGTCATAAGGCATTTGATGATCTCAAGCAGGCCATGTGCACTGCTCCCATTCTGAAGAGTCCTGACTACTCTAAACAATTTAGTGTCCAAACAGATGCATCTGAGTTCGGGGTAGGGGCTGTGCTGTCACAACTTAATGCAGAGGCTCAGGATCAACCAGTAGTTTTATTAGCAGAAGGCTGACCCCCAGAGAGAAACGTTGGTCGTCTATAGAGAGGGAAGCCTTTGCTGTGGTCTGGGCTCTGAAGAAGCTGAGGCCATACTGCTTGGCACTCACTTTATTGTTCAGACCGACCATAAGCCCCTCCTATGCCTAAAACAGATGAAGGGTGAACACCCTGAACTTTTGAGGTGGTTCATTTCTCTATAGGGGATGGACTATGCAGTGGAACATAGACCTGGGAGTAACCATGTCAATGCAGATGGACTCTTCAGATATTTCCACTTAGAAAATGAAGACTCAACTGTGCAAGGTTAGTCTCATCTCCTTACATTGTGGGTGTTTGTGTAGGAAAGTAGGATCTGCTTCTTATGGTTGCCCCCACTTTTTGCTGTTGTATGCTGTTTTGACTAGTCTGACTGGGATCCTGCTAATCAGGACCCCTCGCTATCTTGTTTCTCCCTAAACTGTTATGCTATATACCTAGGTACACCCCAGATTGGATACTGGGATACCCTTGTCTGACCCATGTATAAGATACACATGTACCCAGGGCATAGGTACCCCAGACGTCTCCCATGGGCTGCAGCATGTAATGTGCCACCCATGAGAGACCATTCAAAATGGACCTACAGGCCTGCCTTTGCAGCCTGTGTAAGTTGATGCATGCACCTCTTACTTAAGATATAAGTTTAAATATCTAAGAGTCACTGCACTTAAAACCTATAAGTCACCCCTTTAGCAGACCTTTACAATCCTCAGGGCAGGTTGTTTGGTTCTAAGTGAGAGGGTGCCCCTACATGAGCAAGACACCCCTGCAGCCTACAGTATCCATTCTGTTTAACAGTGAAGCAGCCATATACTAATATAGAGAGGCATTACGTGACCGTGCGATGACCATCTCAAAAAACGGCTGCAACAAAACCTATTGTGTTTGGTGTCAAACATGTTGGAATCATACCCCCACACCAGGTAGGATTCTACCTACAGGGAGATCCCTCTGTTAGGCTCTCAGTGTTCTGGCACCACCCATCTATTCCCAAACAGCGCAAAATGGTTGCTGCCAACCAGTGACACATTTCTGCCCTCCTGCTGCTGAGCCAAGCTCAAACTGGGAAAGGCAGGACAATAAGCATCCTGTCACAGGGAAGTATGACCACCTCCCAGACAGGAATTAGTGTATTAGGGCTGGGTGGGTGCACTTGCCAGTGCCTGAAAATCACACTTGGTGTCCTTGTGCTTAGTCCAGTTCAAACCAGTCCTGGGAGCCGTTGGCTCAAAACTGGACTAAGGACATGAGAGTAACCTCCCCCCTGTTCAGACCCTTCCCCGGGATGGTCCCCTGCATCTTCTCAACCCTTTCCTTAGGGTACTTAACGGATGATCTGAGTGTGTGTCCCTAGATTTGTAGTGGTCAAGATACAGAACTGAAATCACTGGACTTTGACCGCCTGGGCACTCTGGACTTTGCTGGACTTCGTTTGGACCTGACTTCAACTCCCTCTCAGTCTGACCCCTTACCAGTGCACCATACTGGATCCGTGTACGTCTTGTAGAGCTTCCAAGACACCTTAAGATAATCTCCCTTGGCGTCAAGGAGTCACTCCCCTGCATTTGCAGGCACCGCAACACTGCTCACCGGTCTGCTGATCTGAAGCTCCTGCGGACTCTGAAGGGTTCAACAACACAGGAGGTGGATTTCAACATCTCTCAAGGCCCAAGCTGCCCTTTCCGCCAGTTTGAGGTCAGAATCCCTTGTGGGGGCTGCAATACCTGAACCCCTGTGCACCATGTACTTTTGCAAGTGCAAATGCTTGTTGGCAATTCTGCAGCAAGTGCATTGGGCTCCAAGTAGCCCCAACCTCTTGAAACTGCTCCTGCAAAGATCTGCACCCACATCGCACCGTGTGCATGAGGTCTTCCTGTGACTCCAGTGCCTTCAACCTGTAGGTCCTGTGGGCTGTCAAGTACATCTTTTTTGGGCTCCCCTGATGCTCTGGGCTTGCCCTGACTCCCCTGCTTGTGGTGAGTCTCTTGCACCTTGCTGGTCCTCTTCCTGCACCTTCTTGACTTCCTGCATGGGTAGCTTTTGCCAAGGCTTGTTGGTGCTCCCACCAGACACCGACCTCTCAGCACTTGACATCCTTAGTGGGACAGCTCGTATGCAGCTCCTGGTCATCCCCAGTGTCACCTGGTCCCCACAGCTGCAGAGTCAAGGTCATCGACATCTCTCCTGTAGCTCCCAACATCGGTGGGCATTCATCTACTGAGCCCCTGGTCACTCTCAAGTGATCCAGACTCAGTCACCTCTGCTTTCAGGTACTCTTCAAGAAGAATCCACATTTGGATTCCCACGGACACTTTATCTTCTTCCAGCAACAGCATTTTCCTGAAGTCCTCCATTGGGTTAGACAGCGATTTCTGATGCCACTTCACTCATATGCACCCGGCTTCCCTGGAATAGGTAACTTGGGTACCATGCTATCCATGGGTGGGGTGGATTTTCAATCTTCTGTCTTCCACAGGGTTTCTTCAGGCTCCACTGGGAAGGGTCCTTAATCTTCAAAAACCGAACTGCGACTTGCACATAGACTTGTACGGAGCACGCGGTTGTGTTGATACACTGCACACACTCTCCTTGGGGTCTCTATCTACTCACCTTGGGTGGTTCATTGGGGTCCCAGCAATTCTATGTCTCCTCGACATTGTCTTGCCTCAAGTTGTGGTTCTTATTTAGTATATGGTTCGCCCCCCCCCACCCCCATGAGCCCGCTGCGTAATTAGTGCTATTTACTGGGATTTCTTTGTTATAGTATTGTGTGCTTTGTGTATATCTCCGTGTGGGAGATACTGGAACGTACTAGAGAGTATTATATAATAAATACATATTTTTATAAATATATTGTGTGGTTCTCTTTCATTTAATCTATACTTTAAGATTGCATTCTGGTAAAACAAGCTGCACTACGCCCCTTCAAGACTAAGCCTAAAGGCTGCTCTCCACATCTACCACTTGGATAGCTTTCTAAAGCTGTCTGAGACCTCTTAAATCCCCATAAGGGTTGTCTGGACTGGTGCAAGGTGCCCACTAACATTAGTGAACATCATATACCAGGTCAGCATCTCACACCCATGCTCCCATGTTGCCCCCATGCCCACTATCCTTTGCTTACCTTTGATTCTTTGTGTTCTATTATGCAAGAAGGATGCAAGCCAGCTTAAAACTGGACCCGATAACCCCATTATTTTTTCAAAAAGATCAATAATGTTGTCATGTTTGACTGTATCAAACGTGGAGGAGAGATCAATAAGTATAAGAAGACATGGTTCATTCTGGTCAAGTAGTCTCAAAGCGTCATCAACAATGTGTGTAAGAGCCATTTCAGTGCTGTGACCTGATCTGAAACCCGATTGGAATTGATCAAGGAGCTGAAATTGTTCTATGTGGTTACATAGTTGTCTGTATACGCATTTCTCAAGTAGTTTGATTAGAGTCATGATGTTAGTAATTGGACGTAAGTTGTTGGGATCAGATAAGTCTGTATTAGTTCTTTTTCGGGATAGGGGTGACTTTCCTATCTTACAGCAATCAGGAGTTATGCCCTCCACAAGAGATTCATGGGCGGTCTTAGACTAGTGGTGGAGAAGGGAAGATCTTGGGCAAGATGTACGACCCTTCCATTTTGCGAGTCACAAATTGCGTCAATTTGCAACTTGCAAAATTGAATGTACAGCAGTGTCTCAGAACCTGTTTGCGATTCCCAATGGAGTCGCAAACGACCTGCCTCATTAATATTAATGAGGCAGGGCGCAATTTACGACCTCAGTGGGAAGGGCCGGCACTCACAGGGATGGCAGCCTGCTGGGGAACGCACACCACGATGTCTGTGACTGCTTTTTAAATGAAGCAGTTTTTTTAAAATGCAGATTTATTTCCTTAAAGGAAAATGGGCTGCATTTAAAAAAGAAAAATGAAACTTTTCTGTTTCATTTTTTAAGAGTAGGCAGCGGTCAGTGGGACTTCTGCCTACTATTAAAAAATATTTTCGCTGCCAGTCACAAAGGGAAAGGGTCCCCTTGGGACCCCTACCCGTTTGGGAGTGGCTTACCACGTTTTTTTGAAATAGGTGGTAAACTCCAAGTGTTTTGCGACTGCAATTACATTCGCAAAACAATCTTATATAGATGTGCGACTCGCTATTAGGAAAGGACGCCCTTGGCACGTCCTTTCCTAATAGCGATTTGCAAACCCTATTTTGTGAGTCGTTAATAGGTTACTGACTCACAAAATAGGTTTTGTACATTGTACATACCTATTTTGCGGTCGCAAATGGGCTGATTGCCCGTTTGCGACCGTAAAAAATGGTCATGCATATGGCTCTAAGCTCTTTGAAGAGCATGGCGGGCAATGGATCACTAAAGTGGTTTGACAGTTTTATTGGTTTTGAGCAGCTTGGCATCATCTGGCAGAATAAAGGTATTCCACAACACATTATTTTTTTAAGTATAATCCAAGGATCCAAGAGGAGGGGAATTTAGCAAGTGAAGCCGAGGAGGCTACTGATAATGAGGATTTGGTGACGTTAGTTGCAATTCTAGTTAAATCATTCTTGTCTTTTTAATGAAGTGTGCAGAGAACTCCTCACCAGTAGGAAGTGAGTCCTTGAATGCAGAGTGTTGGTTAGTTGAGTGTTTAGCTTGTTTGATGATTTCAAAAAGTTTTTTTGGTCTGTTGCCAAGTTGTGACCTAAAGTGTTCTGCTTCAGCACAGCGGATATGTTTGTTATACGCATTTCTTGTCATCCTCAGTTGCTTAAGTGTGTTATGGAAGAAGAGTTTCTTCATGCTCTCTCAGCAAGCCTTAGATTGTGTTGTTCCTCATTAAGGGAGCAATTTGACAATGATTTGGAATGCTTGCTGTGCAATCTTTTAAGCTGCTTCAGAGCAATTGAATCAAAAATATCAGTCATGGAGTGGATGTAATGCTCAGTTCGATCATCTAGATTTGTCATGTTGGAGGGTGGAGGAAGGATGTTGGTATTAATGGAGATTAGATCATTTATGTTGATGTTTCTAGGATTGCTCAACCATTGTTTAGTCTTACAAGGTTGTCCTTGTCCAATCAGAATCCTTTCCAAGATGAGAAAAGAGATTAGGTAGTGATCTGACCAGTCACAGAGTAATGTGGCATCCAGTTGTATAACGTTATCTTTAGCTATGATTTGATTGAGGGAGGAGCCCATGTTGTTGGGAGGTTCTTGCAAGATTGAGTAAAGTTAAGGTCGGAGAGGAAGGCCTTGAAGATGTTTAGTAGGGAATCATTTGCGTCGTTCCAGTGTATGATAAAATCACCAAGGAAGATATGGTTAGGATGTGGTCAGAGTCAGAAGATAGAGTCTCCTTTATTTGTTAGATGAAAAGAAGATTACACCTGGGGTTGATAGATTGTGTGAAGTATATATACCATCTTGTCCTTGTTCCAAATTTTGATGCCCAGGTGTTCACAAGCAGACATTGGAGCAGTTTGTGCAAATCTCAGAGAATGAAAGTTCTAAGATTGAGGCTCGTTTGTGTAAACTGGTTGGAAGGAATGGCTTGGTTATTAGAAGGTGTAGATGATGAGTCATTACGAGTAGAGTTGATTGATAGCAGAAGGGAATGTATGTCAGCTTCCGATAGATGGTCAGTTATCCCTTGGGGCCTGAAGTAGAGATTACGATGGGGTCGCGATTTCCAGTGCAGACTCTATGGGTTTTCCATGGATACATTTTCTATCCAGTAGTGTCTAACCCTAGAGAGAAGGTTGAGTTGTTTAGTCTCCGAGGTCATGTTGAGATGCCAAAGCTTTCCATCTTCAGAGAAGAGTAATAGATGTTGAAGGTAATTGTTAACTAGTTGAAGATCGTGCTTAAGGTCCGCAACCTTATCCTCAGTTGATGGAGGGCTTAAAGTATGGATGGATGAATGAGGGCCAGGGGTAGATCGCAAATGAGACATCTCAAAGGAGGGAGTGGTGGGAGGCATGGACGATTCCTCATAGGTAAGGAGAGGGTGGCAGGGGAGGTGTCAAGGAGTTGCTGGCTAGTGGATGGTGAAGTGTTTGTGGAGAATGGAAAGGGGATTGGGAGAGGTTTCAGGGTATCACCCCTCATAGACCAAGCTAGCTTGAAACTAGTGGCACAGTTAGCCCGGGAGTCATATATGGGCATATCTGCACACTTAGGGTGAGAAAGCAAACAGCACAAGAATGATGTATGGAATGTGAAACAAATCAAACATTCACCTCAGTCAAGAGATCTGGGTTAAATCGATTGTTATTTTGCTCATCATTCCACCCAGTTTAAACCCAGCCATATGCAAATTAGTCTTGAACCTGCTCCTCATGGAAAAGGTACAGCCCAAACTGCCAAGCCAGGTCCACCCTGGACCAGCGACAAGCATCCTGGGACCGGTTCCAAGTTATCACCTCTCATCAGCAAGACTAGCTTGAATCAAGTGCCACAATGAGCCCGGGACCCACATCTGGGCATACCCGGCTTATTAGGGCAAGAAAGCACAAGACACACAAATGTTGGACAGAATGTGGAACAAATCAAACATGCACCCCCAGTCAAGAGATCTGGGTTAATTCCGTCGTTCGTTTGCTCACCATGCCACTCCAGTTTAAACCCATTCAAATGCAAATCAGACTTGATCCTGCTCCTCATGCCTAGACGTGGGTACTGTTGCTCTCCATGCCACTGGAGTCAAGCTAGCCTGGCTGGTCCAGGGTGGACCTGAGCTGGCAGCTCGGGCTGTACTGTTCCCATGGGAACAGGGTCAAGACTGATTTGCATATGGCTGGGTTGAAACTGGAAGCTGGAATCCCTGCGAGCAGAGAGGACAGCGTCTGCTCAATGCGTCAGGCGGGGACTCAAATTCCTTCTGAACTTGCTGTGGCAAGCTGTGTAGTCGAGCTGAGCCATGCAAGTATGCAGCCATAACTTGCCATGGCAAGTGAAGGTATATTTATACCTGGAAGGTACTTAGGAATGCTAGCATTGACATAAAGTCACGCAGAGGCAGACGTCATGAATGAACCCCTAAGGAATAGTTGTTCATGCATAATAAATGAGTTCTTGGAGAAATCAATAATCCAAGCAGGGAATGTCCCAATGGCTTAAGGGTCTGGTTTTTAAGAACTCGCTGTGACGTGGGATGGACGGATGTAGGTGACCATGCCTGTATTTGGATTGCATGGCCAATGCCTAAATAAGGACTGGGATTCTATGCCTAAATAAGGGCAATGCAAATTATGACTATATAAGACATGATTCAGTAAACCTATGTACTGGCATCTAAATCGACACACAACAGGGGTGAAGGTTTGACATTGTTCAGCATTCTTTCCATCAATTACTCTTTTTGCATTTGCCCTTCCAAGATGTGTGCATATAGTTTTAACTATAATCTATGGGTTTAGTTTGTGGAATACAATATATTCCCTGTCACGAGGCGCTAATATCATGCATCCTGACTGTATTCACAATAATTCTTCTACATTCTCTATTCTTAACCTTCAATCCTGGCCTTAACTCACTGTACTCCCTTGCAAGGGGACCTCTAATCTCTTTTAAAAGTGCAGGCAGGTTGCCGCCTGCACTGTGGAAACACGGAGCGGCTTCAATGCAGCCGCTCTGTATTTCAACTGGATGAGCTGCCCTGGGGGCAGCGCATTCACCATAATTCAGTGCATTTTCCTGGATTGCGCTAGATGGGCAATCCAGGAAAATGCGCTGCCTACCTAATACGGCGCTTAGAATTACAAGCTGGTACATCAGCCTATTTGGATAAATTAATTTTTAAATCTTCTTCTTGTAATACCTTTTATGTTATAACATGGAATGTGGCAGTAATTTGTTCCAAATTGGTAAAATCTGACTGTGTTTCTTTTTCTATCAATCTTAATGTCATTTGTCTGCAAGTGGCCTGTTCAGTATAGTATTTTTGTATTGACTGGCACATTACATTGGGCACAACAGCAACTACATCAAAGACTTGTGGGGTCAGGGGCAGTTTATCCATGTTAATTTCAGTCAACATTCTTAGAAAGAAACTATGGCATTGGCTCCATTTTCCTTTCTACCATCTGGTGTACCTTTAGTGTATTGGACCATGGAATACATTAGTAATTAATTACTATAATAATGATTGTAATATAAAGAACGGTAATTTTGTTAAGGCGCTTGCTTATAATTTAATTAAGCTTGGCAAACGGAAGAACGCTGTCTGTTTGATGGTGTGGATGGAACATTGTAATGTTCATTTATGTTAACCCATTTGGAGAAGAGTTGTCTCACTTTGAACATAATATTGTTGGGAAGCTTTAAACAATTTTCTGATGAGATACAGTTTGTTTTTGCTTCTGATTTTGTATCCATCTTCTCTCGTGGTCCCTACTTTTAGAGGAAGGGACACTTCGTTCATCATAGATTTTATTATTCTCTCAGAGGATTTTCATCCTACCTACCTGGACTTCTCTTTGTTACCTCATTGTGCCACCTACTATATTCCTTTAGTTTTGTTTTTCTGTTTGGACCTGAGGTTAATTCAATCTGAAGATAAACACACTAAGCTGGAATTGGATTGGAATCAAGAGGTGGTACTAAAATGGTTAAGGTTAATTCAACTAAGATAACTAATGAACTGACCCAGTTTGCCAAAGAGGAGTTTATTGGCCCGATTTTGATCTTGGCGGAATTGGTCCCTCAGTCATTTTTTCAGCGGTCTTCCTGCCCGCTGACTTGGCGGTCTGCCTGCCCTATTTAGATGTTGGCTATTGCATAGATGAAACACCGCAGGATAGGCAAAATCTGCTGTCAGAGGGCAAAGCGCTAGTTTCTCCACCGAACCAATCACGATGTTCCTTCCCGCTGATGTGACTGTGGCGGTTAAACCTCCACACCTGAGTTGGAGGAATGGATATAAGGCACAAACACACCTTTTCTCACTTTCACACTTTCTGTTTCAGCATGGATCCTACCTGTCAAGTCCTGCTGCTGCTGCGGCTTGATGATGAACCAAACCAACACCGTTGTGGATGCAAAAGATGGTAAGACACACTCTTACCTCTTATCCATTGACTTGTCTGTCAACATTTGAATAGGACTCGTGCATTTAGAAATCGCTCGTACAAGCAATAACATACCAATGTGCAATGCAGATGTCTGTAATGTTGATATCCTTGAAATTTAAATAAACATACCTATATCAACAAATTGTATGTATGAATATTACTCAAGCTGCCTTCCTAAAAATGGACACTTGCACAAAAATAGGATCTCAAAATAAAAATATAAAAGTCACCCTACAGGTGTATCTATAGAAAGGTAGAAAATTCAAACATTAAAAACATATGCAACCCATCATAGGGATAAGTTCAATGTAGCATGATCTCGAAATTATTCTAGACAAGGTGTCACCTGAATGACTCACAAATTACTAGCAATAAACATATAAATTCATCTAACATGTCCCCTTGTCTATTGCAAGTCCTGTCCTGTATCCAATATAACATAGTCGCAGTTTAAATTGAAAGGTGTCATGCATATGTGCTCCTACTGATCAGTAGTCAAGGTGAAACAAACACACCTGTAGTAATACATCCCAAAATATTTACTACATCAAATAGTTGTTACAAGTGGCTATTACTATGATGAATGCTTGCATCTAAATTCAAATGACCCTCACATACAATGTTAAATAGTGTATGCCCTTAACAAAGTAGATTCAAATCAGTTATATCACTTGACATCATGGGAGAGACAAATAAATACTACACATTTTACTCGGAAACATTGCTAGGAATAGAACCATTGCGGAGGAAAAAGTGCCAGGACAAACTTGGTGAAACAAAAAATAGGTATTTATTCAAATCAATTAGTCTCTTAAGTTTTTATGCGATTTAAATGGCAGTCCATTCTTGATGTCATAAATCCTGGGCACTGTTGTGCTGTGGCACTCAGCTTGCCTCCCACATAACTGCCAAAGGAGCCCTCCACGGCAAGGGGAATCTACTGGGCAGAGCAGGCACTGTCAATATCCTACATAGGGGGTGGTTAGAATGTAGGAGGGGTATCCTTGAGTTTTGAAGGTGTGTCCTTGGGTTTGGGAGGGGTGCCCTTGTGTTTGGAACGAGTGCGTTTTGGTTTGCGATGGGGGACTGTGGTTTTGGAAAGGGTGCTCCTGTTTTTTTTAGGCGAGGGTTGGGATTTAGAAGGGGTGAATGACTGTTTGGCCAGCTAGACCGGGATTGGAAGGGATGGTTAAGGGTCAATCTGGAGGTTTATAGAGCGGGGATTTTCACCCTTGTCGGTCTCCATCTGGTTGCTGGGATCAGTCGAAGAGCCAGGTTTTGAGATCCTTCCTGAATTAGGTTAGCGACAGGGATTGCCTGAGGTGGAGAGGCAGGGTACGTCTTGTCGGCGAGGTAGGAGAAGGATCTTCCACCGGCTCTGGTCTAGTGGATCCATTGGATTGTGGCAAGGGCCAGTTGGGTGGAGAAAACGTGTCTCACTGGTACGTGCAGTGTGAGGCTGTAGTCAGGTCTGATCCAATCTGGTCCAAATCTGCTGTAACCCACTTCCTAGCTAGGTTCAAATTCAAAAGTTTGCCAATTTACCCAATGGGAAAGCATCATCGAACAATTTCCCTGATGCTCGTAGGGGTGCTGCTCAAACTGATGCAAAGCTGTCCTTGTCCGGATTTCCAAGATGGCGGCTGTTGCTTAATTGGGAACAGTGCTCGTTCTAGTCTTCAACAAATTTGTTCAGTGTTCTTGTCATCGCACTCGTGCACAATGCGCTAAACGCACTTCAACCGTCGTTTCTGAGTGTGAAGCAGCATTTTGCCTTCATGTATGCTTGTGACTGAAATTACTTCAGGGGAGCAGTGTTTTGTCCCGTTTTTGCTCTCCACCTGACAACTCCCCTGATATCTCTTCGTGACCAGCCTCCTGAGATTCCGGTATGGAAATTTCATCGTGACCAGCCTTCTGAAATTTCTGTAAGGAAATGTCTTCGTGAGCAGCCTAGTGGTATTTTTGATGTTAAATAGTTCTTTAATTTTGAGTGAACAACATGTCCTTTGCTCCTTGGTTTCCTGAAACATTAGCCAGATAATTTGAATTCTCCTCTAGTACGTATACTTCTCTGGATGTGAACTATAAATAAGGTATTTTATCAAAAGATATAGATATATATCTGTGTATATATAATTGTACTTACCTTCAAGTGTCTCCTCAGCAATCTACCTGCAAAACAAGAATGAACAATTAATTGCTTAAAGTATTATCTACATAAAAGACAGATTTTATCATAATAAGAGAGCAGCAATTCAACTGAGCATAACAGGTAATGGGCAGCAGTTAGAGAGGGTGTGGAGAGTAGATGGGAGTTTATTAAAGAAGTTGTAATTTGTGTTTGTGCATTACAGGTGCCAGAAGATCAGAAACCCTGAGTGGACCAGGCACAGCAGTGGCAGTCTCTCTTTTCTTCCCAATTCCCTTTCCCCCTCTTCACTGTGAGCGGATTATCTAATTTACTTGCAGTGGAGTCTGGGATTGAGGAAAAGTTCTTCTGCTCCTGTGGAAACCGAGTTTTCAGGTCCATGGTACTGACAGCTGTGGTACAGATATGCTGTTCCTGCGTCATTGAGGGCTTTCAAGACAAGTGTAAGGAGCTTGAAGGTGATTGTTGATTAGGAGCCAGTGGGGTTTTCAAAGGTGTTTGAGGATGTGGCTACAGTTGGGATATTGAGGGCATGTCTGGCTGCGGCGTTTTGAATGTTCTGTAATTTCCGAGGCGTTTCTGGGTGACACCAGCATAGAGTCCGTTGCTGTAGTCTAGGCTGCTGGTGATGAGTGCGTAGGTGACCATCTTTCTGGATTCGACGTGGATCCATCTGAATTTCTAATGAGGATATGGCATTGGTCTGGTGGGTCACTGTGAGTGAAGAGTCCAGTAGGATGCTGAGGTTATATGCGTGTTCCGTAGGGGAGAGGATCCCCAGTGTAGTGGGCTACCAGGAGTTATCACAAGCTGAGGGGGTGGGTCCCAAGATGAGTACTTCGGTCTTGTTCGAGTTGAGTTTGAGGAAACTGTCTTTCATCCAGGTGGCAACATCCTTCATCCTGCTGTGGAAGTTGATTCTGGCAGCTGTGGGTTTGTTAGAGAGGGAGAGGATCAGCTGGGTGTCATCAGCGTAAGAGACGCTTTTGAGTCTGTGGTTCCTGATGATGGCAGCGAGGGGGGGCCATGTAGACATTGAAGAGGGTGGGGCTCAGGGAGGTGCCTTGTGGCATCCCGCAGCTGATCTCTGTGGGTTCTGAGAAGAACAGAGGTAGTCTCACTCGCTGTGTTCAAGGGTGAGGAAGGAGTGTAGCCAGTCCAGGCCTTGTCAGGGATGCAGGTGTCATCGAGTCTAGTGATTAGGGTTCGGTGGGAGATGGTATCGAAGACGGGCCAGGTCCAGCAGGATGAGGGCAGCAATTTCCCCCTCGATGTTGTCGGTGCGAAGTGCAGTCTTGGTGTTGTGGTTGCTTCGGAATCCAGATTGGGAGATGTTCAGGATGTGGTTCACTTTGATGAACTCGGAGACTTAGGCGTTGATGGCCTTCACGATGGAGTGGGAGGGGTTAAGGCAAGGAAAAAACTCAGGTCCTCCATGGAAAATGGGTAGGTTGTTGGGTCGGGATTGGGGTTTCGGAGGTAGAGGAAGTGGCAGTGTATGATGTTCATGTGCGTGTTTAGGGTGCGGGTGCCTGTGGGTCTGGTGTATGTGCTTGTTTGGGTGTGTCTTGTGTCATAGGTGTCTGTTGTTTGTGTGCGTCTGAGTTTTTTGAGTGTGTATTCTAAGCAACATGTGTCGTTGTAGGTGGGTTTGCTATGGAGGTGCTAGGTGTGACAATAGTACATGTTAAGGGTGTGGTGCATGTGTGTGTGGATGGTGGGAGTACTTCCTGTCTGTCTGTGTGCCGGTGGTGGTTGTGGTGCATGTGTGTCTGGTGGCGGTGTGCTTTCTGTTGATGGGCTGGTGGTGGGTGTGCTTTTTGTCGGTGTGCTGGTGGTGGGTGTGGTGCATGTATGTGAGGTGTTGGATCTGCTGTTTGTATATTTGGATCAACACTTCTTGAGTTTCTTTTTGTGGTGTTTCTGTTTGTGTGTTTGTGTTTGTCCTGCCTGTGTCCGTTTGAGTGGTAGCATGAAAAGGTGTGAGTGTGCTTTGGACATCACTCAGAATAGGGAATGGGGATGGAAAAGAAGCGGAGGTGGGGCAGAAGGTTGGGATGGCTGGGAGACTGCTTTGAATAAGGAGGTCAGAGCTTGATGTGACAGCTGTAGGACACACATAACACTGTGAAGGCCTTTCAGGTAAGCTACCATTCTTGCACATCACAGCTAAGCCCCTGGATGACATTCAGCAGGGCAGTCTGGCCTACAGCGATGCTCCTGTTGCAGGGATTCGGCATATGCACAGAACTATGCTTGGGATCATAGAACTTTATAGACAGGGACTGAGTCATCCTACCACCTTGGTATCTAGAAGCCCAGGATTGACTAGCTATAGTGTCTCACTTGACCTCCTACTCACTCACAGAGGAACGAGTGATTAGACACCCCAAAACATGACACTCCAGATTCTCTCGGCAATCACAGTAACAGGACACACCCTTTTGTTCTCCCAGTCATACAAGTCCACAATAAGAACTGACAGAGACTCGAATAAAGTTTAAAATGTTTATTTTCAACTATCATGCTCTAGTATGCAGTATATGTGCCGCAATAAGTAAGAAGATGCCAAACACAAATACGGTCAGCATAGTAAGTAATCCATAGTTAATAAAAAGAGCTGTCATATCACGCCTAACCCCCCTCCCCTTCTACAGAAGCACAGTGATTATATATTAGAAGATCTCTGGGTGTTTACAGTGGACCCCTTACCTTAGCATGTGCAGATGAAGGTTCCACATCTCAGGCGCATACACAATCTTTTCCCTGGAAAGATCTCTCTCCAAGTGTGTTTTTGCCTGTCTGTGCATACCTTTATGACAAAAGTACTTGTTCCCAAACAACAGCTGCATTTGCATGCTTTATCTAGGTGCCAGGGCTTGACCAGAACAGAATAACAAGGGGCATACTAAATCCCAGAAAAGAACAGAATGCAAAAACAACAGCAGGTCCTGTGTAATAGTACAGTGTATCACAAAGCAAAATACATTTGTGAGGTAATGTGCGCAAAGCAGAGGGCAGTCTGCAACAAGCTCATGCCAAACAAGGGAAAATGACAATGAGCCTGCACGGGACACATGACACTCCGATGGAGAGCAAGAGCCTCCCCATTCAGTGCCGCAGGGGAGACTGGGGCAGGGGACTAGGTGCCTGCAGCAAAGGGGATCACAGGTCTTTTTAGCCGAGCTGGGTGGGCCAACTGGGGGGACCAAGAGGGAGCATGGAGATGTTCCTCTGGGTGGTGTTCACGGATGCAGGTGTAACATGAGAAGTAGGGTTCATCACCAACAGTGAGTGCTCGCTGGTAGAGGCCTCCGAAGAAGATGTAATGTCACTGGTGGCTTTTGTTGCACTTTCCTCACCCTTCGGGCCACTGTGTCCCTCGGTGTTGAGACCCGAAATGCTATGGTCAGATGCTTTCACGCCTACATTGGCACCTTCTACTTCACCTGACCCAGTTGATGCTGAAATGGCAGATACAATGGTGTTATTGTATCTGTGTAAACAGAACGGATCATTAACATTCACCACAAAACAGTTACCAAGAGGTCATATTTGACCTGCTTCGAGCCTCTAAATCTTTGGTTCTGCATAAGCACATGCACGTAGGCAACTTTCTAAGAAGACACTTGGTCACAGTGATGCCATTTCCAGCGATAGCTTCTATATCATGTATGATCTTGTCTCTTATCCATTATTATGTCTCTTCAGGCAATGTTGCATACCTCAGAATGGTTTGCCTTTATTGTACAGGTTAGTGAACTGATGTCACCAAAAACCATATACACCAACAAAGCCTTTGTACTGTGTGTTCACTAGGTCCCCAAAATCTGCATAAGTATCATCATCAATAAGTCAAATATGACTGAATGTTTGTCAACATATACTGCAATGTTCTACCAATATTAGCATAAACTGAAAGCAAGTTACCATTGTTTGGACATTTCAGAATGGTAACAGATCAAGTCAGTAAAGTATATTTTTCAAGTGTCGGCATTGATACATGAAACCTGTACTTCAGCTAGGTCTTTTATTGCCCATTTTTGTTCATTCATTGCGTTGTAATATACTTTGATTTGGCCTGGGCCAATCTCACCTATGTTATTAAGTACAGGTTTCTCAAAGGCCAATAGTTCCAATGGAATAGATGTACTAGGAGGGGTGATGGTGGATTTAACCCTTAGTCCGGTGTTATCTTGGGTGTCAATTTCAATTGGTTTGTTAGAAAAGAATGCCTTTAGTTTAAGTTTTCTGATGAAATCATGGATCTCACAGCTTAGTTTAAATGTGTCCGGTTTTTCAGTAGAGATAAAACCTTTTCCAATATTTCTATCTGAGGGACCAGAAAGGGATGGTCAGTGAGGTTTACCACTAGACTGGGTGCCTGCGCGTCCCTTGCTCGTTGTTTTGTGAGCTCGCTATGCTCCTTGTGGATACCCTGCTCTGCTACTGATCTGAGGCCAGTGCACTTGGGTTCTTTTCAATGTTTTTCCCTTTTGTGGACCTTGGGGTGTCCCTAAAAAAGGACCAAATTGGTTGTTTGGCCAAAATGTGGCTGACTACATTCATTCTCCAACCTTGCCTTTTATCTCCTTCTAGTCACAAGTTAGAACTTGTAAAGAATATTGATACTGGCAATCATTTAGATACAATATGTGTGTGTATGTGTCATTCTCTGTCAGTGTCAACGTTGTTAATTATCATGTATTCCAGCAAAGAAGTAATTTTTGGTAGCTAACCAATTGGTACCTAAACAATATTTTTCACCACCAAGATTGAAAGGAAAATATATCACGTGTTCCAGAATGGTGATACGTTCCACAATGCATAACAGTCATATGTATGATGGACTCATCTTTTCTCTCACATCTTTTCTGATCTAAAAAGAAAAATTACCATTTGAGGATTGTATATGTATTTATTCATTGACAGAACTAAAGAACACTCATACCAGAGTCAATTCACAATAGCAGTGGCAAAAGGGATCATCACGTGGTCCTGGTGAAAAGTCTTGGGGTAGGGCTTTAAACATGTAGACCTATGAAATACATGCACATAACTGCATGTTTGTCATCTTTTCCCCATTTTTAACCATACCAGCTAGAGGTAAGAATAAATCATTTTCCCTACTAAGCCAGGTATTTTTAACCCCTTTTTTCTCGCTAGATAAAACCTCTTATATCTCTCCATACTTCATAGTATATGGTGAATGTACTCGCACGTATTCGTCGGTCGCAGTATGCCCCGTTCCGCAGCGGGACGGGAAGAACCCTATGATGAAGCATGCCACCAAGGGGAAACCCTGGTGGAGGAGGGTTATTTTAAGAAAACTTTCTGTCTTCTATTTAACCTAAAGAGTGGAAAGATAGTCAAATTAGTCAAATCAAATGGACGGACTATTAGGTTACTACAAGATGTCACATGAACACAGTGTTTCCTCAACTTTTACATAACAAGGGTCAGCTGCTGCTCATGCAATAAGTCACATCAAGGCTGTGTGCTTCTCTGAAGGAGCCTGGGAGCTTCTCGTGGCTCCCAAGCTATATCTTGAAGAACCCTGTTCTATGCTGAATGATTTGTTGGACTATACACATAGCTAACATCATTTTCAATTTGGTGGGACACAATGCATACACATTTCCAGGTGGAAATAAATAAATAAATAAAATAAATACTTGGATTTGAAGAGCGCAGCTTATCATCCATGAGGGTATCCAGGCCCTGTCCATAGGCACGGGGAGAGTTGTTAAGAACTTATGATGTGTTTACCATTTGCCATGATGTTATTTGGCAACTTATCACAAGTACATCACACATATACATACAAAGATCCCTACATACACACCAATGTGAATCTTTGGCTTGTAAAACATAACACATATTGATGGTGTTGTACATTTGACATTGGAGAGATCCTACAATTCTCTAACATCATTGTCCTCTGTAAGGACCACATTATATGACACTTAACATCAATCCCTACACTTCGCTCTGGAACACAAAGGGATATTGTAGCCTGCAGAAATGGAAAAGAGCCAGTTAGCCAGAATCACATATGTATGCCAGACATGTACCTGTTCCTCTGGTGAGCCATAGAGATGGCCATACAGGGAGAGAACCTCTTTTGCCAGCAACTCCAGCTCCTCTGGCATGAAGGCAGCGGCCCTCTCAGTTGTGGGACCTGGCATGGTTGCTTCCAGAGTGACAAAACAGCAGCAGGAGTGGAGGGGGTCTCGATAGCTGGAGTGATAGGAGGCAAATTAGCTTTTTTCCAACCACTGTGCCCATGTCCGCAAAGTATGCGATCGTCAGCGGAGATGGACACAGCCATTGGCCTTCTACCTGTGCGCTTACCAACGTTAGCCTATGACTGTATCCATCGTGTAGTTTACCATCCACTGCGCGGTCGACTGCTGTCTGATTCCAAATGTCCTCTTGGCGAGGTCTGGCATATGCTATTTTAGGACTTCAAACTAGTTTGTTAGTGATTAAGTGTGTCGCAACCACTCCACACCACTTTGTTCAAATAATAGTTCTTCTAAGGACACTTATATTTTGACAGTAAACATTTATGTGTAATGCGCCACTGTTCTGAAAGCAATATTAGCCTGGTGTAGTGAACACCTCTGTTGATGGTGTTTTTTTGGAGGAAATACGTGAAAATATCAAACATTGTGTAAATAATACATTTTAAAAGGATTATGTACACATTTATTTCTCTGATTTATATCAAGGCCATAAATGTAATTTGTGATGATTAAAGGACAAGAAGCAAATGTAGCTTGTTTCTAAATATGTATTAACCCACATATATGTTTAAAAATAGGTAACATTTGTGTTACTCATCACATATGTAGCTGTGGATCATGTCTTAAATGTTCACATGTTTCTTCAATGCAGACATATGAACCCTGGGAGTCTGAGGAGATGGCAGTCTCCGGTGTACCACCTATTTCCAGACCTTGCCACCATGGAAGAACGGGATATTATCAAGAAGTTCATGATAAATAGGCAAACGGTACTGGGTGTATGTCATCAGTAGCTGGAGCCAGATCTACAGCCTCGCAACAGAAATCCCACATCTATTACACCAATTGTCAAAATCATGGTTGTACTTCATTTTAGGGTCACAGGATCTGCCAACACACTGCAGCAGTCTCTGGTGGTATGTCACAACCAACTTTGAGTGGTGGCTACACAAAGTTCTTTCTTCAATGATGAGACACATCAACAGTTTCCTACAGTTTCCAAGCCAGCAGAATTTAGCCAATGTTAAGGGTGACTTCTACGGTTTGGGTTGCCGACCACAAGTGGTAGGAGTACTTGACAGCACACATATTGCCTTAGTGCCAACACACGCCAGAGAACAGGTGTACTGGAATTGAAAGAACTTACATTCAATAAACAAGCAAGTTGTGTGCTTACCAGATTTGTACATCAGAAGTGTCTCTGCCCTTGATTCCTTTGGACTATGGAACAGGCCCATGCCCCTGCAAATGTTTCAACTTGGACGTGAGAGATACCTGGCTTGTTGGTCAGTACAATCATTCATAATATTGTTTGGGGTATTGCTAGTTGCATGTTCAGGTGTTGTGTTGAATACTTTTGGGCCTATTTTGTTATCCATCTAGGAGACTCAGCTTATCTCAAATAACGTGGTTGTTGGCACTGCTGAGGAATCCAACAACGCCAGGTGAGGTCCACTTCTCTGAGACCCCTGGACAAACACGGTGGCCAGTGGAGCAGGCTCCTGTAGGCAGATTTCCATGTCTGGACAAATCTGGTGGAGCCTTCCTCTACTCACCCAATAAGGTGTGCCAAATCACCGTGGCCTACTGCATGCTCCACAGCATTGCCCTATGGTGGAACATCACTTACATCGCAGAGGATGGAGACCATGAAGAGGCTCCGGGTGAGGATCCTGATATGCCAAATGAAGATGATAATGGCGAAGAGGAAGGAGTTGACTTACGTCTAGATTTCATTGACAAGTTCTTCTCATGAGCGGAAGTATATCTTTACATGTCATGTCTTTCACTGTTACACAAACTATTGACGTGGTAATGAGAGGAGTATGTGGTGGTACTTTATTGGGAATGCCAAGTTCTGGACAGTCCGGCCAAAGGTGTTTGTAGATACAGGTATGGACGGACACATTCACTACTGTGTTAAGTTGTATTGGTTATTCCTTATTTTATTGTGAAACTGTGCCCTCCAAAAGTTGACTTTGTAATGTGGCCAACATGTTCTATGTGATTGGTAATTTATTTTTTTTAATCTCTTTTAGGTT
Organism: Lissotriton vulgaris; assembly: GCF_964263255.1. NCBI lineage: Eukaryota > Metazoa > Chordata > Amphibia > Caudata > Salamandridae > Lissotriton > Lissotriton vulgaris. The sequence continues at coordinate 1,115,564,109 of NC_141689.1, read as the reverse complement.
TCCTTGCCATGTCATTTTCATTGGACATTTCCGAGTTGTGACACTTGCAGTTATATGGTCCTGTTTCCAAATACAAAGGGAACCTGAGTTGAATCTGGGAAAGACAGACTCAGACTTCGGATGTGCAAATCTTGTATCAAGGCAACTTGCATTGGGATTGGATGAGAGCTTTGAAGATTGCATTGGACTTGTTCTCTGTCGTATATCGGCACTAAATCTATATGTGTGCCGATCAATTGCTCAAAACATGTGGTAATGGAGCCAAAGTTTGCTAATCACCCTTCATATTGGCAGAATCTCATTGTGTGTAGAGTGCATGTAGCTGTTGATGTGTCTCATCATTGAAGAACATACTTCTTGTGGCACACCGCTGAAACTTGATTGTGACATTCTACCAGATACTGGAACAGTGTTTGGTAGTGGTCCTGTGTGACTGTCTACAAAAACTAGTGCTGCCATGGTTTAGTTAATTGGTGTTATTGATGTGGGATTCCTTGTGTGAGCAATGAGATCTGGCTCCAGTTGATGTCATGAATCAATGTAAATTTGCATATTCTTCTTCTTCGTTTATACTTATCCCCTTCTTCCATGTTGGAAAGGTCTGGAACTGGAAATGTGACAGACAAGTTTTGGTCAAATGGGATAAACATAGCAGATCATGATATATTTTGGGATTCATGTTAGGGAATTTGAAATACAAAAATACCTAATTGCAATGTTACTATGTTGACACAATCTTTTGATGTTCTGTTATTATCAAGTTATGATGGAAATAAATAAATGCATTGATACTGTTATACATCACCAGTCTATGATTTTTGACTTGCAAATGTATTGTAACAAATGTGATGAAAATATAGAGGATGAACATAACAAAAGCAAATCAAAAAATGAAGAAGTAAGTCATGGTGAATGCAACCCTAGTTGTAGATCCAACATTGTTTGAAGTCAATTGTCCAAAATACCACTGGCATCTGAAAGACAAATGTGTCAAGAAATAGTCCACAGAGTGAATGGTAGGTACACCTGGAGGAAATTAGTGTTGTGCTCTTGCCATTGTCACTTGCTGATGATCTGCGGGACATTCCTTGGCGCTGGGGGGTGGGATCCCCAGCTGAAGGGGCTATGGGGGGTTACAGGTGGTTCTTTTGATGGCAGGGCCTCCCTTTCTGTGGCTGTGGCTTATGCAGATGGCTTTGATGTTGTAGGACCACACGAAGGGGTAAATGGTGGTGGGTAAGCCTACAATGTGGGTGTTAATGTCCTGCTGCAGTCTAACCAGGGAGCCCATATTAGAATTATGGGACTCGATCTGATGGTTATACTCTCTCTGTAGATGCTTCATCTACAGGAGCTCAGTGAATTCCTGGCCGATCATGTCTTGGGACTGATGGTAGGCTCCCAAGAATTGACCGATGGATGTCTGGGTGTCAGTGAACCCAGTGGACTCAGAACGCTAGCCCACAAACACCTTCTCACAACCCCTAACCCCACTACCCTGTGTCCTTGACCCACTGTGCCTCATCTGACTGGTTCCTGGGTGAGCTGGAGGTGCTGTGGTATCAACATCACCTGGGACTTGGGGAACACGATTGGTGTCACAGTGGGAGGGGGCACAGGGAGTGGAGTCCTCATGTTACTGAGATGTCACAGCTGGGGTGGGAGATATCAGTATGGGCACAGGGAGTGTAACTGGAGACGTCTGCCCAGACTGACCAGATGTACCAGACTCTTTAAGCTCCTCTATATCACCAGGAGTTTTGTCCTCACTGAAGGCTTGATCCTGGGCTTCAGTGGAGGTTTCTTCAGTGACTGGAACCTGCTCACGTGCTCGGCAGTTTGACCTATTGAGAAATTGAGAATATTCTCAATAAAAAAGTGTGCACTGTACATTTAAATCTTTTGAGGCAAAAATGCAGATACCTAGATGACAAAATAGGTGAGAGTAATGTGATGATAGCTTCCGGTGGTATTGAACTTATTACCCAAACATTTTTCAATTTCATACAGTAGAAAGTCAGATAAGCAGGTAATAGGATATCCTGAAATGTTCATGAAGCAATTAGGGAGTATACCTGACGTCTCCCAACCTTTCATCCCAACACAGTGGAGAGATGAAATATGCAATTGACAATTCCAAGGCCTTTCGGACAGCAAAACAAACATTTCCACTACTTGGATGGATGTTTGTCATTAGTCATCATGTGAATGGTGCAATGTCAATATTTGCAAGTACCACTTATATTCAAGATAGTCATTTGCATACATGACAGATTCTGTGTCAATACAGTTTAATTAGTGGAACTCATGACATCAATACAATTGGCTGAGTGGAACAGGACAACTTTCCGAAAACAACACAGACAATTTTAATTTGAGAGCATTGAAAAGGGATTGTTAATTACATGACACTTTGCCATGTGCTGAAATCTGTTGGGAGCGAGAGAATGAGCAAAATGGTATAGCAATATTCTTTAGAGGACCAGAAACAGGGCATCCTGGTTGTTGTAGTCATTTCAAAGACAACTTCCTAACACTTGCAAAATGGTTACTGGAACGTACCTGTGGAAAATATGCAGTGGAAAAACACCAGCCACTTACATTTTGACACACATATGGGAAATGGGTTATCTGGTGTTGTAATACTTAAAGGCACCATGCCATCATGTAACGTAATCGAGATTGACACCTGTAATATTAGATGCAACACAATACATTCACACAATCAATAAAAGTTATTTGAAACTGATATGTTGAGATTTGCATGTTATGAAAATATGTGTAGGACACATTGTCAACAGCTGATTTGAGAACAAACAGGACATAGAGGTTTATTGTGACTTTGCAAAATGTCACTTACCAGACTCCATTCAACCAGGTATTCCTGTCAAGCCTTCAGTACATAAGGATCTGTAAGACCTTCTCCTACCAAGGCATGAATGGTATTGGGGACCTGGGAGAACCATCACAAGTACTGTTGGCCTCCATGTGACAGTTGGAATCCAGGGAACACACCCTCCCGCACAGGTTGTTCCAACACTTACTAATTTTCTCCTGTGTGTGCAGATTGTTAGCGACAGCAGGCACTCTGTCAACTATTCTGACCACATTTGCCTTTTCTGTGATAGGGGTGGATTTTGGACTTCGACTCCAAACAATTGTGGCTTTATTCTTAGGATTTCATCCACCATGACTGACAATTCTCCCTCAGTTAAATGTGGATTTATTGGGTCTTGTATTGTGCACATAATGAAAATCAAGCAAATCAAGAAAGGGGATAAAGGGACAGGAACAGGGAGAATGACAGAATACAACCTCAGTTCACTTGCAGAGCCTATGGGATCGAAAGTTATGGTGAAGCTGGAATGGCAAAGGATCATGATTTGAAATAGGGTGTATTTTATAGTGTGGTATGCAGCTGTTTCCATTCAGCCAATTGACGTCAGGTGTGTTCTGCTAGCATCCATCCAGTGCTAACAGTGATGGTGCATTGTTGAGTGCGTACCACAATGGACTTCCTGCCTCTGGAACCGCCGCTAGTCGACCGCCAGCACAACTGTGAAAAACTGTGTAAATAGGTTCAATGGGAACCCACCGCCCTGACTGCGAAGGTTTAGTATTCACTAGCATTGGAGTCCATCACACCAGCGGCGGTGTGCAGCACGAAACAATCTGCCAATGCGGACTGTGAGTCAGCCTGCATGCGTCTAAATATGGTGAGCGAAAGGCCTTTGACTCTGGGGAATACTAGGGACCTCAGCTGCTGTGGAACTGCATTAATACTGTCAAGATCAAAATTAGGCCCTATGTCATGTCTAGATGAGAAATTGTCTCATGTTGTAATCATGTCTGCATGTGATGCTCTGTCATACCTAAATTATTTAGCAGGTGCGATAGCTGCCTTTGCAGATCTACAAAAGAAATTAGTGACAGCTTTAAAAAAGACTCAACTCGCTTTAATTTATGGGACCACCCGGGATATAGTTGCCCCTCGTGCCAGCCACTTCGAAAAGATCTAAGGCTTTTGCCCCTTGGTTTTCTCAGGAACTAAGAACAGCAAATAGTCACTGTAAGAAGCTGGTATGGACCTGGAGAAAGTTCTACAATTTGGAAGAAAAAGGCCTCTACAAAAGAAGCCTTGAAAACATTCCATAGGCTGAAGCGATGCAAGATGAGAGAATATTTTGCCAATTGCATTAAGACCCCAGACTGCTCCTCCAAAGAAATCTTCCAAATCGTGAAATCTTTTATGAATCCTACAGCGTTACACAGCCCGTTTCTCCCCTCCCTTGCCCTATGCTCGAGCCTATTGGATCATGAAGATCTATGCTAATTTTCCACCAGTAGTGGAACCCCACATTCACCAGCAGATCCCTGACTTACACACATCATTATCAGAATTTCTCCCTCTGTCAATGGAGGAGTCATTGCAGGAACTTCTGAAATGTAAATCGGGCTCCCTGGGTGATCCTTGCCCAGCCTGCTTTTTTAGTATGCTGGCGCACTGGCTAAATCCTCCTCTAAATCAGATCGGGAATGCCTCCTTGTAAACAGGCATTTATCCAGAGTTATGAAAGCAAGTGTTCCTGTTTCTTTTATTAAAGAAACCTGAGGCCGACCCTGGAGCGCTCAGCAATTTTAGACCAATCTTTGTGCTGTCAGCCCCTGCCAAAATCTTAGAGAATGTGGTCCATGAGTAACTGGCTGGCTTTATTGAAACTAATGGACTTCTACATGATTCCCAGTGTGGCGTCAGAGCTGGTTATAGTACAGAAACTGTTCTCTTGGAAGTCTCTGAATCTGTTTGAGAGTCTGTGGACCAAGGGGCTTTTGCCTTGCTGGTGCTTCTAGACTAGGCAATCACTGCATCAGAGCTTCGCCGACCGGCTACCTCTATGAGTATTCACTCGATCCCGCTGTATCTCGCTACCTGTGACGGCCCGTTTTAATTGAAAAAGTTTTCCCACAACTGCCTTGCCGAGATTAAGAACTTATCCTTGGGTAATTGCCCCCATTTACTGAGAAGGATCCACTGATCCCCCCCCGGACCCACGCACAGTGAGAAACTGCACTGTATCCTCGAAGTGCAATCACCCGGCCTCCCCGGGTTTCCATGTATTCAAGACAGGCATGTTTAATAATTACTGTCCTGAAGATGATCCCATGTATCTGAGTTAAGGGATCGAAACTTCGACACCAATGTACCATATGGCCTCAAATATTGTGAATGTAATGCACAATGGTACTAATACACAATCAAGTATGTCTACTGATTACTAGAAAAAAGACCTTCTCTCTCTTTGCCTGAATCCTCTCCTTCCCATTGTTGTTTTTTTGTCTTGTATGTGTGGGTCGCAGGTTGTGCCCCACTTGGTAAATTTCTGTCACTACAAATATTGTTCAAATAAATTCTGTCCGGCTGGACAAAGAACATATTGTCTATTTAGCATATGTTGATTACGTCGCCTGTATTCGTTTTCTAGGGACCCTTGTCTTTAGCAACAATTACTCACCCAAGGTCCCTAGTGTATTGCCTTTGGGTTTCCCTTGTTCCTATAAAAAACCTAGACTTATCAGCAGCATTCGATAATGTAGCACATCCCATCTGCTCAGGAGGCTGAATCAGGTGGGTGTGTGTGTGGAACAGTAGTGGCCTGGATATGCTCATTCCTGGATAATCGATCTCAACAGGTATTTCTTCGCCCTTTTCTATCTGCCCAGAAACCTTTGGTGTGCAGTGTACCGCAGGGATCGGCATTAACCCCTCTGCTCTTTACCATCTACCTTGCCCCATTGGCCACTCTTATTGAATCTTGAGGTGTAAAGGTTGTTTCTTATGCGGACGATACACAGCTAGTGTTCTCTTTTAAAGAACACCTGGTGGCAGCCTTTCGAAATTTTAAGGACGGTTTAAAAAAGTAACTTGTAATGGATGAATAAGAACGGCCTAAAATTAAATGCCTATAAGACGGAAGTTCTGTTCTTTAGTCAGGCTTACCCCCTCCGTCTAATCTTTGGTGGCCGCCAGAGAGGAATCCACTGCCAATCCCATCAGAATCTGTCAGAAACTTGGGAATTAGGCGATCCAGCCACTTGCACCTCTCAAATGAACCCTCACTGGAGCCTTCCGCTAGCTCCTGGACACCTCCTCAGAGGTAGCTGTGCAGTTTAGAAATGGCCATTACATTACATTACATACTGAAAAACCCTATTAAGATGCTGACCTGTAGAAGAGAATATAAAAGTGTCTAAAATGCTAGGTACGGAAGTATTAGGAAGGGGGCTTGGGCCTCATTGCTAATGGTTAGTGCTATACATGACAACAACATATTTTGGAAATTGATTAATGTACCTTATTTTAAGGCTGTGCACTTTCGTATTTTATCTGTTGCAGTACCAGCACATAAATGGGAAGAGCATTTTAGAAACATCTAGTCATCTAAATGTTTAAAAGGGAAGGCCTGTGGTCCCGATGGGCTACCCATGGACATGAATAAAAATAATATTGACCATCGACCTTTCTTGATATCAATGTTTTAAGGGCCGCTGCAGAGAGTAAACTGTCACGATCTTGGTCATGATCTATTATTTGCCCCGCATCGATGCTTGAGATATTCTTCTCCTGTGCTAGGCCATAATAGAACTGGGTGTGGTCATGACGAGCTCAGCTCGGCATGAGCACAAGAGCACTGTGCCTCATGACGAGCTGAGCTCGCCATGAGCATCGAAGGGGTTAAGAAAGAGGACAAACTGACTGTTTTTTATAGGGCTAAATTTTATTGACCTCTATAGTTAATGTTGCTGGTAGAGTTCTGCTGTTTACGTTGGAAATGTTGGCCAAGTAGAATTCTGTTTCTCCGACATCCAATATGGTTTTCGACAAGGCCTAGGCCCCATTAAACAATGCCTCATTTTGTATTTGTTAACATCCAAATACACACTTGACAAACAAGTTAGTATGCATTTGCCATTTACGGATATCCCCAACGCTTTCAACTGAGGTAATCAATCGAACCTCTGGTCACTATTGATATCCACGGACGTTAAATGTTTCTGTTCTCCACTTCTCTGAAACAGCTCCATTTGGACCCTACCACCTGTGTCAAATATGGTTCCTGCAGAGAATGAATTAACTCTTTTAAGATTGGCAGGAAAGTTTGACTGGGTTGTTGCCTGGTCCCAGTTCTTTTTGCTTTGCTTTCATCTAATCTCTGTGCTCCTCCACGCCAGCAATGCCATTGTGATGGACAGAACAGCAAACGGGCTTCAATGCGCTTGGATTCTTTTGAATTCTTTATCGAGGACCCCGAACTGCAAATTAACCAAACAAAATCATGTATTGTGGTTTGTGGTCGTTGATCAGTGAAGACTCACTCCCAGTAGCGGGTGCTACACATGTATATAAAGCAAGTACTTTCCAGTATTTGGGAATGCACCTGGATTCTGCAATGAAATGGGATCACCTTCAAACTGTTCTAATACAGCAATTCGAAAGGTCAATTTTAAGTGGTCTTCAGGTTTGTCACTAAAGGCCAGATTTAAATTTTGGTGGATTGGAGTATTCTTAGCTGGCCTGGTAGAGGACCTAACATCCGCCAGGTAGAGACTAATCTGTCCACCAAAATGAGAAATGACTGCCAAGCTTGCGGTCATTTTAAAAGCATTATTAGGAACAGCTGCCACAGTGGTTCCTGTCAATGTTTTTTTTACTTTTGACGCACGGTTCCTCAAATATGATGGAGCCGAGCCGCCTGTCAAACGTATTTATTTATTTTTTACAAAAAGAAAATCCTGAATAGAATTTTCTTTTTGAAAACAAAAAACATGCCCCCCTTGCCATGGGAGTTTGGTCCCATGGCGAAGGGGGCATTGCACTGTTTTTACTCCGCCTTCCTGGCAGGGTTTTACTGGTGGTGACGGGCCGTGAAAGATGACCTGTATGTTTGCCCATCTAAATTAGGTGGGGACATTGAGGTAAGCCTCTGACAGATCTGTGGTGTAACCATGGCGGAGATGGAGTGGTCTCCACCATAGTCACACCAATGGGCCACCCACTTATCAATCGGACAGGAGTATCATTATTTGGCTGTAAGGATACTCTGTCAGAATGGAGTATCATTGCTTCCAAGATATAAATCTTGCCCTAAATAAGGCTCCAAGCCATTGAATGAAATGTTATCAATTTATAAAAGCAAGTGCATCTCCACAGTGAATTATGTGATGGGCCTATGAGGAATTATGTATTTTTTTTATCCTGAATTTATAAAATTCTCTACGAATTATATGATGAAATCTTTATTTTTTTGAAAGAAACATGGAGGAGAGGATTTCAAACAAGCTGAATAAATCATCCATACGTGCTTATGACCTCTACGGATAGTAATATTGAGCCACATTTATTGATGATACTGAGCAGAGATTTTGAAGAAAGGTTTATGGAGAGACGACTTGACCCCATGTCTGGACGATATTCGTTCTGCTCAGTCAACACTACATTTAATGATGTTCTGTCATTTTTATATCACACAGGAAGCAGGCATTACTACAGTTATTACAGTCATTAAAATTTAAGATCTGCTATCCTAATTTGCAAAAACGTTTATCTGAGCATATCTGTTGCATGGTGGTCAGTTTTTTCACAGCAGTCTTTTAGAATACAGAACTCAGAATACAGAACTCAATGTAATTGATCCATGCCAGAAACCTATTAATTTTGTATATATGTTTTTATCTTATTGTTTATAAAATGCTGTTATGTGCATTTTATGGTTTTATTACTGACTAAAGGCTTCTTGACCTGACCTGACTTAGATGGCTTGTTGTCTATCTTAGTTGTCGCCTCTTGCTTTGATAGAGTTCCCACCTGTTCATGTGTTTGTCCTATCCAGGAGCCATTTGTTCTCACGGGTGTTTTGATTGTTGACTTGCATTCTTCCACTGCTGACTTTGCATTACATGGACTATTTTTTTTCTTTTACTTTAAGGGCTCCATGTGAGTGCAAGCCCCTCCATTCTGAATGAAGCCAGTGGCTCTGTTGATCAATTAGTTGTAGCACTTAAGAATGTATCAGGGTGAAGTGTCAGGGAATGGTACAGACTATCACATTTGGTGGTAGAAGGCAACTAAGTTCAGGCGGATATGGTACATTGTGTTCACCCAGTATCACAGTATGAATGGTCACATATTATTGGATGTTTACAATTCTGACTTTAATTAGTTTAAACGCAAATATCGTTCAATGTTAAATCAACATTTGACATCCTCAAATAGATCCCATATTAAACAATAATGAAAATTACAAGAATACTAAATCAGCTGTACAAAAAATGATTATTTAGTGAAGCAGATCTCTACCTCCTTCCCTACCTCAGCTGACCTGCGTCTCCTGCCCTTAGGCTTTATTGCAAGTGCACTAGGTGGCTGGTGGCTATGGCTCCAACAGCAGACGAACATGTTGGGGCAGATGGCAGTGGTTGAAGTGGGTTTCAAAAGAAATAGAAAGGAAAAGTCGTGGCTGGTCCCGCAAATGACTAGTAGGCGGAGAAAAAAAATCACTTACCTGTCGGTCGGCCGGCTGGCTGGCTGGCTGGCTGGCCGCCGCCTCTCTTCCTTTCTCTTTGTGGCAATGCAGTTATTGGTTTGTACGCCGTGGCTCGGTGCTCAGACAGGGAATGGAAGCCTGGGCATATTCTCAGGCTGTAATGCAGGCTGTATGGAGAACATGCTAAGTGCGCATGAATGTTTGGCCCGCCCTCTTGGGCCGGCCAAACATTCATGTGCACTTAGGAAGATGTCACCACTCCTCCCCTCTGTGCAGCTCAGCCCCACCCCACAAAACTGCCGCTGCACAGAAAAATTAAATGATAAAAACATTGCATTATTTCATTATATTTTTCCTTTTTTGCCATGCTGAAAGGCAGTGAGGCGACGCTCCTCCACTTTTAAGGAGGAGCCGCCCCTGGAAAGGAGTATAAAACGAAACTGCTCTTAGCCTGATTTTCATCAGATTTACCGTGAGCAATTCCAGACTAATGCAAAACCATGTGGGCCATCTTGAAAGGGTATCAAAGAAACACATCCTAAAATAGCAAAGGAAATTTATAAATAACAATAGTGCAAGCTGGAGACATGAAAAAAGACACGGATTTTGGGTGGAGGGCATACACAAACCTACACAAGCATTGGTAAAGTGGATAAGCCTCAGCACATATTTCCTCAGTTGCAACATCGCCTCTATAATACACACTAACATGTTAGAAAAGGCTCAAACCCAAGGATATGTTACAGCAAAACTCAGACACCAGCGCAAGGAGACATGGACATTGGAACAGGGAGTCATGGAATCTAGGCCAGAAAGAGAACATTCCTTGGGGCTAGAGACACTAAGAGATGGACAATTCCCTTTACTGGTACAGGGAGACTGACAGTGACAAAGGGAGGAGGCACTAACACTGTGAAAGGGAGACAGGTACCCTAGGGTAAGGCATATATGGGCAGATGGACAGTGAAAGAGACATTGGGCAAGGAGACAGTTAGTAGGAGAGGGAGACAGGCACACGGACAAGGCGCTACAATCACTTTAGGAGTGTGCAATATGCACCAGGACATGAACAGAGGGACACTGACAGAGCAATACCCAGACTTTTTGACTGGAAAGCAAGAATATTAGGTCATGGATTTAAGAACACAGAGTCTATGAAACAGACACTAGGACAGGGAGACATGATGATAGAATGGCAAAGAAACTGGGATGGGGGTTGGGAGACACGGGGTAAGACAGATTTGGCCTCCAACACTGATGCTGGCAGGCAAGAAGTCAGACACTGTATTAGGAAGACACAGACTCAGAAACTGGAACAGGAAGATGAAGACAAAAACATGAGTCAGATGGGACCCAGACACACATAGAGAGGGCAGACACAGGCACTGGGCCAAGGAGATATAAACACAACGATTGAGACAGAGAGATGACCACAGAATACAGTCCTCTGCATTGATCATATCCTACATCACACAGACAGTAGCTTAAGCGACAAACGGAGCTAAAAAAGCTATGTCCATGCAGGCACTTGTGTTAGAGAAGGTACCCAGACATATCCCGCAAAAGGGTTTCATTATAGAGAAACGCAGACAGATAGAGCACACTATCACAAGGTACCACTAACGGCTTGATAGTGTTTGGTGGACATGGAATGACACTGCACATATGACAGAGTAACCTCTCTGTCAAACTCTCAGTCTGCCGATCTCATTTAGAGACATGGGTGGACCGAAAGCTTTTCGCGGATGGAGCTGCTGTTGGCACCATTGGCAGAAAGCTTATGGCTATGAGAGCAAGGGCATTACACCACCTGCAAAATGTAGGGTGGACGGTGGGATGTACATTTTTACATTCGTTACCATCAGTAAAAAAACTGATGGTGGGGGGGCAGAAATGAGCCCCCACATCCTGGGAGGAAGCTAACAGACTGCTGAATTTATTAGTATTTTGTTTTTCAAAAACAAACTCCACTTTGAAAGTTTGTTTTTGAAAAACAAATACTGTTAAAAGTTTGGTGGGTGGTCGTCAAACCCTTCAGTGGCTGTCTACCGAACATTTTGTACCTGGAAGAGAACTCCTGTGATGGCAGCTCCTTTCAATGTACGGAAATAACTGCTGGCCCGTCAGTCATTTCTAAATTTGACAGACAGCATTCCCTTAGGGGGGTGAAGGTAATGTCCTCAGCCATTTTGACGTATGAAATACAGCCAGCCAAAGTCAAAATCAGGCCCTTAGACTGGGGTTGACAGAGGTCACATAATCAGCTCTGATACTGTCACAAAACACTCTGTTATGAATGAGAACATGACCAACTAAACACATTTACTGTGCTGACTGATAAGGTCATTGGGTCTGAGCAACTTATTGGGCACAGGCACCAAGAGGTGGTGCAAAGGGTGATGTTGGGCTTTGTGAAAGTCGAGGGCATTCCTTCATTACTACTCATTCTTTTTTTATTATGTCTGAAGAGGCACATAGGTAACCTTTCAGATAGGGCTAGAAATGGTTTCTCTACTTATTGTTTTCATTAAATGCACTTTGATTGTGGCCTTTTGTATATCAGTATGTGGCAACAAAAACAGATCTATTTTAAATGCATGTGATGAATTTGGCAAGCACAAGGAGAAGATGGACGGAGTAATGAAACTTTCAAGACACTCACCCCCAGTCACAGATCTGGGTTGAATCAATCTTCGTTTTTTAGCTCACTGTGCTACCCCAGTTCAGACTCAGCTACATGCAAGTCAGTCTTGACACTGTTCCTCATGGGAACAGTCCAGCATGAACTGTCAAGCCAAGTCTTCCCTGGACCAGAAACAAGCATCCTGTGACGGGTTTTGGGGTAACACCCCTTATCAGCCAGGCTAGCTTGAATCCAGTGGCAAAGTGAGCAATTATGAATTTGGGGCAGAATAGTTCACAGGAAGGTTTGGGGCAGAATTATGCGTCTGTTGGGTAATAAAGCGGTTTGTGTACATATTCAACTAATTCACACAATAAAATTCCAAGGTAGCGACACCAATGTATAATAAATATAATGCATAACAAATAACATTTTTACATAATCCAGGACCCAGAGGCAGAGATGAAGGTAAAGCAAAGGCAGTTATCAAAATATGAAGTGAACACCCCACATACAACAGACAGAGGAGTGGGGGCTCAAAACTCAGCGAAAAATGTGAAAGAATGTGTTCATACAGCTCTTCGTCGATCCTTAATGAAGGCATATATGTTTCTGTTAATGGAAACCATCTTTTTTTCCATATGATGACCAATATACTAGGCCCATTCAGTGAATGGCCCTTCACCATCTCTTAAATCAACTGACCCCCCCCCCAAAATGAATAAAATGAGTCCAATTTCTCACCCTATGCCAAGTACGAGTGTTCTACACACCCTGTTTAATGGAAAACTCGAATCAATTTAATAATACCGATTGTAACAAATCGGAAGGTATCCGAGCTCTTTACAAGAGCACCAGTTGCCTTTACACAAGGACACATTGGTTTTTGGTAGGCACAGGGAGATTAAGTGATTTGCCCAGAATCACAGGATGTTTAGCGGCATTTCGGAGACGAACCGGGGTCCATGGGTTTGAGATGGACGACCTTAGCCGTTAGGCCACATCCTCTTCCCAACCATTCTTTATCCATTTCAGGTGTTATAGAAAAACATCGTATTAGTCACATGTTCCAATTTGTGGCAGGCAAGTGACCCTCATTCATAGTGCATTCAATTTGGTCCAGTGCTCAACACTCATGATACAAATTATTAGGTTAAGTAAGGGGTTCCCAACTTTCCTCTTTATATGCGTCTTAACACCCTATTGAAACAAAGAAGTAAGAGCATATACATGTATACAATAGAGGCTTACTCTCTTTTACTATTATGTTGGTTTCAAATGGCCTTTACCATTATTCTATCCCTTCAGTACATGTACACTTTTTCCTGTGCAAGGGCCTCAAAATAAAATTATGTGTTTCATTTGGCCACTTTTCTTATAGCCTAAGCGTGAGGATCAAAAAGTGCCTTCAGATTTAATCTGTGGAAATCAAAGAATGTCTCGGTGTCCAGGTCCCCTTGCACCTGACATAAACATCATTATTTTAGTTACATACATAGATACTTATTCCTCTCGAAATACAGTGCTCTTCTTAGGGCAAGTGAATTGAAGGGGGTTTTAACATATCCTGAGCGGCTAAGGGCTGTAATATGTCCAATACTGTGCATTTATGTTCCAAGATGTAAACCATGTACCTTTCATTATCACACTCACTACCCAGTCCAACACAGATTTCCTGTAAAAGTGCATTCACTGCACTTGACGCATATTCAACCCTCAGTGACATAATTGATAGATTTTGATACGGCAGACCCGAGAGCAGAGGACGGCCCGGGACCAGGGTTCGATTCCCGGCGCGGCAGGTTTCTGGACCAGGGTCGGCGGACTCGATAATTCTCTCGCCTCGGTGCCCACTCTGATCAGCGTTCACACTCGGCAACTCTGGGCATTAGCTTGCCTCATCTTCACTAACGGCCCCACCAGACCGCCGGGGATGCCTGGTCTCACCCTGGAGATACCCATTAAGGGACCATCTCTCAGGGAAGCCAGGAAGGGTTTCGCAGCGGTCGAAGCGCCTTGGGACCCTCCGGGTAAGTAGTGCGCTATATAAATGCCTATACATACATACATACATACATACTATACATACATACATACATACATACAGTAACAAAATGTGCAGCACGTGTTGTTGCTTACAGGGGAAGACATTTTACAAATGCTAATCTCCACGCTTTAGTTTTTGATTGCTGTATTCAGTTTTTATGTAATACTAATGACATGAATGCTTTGCACAGCCACTATTAATGTCCCCAATTGATGGACTGTCGAGAGTGTGACTGCAGCAAAAGAAATTCTGACATAATTATAGGTAAATCCACAGGGGAAATAATCATTGTCATGCGTCTGCTGCTCCTTTATCTGTGCAAATTCAAGTTACTTTAGAGATACTGCTCTCAAACCAGCATTTATTTCAAGATGGTACTGAGAATATAGAATAATAGTTTTTAAGTTATGATGCACTGACTCTTTCCATGATTCTCAGCAAGACACATATATTGTATACACGCAAAGTAAGATAATATTATGCGAGAGTGGTTTCGCGTTTTGGTGTTACTCCCGAACATAGGAGTAACACCAAAACGGAAGACCTTGGGGCATATTACCAGCAAGTAGCGATATTTATAGCTAAATAGGCTTAGCAGCGATTTTTTTATCGCTGCCTATCGCTGGATATGTTAGTGGAGAAAACATGCTATTAGTAACGTTTTTATCCATTGTGCTAAAATATCCAGCGATAGAGGCGAAATGCGTGAATATCGCTGAGAATACAACGATATTCACGCATTAGCGACGAAATGCTCTTAGCCATGTTATCCACCTCCCATTGGATAACATGGCTAAGAACTGGTCTGAGCAGGCGTTAGTTTTTGGCGATATTGGGAATATTTCCATCGCTACGCCTGACTTGCTAATAGGCGATAGCGACATTAGCGACTGCTTTCAGTCGCTAACAGGTTGGGTACGCCCACTTTGCATGTCATTAGCGATAAATATCGCTGACATGCAAAGCGGGCCCCAAACCGCTCGCTATTGCCTAAAAACTGTCGCTAGCATCAGTTAGCGACAGCTTGCTAACAGAGCAATAGAACTATCGCTGTTTAGCGGCGGAAAACGGCCGCTAAACCGGCGATAATTGCCTATCGCCCCCCTTGGTAATATGCCCCTCGTTCTTAAACATACCTGTGATGTACAGAAGAAAAGAGGAACACCTTTGAAAAAAAACATAAGTGTGCATATCCAGGCTTATTTCCTCTAGTCGCAAAATTGCATTTTACACAAACACACTTTTCTGATACTTAGAAGGGAAAGTGCTTTTAAAATTGTGTTCTTATGCTTTCATACAAGAAAAAAACATATTTGTCGGTTAATAACATTTTCAATAGGGTCTGATGAATGTAAATATTTGCCTTTCTTACAAGCATAGCATTTTGCAGAGCGTGGGGAAACCTCTTGTATCAATGTGCGTTTCAATGTCAAAACAATGGGATAATAATGTCATAGAATGTACTCTATAGTGGTACTTTACCCAGGCATCCACCTTGTTGAAAATGGAAATGTATACAACATGACGATTAATTAAAACACGTAAGAAATTCCCTTCAATGCATCATATGAAATTCGTTTCAGGCACAATTATATTAATTCAGTCAGTGTATACATATGTATATATATGTATTTAAATATATATGAATATGAATATATATATATATATTACCTACTGGCGGTCGCCAGTAGGCAGTTATAGTTAGGACCTTGTTTATATTCAAAAAAAATTTTTGTTTTCCTAATAACTTTGGCGCCGTATGACGAATCTCCGCAAATTTTCGAAAAATTGTGGGCCGCTCTGGTCAGCTCCTATCTCGAAAGTTTCGGGGTGATTCGGCAAGCAGGGGCCGAAAAAAAGGGGGGTCCCAAAACGTGTTTTCTGAATGTTAATTCCCATAGGAAACTTTAGATATGCCTACAGCCCGAACTACTGAACGGAATTACACCAAATTTGGCAAAAAGGTAGCCCTTGTTTCAGAAAGAACTCCTTTTGTTAAATGGTGTAAATCCGTTCAGTTGTTCCTGAGAAATTAAAAAAAGAGGTGAAAAAATCAATTTCCCATAGAAAACTTTAGACATGGCTACAGTTTGAACTGATGAACGGAATTACACCAAATTTGACAAAAAGGAAGTTCCTGGTTCAGAAAGCACTCTTTTTCTTAAATGGTGTGAATCTGTTCAGTAGTTGCTGAGAAAATCAAAAAATAAAAGTTTCGATATATAGAGGTGCAGTGGATCCGCACACCCTGCAGATCATGAGCTGCATTCTAATTGGCTGTCAACACTTCAAACCAGGAAGTGTTGGCAGCCATCTTGTGCCTCGGTAGAACCGAGGCACAAGAAAAGAGAAATAGAAACCTGCAAAACAAGAAAAGGGGGCAAGGTAGAAACACCCTGACCCCCTAGGCCTGCTCAGGGGGTCCCACAAGTAACCCAGAGTCCAAAAAAGCAGTTCTTAAAAAATGAAATAGTGCAAATTCACGCTGGGTGTGCGAATCCGGCTGAGAAAATAAAAAAAACGAAGCGTGGGCTCCCGCGCTTCGTTTAATTGAAGCCCCCTGGTGGGCCAGGTCCCGGGGGCGGTAAAAAAAATGTGTGAGGGGCCCCAATTCCCCCCCACACTGCTCCGGGGACCACCAACCCCAGGGGCTTTGCATAAATATTTGCAGGGGCACACGGACCCCCGCAGCCCCAGTGACTACCACCTCCCAGGGCTTGTTTTTTAAAAGTTTGTTGGCCTCTAAGGCCCCCCAAGCCCTGGGAACCGCCACCCCCT